>NC_077234.1:59049309-60249309 GCF_027887165.1 Monodelphis domestica
GCTTTCTTCGGTCACATGATTCTTGTCACTGTAAATTTAGTACACAAAAGAGAGAAAATTTTAAAAGAAAAGATGGTTTGGTTAAGGTTATTTTTCTTCATGAATAAGAGGGCATTGCAAAGGATGCTTCACTGCCCTGCACTCAGGCTAAGATTTCTCCCTTTCTGTTCCATATTAAAAAAAAAAAAGACAACATTTATGGAGCACTTACTGTATACAGAGCCTTGTGCTAGTTAATGAGGGAGAGCCAAAGAAGGAAAAGACATGATTATTGCACCTTGGGTTGCATTTAGAACTTGGGATGTTCTCATCTCAATCAGCAAATGATCACATAATTATGAAGTGCCCATTTAGGTCAAGCCTGGTGCTGGTTACTAAAGGAGATATTCCGGAGGGCTTAGGGCATGGACCCTGCTCTAAAGAAACTTCTCTGTCACTTTCCAGTGTCACGGTGACCTCATCTAGCTAATTTTATAGAGGAGGAAACCAAAGCCAATAGCATTAAGTGGCTTGCCCAAGGTTATACCACTAATAAATGTCTGAAGCCTGGTTTGAACTCAGAGAGATGAGTCTTCCTGACTCTAGGGTCCTGTACTCTATCCACTGCACCATCTAGCTGCCCCTCTAAGTTCTTTCCCCCTCCTCAAATTGTACTGTTTGCTGGATTCCTATAAGAGAATGGAGGCAAAGCACTCCAGTCTCTCTGCCAAGGAAACCCTGAATGGGGCCATGAAGAGTCTGATGTGCCTGAAATGACTGAGGAATGATAACATTTGGGCATATCTCAAAGCTTTTATTCCCTCCTTATTAAACCGTGTAGCCTAGCCCCCTTCTCAAAGTCCCCTTCCAGCTCTAAATCTTTTGAGCCTATTATTAGTGATAAGAAGCCAGCTTAACTCCCCTTTTTTCATGGCTTCACATGGTAGCAAAGTCCCACAGATGATCATTTACCCGGAGGGAGAAGATTAATGGGGATTTGGGAGGAGAGAGGAGAGTAGTTTAGAGGTTCACAGCTTTCTGGCTTTCAGGGAAAAAGTTTAGGATAGAATTGCATAGTCCATAGAACAGGAGTTTGATGGGACCTCAGAAGCCTTCTAGTTCAACCCCCTCATTTTAGAGACAAGCATACAGAGGCCCAGTTAAGTGTCTTGCCAAAGGTCACATCCAAGATGAGATTTGAACCTTCGTCTTCTATCTCCAGGGTCTTTCCCTACTTTATCTCGCTTCCTCTTGGGCATGAAATGTTTAGTTTTCGTTCAATTACTTTTTCCAGTCATGTCCAACTCTTCTTGACCCCAGTTGAGATTTTCTTGGCAAAGATCCTGGAATGCTTTGCCATCTCTTTCTCCAGCTCATTTGACAGTAGGAAAACTGAGACAGACAAGTTGAATGACTTGCCCAGGTTCATTCACCCAGCGAGTAAGGGTCTGAGGCCAGATTTGAACTCAGAAAGATGAGTCTTCTTGACTTCAGGCACAACACTATCCACTGTGCATTCTAGCTGCTCAAACGATTACAATGATTAGTAGAGATTTATTAAGGAGGGGTTTGTAGAGATCCCAAGATGGGAGGAAGATACCAAATGTTCAGAGAATTAGAGCTTATAACCATCTAATGACAAGGTACTTAAGTGGTACTAAAATATTTTAATTTCTTTTTTAAATCTTGCTTAAATTTGAGTTCCTTTGTGCTTTGTAAATAGAAATTTGAAGAAACTGATTTATTATTTAATTTTTGTTGTTTTTGAAAAAGGGCAAGCTCCCAAGCCGTATTCTCTTACACTCTTCCTCTTAGTAATCCAGGCCTGGGTTGGTGCTGCATTAAGCAGACACCAGTTTCCTTGGCAGCAGCTATTAAAGGTATAAACACCGTACCTGGGAGAGATCTAAGTGCCTCTCTGTTCTTTCTTTGCCCTGCCATCTCATCCCTCTTCCAGTGACTGAAATGTCCAAGCTTTGTTGTTGATTAGTGGTTGTGTTTTTCTCTATGTGTTACACTCTCAGAGATGCATGGTTGGTCGAAGAGACCTAATCACTGCCCTTTGGCATTATATGAAAGGGGATGCTTCTGATCTGAACAGCCATAGAAAATAGGTTGTCAGCAGGACTAATAATGAGTTAAAGAAAAAACTCCAGTAGTTTTCATTCAGGGAAGAAAGTGATGAAGGAGAAATCTTAGAATTTGAGATTATGGAAGGAGCCTAAGATCCTGTGTAGCCCACCCTCTCATTTTACAACTGGGAAACTGGGGTCCTCAAGAAAGAGAATGATTTGCCTTAGGCAAATATGTGGCTGAATTTGTATTAGAATACAAATCTCCTGACTCCTACTATAATACTCCTTACTTTCTTCCTTCTTTCCTTCCCATTCTTCCTTTCTTCTTTCTTTCCCATTCTTCCTTCCTTCCTTCCTTCCTTCCTTCCTTCCTTCCTTCCTTCCTTCCTTCCTTCCTTCCTTCCTTCATTCCATTCTAGAATTGGGTGTAGGGCTAGACAATTGATATGAAGTGACTTTCCCAAGGTCACACTACTAGGAAGTGTCTGAGACCAGATCTGAATCCAGGACTTTCCATTTCCAGGTCTGGCTCTCTATCCACTGAGCCACTTAGCTGCCCCTACTTATTACTTTCTAAAGCTATAACCAGCAAGGAACAACTGAGGTTTTGTTCTAGGACAGTGATATGGATTGAGTGGAGTGTTTCCATCTTTTGTCAATTAATTGGGGTTATCTGGAGGACTGCTTTGGGGAGGAGGTCATTTATTCCCATCACTATAATTGCTCTTAAGCCCTTTTTCCTGGTCTTTCCTCCTCTGCTGCTTCAATTGCACTTCAGTGAGTCAGAAAGTTCATGCATGCTGCCTTACTGTACTATACAGACCCCATGCCTGAGATCAACAGTAGCACCAATGGTGATGATGATGTCTGCTGGTCTCCAGGTGGCCAATGTCTCTGTACCCCACTCCCCTGTTTCCTATTATGCTGACAATGTGACATTTCCCAATCAAAGTAAACTGGCTGAACACCTTATTTGGGGACCCATACCACATGGGATACCCAGGATCAAAGGTGATGGTGTTAAGGTACTCTGGCATTGGAGTATTTTCCAGAGATTTCAGAATTTCCAGTTTTGGCTTTGCCAACTTTCCTATGGAAGTAATAAGGAAGTAATAATTTAAAAGAGTGGGACAAGAGAAAAATTTGCTTTCTTCCTCTTTAGTCAAATGAAATTTCATGGAAGAGATGGGATTTTAGGAAATATTTCAGTGGAAAACAAAAAGAAGATGGATTATCAATTGGTGGTGGTACACATAGACTTTTTTATTAAATTTTTTCAATTACATGTAGAAAGAATTTATGACAATTTTCTTCTGATATTTTATGATTCAAATTCTTGCCCTCCCTCCTTCTCTGAGATGGTAAGTCATTTGATATCAGTCTACGGTGTTTTCATGCAATATGTATTTCCATTTTCCCCATGCCTCCACATAGACTTTTGAGAAGTACTTTGTCTCTGCTAAAAATTGTTATACTCCCATTGAATGTGTTTAGAAATTTAGGTGCTGAATACATATGTTAAATGGATTACTAGAGCAGGGATCTCTATTGTTTATTTAAAATCATAGAGAAATGGCTCTAGTTATTTCTGATGATTGCCAAGTTGGAATATTAGATCAGCTACAGAAGGAAAGAAGACCCTTAAAAATGTTAACTCAGAAGAAGGAAAAAAAGAGAAAAACGAGAAGGAGGAAGAGGGGAAGAAGAGGAAGAGAAGGAGAAGGAAGAAGAAGAAAGGCAAAGAAGAAGGAGGAGGGGAAGATGATGAAAATGATGAAGATGATGAAAAGATGTTAATGATTCATAGCTGATTGATAGTCCATTCATAGAATGGGCAAATAGTGAATTTTTTTGCTCTCCTTCATTCTGTTCTATTATAAATTAAGAGAGGATACAGAGGATTCAGGGGGAAATATGGAAGGGACATTCTAACTAATCAAGGAGGTCAAGAAGGCAGAATAAAGAAATCCTTCTCATTAGATAATAAGGATTTGATCATTTCTCTCTGACAGAGAAATGCAAAGATTATAACACTTCCTAGCTTTGTGACCCTGGGAAAGTCACTTAACCCCTTATAGCATGCTCTTCTACCTTGAAACCAATACAAAGTATTGATTCTAAGGTGGAAATTAGGAGTTAAAAAAATCAAAGGTCTGATTTCCACCTGAAAAGATTTTTGACATAAAGTTTGGTAGCGGTAAGAAGATGGCAGAAGAACCTTGGAGTAGGGGATGTGAATGAGGTGTTGGGGAGGCAATTGAATCTAAGTTAGGAGATTGAAAGAGAAACATTCCTATTTTGGCCTAGGACTAGAACTTGGATTAGACTAAGCAGTGATTTTTAATAATGGATGATTAGTGAAAAAGAGAGACAGCTAGATCGTGCGGTAGATAGAGTGTCAAAATGGTGGTCAGGAAAACTCTTCTCCCCGAGTTCAAATCTGGCCCCAGACACTTACTCTCTGTGTGACTCTGGGCTGGCCACTTAATCCTGTTTGCCTCAGTTTCCTCATCTGTAAAATGAGTTAGGGAAGGGAATAACAAATGACTCTGATATCTTTACCATGAATACCCCAAAGGGATCACAAAGCATTGGACATGACTGCAAAATGACTGAGTAGCAACATGGAAGATGGTGGTTGGGCTGAAATTTAAAGCAATCTGGACATTCCCTATATAGACTAAAAGGGGAGTGCCTTCCATTCGTGGTAGAGAGTCCCTGGATGAGCACCAGAGGTGTAGCAAGGGATAGAAATAGTACCAGCTTGGCTGGACTGTATGTGAGGAGGAGTAACGGATAATCAAGACCAGAAAGGCTAATTAAAGCCAGGTTGTGTCAGGTAGGATAGTCAGTAGTTGAACTTAGGGGGACTTTGTGAGCCTGGCAGCCCTGTGCTAGGGAAGGGAAGAGTGGATGGGAGAGTTCTCTAGGTGAGGAGATCAATGAGGGAGCCATTAAAAGAGTTCAGATTTAGCTAGGGAGGGAGAAAATCTTTAACATCAGGATGCTCATAAGCGCTTTGAGCATTATTCATTGGGGGGCTTCAATTCTCTTTTTGAATCACATCCTTTTACTAGGAAATAACTCCTCTGCTATCCACAGGAGGCAGCATGCAGGGGATGGTTTAGGGAGGATTCCGAGCCATCCGATTCACCGTGGCAGAATTGGGCTTTTAGGTCTGGGTAAGAAAGCCCACATCTTACCCAACGAGCACAGGATCTCCTACTGTATGAGCCCGATAATGAGGCTGTAATTGGTGTGTAAGCCGTTCATTCTCCCAAGTTTTCTCACGGGGCATAATTTGTCTCTTATTTGTCAGGGATGGTTTTTGTGAAACAAAACTTCTATTCATGATGGGCAGAGCAAATGTACTGAAACATTATCATAGCTGGGATTAATGGTACACTATGGATTTATGTCAAGAATGTTAATGATTTGTTTATGAATAAGTGGGCCTGTAGTATTGTGAAATAGGATCCTGAAGAATTGCTGAATGGACACTTTGCCTGCAGAGGATTCTTAGAGGAAATAAACCCTCTTGCCAGCCATTTGGCATCTCTTAAGTCACTTTTGTGAATTGACTTTGAGATTCTAAATGGTGGAATTTACCTTGCATAATACCAGGCTTGCTAGGGCTGCGATGATATGGTCCATCCAAATTCTCCTTTGAAATAAAGTAATGATGGAACTTTTTGTTTTAGGGAACAAACCTCTCTTTCCCTTGGATTGCTAAATAAAATGATTTGTTGGAAATATTTTGTTCCTTTCCTTTTTTAAATTTTTTATAAAAAGAGCATTTGCTTGCTCTACAATTATAACGACCAGTTTTGAGTCCAAAAACTGATGTGAAGATGCACTTCTTTTCCTGCTTTGCAGAGGTGGGGAACTGTTGGAATGGAACGCTACATATATGGACAGACTGGTTGATGTGATGGCTAGATTATAGACTTCTTATCCCATCCCACCCCCTTTTGATTCTTTATTATAAGGGATGGTTCTCTAGTTTTGAGAGGGGGAAGTCTATATTGGTAAACAAAGATGTAATAGCAACAATAGGTGCCAGTAAAATTAATTAGGAATAAAACGTACATTATTATAAGAGAGTCTGTGTATATTATAGGCAAAAGGAAGGACAGGATGTGGAATCAGGGATCTGAGTTTGAATTTACAGTGTCCTAACAAGAAGTCATTTGGCCCCCACCTTAGAAAATAACCTCAGGTACCCATTGAGCTTAAAAAATATTTAATTGATTAATTAAGAAAAATTTTCCATGGTTACCTAAAAGTAGGGAACGCTTCACAAATTTGCATGTCGTCCTTGCGAGGCGTCATGCTCATCTTCTCTGTATCGTTCCAGTTTTAGTATATGTGCTGCCGAAGCAAGCACCGCATTGCACTTTTGAATAGCGCTAAGTGTTAGGACAGGGTTGACTGGGTGATGCCATGGATAGAGCACTGGACCTGGAGTCAGGAAGATCTGAGTTCGGGTGTGACCTCAGGCATTCTTAATAGCTGTGTGATCCAGAGCAAGTCACTTAACTCTCTTTGCCTCAGTTTCCTTATCTGTCAAATGAGTTGGAGAAGGAGATGGCCAACTACTCCAGTGTTCTTGGCAAAAAAGAACACCCCTAAACCCAAAAGGGGTCATGAAGAGTCAGATGAACAACAACAGGAACAACATTATGAGGGCTATCTTGGGCCAAAATTTGTTTCTATAGTAGTCATCTGTGGCTTTGCCCCTAGTTCTCCCCTTAGAATCCTTTCAGGCTCTTCCAATTGGACTTCACATCCCCAGCTAGAACCAATCTGTCCCCAATCTCTTCTGCCATTGGAGAAGGGAGACAGCTAATAAAATAGACAGTGACATGGCTCTGGGTTTAGAGAACATGAGTTCAAATACTTCCTTTGCTGCTTACAATCTCTGTGACCTTGGATAAGTCTATCAACGAACAGTCATTTATTAAGCACTTACTCTATTTCCTGTACTTCATTCATGGTAAGTTTTATGTCTACATGTACCCTTTTTTCTTCAAATGACGCCTTCTCTAATGGGGGGGGGAGTTACCTGGATATTTTAATATAACAAAAATTAATTAAAAAAAAAGCAAATCCACAAAAAAGTCATTTACTTTGCTCTTTATTTTCTTCATCGGTCATATGAGTATGTTGGATTTGGTGGTCTCTAAAATCCCTTCCAGTTCTAGAATTATGATCCTATAATTCCTCCTAGTTCTAGCCTTTTTTGCCCACTTGACCTCAGCTAAGTAGCTTAAATTCTTTGGGCCTCAATTTTCTTATCAGTCTGGAGCAATGTCTAACTCAAATGGAAACTGATTCCTGTGAGCTGCCATCTTGACTTCAACCCCCCCAAAGTAACATTATCTACATCTCATCATATTTTTGTTTATTTTGTTTAACACTTGCCACTTACTTTAATCTTTTTTTTCAAGGACTTTTGGGTCTCCAACTTGACCCCTCTGGACTAGATAATCCCTAAGGAATCCTGATTTTAAGATAATATGCAAACAGTATTTAACTCTGAGTTACAACAGTTAAGAAAGAAAGTTAGGGGCTACTTGGAGTTTGTGACCCCTATAAACATCAAGAGGAAACTAAGCCCTTTCCCATCTGCTTCGTCTTTCTCTAGCCTCTTCTTCACTACAGGGCCAGCACATACATGGGTACTTTCTGCAGAGCATTATGGACATCCCAGGACTCAACTTTTAAGTAAGCATTAGTGATTGTTTTCTGGAAAGAACAACAAAATCCAGATGTTGTTACAACTACCTGGAAATTCACTGGAGTGGAATTTGGTCAGGAGTGGGTTCACCTTAAATTTCCTCCAGAGGTTGAGGGACTCCTGCCAGAATTGCTCACACAAAAGCAGTTTCCTTCAGGAGCAGTTCCATAGCTTGGATTTGGAGGGTGGTGTTAAAGCAGGGCATCAGGACATCTAAAACCCATATCTGTGCTAATGTATGTATATCTGTGCAACATGGGAGCCCATCAGAACTTGGATTCTAGCCTTTGTTCCTGGACCTCAGACGTTTGGACAGATTGATGTCTGAGGAATTTTCTAACTCTCAGTCTATGATTTCCTCATTTCAAGAAGGTTCATAGTCCAGCCATCACTTCATTTCCTACCTGGCACTCCTTTGGACTGGACTCTATCATGGCCCTGGACTGGGAACCCTTCCACCATTCCTTGTCCTTTCTGTTTTTCAGTTTCCTTTGTTGCATTGGTTCCCCTTGCTAGATTGTAAGTTCCTTGAGGGCAGAGACTGTCTTTATTCTTCATATTTGTATCCCCAGTATTTATCACTTCTTGGCACATAGTGGGCACTGTATACATGTTATTGACTAATATTTAATTTCTCTGTCTCCATTAGCTCTTTTACTTCTATATATAAAATATTCTCAGGTCTTCCTTATCCTAAAAAGAAAAAAAGCAGCCCAAAACAATAATAAACCCCCAAAACAAAATATCCCTTAATCCTAGGATCTGTTGAATTTACCCATTCACATGTAATTCTTCTTCCCTTCACACAAATTCCTAGAAAGAATAGTCTGTACTCATTGTCTTCACTTTCTCACCTCCTAGCTACCCCTTAATTCTTTTTTTAAACCCTTACCTTCTATCTTAGAATCAATACTATGTATGCAGAGACTTGTGACTTGCCCAGGGTCACCCAGCTGGGAAGTGTCTGAGTTCATATTTGAACCCAGGATCTCTCATCTCTAGGCCTGGATCTCCATCCACTGAGCCACCCAGATACTCCCCCTTGATTTTTTTTTCAATATGATTACTATCCCCATCTCCCTCTTAGAATTCTTCTTGCAGAGGTCACCTACTAGTGTGACTTTGACCATCCCCTAATTTTTTATTCATGTTTCCTTTGACTTCATGACACTGCTTTTCTGTTTCTCCTGCTATCCTGACCTCTTCTTTGTCATATTTATAGGCATTCCCCAAGACTTAATCTTTAAGTCTTATTCAATAACTTCACTCATTCACACAACTTTAATTAAGTGTAAATAGATATTGAGCCTCAAATTCCAGCCTTGGACTCTTTCCTGAACTCTACATTTGGATTTCTATGTGACTGAGTGACTTCTCCATTTGAATGTCCTGGTGGTACCTCAAACCCATTAAATCCCAAAATGAACTTTTCCTCTGAACCCCTCCTAAATCTACTCTTCTGGACAATCACTATTTCTGTTAATGGCGCCATCATTCTTTTAACCGTGAATTATTTTTACCTCCTATCACACTTTTCCCTTTAGATCCAATCATTTGGTAAGTTCTGACAATTCAATCATTGTTTTCTTATGAAACTTTGCCCTCCTTACTCTTTTTACTGTCATCCTGCAGCCCACATACTCACTTGTTTCTACTATTATAAATAGTAGAATAAATAAATGATTTCTCCAATTATAACTTGTCTCAGATTTAATTCATTGGACACACTGATGATGACCCTTCCTGATGGATGGTTCAATAAACATTTATTAAGCACCTACTCAAAATCCGTCGGTATTTCTTTATTGACTATATCAAGTCCAAACACCTTAGCCTGGCATGCATTTACTTTATGCCATCTAGTTCCAATCTATCAATGGTCTTAGCGCTTTCTCCCCAGAGATATCCCATGTAGCTGCCACATCAGAATTTGTTTCTTAAACACTCCATATATTTTCCTTTCATTCCCTTTGTCACCTAGTTTCCTATGGCGGGAATTCATGTTTCCTCTTCGCTCATTCTTTCCCATCGAAATCTTAATGGTCTTTCAACCCCTCCTTCCCACTCCCTTTTCTCTAAGTCTTTCTTTGATCCTTCCAGCTAGAAACACTTTCCCTTCTCAGAGCATGCACAGCACTTTGTTTTGAATCTGTATTTTGTATTTATTTGACGAACATGTATTACCTTCTCTCCTTATAAATGCCTTCTGGTTGGAACTGCTTTTTCCTTTCCTTTCTATTTCTTTCAAAAAGTTGATATAGTTCATTTTGACCCACCAGCCATTTACCTATAAACAACCATCCTCATAAAAAAAAGTTGAGCAAAATTGTCGAATGTGGTGACGGTGAGTGATAGCACATGTCATTTCCCACTATTAATGCTGTTGTTTACCACTTTTTAAAACAAAAAGTTAGTTGCTTTTACTCTGTATTGGTTTTAAGGCAAAAGAGCAGTAAGGGCTAGGCAAAGAGGGTTAAGTGACTTGCCCGGGAAATGTCTAGTGATAACAAGGACGTATCTGAGGCTAGACTGAAACTCAGGACCTCTTGAGGTCTCTAGGACTGGCGCTCTATCCACTGAGCCACCTAGCTGCCCCTGGAAGTTATTTTTTAAATAAATGCTTTATTGATGCCTCTTTTTTTCTTTGGCATCACACGCTACTCTCATAATGCTATTTATTCCTCATTATAATCAAGCAAAACAAAACAAATTGACCAAGTGTGAAAGTGTGTGCCTCCTTCCTCTCAGGCTCTTCTCTACCTTCTCTGGAAGGAAGAGCAGGAGGTACATTTTACCATCAGGCCTCTGAAGATGAGATTGATCACTACTTTGATCTGGAGTTTGTTATCTTTAATGTTGTTTTTCTTCACATTATTGTGGTCATTGTAAAAATTATTTGGATTCTGTTTTATTCACTCTGCATCAGTTCAAACAAATTAGGAAATGGGTTTTAAGATTGGCCATCTTTCAAAAACTACCATTGGCCATTGTATTAAAATTTTTCTTACATTTAAAGCTGTCTTCATTTACATGATTATAGTCATTGAGTATATTTTACTACATTTCTGCTTTCTTTGCTCTCCATCTGTTCATAGATGTCTTCTCATTTTTCGCTGAATTCTTCATATTTCTTGTTCCTTGAAGGAGGAACATTCCATTATATTCATATGCTACAATTTGCTCAACTATTCCTAAATTTGTGGGCCCATGGTTTTTTCCAGATTTTTGCTCATGAGATTGCTATGAATGTTTTGGTACATATGTTTTGAAACTTGTTTTTATTGTCCTACTTGGCATATAAATCAAGTATTAAGTTTAGTAGATCAAGGGGTATGAAAATTTATTAGATTTTCTTGCATAATTCCCTGTTATTTTCCAAAATTGTTGGGCCAATTTCTAGCTCTACCTACAGTAGATTACTCTGTCTTGGTATTTTTCCAGCCCTCCAATGGTAATTCTTTTTATGATTTAATATTGTGGGTAATTAGACAGCTATCAAGTGATACCCAGTTGTTTTAATTTACCATTTTTCTTTGTTAAAAGCAATTGGGAACATATTCCCCCTATAGTTGTTGATAGTTTGTGGATGGCATTGTTTGCTTGTTCCGAACACTGGAGAGATTCCAGATGAATTCCATGTGAGACTCCTTTGTCAGTGTATGCATCTTAGACAGACACTTCCTGTGGACATTGAGAATTTGAGGAGGAGGTAGGCAGGCTGGATTGCTTTCAGGAAAGTGAACAGCTCCTTTAATAATAGAAAACTTCTCCAGAAGCAAAAGTCCATCTCGTAAAAGCTAGTATATCACTGGTGTTTCTGGATTTGCCTGAGTCATAGATAGGCATAGTCTCAGAAGATATAAACATGAGTATTTCTCAGAGAGCAATGGGGATGGGAACACGTGGAAACATAACAAATGAAGAATTCAAAAGAAGAGTAAAGGAAACATCAAAGGATGCCATCCAAGAAATATAGGACTCAAAAGATGATATGGTCATGGGCATCTCATTGCATTTCACTGACATCCTTACATGGTAGGAAAAATTGAAGATCTCCAGCACAATAGGTTTTACCCCTTTATGGCAGACTGATGAAAGGACAAGAGTTTGTCAGGGTATACAAGAAGGGATGAGGTGTGATCTATATCACATCATTAAGGTCAAAGATTCAGTTGATGATTTACTAGAAGTTGTCCAGCTGAGCGGCCGCTATGGTGAGTAAGAATCCTCAAGAGCATGTCATATGAAGATCACCGGGAGAAAGTATGGTGTTTGTCCTAGAGGAGACAAGACAGGAATGCTGTTTGGTCATGATAGCTGTCTGGAAGTATTTGAACAATTGTCACTAGGGAGAGGGATCAGATTTATTTTACTTGGCCCTTGGAGGTAGGAGCAAGAGTTGGAGGTTCCACAGAGGTTAATTTAGCCTTGACATAAGGAAGAATTTTCTAGAATGAGATAGTAGGTTTCTTTTTACTTGACATCTTCAAGGAAAGGCTACTTCTTGGGTATGTTACAGAGAAGCACTTGTGAGCTATATATTGGATCATCTTTTCCCTAAGCTTCCTTCCAGCTCCAAAGTCTTATGATTCTGCAGATTTTGGAAAGAAACAAAGACAATTGTCAATTGTCATTCTCGGTCACCGAGAGACTACCACTAGTGGACTAGACATCAAAAGACCTGGGTTTGAATCACTGTCAGACACTTAAAGAAAGCCATATGAGTGTGGGAAAATTGCTTAACCCTTTTGATGTTTAGTTTCTTCTTCCATTACACAGATATTAAGTAGTACATAAGTGAGGGTAGCTAGGTGATAAAGTGGATAAAGTGCTAGACTTGGAGTCAGGAAAACTCATCTTTCTGAGTTTAAATCTGGTCTCGGACACTTACTAGCTGTATGACCTTGGGCAAGTCACTTCAACCTGTTGACCTCAGGTTCCTCATCTATAAAGTGAGCTGGAGAAGGAAATGGCAAACCATTCCAATGTCTCTATAAGAAAACCCCAAATGGGATAACAAAGAGTTGTATATGACAACAAATCAGAGTTGTTGGGAGAAAAATCTCAATAAATCTTAAATCATTTTTAAATTTTTAATTAATGTGAGCTATTACTTTCTTTTACTCTTAAAAAAACATCTCTCATAGTCTAACAGAGTAGCAGATGCTCAAAAAGAAGATACTGAATGAATAAATGATTTTACTGAAGTGGTATTGCAATGTGGAAACTGGTGACCAAAAGCTGTAGACTCTGTATATGAAATATGACGATAGGGCAATGAGATTTATTTGGATAAGTCACAAAAGAAAATTCAATCTCCTTGCTTTATAACACACTGTGTATTAAAGTTACCTGCCTGCAACTGCCCATCGTCTGCAAATTAACCTGGGATGTCTAGTTATGCTTCCCTTGACAGTTCTGTTTCCAAATGTTTGCAGGCTTTAGCAAAAAAAAAGTTGCCAAAATAAATGAACTCAATAGTTAGCCTTAGGATCAAATAAAGTAAAAAAGTGTCACTTGTTACTTGCTTGGTCTTCCCCAGTTCCATTTATAAAATAAAAGTCCATAAGGAAGATACGACCATTCAAGAAAAACCTAAACCTGGATTTGGAATATAATTGTCCAAAGAAACATTATCTTACTTTGAATTTGACGATTTCATTGTGCACTTGCTCTAGACCCCTTCCTTAATATATGAGTCAGAGTTTACTTCTGAACTGAATTTAAAAGAGGATAGGAGAGTGACACGCTAAATCATTGTGAGTAAGACTATGTTCATGGAATTTGAAATAGTAGACAGCAGCGTCTAGGAGCATAATCCTAATAACACATAATACAGATGTGTACAGAGATGCAGGAGACATGCTGGGAATACATATACAGGATGCCCATATATATACATTAATGTGTATAATTTATAGATATAGATATAGATAGATAGATAGACATCACACCCAGATATAGATAAATGTGTATATATATATATATATGTATATATATATATATATATATATATATATAAATCACAGTGTAAATCACATTACTGCAAATTCCGTCCCTGATCTCCATTCTTCTTTCAGTTCTTCCTATTATTTTGAATATTCTTTGGGGATTTAATATTCCTTTTCCTTTAAACAAATAACCTTATGTGGGTTTATAATTCAACTCTCCTAAATACCTTTTTAGAACCTTTGGAGCCTTTTAATTTACTTTTAGTAAATTGAGAGTCACACCCTTTCCTTGGTCTCTGCAACAGCTTTAAAGCCAAAATGCTGCTTCCTTTGCCCAGACTCCATGTTTCTTTGTCTCCTCTGTGCCTCACACTGTATACAATGTGGTGATCAGTTTGGCTGGCCCAAAGAAGGGGAATTTTGTATGATGTGGCTGGAAAGATAGTTGAGACCAGGTTATGGGATCGGGTTTGCCATTGGATTTGTGCCGTCACTGAAGTAGGGAACTCCTGAATGAGGAAATGCTCATTAGCAGTGCAGGATGGCATCTTTTCTGCAAATTATACTCTTAGTGTTGTCTGAAAGGTTGTGAGTTGCCTGAGGTCACAGAAGGTATATGTCTAGGGCAAGACTTGAACCCATGTCTTCCTGGCTCCAAGGAGGAGATTATCAATCTCTCTCTCTCTCTCTCTCTCTCTCTCTCTCTCTCTCTCTCTCTCTCTCTCTATATATATATATATATATATATATATATATACACATATACATATACACATATGTGGGTATTTCTATCTCTCGATTCATATGTTCTCTTTCCCTTCTTCCCCCATTCCCTAATTCACTGAAGATTTAGGGGGGCTTCATAGAAGAATTCAGTCTCTTCCTCTTCCTCCTCTTTTCCCAATATACATGATAGGTGCTCAATAAATGGTTGTTGATTGATTGGATAGATGCTTCTGTGCTGAAAACAAGTCCTTCATGAAGCAAATTTTAAGTCATGAGGGATAACTAATAGCACAGTATGAGACCTCCAACTGCATGAAGAAGTGGGCACATATAAGTCCAGACCTCTGGCATGACAAGGCTACAACTGGATCCCTGGAAGGATCAGGGCACACAGAGTCTGGGGATT
This sequence comes from Monodelphis domestica, assembly GCF_027887165.1. Lineage (NCBI taxonomy): Eukaryota > Metazoa > Chordata > Mammalia > Didelphimorphia > Didelphidae > Monodelphis > Monodelphis domestica. The sequence continues at coordinate 59,064,187 of NC_077234.1, forward strand.
GAGTGCTAGAATGGTCTCGGTGGTTTCCTATGAATTCTATGATATCCAGACTGACAGGAAGAAGAAAGATCAATGATTCAGCTAGAGATGGACACTATACTCATAGCCAGACTCCCATTATTGCTCACTTTTGTGAAGGCACACTTAGGGTGTAGGTCCTTTCCCCTACAAATGAGTTGCTACATGATTTGGAGTATGGCTAAGTATTTTATCTGTAGTTTTGCTCAATGATACCTAATTGACTTCCCTCCTCTATTGTTGTTCCAGGCTTGAATGCACCACTGCATTTCTCTTGGGTATGGGAGATTCTAATGGAGAAGATACCAGGGTTCAGAAAAGGGAGGGGGGCAAAATAAAGAAGGAATGCATGTAGGATAGAACAACTTGTTCTGAGAAAGATTAGTCTTGAAAAATCATACTTAGAGGGTTAAAAGGACTAGCTCCTGTCACACCTTGACCCATTCTACTCACAAAATTCTTGTGCTGTGAGGATCTGCTTTGTAAATCCACACCAGTAAGTGACACTAGGCAGCCCATGAACCATTTACATGACTAATTTCAGAGGGGATGAAAGATGTATTTCGGTGGCCATTCTTTGCATGGCTGTGTGACCCAGGAATCAGATGGAAAAGGCATTATAGTTATGTCAGCAGCCATCAATGACTTCTGGGCTTGATGTTTTCTGTGGCTTCACACGTTGTGATTTGTGTCTTTCTCTACTCGTGTGGTGTCTTCCTTATTGTCACATATCATTTGGTATTTCTTCCTTGTAAGGCTGGTCTTCCCATTGATTTGAAGTGTGCCGTTATGGAATCCAAATGAATATCCAGACTTGTTGAGATTTAAGTTTGATACACTAATTTTTTCACAATTATTTAATCCAACTTGAGTGCTCATTAAAATATGTACTGCAGGGCTTGTTAAAAAACCACATTCCCTTGTGTTCTGAATCTATTAATTTTGGTTATAGTGCTATTGTTGGCTAAATATCAGCAGTGGGGCGGAGGATGAACATGCTGAACAGATTGAGAAAATCCCCAAAATTTTTAGGCCACTTGTCTTTGTCCTAGATTTCACATTATTACTTGCAGTCACATTTTGTGGAATAATAGAATCCCAGGAGGTGGAAAGGACTTTAGAGATCCATTTGGTCTAATATCTATTTGAAACATGTTTTCTTTCCATATAATCACAGAGACTCAAAATTTTTGTTTGGGACGGAACTCTTTGGCCATCTCCTTCCCTCCTTCCTTCCTTCCTTCCTTCCTTCCTTCCTTCCTTCCTTCCTTCCTTCCTTCCTTCCTTCCTTCCTTCCTTCCTTCCTTCCTTCCTTCCTTCCTTCCTCCCTCCCTCCCTCCCTCCCTTCCTCCCTCCCTCCCTCCATTCCTTCCTTTTCTTCCTTTCTTCCTTCCTTCTTCCGTCCCTCCCTCCATCTCTCCCTCCCTCAGTTCTCAGTTCCTATAGCTGTTTTTTTATATTGTATAGCCTCAAGACCCTTCACTAACCAATTTGTCTTTTCCAGGATTCTTCTTGGCTTAATAGTGTTTACAGAAAGTAAGTAGTTGTCTGTGTGATCCCTAAAGTGTCTCTAGACAACTATGATGATGTTTAAAAAACGACACTGAGAATGTTTTACTACCCTAACATAGATGTTATCATCAAAAGTTTGTTTAGCATTTACATCATTGCCCAGTTGGTTGAAGGAGACATATTGAATCGTGATGTAATCCTCAAAACCCAAAATGTTTCATTTCCTTGGAATTGGAAAATTGAAAGGCAAATACACTCATGACCCCAAGAGCCTAGATAATGGGACAGAGTAGCTCTGTGACATTTATTCCAAGAGGAGCTCATAGGAAATATGATGAAAATAGTTAGCTTTGTGAAGAAATGAGCCAAGTCAGATCGCTGATGAGGTTGTGAAGGGGTGGGGTGGGGTAACAAGAGAGGTTCATTTAGATTGTTCTGATAACTCAATTTAATATCCTGCCATCTATCCATCATTCAGTCAGCTCTCCCTCCCCCCACCAAATTACAAGAGTTTTCCAGATTTCATTTTATATAGATTTTGATCAGAGTGTTCAGGTCTTGTCTCATTTACCTTTGTTTCTCCCTTACTTGACCCTTTGCTCTTTTTTGGCTTTACTAGAATATTAACCACCCATGTTTTCAATGAGTAGAGAACTATATATTCTGTCTCCCTCTGCATTGATTAATACCATTAATAATGAGATCAATAAGTCTAAGTTGGTTTAAAGTTCTTAATGATGGTACCCAAAATAATTAGTATTGTGTTGGAATGAGGATGTATTTGTAATCAGTACCACTTCCATATGCCATGATAGGATCCTGCAATGTTGGGTGCTTATTGTAGGCAGAAAAAATGCCCCAAATCAAATGGATTATTTTAAGGGCTCTTCTTACCATCTGAGGGAAGGATAATAAATTATGTCTTTCTCTGGTGTCTCTCAGAGGTAGTCCCTTTATTTCCTGCCATCCCATTTGTTACCTAGAGAAAAGGAAAACTCAATCTAGGCTCCAAAGATGGTTCATGTACTGGTAAACAAGTGCCATGCCAAGCCATGCTAAAATCCCAGCAGATTTAAGCAATAACAAAATTATACATTATCTGACATAACCATCTGTCATTTTAGGGTAAGGACAGGGAAGTCACTATTTTAGTAATGGAACTGCTGGTTCCTGAATGCCACATGGAGAGAAGAAATAAATTCTTCCCAAGGCCTCAAGTCATATAAGTATTTTCCTAATAAAAACAGTGCTGTGGTAGATTATAGCTGAAACATGAGAAAATGATTTATTTTTAAGGTGTCATGAGAAGGTGAGTGAAGTTTTTTTTGTTTTTAAAGTGAGAGATAGGTAGGTAGGATGAGTAGAGGGAAAGGGAGGGCAGTGGAAGCTGAAAATGCCTCTGGATATGTGGGGTACTTTTCTATCCAGGGTGCTTCAGATTAGGTGAGGAAGAGAGACCATTGTGAAGGGTTCCAGCTGTCCAAAAGTTGGCCAAATCAACTGGAAGGGATGGTGCAGAATTTAGCTGCTTTCTTCTCCTCTTTTTTCCATTCTGCATTTGACAAACCAGCAAACATGTTGATATACAACATTTTGATCTATGACAGAATAGAAAAAGAGGTTGCATATATGCATATTTATTTACATATATACATAATATACCCATACACATGGATCATAATATTTAAATTACTGAATTCAATATTTATTAGAGAGATGGACTATAGTTTTTCTTTCTCTGATTTATCTGCTTGAATTAGACATCTACATACATGTGTATATAAATATGCATGTATCCATAAATTCACAGAAACACACATAAGAAATTTAACACGACATTTCTATCATTGATCTGCTTGTATGTTTCTCTTCCTCTTCTGTTTTGCTGAGATTATTTTTCTTCTCTTTTTTTTAAGATCAGCACTATTAGGGCTCACCCTTCTTAACTCCACCTTCAAATAAAAGTGCTTCCTTATAACAAATAAGTATTGTTAATTAAAACAAATTCACATGTTGTTTGTTTCTGAAGACATCTGCCTCACTTTTCACTCATACTTCATGGCATTGAATGTTATATCTGTTGCTCTGTCTGGTTTCAGTTTCAAAGAACAAGATGCCCCCATGATAGTTGTTCCTTGGATTCCCCCACACTCAGTTTCCTTTTGTGTGTTATTCCTCCCCCCCCATTTCCCCCCCCACTGTATTTCTTGATGTCAGAGACTGTCTTTATGTATCCTCTGGACTTAGCATAGAGCTTGGCATTTATGTTCTTCATATTGGATTTATTGTATCCTTTCCCTGCTAAGAAGTGGGACGCTTGCTTCACCATCAGTATTCTGGAGTCGTGACTAGTCACTGCATTGATCAGAGTTAAGTCTTTCAAAGTTGTTTCCATTTTCAGTATTTAAACCATTGTATACACTGTTCTTATGGTTCTGCTTGCTTCACTCTGCAACAGTTCATTCATATCTTCTCAGATTTCTCTTTGGTCATTTCTTACCACAAAATAATATTTTATTACATTCACATGGAGAGGCAACTTGCTTGGGGTATAGAGAGCCTTGTTCATATCATTTCCCAAGTGCCTTGTACAGAGTGGATGCTTAATAAATGCTTTTTGAACAATTGGAAATATTTTACCCTCCACTCCTCTTCACTGTTTCGCTTTTCATTCTATTGATTCTGGTCATCATGCAATCAAAATTGTCTATGTTTTCCATTTTTTCTTTGATCAAAATGTTTGGTTTAAATTTGAAAATTAATTTAGGAAATATCATTTTAATTATATTCACATAGCATAGCCCAAACATGACTAATTAATATCTTTTCAGTTATTCAAGTCTCTATTTTCATAGAGTATTCAATGGTGGTAATGCATAGAATTGCTATTTGTGTTTATTAGAATTAACTAATATTTTACATATTATGTAATTATTATAAGTAGAATCCCCCTATTCCTTATTTTTATTTTTTGCATTTTTGTTGAGGTAGAAAAAAACTGGTGGTTTTGTGGGCTTATATCCTTCTAAAGTGATTGTTTCAGGTTACTTTAGTTGAATTTTGGGGATTCCTTAAATAAGCCATCGTGGACAATACTTTTGTTTGCTCCTGCCTTTGTTTCTTTGCTCAGTTTCTTTTTCTTGTCTTATTGATATATTTAGCACATTTAGAATTTACATAAAGTAATTGTCATGATCATAAACATGATGTTCTATATTGTAGATAATCTTAGCTTTTGATAGATACTGCATACTGTATTATATTATATGTTCCTTTATTCCTGGGATTTTTAATGGTTTAAAATATAAATGGGTATTTAATTTTCTCAATAGTCTTTTCTATATCTACTGATAAAATCTTGTATTTTTTTCTTTTTTAGGTTAATAAGTTCCTTCCCTAATATTTGGCCAAGACTCTCTATTCTTATAAAAATCTACCCAGGTCATTGAATACAATGTCTTTACTATGTTGCTCTGACTTCTTTATTTATTAATGATTGGGTCTGTAGCTTTTCTTTTTCTGATCTATCCTTGCTTGGATTAGAAATAATTTATTTTTTAAATAATATATATTTTTATTAAATTAACTATCAGTTTATCTATTTTGTCATTTTTAACTTAATTGGATTTATCAATTCATTTTTGTTTACTTTTACTTTCCTCTTTATTTTTAGAATTTCTATTTTTCTAATCATTAAAATTTGTTAATTTTCTAATTATTTTAAATAATTTTATATTTTATATCCAGTCAATGTATCTATTGTTTTTCCTTTGGTTAATCAAAATGTTTTGAGATACACACTTTCCCCCTAAAGATAACTTGTGTTTCTTTTTGTTTAGTTCTATTTATAGCTTATTTCTTGGTTTGAGATCCTATATCAGGTTCAGGGTTGACTTCCTCTTCGTGCTCTTGAATGGAATAAGCAGGCCCTGTTTCATTTGCCTAAGATGCCATTGTCACTGCAGTTTTGGATGAGGCAAATGGCTTTAGATCCTACCCTCTGCCATAGTCTCTATTTTTTCTTCCTCCCAGTGGTCTTCTGATGGTTTCTTCTTCCTTATCCTTGAACAATCTCTATTTAAGACTTGGCTCCCTCCCTCCCTCGATTCTTTGCCTCTCTCAGGTCTTAATCAGATGTCCTCAATTGCATTAGTTTTAGGGCTTTATCAAGATGCCTACTCTTAATCAACTGCTGTGTTTCAGAGGACTTCAAAATTGCACTGAGCAGTCGTATCTCTGATTTCAGGGATGATTGATCCTATCTTTGTTCCTGATCAGAACCAGATGATTTCAGATCCAACTGATTCATTAGTGCTGGTTCAGGTCCAGCTGGTTCATCACCACAATCCATGACATATTCTTTCTCTGACCATCTTCTGATGGCCACAGTACTGGGAATCTTTTCATACAATCCTAAAGAGAATACAGCTATTTTCTCTCTGGTCTTCCTAATCATTGTTCTCTCAGATCTATCTTTTATGTATTTGCTTGAATTTTTTTTTTTGGGGGGGAGAGGGAATTGGGACCTCTAGGACCCTTAATGTTGCCATCAGAATCAGAACTTGGTCAGCTCCCTGTACATTTGGTGGATTACATTTAGGGAGAAATAAGAGTGGGAATACAGTGATCTGGGTCAATCACCAAATGTACTGAACTTCTGATTGGCTTTTTATTTTTAATCATTTATTTTCCAAAAGAAAAATTTTATTTAATTAATTAATTTAGAATATTTTTTCATGGTTACATGATTCATGTTCTCACCCTCCACCCCCCCAAGTAGCCAACACATAATCCCACTGCTGATTGGCTTTTTAAAAGATGAACTGGGCTTTACACATTCCACTGGTATTGGTTAATACACTTCAAGTTTGAATTGAATATAAATGATGTATTCCTCTTAACTCCCATGGGAGCTCTGGAGAATTATCTGTTCTGGTTAACTGAATATTTCTCTGAACTAAGGGGTTCTATATATTAATCAAAATAAGTATTTGTTCATTGCCTGCTATGCTCCTAGCCTTTGTTTTATTTGTGTAGAGATTGTCTGTAGTCAATACATTGTAAAGTTATTACATATTTTTGTATTTTTGGAAAGAGTCGTGGACTTGATATTGAAAGACATGAGATAAATTCTCAGACCTTTCATGTAACTACAGGAACTATTTAACTATGGGAAAATCATTTTCATCTCACTTCTCTGTTTCCTCATGTAAATGCAAGGTACTTAGGCTACTTGGTGAGATAGTCTGATACTAGAAATTTAAAGTGGATTCTGAAAAGAATGATATTGGAGATTCTTAATCTTGAGTCTATGAACCTAAAACAATAGTGATAATTATATAGTACAACTAGGTGGTATATCAGCTAGATTGATTGGCCTGGATTCAGAAAGACTTGCCTTCCTGAGTTCAAATCTCATCTCAAATACTAGCTATGAAACTCTAGGCATGTTACTTAATCCTGTTGCCTTAGTTTCCTTATCTATAAAATGAGCTGTAGAAGGGAATGGCAAACTACTCTATTATCTCTGCCAAGAAAACCCTAAATGGGGTCATGAAGAGTTGGGCATAACTGAAAAATAGCTAAATAGCAACTACAAACCATATTTCAATATTTTTGGTTTCTTTTGTAAATATGTGTTTTATTTTATGCATTTACAAACACTATTCTAAGAAGGAATCTGTAGGCTTTTCTAGATTATCTTGGGGACACAAAATAAGTTAAGAACATCTGAATTGGATGAACCAAAGATAAAAAGATTTTTTATTTGTGGTGTTTAAGGATAGGATATGTGGCTTTATTAGAATCACATAAGGCTTAGAAAATTGGAAACGAAGCCAAGAAAAACAAGGGAAGGAGCATAACCCTCTCCTCTCCCCTAAACTGGGCCAACAGCTGGCTTCTAAAGCAGGCCAGGGAAGGTCAGAGACAATACAATTGAAGATTTAACCAGATATTCTTCAACGTGATTGTCTTTAGACTGAGATTAGAGGAAGAAGAATCCTTTTCAGTAATCCAAAGTCCTGGACCTATATTTACTCCTTATATCCAGCCCTCTCAGAGATGCTCCAAAGAATCATGTTTGACAGATTGCATCCCACTTATCTGGCTATTTCCCACCACCAAAGGGAGGCTCTTAATAATCAAGGTTGCCTGTTCTTCCACCTGCCTGTTCATTGTAAACAGGCAAGGGCAAAGCCAGATCTGAGCTGCCTTAGTGTGGCTACCCTGAACTTAGCCTTTAGAGTCAAGGAGGTGGTTCAGGGGGTAAAAGTTTAGGAGGTGAAGTCCTGCTTTCAAATCCTGCCTCAGATACTTTCTATAGGGCTAGTCATTACACCTTCTTCCCAAATAAGATTACATATGTATAGTTCTTTACAAACCTTTAAGTGCTGTGTAAATTTGAGTTCTTACCCAGTTTCCTGGATTAATTGACTTGTCTATAGACATAAAGCCAATATGTATTAAAGGCCTATCTTGAACCCCAAATCTCATGACTTCAGAGGGGATTCTCTCTTTTATGGTTTCAGGCTTCCTCTTTATTATTCTGAAAATACCAATTTTAATTCTGTGATCCTGCCAAAAAAGACACATTCTGGTTATTTGAGCCTTCAGGTTTTTTGAATTCTGGATAAATAGCAACTGACTCTAACTTAATTCCTTAATCATCACTTGACATTTCCAGCTAATACGTAAAACACATGTGGCTGTAGTTACTGGCATTTATTGGAAAATGGGAAATCTGACTCTCCTTCCCAGATCCATATTTTATGTTTGCTACAGATTCTGGCTTGGACTAGAGGGAGATGACTGTGAGTCCCTTTGCTGAGGAAGGGGATGAATCCAGAAGAGGCAGGTGCTGGCCTGGACTGGGGCCCTTCTGAGAGGCCCAACAAAGGTCCTTGTTGCCAGGAAGAATCCTGTATGTAGCTGAAGTCACTTTGTGCTACCCATCTCAATATTCAGGCCAGGACAAACAAATGCCAAGCACTCAGCTGCTTCTGATCAGAGCAGTTTTGAAAATGATCCTGGCAAACCGTATTCTTGGCCAGATAAGAGCTGGCATTTACTTTGTTTGTTGCTACCTTTGATTTAAAAGATACTTTAAAAAAATCTGATGGAATCTTGCATAACTTTATTCAAATATTTCCTGGAAAGAAGGGTATACTTTACAGTGGACTGATGTTGGCAGTGATGTATGTTTTAATAACGAGAGATGACTAGCTTCTTTTAATTAATACTGCAACACAAAAGGGTAAGTTTTATGGCAAACTTATTTTGAAGCAAATTGTGTTTTCCTAAGCATTTATTTTGTTTGTTTCTGCTGTTTCCAACTCACTGCAGGGATAGGAATCTCAAGACTGCCTAACAATTTTGGTATGTTTGTTTTAGACGCTTGATTTAAAGGCATTTTTCCTAATGAGCTATATAAGGTTTTCATTTTAGGAGCAGAGACTAGTTATAACTAGTGAATGAGTCCTTTTTCTGAGTTCAGAGGAGATTTAGTTTCATGCATGTGGGAGTGGGTGGCAAATGGTAGTACTCTGGGGCTTTCAAATAAACTCATTCATCAGAAACGTTATAGACAGGATCTCTGCCCCAGATATTGTTATTATTCACTCGTGTCTGACTCTGTGACCCCATTTAGGGATTTCTTGGCAGAGATACTAGAGTGGTTTGCCATTTCTTTCTCCAGCTCATTGGATAGATGAAGAATCTGAGGCAAATAGGGCAAATAGGGTTAAGTGACTTGCCTACTAGGGTCATGGAACTAGTGAGTGTCAGAGGCTGGATTTGAACTCAGAGAGAGAAATCTTCCTGACTCCAGATCTCTATCCATTGTGCCATGGAGCTGCCCCAGGTATAAGTTACTAAATGGATCCTTGACTCCCTTCAAACTTGGATTCTGTGATTCTTTTTTTTTTCTCTCCTTCTTTGCTCATCTCTCTCTCATCCATCCATCTATCTCAGCAAACTTTTAGGAAACAGTTATTGTAGTGAATGAGGTTGGGTGGGAATGAAAGATGGCAGAAAGATCTGCCATCTTTGGAAGAATGAATTGCCAATGACTCTGAGTCCTCAAATGCCAGTATGACTTCTCTAGCTTTCTCCTGGACCCCAAATGGATGGAGGTGAATGAAGTCTAATCTAGCATGCTGTAGTGGAATTAGTGTTGGGTTTGGAGTGAGGGAACCCTTGTGTCTCTCCTCATTGTGGTGACACTCAGCAAATCACTTGCTTTATGAACCTTAAACCTATGGTTCTCTGACTGGCTACACTGGTTTCAAAAATCATTTTGGGAAATATTAGTGGTTTCCCCTTTTGCTTTTTTGCATTTTTTAAGATTGGGTCTGGTTTGTACAAATAACCCTTTTTAGTTTTCTAGGCAGGGGGGAAGAAGAAAAATATTATTTGTTAATTTTTCCCTTTTTTGTTTAGGCCTATGATTTCATCAGTATAAGGTAACTCCCAGTGTGGAAATGTAATCCACTTTAGTAGATCAATTTGTTTTTAGTAACCTGGGGCACTAAGAAGGTAATGAGACAGTATGTGTTAGATATCAAGTGGATTGAGAGCCAGATGTAGAGATGAGAGGTCTTAGGTTCAAATATGGACTCAAACTGTTCCTAATTATATATCCTTGGGCAAGTCACTATTATTCTTCTGCCTTGGAACTAATATTTAATATTGATTCTTTAAAAAAAGAAGACGAAATAGGACTTGAATTCAGGTCTTGCTCAATGCAAAGGCAGCTCTGTATCTGCATGCTAGGCTTCCCATCTGAACACTAATAAACAAAGAAGGCTGAAGCAATGACCTGTTTCCCCAGCATCCAATGTAATCATAACTGATATAAGGACATAAAGATAGAAAGCTGGAAAACCTTCATGCTTAAAACTGCTTGGGGACTGTGGGGTAATTGTATATTGCCTAGTTATAGTTTGACAGATAGAAATGTGGATTTGGGTTTCTCATTGTGAGATAGAAGTGAATGATTTCACACAAGGGATCCTGCTTTAGAACAGTAGGATTGGTCAATACCAGATGTCTGAAAGACAAAACTAGACCTTCAAGTGGGTCTAAGAAGAGTCCATGGAGCCTGCATTGCCATCTGCTGCTTACAAGAGCAGATTGATGGGTGGAAAAGCTTGGCAGAGGCAAAGTGGGAAAGTTCTAACTTTGCCTTTCTGTATACCGGTATCTACTTCCTGAGAGGTAGAGAAGCCCTCAGAGTCCAGCAAAGGACTCTGGAAAATATCATCAGATCCCAGACTTAGGGAAAATGTTTTTGGCTGAGAGAATGTAATGCTACTCCAGAGTCCAGCCAAAGAGCAGACCTAAAAAAAGCTCTTCTGATCCTAGGCTGAAGTCTCTTGCTGAAAGAGCCCAACAGTGCTTGGCAGCCCAGGAGAAAAGCATCTAGAAGTAATGCAACTCCTCTCAGCAGGAGAATAGAGAGGTCCAGGCAGGGAGTGGCTCTGCCCATCAGTGGCCTGGAGTGTGTGTAGTCCCTGAGGGAAGTCAAGGGCATCAGGACTCTCAGTACAGAGTTTGGAGTTCTCCAGAGTCTGAATCTTCTAGTCATGTTTCTCCAGGCTATGGTTCTGTAAGTTTGGACCCATGCTCCCTCCTGGATGCTGTGTCCACAGGTGAGGGGGTAAGCTCTAGGTGTGTGAATGAACTATCATAATGTAATCATTCATGGTCTTTCCTTCTGTTTAGTAAATTTCTTCATTAAGAAATTAGCAGAGGTTTGGATCAATATCTCACACCCTACACCAAGATAAACTCAGAATGGGTGAATGACTTGAATAGAAAGAAGGAAACTATAAGTAAATTAGGTGAACACAGAATAGTATACATGTCAGATCATTGGGAAAGGAAAGATTTTAAAACCAAGCAAGAGCTATAAAATATCACAAAATATAAAATAAATAATTTGATTATATTAAATTAAAAAGTTTTTTGTACAAACAAAACCAATGCAAATAAAATTAGAAGGGAAGCAACAAATTGGGAAAAAATCTTCATAACAAAAACCTCTAACAAAGGTCTAATTACTCAAATTTATAAAGAGCTAAATCAATTGTACAAAAAATCAAGCCATTCTCCAATTGATAAATGGGCAAGGGACATGAATAGGCAATTTCCAGTCAAAGAAATCAAAACTATTAATAAGCACATGAAAAAGTGTTCTAAATCTCCTATAATCAGAGAGATGCAAATCAAAACAACTCTGAGGTATCACCTCACATCTAGCAGATGGGCTAACATGACAGCAAAGGAAAGTAATGAAAGCTGGAGGGGATGTGACAAAGTTGGGACAAAATGCCCTACTAGTAGAGTTGTGAATTGATCCAACCATTCAGGAGGGCAATTTGGAACTATGCCCAAAGGGTGCTAAAAGACTGTCTGCCCTTTGATCCAGCCATAGCACTGCTGGGTTTGTACCCCAAAGAGATAATAAGGAAAAAGACTTGTACAAGAATATTCATAGCTGCACTCTTTGTGGTGGCCAAAAATTGGAAAATGAGGGGATGCCCTTCAATTAGGAAATGGCTGAACAAATTGTGGTATATGTTGGTGATGGAATACTATTGTGCTCAAAGGAATGATGAACTGGTGGGATTCCATGGGAAATGGAACAACCTCCAGGAAGTCATGCAGAGCGAAAGGAGCAGAACCAGAAGAACATTATACACAGAGACTGATACACTGTGGTATAATTGAACATAATGGACTTCTCCATTAGTGGCAATGCAGTGATCCTGAACAACCTGGAGGGACCTATGAGAAAGAAAACTATCCACATCCAGAGGAAAAACTGTGGGAATAGAAACACCAAAGAAAAACAACTGCTTGACTATATGGGTCGAGGGGGATATGGTTGGGGATGTAGACTCTAAATGAACATCCTAATGCAAACATCAACAACATGGAAATAGGCTCTGATCAAGGATACATGTAATACTCAGTGGAATTACAGATCAGCTACGGGAAGGGTGGGGGGAGGGGAGGGAGGGAAAGAATATGATTCTTGTTACCAAGGAAAAATGTTCTAAATTGACTAAATAAAAAAAAATAAAGAAAATAATAAAATGTAATGCTCAAAAAAGAAAGAAATTTTATTTTATTATTAAATTATATTTATATTATAAAAATTTAATTTTATTGACCTGGGAAAATTCCAGTGAGGAAATTCTCTTCCAGTGCAGATCAGCCATCAGCTTTAGAATCTGTCACCTTAAAGATTTGCCTGGACCAATGAGAATGTGAGTGATTTGACCAGGATCCCACAAGCTACAACTGATATTGTAGCAGATATCTACATCTTTACACACACACACACACACACACACACACACACACAGAGCATGTACAAGAGAAATTGGAAGTAATGAGACATCTAACACTATAAATTCCCACATACCCATCCCCCTAAATTAGGGAGATAAATGCTGCCACCCACAAAATCAGTGAAGCCAGAAGACAGGGCATCATCTGGTATTGAGTGGCAACTACTACTTCCTGGGAGAGCCTGGGGCCTGGAGCCCTTAACCTCTATCTAAGAATAGGTCAGGTAAGTGGCCAGCTGTGTCCTGAGGGAATGAAGCAAACCACTCTTTACTGAGTGCCCATTCTGAATAAGTCACTGTGCTAAGGACTTCAGATACAAAGAGAAAACAACCAAAAAATGATCTCCCTCTTCAAAGAGCTCACATTCTACTGGGGGAGGACATGGAGACAAAGCATTTCCCTCTATAAATAAGTAGAATGGAATAGAAAAGGGAAGAGAGCATCACCACATGGGGAGTTCTGCCATTTGGAGACATTTAAAAACACGAGGGTATGCAGCTCTTTTTAAATGGGTGCCTAGATACCTAACAAATACAATTTATAGTGCCCTGGCTATTTGGGACCTGTTTCCTGACTGATGGAATGAAAGCCACATTCCCTTAGTGCAAAACACCTGGCTACATCCTACCACTCACTGAGGCAAAGAGTGAATGGCAGTGAGCGAGCCAAATGTAACTAATTAGAGCCAGGCTGTGGATGTTGATTTAAGGCTTGTTTACTGAATCCTTTCACTCCTGTGCGTGTTTTTACTTTGTAATTTAAGTTGCTAATTATGGTGGGGGAGTTTTGAATATTTTTTTCCTCCTGATTCTTTAAGCTAAATGGTAGAATTCTGGATTTAAGGGCATGTTAAACAGAAACTAGAAAGATAAAAAGTGAATTTGAGACACATGCAAAATATGCCCGTGCTTGGAATCTATAATTTCAGTAGGTATTTATTACATCTCTGAATAAGTGAGGGGTCCTAGTCTGCCGAAGTGGGTGATAGCTTTTCCACTGGCTTTTTCTTTTCTTAAATTAAACCTTCATCTTCTGTCTTAGTATCAATTCTAAAGAAGGGCTAGGCAGTCAGTTAAGTTACCCAGGGTCACACAGCTTGCAAGTATCTGAGATCAAATTTGAACCCAGGTCTTCCCAAATTCAGGGCTGGCACTCTATCCATATGTAGGTACCTAGCTATCCCTTATTCCCACAGGCTTTTGAATACGTGGCTGTATATACAGTGAAATTTGGTTTAAATAGTTCCTGAAGAAGTTATAAAATCATTTTTTCATCTAGGGAAGTATTATTTATATTCTGAAAAGGCATGTTTTTTTTTTTTTAATTTGAGATGACACAGAGCTCATTTGGGAGAAAATCAATTCATTGGTTGTGAAACCATTAAGCATTGTGTCATTGACTGCTCATCATCAGGGGCTGGCCATGATAATAAGAAATTCTTTGGCCATAGTAACTCATGAGTCCATCTAGCAAGGGCTGGTTCTGTGTGGGGAGAGAAAGCAAGAACAATACATTACATTCCCTGATTCCCCTCAGGTCTCATTTTAAGGACCCCCTCCTCTGTAATGGACCTTTCTTAATTCCCTCATTTCCCTGGTTGTTAGTTTTGAATTCTCTCCCCATAGAACTCTGGGCCTGGCATCAAAAAGACTGTGAGTTCAGAATCATCCTCAGATACTTACTAGCTGTGTAACCTTGAGCAAAAAAATCACAATTTCTGTTTGCCTCAGTTTCCTCATCTATTCAGTGGGGATAATAGCATCCACCTCCCAGGGTTGTTGTGTGGATCAAATGAGATAATAATTGTAAAGAACTTAGTACAATGCCTTGTACCTAGAAGGTGCTATATAAATATCAACTCTTATGGTTTTTTGTTTTTCATTTTATTATTTTGTACGTATTTTGTTTGTCCTTCTCTACTTCATCTTAATCTCTTCCCAATAGACCATGAGCTTGTTCAGGGAAGAGACTTTCTTTTTTTGTCTTTCTCTCGCTTGAGGGCTGGGCACAGTGTCATGGATTTAATTGGTACTTATTAAAAACGTGATGAATTGATTTTCTCCAGGTGATTACTCTTTAATCAAGTTTTTTTCATGACTTTGTGTGTGTCCCAGTCATGCCCTGATATTGTCTCCTCCCCAATTGGATCGTCTCTTGTGATACATACATTTAAGAGAATTCAACTGACAAAATACCCTTGTCTGAGAGTATCTATAAGATTTTGTACCTACAATGCTCCACCTCCACCAAGAGAAGGGAAATTTGTCTTACTTTCAGATTCTCCACGCCCAAGATGGATCATCACAATTAATCAGACTTCTGCTGCCTTGTGGGATTGTTTTTATGTCATTATAGATATTCATATTCTCATTTTGCCTTGTTCTCTTTGAATTAGTTCAAACAAATGTTCCACCACTTCTTGGAATTCATATTTTTTTGGTGTTATAATATCATACTTTATTTATATATCTCACCTAGGTGACTACTTTAAAGTTGCATTGTCTAATTTACATAATGCATTTGATTAGCTCTAGGATAAAAAAAACAGAAAGAGAACATCTGAAAGCAAATCAATTAGGTTCTTATTTGTGATTTAATTTTGATATATACTCTTTTGTGTAAATTTAGATCTTGTGATCTAGAGACTTTGAACAGCTTTAAAACAAAACAAAACAAAACAAAAAACCCTTGCCTTCTGTCTTGGTAAGTCTAAAGAGTGGCAAGAGCTAGTGAATAGGGATTAAATGACTTGCCCAGGGTCACACAATGAGACAGTGTCTGAGATGACATTTGAATCTAGGTTCTCCAGGTCTGGTGCTTTTTCCATCATACTACCTAGTTTATGAGTTAGGTGCTTTGAAGAGTATTAATTGTTATATTTGTTTTATTATTATTAATAATAATAGTAATTATTTTAGATTTATATTTAAATGGAATAAAAATAAGTTATTATTTATTACATTTTATATATATATATATGGCAGGAATGACATGATACTAAGGAAACTTCAGTTCAAGCAACTTTTAAGCCCTTCTATAGTTAATGCTGGGCTTGAAGACCCAAGTTCAAATCTAGTTTTAGACACTAACTGGGCAAGTCATTTAATCCCTATTCACTAGCCCCTTTCACTCTTTAGAATTACTAAAACAGAAGGCCTCATCTGTAAAATGACTTAGAGAAGGAAATGGCAGATCACTCCATTATCTTTATGGAAGAAATTCCTAATGGACTCAGGAAGAGTCAGACACAACTGAAATGACTGAACAACAACAAATATCAGTCAGTATACCAATGTGGCATAATATCTCTCTGTGTAAGAATTAGGGCATTGTTCAGCATGAAATAAAATTCTATATTAATTAGCAAAATGGGGCCTAATGAAAAGACTTAAAAGATTCTTCATAGATGGGAGGTGGTCATTGTCTCCCCTTAGAGTCTTAGAGAGTCATACAATGTCTCCTCCTTAGAAATACGTCTTATTGATAGTAACCAGAAATAGAAGGTCTCCTGATTTCTTCTTTCCTCCCCCTTTTAGGAGGGAATCAGGTAGTATTTGCTTTCATGATCTTTTCAAAAGAACAATTAGGAAGTACTCTTTGTGGGATGCTATTTATGGAGCTCTTGGCATTTCCTATGGCAATGCCATCCAAAACTTAACTTAGAATGAGCCCAGGACACGTTTGGTCTTGACTTTGGTAGTGATGATGTTGTCATCATTATCGTTGTAGTGTCATCTTCTTGTCTTCTTCCTCTTCCTTTTCTTCTTCTTTAAATGCTAACCTTCCATCTTTGTATCAGTTATAGGATGGAAAAGAGGCAAGGGCTGGGCAGTTTGGGTTAAGTGACTTGCTCAGGGTCACACAATTAGGAAGTATCTAAGGCCAGGTTTGAATGTAATTCTTCCTGACTCCAGAACTCATGCTATATCTGTGCTACCTAGCTGCCCTATGACTGTTTTCTTGGGGAAAGTCTCTTCTTTTGGAATAGGTCTATTGGGGGTGAAACTCATAAACTGAGATTTACTAGCACATTCAGTTCAATGAAGTAAACATTCATTAGGCATTTACTATATACAGAGCAATATGCTAGGTTCAGTATATAAAAAGCCCAAAATAAATCTATCCCTGTCCTCAATGAGCTTACAATCTGAAGGGATACAACTGAGAAACAATTGTATAATCTCTAGGGGGTAATATAAAATAATTTACTGAGGCTGAGATCACTGACAACTAGGGACAGGGCCATTGAGGAAACCTGTGAGTTTTGTTGGAATCTGAACTGTTCTTTGAAGTCTTGGAAGGCATCTGACCTATTCTTTTGAATCTTTAAAGATTTTGTAAAATATAAATGAAGAGGGAGGACATGTGCTTTGCTTGTACTTGGTAGTGTTAGTGGAGAAATAGCTAGTAGGTGTCTAGTCTGGGTACCACTAGATTCAGTAGCAAAAGTAACATAGCCACTAGTGGGCAAAAGAATAAGAAAAAAGAGACATATCTTTTTATTTTATTTATTTATTTTTTAGACCCTTTCCTTCCGTCTTGGTGTCAATACTATATATTGGTTCCAAGGCAGAAGAGTGGTAAGGGCTAGTCAATGGGTTTTAAGTGACTTGCCCAGGGTCACACAGCTGGGAAGTGTCTGAGGTCAGATTTGAACCTAGGACCTCCCATCTTTAAGCCTGACTCAATCCACTGAGCCACCCAGCTGCCCCCAAAAGAGATATATCTTAATAGGGGAATGGGGTTAGGGAAAAGAAAAGGGTGGGCAATTCTGTTCTTTCATAAAAGGAAGAGAAAAATAACATTGTATCACAAAAGGAAAATACCAGGAAAAGTCAGAAAAGAATATGATGGCCAAGCAAGCTCACTTAGAGGAATATGGGGAAAATTCTTGAATATCAGCCTCATTGTTTTCTGTTTAGGTTTCAGATCCTACAATGTTTTGTCTGCTTCTCATGCTCTTTAAAAGTTTATTTTTAAAAGTTTCTCTGCTGTTTCTTCCTCATTTATGACTTTGGAAGAAGGGAGTCACTCATGACTACTTCCTGCTAGGCACTGGCTTCTGGCCAAGTTTTCAAAGCATCATCCGGCTCAGCATTCTGAGGTCCAGCTTTAGAGATCTCAATTATTGGTGCACACGAAGGTGGATTTGTAGCATAAATTTAGGGAGTGTATAGCAATACCTTTTTGAAGAAGGCCAGTTTGAATTTTTTTAGAAATTACACATTTTATATTTAGAAATTAACATCTAATGTTTACTTCTTGGCACCTTTGCTTCCTTTAAAACTGAGCTCCAGATCTATCTCCAATAGGAGGGCTCTCCTAGATCAGTCCTAAAATAAGCACTTGACATTGCCTGGTGTTGTTTCACATTGTATCATAGAAAGTCAAAGACAGAACTTTATATCTTTATCTGTGTTCGTTGTAGCTCTTTAACTAATTTTATATACATTCCATGAAGACAGAGACTTTTTTTTGTCCTTGTAGTCTTAGCACCTGGGAAAGTGCTTAGCACATAATAAGTGTGGAATTAATGCCTGTTAAATAGCTTGAATTGTTTATAGGCACACCTCCCATCACATTGTCCCCAGCTAATATCACTTAGCAACAGCCACATTAACCTGTGTGAAGTCTGTTGTGATTTTGCCAGTGACTCACTTTATGATACTGTATAAATAGCATTGTTTCTGTGGCATAGAGCATTGCCCCTTCTTCCATATTGTTATTTCATCCATCGTGCTGTTTAAGGACATGGCTAGGGTCTAGAATGGCTATATGGAAAACAAAAAAAAAACAGGTGGGAGTGGAAAGGAAAGGGAGAGAGGGAGGGAGAGAGAGAGAGAGAGAGAGAGAGAGAGAGAGGGAGGGAGGGAGGGGGAGAGAGAGAGAGAGAGAGAGAGAGGGAGAGAGAGAGAGAGGGGGAGAGAGAGAGAGAGAGAGAGGGGGAGAGAGAGAGAGAGAGAGAGAGAGAGAGAGAGAGAGAGAGAGAGAGAGAGAGAGAGAGAGAGAGAGAGAGAGAGAGAGAGAGAGAGGGAGGGAGGGAGGGGGAGAGAGAGAGAGAGAGAGAGAGAGAGAGAGAGAGAGAGAGAGAGAGAGAGAGAGAGAGAGAGAGAGAGAGAGAGAGAGGAGGGAGAGAGAAGTTTCTTCCTTCTCTCCTCTAGATAGTGTTTCACAAGGACATTTGGAGAATTCAGAAATGGCAGAATCTATGGAGGAACTCTACTGAACTTGAACTCAAGGAAATGAATTTGAGAGAGAAGCTGATCTACGTGAATTCTGAGGTTTGTTCCAGATTTAAAATGTAGACAGAAGGAGGAATCATGTCCCAATTTATGTCCCTAGATAAAACTTTCTCTTTAATGACCTTTCTACTATCAGTCCTCATATGGCTCTGTGCTCGAACATCTCTTATACGTTTATTTTGTTATTATGCATTATGGTTATTAGTTTATCTTTCATATCCCCCTACTGGGCTGTAAACTCCATGAAAAAAAGGGGAAAACCTGAGCTATACACAGTAGGTGCTTAACAAATGTTTACTGAAAGAGATGAAGAAAGCATCAGGAAACAATTGACCACATTTTATTTGTCCTTGTGGGCTCAAAATGGTTAACTAATATCTGCACTTAACTTTAATCTAGTTGAAAGTGGGATAACTTTTCATTGCAATTAATGCAATGGATTCTCCCTCCCTCCCTTCCTTTGTTTGATCGTTCATTTGTTAGTTTATTGCTTCCTTCCTTCCTTTAAAAAAATAGTTATTTCTTAGTAACATCTCTAAGACAGAAGGGCAAGAACTAGGCAAATGTAGTTAAGTGACTTGTCTAGGTTCACACAGCTGTGACATGTGTGCTATCAGATTTGAACCCAGGTCCTCCTAATTTTAGGCCTGGCATTCTATTCACTGAACCACCTAACTAACCCAAAACATATTTATTTTTAATCTTCATTAAATTTTAAAATAATTTTTTCCTCAGAGACATACTGAGATAGTAGAATGAAGGACTTGCATTTCAGAAGACATGTACTGTAATTTAGCCTCAATCCCATGAGAGCTGTGTGACCAGACAAGTCACTCAATGTCTCTGATCTGACCCTCATCCAACTCTGTAAGATTATATTTAGTTCATCAGTTATGACCCAGATAGCTATGAAGAGTTTGCCC
The DNA here is from genome assembly GCF_027887165.1 of Monodelphis domestica. NCBI lineage: Eukaryota > Metazoa > Chordata > Mammalia > Didelphimorphia > Didelphidae > Monodelphis > Monodelphis domestica. The sequence goes on from NC_077234.1 coordinate 59,084,240, forward strand.
TGTCATGAAATCACAGGATTTTGATGTATAATTATAACTTTTCAAAAATACATGATAGGACCATGGTATCATATATTTAGAGCTGAGTAGGACTTGAAGGTGTTAAGTTTTATTGTTGGACTGAATAATTAATTGGTGGTCACCAGGGATTTAATTACTAAATCCCGAAAATGAATTACTAAAGTAAATGGAATTACTGGTAGTTTATTTACAATAGAGGGAAGATATTAAGGATGAGAGAAAAGGGGGAAAAGAGAGAGAGAGCTCTGGCTTCCTCAGAGACCAGTAGAAATTCCAAGCCCTAGCCAGGGGAAAGGAGTTTCTAGATGATGGGCCTTTCTCAGAGGTTCACACCTTCAGAAAGGCAAGGAAACTAAGTTAGCCTTTCACTCACCCTGGTGACTGTCTAAAAGAAAAGCAGTCTGAGGTCCCCTGTAGGAGCTCCTCCAGGGGTCTAGTTCTACAGCCAAGTGTCTTCACTCCAAGTCTGAGTGTCTGTCTTCCAGTCTCTCCCCAAGTGTCTGTCTTCCAGTCCAACACCAAGTGACTAATCTTCCAGCCTCTCCTCTGAGTGACTGATTCCTCTCATGTGCCTCTGTTTCCTCTATTTAAAGATCTTTTTTCTCTTGTGTCACCTTCCCATAATTTTACATCTACCAATCACAGCAGATGCTCCTCTCCAGGACTGCCTACTCAATGTAGGAAATTGGTGTTCACACCTTTTTTAGTTAGTTATACCTTTTGTGGTTTGTTAACACCTTTTTTGTTAGTTCACCTTTTGTGGTTAAAATGGGTAGATCTACTTTAAATACTGAGTTAATGCTTTGGGGATTAAAATCTAAAAATAGACCAGGGATTATAATTTTATCTTCACTATCAAGGAAGAGCTAGGTACCTTTATTGTTACAATCAGGAGATAGCCAAATCCAATCTTCACAAAGGTCATCCAGTCCAGTTCCCACATTTTACAGATGAGAAAACTGAGGACAAGAGAGATTCAGTAAATTTCTCAGAGTTAGATGGGATGCTTATAGCAGTATTCTTTGTTCACATTCAAAGCTTTCCTGGGTACCAATGAGATTTTTTTTAATCCCTATAATTTTCGGAGTAAAAAACCCTTTCTAATTTTTTACTCCTAAAGACAACCCAAGCTTAATATTTCATCAACTGTTCATATATGATCAGAACACAGTTCTAAAACTGATAGGAATTTTTTTCATAGTGAGGAGTTTTCACAATCCCTGAGGGCATTCTGCACCAACCTTGGGTGCAACATTATTTTTGTGCCTCTCCCACGGAATTTGCTTTGAGAACCTGTGAAGTTCAAAAATAGAAATTCCATGATCAGAGATGAAGGAATAAAGGAGGGTGTGTGTGAAAATGACTTCTCGGTTAGTTTAATAATAGCCATTGCTTAATAAAAATAGAGCTTTCCATAAACTCTTTCAATAATCTAATGAGCATGAGAAAGGAAGCTTGCTGAAATCTAATTGTTCCCTTTGTGAAAATTGAGGAAAACGTGACTGTCTGCAATAAGGGAACAGACACAGGGTCAGCCATTTGTGAGTCTTTGCCATATTTGAATCCTAGATCATCATAGATTGCATAGAAAAATGGAATACCCATTCATCCCCAAGAGTCCTTCATTGTTGGCATCTGGAATGGCTGGTCTGCTGCAAAAACCAGTGATTTGCAAGTTAAAATGTATCACTATAACCATCTTACCTTTCAGCTAACTATTGGTTGGGGATATTAAAGGTTGTCTTGTGATTTTGAATTTATGTAATATTCAGCTGTCTTCATAGATACATAAATTTAAAAGTGGCTCAAAGGGATCATTTAGTTCACTCCTCATCACAGAAATGTGGAAACTGTGACCCAAAGAAATTAAGTCACTTTTCCAAGGGTAAATAGGAACAAAGCTGGCATTCGTAGATCCTAGATTTAGAGTTGGAAGGAACTTTAGAGGCCAGCTGGTTATTTCATAGACAAGAGAACTGAAGTTCAGAGAGGTTAATTTAGTTGCTCTGGGCACCCAGGTAATAATTAGCCAAGTTGAAATTTGGATCCAGGTCATTTGACTCTAATTGATTACAAAGCCTGTATTCTTGTTATTTTATCAGCATGGCTCTTAATCTGGAAAAGGAAGGAGTGGGATATGGCCATCTCAAAGAATCACTATGACTTTTTCAATACCACATTGTGCCAGACTAACCTCATTTCCTTTGTTTCATAGGATTAATAGACCAGAAATCTGGGGTTGATTTAACTTGATTGATTTTAGTGGTTTCATGCTATTATGGAAAACTATAGTGAATTTCCTATCACTGGTGGTCTTTGATTCCTCAATGAACCTTACAGCAAGGAACCAATCATTTTTGCCGAGTTTTGTCCACTCTACCTCCACATCATCTTATTTATTTGTCCCATCTACTCTACTCATGCTACCATCACCCCTGACCTGGACTATTGTAATAGCTTCCTATTTAGTTTCCTTGTCTAAATCCTTTTCATCTTTAACCAGTCTTGCATATAGCTGTCAAAGTGGTATTCTTGTAGCACAAGTACTCATGCCACTTCCCTACTAAAAAATACTCCATTGGTTGTTGCCTCTAGGATCAATTACAGTTTCCATTAGCATTTAAATACCTTCACAACCCTGTTCTGACCCATCTTTCCAGGATTATTATACACTGCTTTTTCTTCATGTATTTTATAATACAACTCAACTGCCATAATGGATTTACTGAGCTAAACCAGGTTGAGGATAACCAAGAGATCTCAAATCTGTCAGTGAGTAAGGGAAATATTTACCTCAGACATTTGGAGACTTCTCGCAGTAAAATGAGTGGATGAGAAAAATTTATTCCAACTAGTATAAAGGCAGTTGAAGTAGGCACTGTGGAGCATGTAGAACATGGTCAGACATCTAAAATGTCAAAGTCTTCCATTGTACTTTTTCCTTTTGTCTTGACTTTTTTTTTGTCACTGGACTTTGATGATTCTGTAAGAGAAAGTGAAGCTAATCACTCTATGTAACCGCCTTACTTAAATCTGATCACGCACAAGTCAATAAAATACGCTGTGGTGTCTTTGGTTCTCTTGAAAAGTGAAGGACAGTCTAGCCCAAGTGGTCTTGCTTTCTCTCACACATAACATCTCATCTCCATTCCTTGGCCTTTTTCAGTCTGATCCCCATGCCTGGAATGTACTCCTTCCTCATCTCTACTCTCTAGACTACTAATCTTCTTCAGAGCTGAGCTCAAAAACATCTTTCAATAGGAGGCTTTTCCTGTCTGCTATCTACTATTGTCTCCCTATCCCCTGAAATTACTTTAAAAATTTTTTCTATGGACATATGCTTGTATGGATGTTGTTTTTCCATTTCCTCCCCAGGAACATAAGCTCTCTGAGAGCAGATGCTGTTGTTTTGTCTTTGTATCTCCAGGGCCGAGCATAACTCCTGGAACAGAATAGGTGCTTAATAAATGTTTATTTGGTTTATTGATCAATTGACCCCTTTTCAGTTGGCTTGTAGTGGGAATTTTTTGCTATGAATTAATTACAGAAGCAGCTATTGCACAGTAGAGAGAGAGTCAGTTGATACTGTTGATGTCACGCTAAGGAAATCACTTCATATCTCAGTGCTCTGGGAAACTCTCAAAGGACCCAAGTTACCAGCATTTGCTGAACTACATAGGTTGATAGAGATCCCACAACGGAACTCCCTACGGGACCAGTTTAAAAAATGGGGGTGGGGAGCAAGTCCCTTCGAGTGATGAAATTCCTTGAGTCTGATTCTTTAGGATATAAATCCAGTTCTCTTTACACTGCCTGAAGTGGGGGCTAGTTATCCCTGCAAAGGATAATAGAATTTTATGGTTTAGAAAGCGTTCCCCTCACAATACCTCTTGGAATTAGGATGTGCAAGGGTTGCTATTCTCAGTTTACAGATAAGTGAACTGAGGCCAGAGAGGTTAGATGACATGTGCAAAGTCATACAGAGTTGGAGTTAGGACATACATCTCCTTTCTCTGTTTTGTTTCCAGAGCTCTTGGGGCTGGGATGTGGGGAGAAGGAGTTGTTCTCTTCTGTTCTCTAAGTGTTGATGCAGAATCAATACAGTGGTCAATGTATTCCTAGTTTGCATTGATAAAATATGTAAATCCCCCTTTGCTAAACTGGCTGAGAGAAATGTTTGAAAGAAAACAAGCAGAGTCCACTGTACATTTCTATGGGGATAGCAGATTATGCCATAAGCATCAATGGGGCCTGATTTGGAGGCTCTATTTTGGGATACCGAATAAGCCACCAGTGCAGAAAGCGGGGCTTTGTCTGATGTCAAGGGGGGCAGGGCCTCTGTCTTCCCTGATGCTTTCTTCCTCCTGCTGTAAAGTAGAACAAAGCATTTTCTTTATGGGCCTCGGTGCATCTTTTATCTGGCAATATTAATTCTGGTTGCAAATACAGTCTCTATTTTTCAAATTCTCTCTTGGATCTGCCTAATGCTGATAGGATTTGCAGACCCATCAGGGTTTAATTTTTTTTTTTTGCTTTAAACATCATTTACTTCTTTATCTATCCACTCATCTATTTATTCATTCATCTATTTATTCATGGTTTGTTTTTGTTTAATTTTCTTCCATATTTATGAATGTGGAATCTCCAACTATAGCTCTGCTTAACTTAGCTGGTGTGGCTTCCTGGGTACCAATGGGGCCTCCTGTGAAACTCTGACTCTAGACCTTTTGGCTGCCATTTCATAAGGTTACATAGTCCCTTACCACTCAGTAACTGTTTATTTTATGCAGTGCATTAAGATCGGCAAATGCACCTTCCTTAGAACAACCCAGTGCAGCAGACAGTAGAACTCTAAATATTCCCATTTTACAGAATGAGGAAGCTGAGGTTTAGAAAAGGGAAATAAGTTGTCCATTCTCAGGTAGATACAAGGTGAGGTGCGAGACTTGAACCCAAGGTGCTCTGATTCCAAGACAAGCACTCTTTTTGTTACACTGTATTGTGGGTGGTGGTGGGGGGTACAGGATGAAAGAATAAGGAGGGTCCTGGTTCTGCAGTTGGACTGTCCGGATTCAAATGAGCAAGTCAGTTAGCTTCCCTGCACCTCAGTTTCTTCATCTGTAGAACAGCATGGTTAATTCTGGGAGTCCTCCCACATTCAAATCTATATTCTTATTAACTCATCTTCCAAGGAAGCTTGACCTTGTGATTATAGTGTTCCATACTTGGAGTCAGGCAGAGTTCCCCCAAGCACTTTAATAGCTATTGGATTCTGATTAAAGGGATCCACTTAAGGTCCCTTTGCCTCAGTTTCCATATCTATGGAATGAAGAGGTTAGACTCTTCCAGACCTAAATCTTTGATTCCATAAATTTTAATTCTTCTGCATCTGTGATAAGAAGAGACAAAGATTATTATGCAGTCTTTTGCCAAGTAGAGATGGGAGTAGGGATAGATGTGATGGTTTCAAATTTTGAGAATAAAAAAACAAACAAACTTTTTATAGGTCCAAGTCTCTGATTTCATTGTTCTAGGGATTCCAGGTGAGTATCCTCCTTCTAATAATGAAGATAACCAACAGTTTTACAAGTTATAAAGATTTAGAGAGTTGACTGGATTATTTAGAGTGTAAAAGAATTTCCCAGGGTGTCAGAGGTCCAGCTTGCAGTGGAACTCGAACCCAGATTTTCCTGACTGAAAGGAGGACACATTGCCCATTAAACAGTCAAAGCAAAAAGGAGCTTCACATTATGACAATGGCAGTCATTTTTATGCATATTGTGCTTTTCCTTTCAAAAAATTTCTTAACATGATATCATACATAATCTCATTCAATTTTTACAGATTGATTCTCACCCCCCCCAACCTTGTGCCCTTTTTCACTTTCTAGTTTTGTTCTCATTTACAAAGAATAGAATCAGATTGGATATGAAATCACCAATCTTGATGACCTCTGTTTGCATGTGAGCTCTTTGAAGGCAGGCACTGCCTTTTGCCTTCTGTTATCCTTTGCATTTAGCACAGTGCCTGATGCATAGTAGGTGCTCCATACCTGATTGTTGACTGATTAACTTGCTTTATTTTAAGCATATATTACTTTTAACATGGGTGGACCAATATCTCCCTCCTTGTTTGTGCCTCCCTTTTCAGATTCCTTCTACTGTTTTCTATGTGATTTTAAAATCATTCACTGACATCTTGTCTTCCCTTTCTTCCTTTTATTATTTAGCATCACTATTAGTACCCACTCATGATATCTGATAATCCACACCTTCCCTAAAAACAAAAATCCTTCCTTGTAACAAGTACAGATTAATCTTTATAAATAAGAGTATAGAGTATAATAAGTATAATAGGATAATAAGTATAATAAGTATAGAGTAGAATAAGTATAATAAGAGTAGAGAACCCTCTCCATAGATAAAACATTTTAATGGACAACCTATGAAAGTGCCATTTGAAGACTCACTCTTGGATAGTAGATAGTATCTGTCACAAGACAATCACAGATTTTTTCCCTCCTTTTTTTTCACATAATCATAATTAGCAAAAGTAACAGGGAACGTAATGTAAAAAAAGACATCTCTGGCCTAATTTGTATCCAACACAGTACTCCTGGAAGGTGTCTGTTGTGGGAATGGGAATCACTTTGTCCATTTTATCCGTGGGGAAATAGAGGTAGAATGTCATATCTGATGATATGCAGCAAGCTAATAATATTTCACCTTAAAGTCTAGTTTTGTTGTCTTCCAAACCTGATGATTCTTGACGGGTCATCCTGCCTACTTAGTTGTCACTTAGGAATAAATCAGAGCTAAAAATAATCTGAGATGCCAGTGCCTACATGGAAGCTTCTGTTTTTGCTAACTGTCATCCTCAGCTGACACTGGGTCAACTTCTAGTACATGAAATAGCAGCCGCCTCCACAAATGCTGTCCTGAGAGAGTTTTCAATGACATGAGTCCATGGGTCAAATTGCAAGAGAGGACAAGTTGGCTTCCCATCCATTGCCTCATATCTCCTGGGACCATGTCTTCTCTGTCTTTAGACTTCAGCACGTATTCATGTTGCCCTTCAGTTATCCTAACCACCGCCCAGACTGCTCCTCTACACTCTCATTCCCACCCAACATCTCCTGCTAGATAGCATGGGAGAGCCTTCACATTTGGCAACTATCTCTTTTAAATCTAAATCCTTTTATGTGTTACTCATCAATCAAAATCCCCTTGGTCTCAGTGGGACTAGAATGCCGAGAACAGAACCTGTGAGTAAAGTAAATCACACTGATATCACTATCCCCAAAGTTTAATGCTCCCAGGGAATATTTCCATTCCTTACAAAGAAATTATAAAATCAAATTAATCTCTCTGGTTTTATAGACCTCCTGGTTGTTCCATGAACAAGACACTCCATTTCTCTGCTCCTATTATTTTCTCTGGCTTTCCTCCATGCCTGGGATGCTCTCCCTCTTTTACTTTGACTACTGACCTCCCTTGCTTCCTTTAAGTTCCAATTCTAATTCTACCTCCTGCAGGAAGCTTTCCCTAACCCCTCTTAAGTCCAGTGTTTTCCCTCTATTCATTATTTCCTATTTATCCTATATATGGTTTGCTTTGCATGTATTTGTTTGCATGCTGTTTCACCCATTAGATTGTAAGCTCCTTGAGGGCAACGGCTATCTTTCACCTCTTTTTGCATCCCCAGCACTTCACACAGAGCCTGGTGCATAGTAGGAACCTAATAAATGCTCTTTGAATTGAAAAAAGATTCTTGAGTAGGAATAAGAGAGCTTTCCAACTAACCTCCCCCCCCCGAATCAAATACATAATTAAAATTTCCAAAGTGATAAATGTATTCAGGACATAGGAAACTAGATGGTAAACTGGATAGAGCATAGGACCTGGGATCAGGAACACCTGAGTTCAGATCTAGATTTATGGACACAGCCAGTTAAACCCACCTTTGGTCAAGTCACTTAAAATTTGTCTATTTGAGTTTCTTCAACTGTAAAATGAGAGTAATAATTCTATGTACTTTCTAAAGTTGTTGTGAGAATTAAATGAGATAATATTTTGTAAAGCACTTAGAGTTATTTGGCACATAATAGATGCTTACTGGATTCACGTTTCCTTCCTTTATGGTCAGGAGATGGACAGGAATGCTTTCTTCCAATAATATAGTAACATATAAGCCCATCTCTCTTCCCTGTCTTTCCCATCATGCAAACCAAAAACAGTAGATGTCAGTAACTTGGTAACTTGGTAACTAAATCTTGCTGTCATTCTGGGCAGATTGTACAGGATTTTGATAATAGCTTTTGTCCATCAGAAAATGGCTCCAGTCTTCTGCCCTCAAATTCACCCTGGGCAGAGTATCTTTTATGTAGAAATGCTCATAAATACGTTGGCATGTGTCTGAGCGAACATCTGTCGGTCTGTACGCTCTTCCTCGTTTGTCCTGCACAGAATGGCAGACGGCAGTAAGTTCCAGAAATATCAGTGTGTTCGGCCAACTATAGTAGGTAACCCCTCGTGGGTTCAGATACACTACAATGAGTAAGATAGCATCAATTTGTTTTACCAAGTTAGAAGTCACTGTACTCTCATTTACAAATCAAATATTCCTGAACAGATAGTTCAATAAACGTTTTTTTCATGAGTGTGCAACATGATGTAGTTGATAGCTGACCATAGATTCAAGAAGATGTGAGTTCAGATCCTGCCTCTGATTTATACTCGTTGTGAGACCCTGGACAATTATTTCCACTTCTCAAAGCCCTAGAAAACTCTCCAGAAGTTTAAGTTGCAGAGAAGGTAATGACCTGCCTTGTTAGAGGTAGTTTTCTCCTCTGGGAGTTACTCATCCCAAGAAAATCACAGATACTATCTCCATATATCCTTATTTTATAAATGAGGTCATAGGCTCAAAGAGTAATGACATGCCTTACCTTATACCACAGATGAGTGGAGCTGGGACAAGAGCCCAGAACTGCATTTCTATCCAAAGTTCTTTCATGCTACCTTCCTAAATTCTCTTTAGACTTGCATGGATTTCACCTATCCTCATCCACAAAAACAAAGACTCCCCCACTCCCCAACAACAATTCAATTCCACTTTCTTCCTCTATTCTGATATCCCTTTTATTTGCTCTAGTCAGATACGGTCCCTGTCCAGCCCCCAGGATTTCAGTGGAAAATATTATTCTGTTAGATGTCTAACCGTAATAGCATCCTTCTAGTGGCACCGTGTGTGGCAGTTGAGTTGAAGTTTTGAGGCTTATAGTGGCACCGGTGAGACTAGGGTTTTTTTTTTCTTCTTTCTTTGAAAGTGGCACATGAATTGCTGTTTCATCTACATTTGGCCAAGAAGTTCTTTAGTCAACAATTAGAACAGAGCTAGTAGTATGGAAATTTTAACTACTAGGTTTGACTGGCATTTGTGGAATCTAAAGAATTAACCACTACTGGGTTTATTTTCATGCTTTTCAGCACTTTCAGACCATGTTGAAGACTAAATTGAATGTCCTAACGCTGAGGAAAGAACCTCTCCCCACAGTCATCTTCCATGAGCCAGAAGCCATTGAGTTGTGCACCACGACCCCACTGATGAAAACTCGAACTCACAGTGGATGCAAGGTATGTGACCAATTAAAAGTAGCTGGTTTGCTATGAGCGGTTGAAATTGGGAGAATGAAATAACAATGCAAATAAGAGGAAACTAGTAGATTTAACCTGAAGGTGCTGATTATGTAATTCTTGACTTGAAAAAAGAAAATCCAAAATCACTTCCTATCATAAAAAGAAACCTTGAGTTATGATCATTATAGCTGTTCCTATCAGGACGTTTAAAGGCTTACTCATATTTAGGCATTTGCCTTTATTTTTCCCTTTTCTTCGCTACCTTTCCAGCCCTTTCCCCCAGAGGTACCAAACAAATCATTAGTAGACTTTCATCCTGTAGACTTAAAATTGCAGGTGTCCAGTAGTGTATGGCCAATTCCCACACTCGAATCCTAATTAGAAACTGAGTAATATCGTTTCCCTTTTTTATTCCCCTTCTGAACACAGTATGTTCCCGGGACTTGAGAGTTCCTTAACTTTTTTTAAAAAACTGTTTCAGAAACCCCCCAACTGTTTTGTTGCTCTGATTTATGAGAGTTTATGTTATCACATCTAAATTCTAATTTTTACCATGTGATGATTCTGATCTTTAAATCCATATATTATTAATTTTTTAATTTGGGGGGGGGTGAAGGGAGTTACCTTGAATTCTTTCTATAATTTTGTTAACGTCATATTAGTTAAAGCCAAAAGGGAAAAATAAATATAATTTCAACAAGTTTTGTAAACAAGTCAAGAAAATGAAGACTTGGTTAAACTTATATTTGAGTTACTCCTTACAGTAATAATCATCTTAATAGAGAAACATTTTCATGCAGATTTCATTTTTGGAGACTTTGTTATTACTAGGGGTAAAATAATAGAGGAAGAAAAATGATGTATTTGAGAAATATGGATTCCTTCCCCATTGAAGCACTTCTTCCCTTTTTCCCAGTTTGAAGAATTACAGTCTGGGATCCGAATCTATTTTACCAGCAAAGTGGATAGATACTCCCATTAGATTTTGCTATGGCTAGTGATATTGAAGCTTCATGAGACTGAAACTCAAGGGGAATGCTGCCTAGTCCTGATGTATATTTAAAGGCTGGCAAAAAAAAAATCTTTCAGTTATACAGTGGATCGAACAAGTTTTTAAAATTAAACTGGTTTCTTGTTTGGATATCACACCTTAAATGGACTGCAAGATACATTCAGTGACAGTGACAGAGCCTCACACGGACAAAAATATGAAAACGTAATGAAAACAATTGGTATATCTGGAGGAGAATGACAGATTTTGATTGGCTATTTATAGTTAAAGGAGAGTAATAATTTATCATTGATATCAAATTGAAGAAATGGAAATTGATTTAAGATATTGTGGGAGAGGGGCAACTGGGTGGTTCAGTGGATTGAGAGCCAGACCTAGAGACAGGAGGTCCTGGGTTCAAATGTGGCCTCTGACACTTCCTAGCTGTGTGACTCTGGACAAGTCACTTAACCCCAATTGTTTAGCCCTTACTGCTCTTCCACCTTGGAACTGACACTTAGTATTGATTTTAAGACAGAATATAACAGTTTATATATGTATGTATATATACATATACAAACAAACATATATAGGGAAAAATACCAGTTACAACTTTCAGACTCCTGATATTATTATACTACATTTACTTTTCATATACTTTATATTTATTTGCTTGCATAAATGTCGCCCCTTCCCCATCCTTCTGTTCTTCTTAGAGGAATACCAGCTCCTTGAAAGCAGACCCTGCTTCATTTTTATCTTTGTTTTTCAAACACACAGGCACTTAATAAAATTTTTATTGTTGTTGGTAGACATAAAGAACTTTTTGATCAGAAGGATAGAAACAGGACAGGGCTGTTAAGGGAGAATATGAAATTTCCAATCCTAGAAGTCTTTCAGAGAATAGATGGTTTACATAGTCATCTGTCCAACATACTTCAAGAGCTACTGTCTTCCAGGATCATTTCTTTGTGACATGATCCATCTGAGGAGCTTTTTTAAGGTCCTCTGGTCTATCCCCCTCATTTTCCAGTGAGACCCTGAAAGGTGAAGTCCTTTTCCGAAAATCACAGTGGTTGGAAATGACCAGTTGGGCTTTTAATTCAGGTCTTCTGACTCCCAAGCCATTGCTCTTTCAGTTGTGTTTCTCCCCTCTTAGTCTCTCCTGTCTCAGAAGAAATGGGAGCTGTTTCTCACCAAAGTTAAAACATCCTTTTGAATCTATTCCCTCCCAGTTCCTCCACCACGATTACACAGAGGAAACAGTGTTTAATAGTGGAGAGACAAATTTGGACTCAGATGACCTATGTTCGCATCCTAAGTTTTGCTAATTACTACTAGTGTGACCTTGAGCAAGCCAACTCATGAGATCTTGGTTTGCACATCTGTCACATGATGGGGTAGGGTGGATCTCAAAGATTCCTTTTGGCTCCAAATCAGATGCATAACCATCAATCCTGAATCTTGGGCCATCTGTCCAGGTTCCTTCCAACTTCATAATTCTTCTGGTCGGTGAAAGTGCTGAGGTACAATTATTCATTCTGTAAATGATTTGATCCTTTTAAGTATCAAAATATTTATGGATAAAAAGGTCTGTAAAAGATTATATACCAGTGATTTAACTAGAAGTAAATAATAGCAACTCTTGGGGCTAATGCCAACTGTTTTTATTTAAAGCAATTAAATATTGTTTATTTTAAATTTTGATGGATTCTTAAATCCAAATAAAATCCAAATTATAAGCAATCCTCGTCCCACAAACAAACAACCCCCAACCCCTTTCTAATCTTCAGAGGGAACAGAGTCCAGTGTTTCATCTCTGATTCTTGAGTTACACAGAATGCCAGCTGCGGAAAGAAATCCCTTTCTTACTCCACATGGCTAAGAATAATGAAGAGAATGTAGTCATGTCCCAGCTGCAAGGGAAGCCTGTATGACCCTCCCCACCTTCACACTGGGCTGTTTCTTTTTCTATAACAGTTCTCAAGTTGTTACTCTTGCATAATTTGGGGTGCTTTGTGGATCTCTGGGAGGAGGCGGGCAGGAGGCAGAAAAGGAGGAGAGAGGAGCAGCCTAAAATCGCTTCAGCTTGATGTGACTGATTCCATGATCATCCTTGGGCTTTTTCTCTTTTGCTCTGATCGGTATTCTCGAGCAATCCTGGTGCAGTGGATTTGTCAGGCCATTCACCCAGCAGGCAGCTTGGTCTTTGTCTGATCTTAGTCATTGCTCCCCTCTCCCTTTTTCTTCTATGGCAGGTTTTCCTTTTGAGTTGTAGAGGCAGTCCCATACCACCATAACTTCTGCCAGTCATCTTTTGGGAGTCGTGGTGAATTTACCCTCTGTAGCCAAGTCTCCAGCTTTTGTGGCAGCGGTGGAGGAATATTGCAGAATTCTATGTCTGGTAGCCCCCTGCTGCTGCTGAATCTGATCAGCTATGGCTTCTGTCAGCTGCTGCCTTGATGGAGTCTTTTGTGACCTAGAGATCTCCATGAAGCATGACATGGCAGCAACAGCCTTGGATTGGATATCAGGGGACCTGGGTTTGACTACTGGCTCTATTCGTTCTTACCTTTGTGACCCATGCCAAGTCATTGACAGGATCATAGCATTCAGCACTGGAAAGGACCTTAGAGGGAAGTCTTCTAGTCCAGCCCTTCCTTTTACAGATGAGGAAATAGATCCCAGGATGTTAAGTGACTTGAACAAGTAACACAGATATTAAGGACATTCAAAGCTTCCCAGATTATCATTCCGAGGGAACACCTCGGGGCTTCCATTTCCTTATCCATAGAATGAGAAGGTTAAAAAAAAAGAGAGAGAGAATCTCTTTCCAGCTCTAAATCTATGATCCTATAAAGTGATTCACTCCAACTCACAAAAGTAGGATATTTTTAGAATTGGAATTCCCTTCTCGTCTTTAATACTATGAACTTCAGAATCCTAACATTCATTTATCCAACCAATGGCTTATCATGCCTGTTTGGTTGTTTCACTTGTGTCTGACTCTTCATGACCCAATTTGTAGTTTTCTTGGCAAAGATACTGGAGTGGTTTCTCATTTCTTTCTCCAGCTCATTTTATGGATGAAGAAACTAAGGCAGATATGGTTAAGTGACTTGCCCAGGGTCCCACAGCTAGTAAGCATCTGAAGCCAGATTTGAACTCAGGAAGATGAATCTTTCTGATTCCAGGCTTGGCCCTCAGTCTGTCCATTGTATCATCTAGCTGCCTTTTTATCCTGCATATACCTAACCCTTTACATGCAAGGTCATGAGCTGGGCATGAGAAATATAGTCTTGAAGGGGAAAGAAGATATTTTCACCAATAATTGTGTCACTCTTTGTCTTTTGAAGCCCAAACCAAATGCTATTTCTTCCACGAATGCTTCCCTCCATTTTCCCGTAGTGGGGAGCAGGGGTTACCTCTCCATAGGCTCCCTCTCTTGTAAGACATCACCAGGTAAAGTTTTCATTTCTCTAAGGCTGTTCTTTATCAAAGACAATCAGCAGCCGGAGTCAGTTGGGTGATTTCACCATCGCTGAATACTTGACCTGCTGGTAGTAAGGATGCATGTGTGTTTGGGTGGGGTACGAGCAGTATTCTCTTTCACTCTGAATTCCTGAGTGCTGTTTTAGGGCTTCCCATGTGGCTTTGTGGGAGCCTTTGTCAGACTAACTGTTCAACTTCATTGTCTGTGAACACTGTTCAGACAGTTGGAGGCAAGCCAAGAATTTCCATTTTTGCATAGACTCCCAATCCCATGATTCTCTGAGTCCATTGCTGCACATTTCAATGTCTGGAGGGTCACACACTGGTACATGTGTGGGATGACAGAACAGATTTCAAATTTCCTTCACGGCTCCAAGACTCTTGGAATCAGAGCTTGAAGCACCCTGAGCCATCTTCTAATCCATTATTCTCATTTTATCAATGGAAAAGCAAGCCTGTGGAGCTGAAGTAACTTGTTTAGGGTTAAACAACAGCTATCTTGGGACGATGGCTTTGGAGCTGAAAGGGACCTTAGAAGCTCTCAAGGCTGACCTCTTGATTTTACAAGTAAGGAAAATTGAGACAAAAAGCAATGATTTTCCCAGAGTCACGTAGCTAGTGAGAATCTGAAGCCAGATTTAAAGGAGGGTTTTCCTGATGCAAAGTCATGGATTCTAAACATTCTACAACACTGCCTTTCAGATATCAGAAATGTCATGGGAATTAATCAGGGGAATACCTCGTCAATTTGATGAATAACCCAGGCAACTGAGGCAGATTTAAAACTTTTATTACAACATGGGGGGCAGACATGGACTTTACCTTTCGCTGAGACGACACCAATAGCCTTTGCTGCTGGGGACTAATGAGCGAAGTTTTCCCTATGTCCTTTTGGTAGGAGGTTAGAGAACCAGTTTACCTCTGTGGGAGGCTTTCCCTCCTGAGAAAATTCCATGATCTGTAAACTGATCAAATCTGTTAGTGGACTTATGCCATTACTCAGGGCTTTTCCTGATGGGTCCCCATTACAGGTAAAAGAGCTTCTAACCTCCTTCCTTTCCTTCCCTCCTTTATTTCCACTTTCCCTCCCTCCTTCCCTTACTCTTCTCCTTCTTTTCCTCTTGCCTTCACTCAGTATCAGTTCTAAGACAGAAGAGCAGCAAAGGCTAGGCAAATGGGAGTAAGTGACTTGCCCAGCATCCTGCAGCTGGGAAGCATCTAAGGCTGGATTTGAACTTAGATCCTCCCAACCCCAGACTTGGTGCTCTATCCACTGTGCTACTTAGCTGCCTCAAGAGCTTCATTTTCAACAATGATCTGACTAAAAATGAAATGCAAACAACCCCCTAGAGTGAGTACACTGGCTTGACACTTGTAATATAATCTTGTGGTCCCCTTCATCCCTCCTTTCCATGCTTGAGTAAAACAGAATGTCAAAAGCCCAACAAATAACAAGATGATGGGAAAGCCAAGTCCTAGATGTGTCCTGGCTATCCTTAGTGTTCCATGGAGTCAAGATGCTGACCAAGGAGAGCAGACACTGCCATTATAAAAGCAAATGGAACCAATATTCTGGTTGTCCTATGGATTCTCAGTCCTACCACACTGTGTCAGGGATCCTACTTAAGCTTTTCTTTTATGATCCAAAAGGATCATAGAATTTTAGAGCTTGGATCCCACCCTCTTTTCAAGGCTCACCCCAAATGCCATCTCTTACAGGAAGCCTATCTTGATTTTCCCAGTTACTAATGCTTAACTCCCCCACCACCTCCACCTTCAAAATAAAAATCCTAGGTATTTTGTATGCATTATTTGTCCCCAGTAGACTGTAAGCCCTCCGAGGTTAGGCAGAGTTACAGGTTTTGTGTTTCTATTCACAGCCCTAATAGCCACCTAATAAAGGCTTCTTGATTTGAATCAAATAGACCTGGAGGAAACCTCATAGATCATCTAGTCTCTTTTATAGACCAGGAAACTAAGGAGGTCTTGTGATTATAGAATGATTGTTTTGGAATAATGGGTCCTAACCAATCATATGGATTGTTAATGAGGGAGCATATTTTCTTGAATGGAAATCCTACAGGAGAAGAGGCCCCCAGAGGCCACATGTGTGCACCCCTATTCTAGTTATTTTCATAACCCCTCAAGTTTAAGAAAGTGATGTTGAGGGACAGACTCACGCTACTATCGACAAGCAAGTATACAAATTTATGAGATGGGCTTGTAACAAAGAATGCAGAAATTCTTCTTCAGATATCAAGCATATTTTTCTATACAACACTACACCATTTCTAAAACACTACCGGTACTTGGATTTTTAAAAACATGTAATTACAACCTCCCTAAAAAGAGTCGAAACCTTTTGTCTCTAGTCATAGTCCCTTGGATCCAGTCATTTTAAATATCGTGCTGCAGAACCTTAGGGAGTATGAATAATTCTTTTTTCTTCTTTTTTTTTCCATTTGCAGTGAGTTCTTAAGCACTGTTTTGTAAATTATCTGTGTAAATACCCCGAATATTTTCCTCTGGGTGGCTCAGAGAAGGTGATTTATTATGCAGTTATTCTATTCCTTTTTTTTTCCTACCCAGTTTCTTTAACACACACACATATACACACACTGTTTCCTGTTTTTCCTTTCTTTTCTTTATGAAACTTTGGTATCTTTTTCTGAAAACATTTACTTGCTTGTTTTATGAACTGCTTATTTTCCTGGATTAGCTCCGAAGATGAAATGTTATCCCAGTTCTCCATGGTAGACTTCTCTCTGGTTGAGTATTCCAGACTTAATTCCAAAGATCTGGTCAGGCAACCCATAGAAACTGTTGGCTGAAACAGTCAATTAAATCTGTATAAATCCATTAGTGATATGCTTTAATGTGTTCAGCAGGGATAGTAGAAGTTCCAGAAACCACCAGAAAATTAGTATAACTTCAAAAACCCAAAGCCAGTTAACATGGCAGCTATCCTTGGATTCAAGCTGCTGTGTCTGTCTTTTCATGGACTTCATCAGGTTTTCATTTAGATTTTCCAGTCAAATTCCCTTTTCATTTTCTATAGCTAATGTCTTAGTTTTCCCCCTTGGCTATGAAACTAACCAACTTAAGTGTATTTCTGCTGTCTCTCCATTTATCCTACTGTAAATCAGGAGGGAAATTGTGTCAAAGGCTGAGCAGGTGACTAACTCAGGCTGTGATGTCACAGGTTTAATGGGTGCTTCTTCACAGAGGAGACATCACCCCAGATTCCAGTCAACTATTTAAAGAGTAGTTTATAGCCTAACTGCTCCCCTCAGACTGGATAAAAATATTCATACATAACTATGACTGTTAGATAGAAGAGTCTTTAGACTTATAACAGAAGGAATACAGTTCCTTAAGTGTTTTTGGTAAACCTTAAATTCTATATAAATGTCAGCAATTATTACTATCAATCCTAGCAACGAAATTGAGATTTTGGACATCTTTGGTTTTTATATTACTATTATATTACTGAGACTATGCGGCTCATCTTTCCAGAGACCCATCTCTTATAACAAGAAATAAAAGTTAGAAAAAAAATAAATAGTTCAGCCAAATAAACAAAGGTCATCATATCGATGTTGCATACCCATAACCATTCATTCTCTCAACAGGGGAAAAATGTGCATTTTCATAACTATTCTTTGGGGCCAAGCTTGGTAATTATAATCTCCCAATATGATTTTAAAATTTTGTTGTTGTACTTTCCATTTTTCATGGTGGAATATTTTTTCAGATCTACTTATTTTATTTTGGAGCACTTCGCTTGAGTCATCTTCTATTTTTCTGTATAATTTATATATGTGTTCATGGTTTTTTACAGAGTAGTCATAATATGTTATGTTGCATATACTAGTAGATCCTTAGTTATTCCTCAGATGATGAGCATCTACTCGGTTTCCTGGTCTTTGTTAGTGCAGAAAATGCTGCTTTAAATATTTTACCCTCCTTTGGGTACATGTCTAACAATAGAATGCGGTTTATTGTCATCATCATCATTATCAAGGTTATCATCATCATTATTGTTAGTTTAGTAAACTTCATGAAAGTCATTTTCTGATGCTTCATTGTGGTGACTCCTGAATTCTCAAAGGGTATACGGGTTGCAGGTCTTCTCATTGTTGTTGTTCAGTCATTTTAGTTGTATCTAACTCTTCATGGCCCTATATGGAGTTTTCTTGTCAGAGATGCTAGAGTGATTTGCCATTTCCTTCTCTAACTCATTTTACAGATGAGGAAACTGAGGCAAACAGGCTTAAGTGAGTTGCCCTTGGTCATGCAACTAGGAAGTGTTTGAATCCAGATTTTAACTCAGGAAAATGAGTCTTCCTAACTCCAGGCTTGGCACTGTATCCCACTGTCTCGCTACCCTAATGATGGAATTTTATCCAAGTTCAGAGAAGTTCTTCACCAGAAAGCTGACCATAGAGTGATAATATTATTTTAGTTATATAGAAATTCACAAATACCATTTGTTAAGACCTAAAGGAGTCATACCTCGCATACATGGCATCCACATTAGCGCATTCATGGATCATTTCAGGTTGAAGTAGGTCATTGAGTAAATAAAGGCATTGTCACCCTGATAATGAATATATGTGAATTATGGTCTGAAATAAATTTGTATTTTCTTTTCTTTAGTTCCTTGGTGCTATGTATCATTTTCTTTTGTGTGTGTGTGTTTACATTTCTTCATGTCTAAAATTGGATTGTAATACTTTACCACCTACTTTCAAGATTAAGGACTCCCTGCCCCTTCTTTTGTTATAAAGCACTTTGAGTTTCTGGCAAGCTGAGTACTATATAAATAAAATATTGTTATTAATCAAATCTTCCTCCCCTCAGTTTCTATGAAAAGGTCAGCAAACAGCAGACACAAATGATTGGAAGCCAGGACTGAATGTTTAAATGGCAATGAATAACCCCAGGTTAGAAAATGTCCTTCTAAATGAGAATGACTTCTTTCTTAATTGCTTTTCTCTGTGTGCCAATCTCATGACTACTATGGTCCTAAGTATGTTGAAAGCACTATTTGTAACAGGTACAGATGTGTTTCATCATTTATTGGCTGTTCTTTTCATTGTTTTTACTGAAAATATTCAACATTCCATTCTTGGTAAGGAGAAAGTGACATTTCTAAAATGATGATTTGAGCATCTGTATAGAGATTATTCTCCAAATGAGATGCTGGTGAGATTGGAATTCCTGAATCATCATCCACCTTCAGCCAAAACATGCCATTTAAAACATGAAAAATGGCAAAAGATTAATTGAAAATCAATAGAGATTAATGAAACCTGTAATTTTGGAGGCTGGAAAAATGATCTCTGACAAGTGGGGCTATCCATTTCATATTGATCCTTGACTCTGATATTGATGGGTTAGGATCTTCTCTACTTTGAAATGCTCCTGTAATGCTTATGACAAAAGAGAAAGTTTTCCATGGTAGAGTTTGTTTCTATAGTTTATATTAGGCAATAACAGACAAATAGAGTTTTGAAGCCAGAAAACACCTCAAAGATCATGTAGTCCAACTCCCCAGTTTTACAGCTGACAAAACTAAGAGGTGATCAGTCACCTTGGCCTGCATGCCTGGCTTGTCCTGCAAATCCTCCCTTTCTTCATGCCTCTTCCACAGAGGCTAATGGTTCCTTAAAGCCATGCAATTATTTAGTGACAGATTTGGTCTAGAATCCAGATCTCCTGCATTTCAAATGTTATATTTATTGGGAAAGGAAAGGGAGGATTGGAAAAATGGAGAATAAAAGGAGGTTTGTATGGGGGTATGGAGGAGTTGAGGGGAGAGAGGAAATATTGCTTAGCGAGGCAAAGGAGAGAGATGCCCCCTGCTGAGAGGAAGCAGCAGGGGTCCGATAAGGACTGTTTGTTGTTGAATGACTGAACTGGTGTTCAGCTCCCTCTATGCCCAGAAAAGATAGTCCACTTATCTGACTGCGAATTCAAATAATATAAAGTTTAATAACCAGTTGGGATTGGAGTTTTTTCTCAGCTTCAGAGCTGAGGCCAGGCCCCAGAGGCTGTCAGAGGGTTTCTCCCACTCCCATCTACTCTATATCAGTCCTGCTTTGTCTAATTCAGAATATTATCAGTAGACAGAAAGAAAACAAGAACAGTTCTAACTTTCAGAAGCCTGTGTCTTCGGGCTGAACAAAGTAGAGGCACACCACAACAGACTGGGTTGAATAAGCTCCTCTCTCCTCCAACACCAGGAAGGAAGTCCCCAAACCTGGCAGGAAGGAAGTGCTAGTCACAAGACCCAACTGCCACTCCCAGTTGCCCCTTCCCCCACAAACTGTCAGTCTTATTTCCTTTCCACACAAAAGAGTGCCCATTTAAATTGCATAGAAAAGGGACTGAGGAGTGAGTACTCTTCTGTTTAAGGCATAAAAAGAAATTCAAATGAGATATTGACCATTTGATTTTTGCAGTCACTTTAAGATTTATTAGGCATAGCAGTGGCAGTGTATCATAGTCAAGATGAGCAATGCATTGTTTTGTCATGTGAAAGGGGCATTTGTTTTGACCCAGCTCACTGAGTGCCCAATGGTCCACCTTCCAAGTATCAAGGAATGACTTGATTATATACTACCTATTGGTAATTACTGATAATACTTCCCCTCCTGTCCTTGGTTCATTTTACTTAGTTTTTCCAGGTAAGCAGACATGAGTCTCTCAACTTATAACCCAGACAGTGTCCAGAGAGGATTGATTAAAATGGTGACGTGTCTCAAATTTGTGTTGTATGGGCATCAATTGAAGGAAGTGGGATGGCATCCTTGCCAGAGCAGAAACACTAACCAGCCAGTTCTTAAGGCCAGTTCTATGTTTTTTGGTGATATGTATCCTTATCTGTTGGTTCTTTACTTAGGCTGGCATCTGTGCCCAGTTCTGCTCTAGAGATAATCTGGCCAACCCTCATATAGGGTTCATTGTTGTCACAATTCGTTTTTTCTTTGAGCTTGTCTTTGCCATGTCTGCCCTCTGAAAGCTATGTGTCATTTGATTGCTTTCTTTTCTTCTTGCATCATGTTTCTTGACTTTGTTTTCGACTTCTCATTCATGCTTCTCATATTTAGTCATTTACCATTCATTGCTGATTGTTGAGAGGTGATTGGTATTAAAGTTCTTTAATCTCTTTTCTCATTTAGTTTCTTCTCCCCTCCTTTTAAAATATAACTTTTATAGTATCACTTGCTCCTTTGGGTGCTCATCTACACTATCAGAGTCAAAGTCAAGTCAAGATGATGAGCATTTATTCAATACCTATTATTATATGACTAGCATTGCATATTAAA
Source organism: Monodelphis domestica (assembly GCF_027887165.1). NCBI lineage: Eukaryota > Metazoa > Chordata > Mammalia > Didelphimorphia > Didelphidae > Monodelphis > Monodelphis domestica. Next base: position 59,105,716 of record NC_077234.1, read on the forward strand.
AAAAAAGCCAATACAGTTCCTGTGCTCAAGGAGCTCACAGTTGAATGGGGAAATTTAACATGCAAACAACTATGAACAGCAAGCTATGTGTCACCTGTTGGACTCTCATAATAAGCTACGAACTTATCTTTCTGGTTTCCATCCTTTTCTTTTTTTTAAACCTTTACCTTCCCTCTTAGAATCATTTACTATGTATTGGTTCCACGAAAGAAGAATGGTAAAAACTAGGCTGAGGATCACAAAATTAGGAAGTCTCTGGGGCTTGATTTGAACTCAGGACCTCCCATCTTTAGGTCTGACTCTCAAATCACTGAGCAACCTAGCTGCCCCCTCTCTGGATTATTTTCTACTCCTCTCCAATCTGGACTATATACCTCTGACAGAATAATTTTCTTAAGCACAAGTCTTGTCATGTCACTGCACAGGAATCTTAAATAGCTCAACTGCAGAATCAAGTTGAAATTTCTCTCCTGCCATTCAGGATTCTCCACAAATGGATACAGTCCTACCTTTCCAACCCCCAGCTAGTTTTAGTTTCCTCTGTGTAGTCAACAAGGCTCACCAGACCAGGTCATACTCTGCCAAGATCCAGGCCTCTCAGCTACAGATGTGACTTTACTCATATTTTTGCTCATGCAAAAAATATAAGAATGCCTCTCTATCCTTCTTTGCCTGATAAGAATTCTTACTTGCCTTTTAAAACCCCCCTCAAATGCCATTTCCTTCAGGGAATTTGCCCTGTTCTTTTCCTCTCTGCATTAAAGACTTTCTCTTTCGAGCTTATACAACCCTTTACTTCACTCTTTACTAAAGCTTTGTTAATTACTAAAAACAGATCACAATTGTGTTTTTAACAATCTATATTCTCCTCTGGACTGTAAGCTCCTTGAGGGCAGGAACCCTGCCTTATCTAGTTTTCATATATCTTTCTTTGCAAATAAGTAGAGTTATGTCTAGATTTGTTGCTTGCTAGATATTTGTTGTCCATTAAAAAAAATTTCCCTTTTCATAGCATTATACCTTAATATTTGGAAGGGACCTTAAAGGTCATTGAGTCCAGTCCCTTCATTTAGGTCTGAAGAGTGAAATGACTTTTCCAGGATCACACAGCTTGTAAAAACTCTGAGACAGGAATCAGACCTAGATGTTGCCTACTCCAAGGCTACCACTCTATTCACTATACCAGGAGTTTCAAAGGCAAATAGAAAGTGGACCGTCCAACCAGTATTAAAGAGCCCTGATGGCCCCACACTGATTGAGAAAGCCACACAATAACATCTAATTCTAGATATTTTTATTTTGTATTTGTTTTGTGAAGTATCTCTTGAATATATTTTATACATTGTACATATTTATATAGGTTTTATATTCATATATATTATATTTTAATCTGCTTTCTACATTTAAGGAGGGAGCAAGGCATACATTTGGCACCTCTGTACCTTTCCATAGCCTGAGAAATGCTAGGAGTTCTTTGAGTAAAGCTGAGATGATTAACTAGTCTAGAAGTTATATAAATGATCACATATCAGGCCATTCTTTTCTTTCTCTCATATTACCTTTGGAAGCTTTCTTCTTATATATTCCCTCCTCTGTGTATTAGGGAAATTTTTCTTCAGAATTGCATTGCTTCAGTTTTGAGTAGCAAAAAATAATCATCATAGATATCATTTATATTCTGCTTTAAAGAGAGTAAAACATTTTGCATTTATCATCTCATTTGAATCTCATAGGAACTGGGGAGATGGAAGTGTTTATTATGCTCATTTTACAGATGGGAAAACTCAGGCTGACAGAATCACAGAGTTAAGTAAATATCTGAGATGGAATTGGATGCTAGATCTGCCTGAATCCAAGTCCAGGACTCCATCCACTATGCCATAATCAGGACTGCAGAGGTAGCGTATGAAGGAACACATTTCAGAAGAAGGATGCTAAATTCCAAATATGGAAAGGACACTCTGACAGCTCTTCATCAAAACATTTTAATCTAGCTTCTGCCCAATGACTCTTTTTAGGGAATGTTGTAGAGTGGACTCTTTTTTAAGGCAGGGCTTCGACATGGTGGACTTGATCTCTCATCTAACTCTGACTCTAAAATTTCTGTAAAAATGGGTTTTATGGGAGGGGATTTAATAACCTTAAAGAGTAGGCCAAGAGGATCAAGAATAATCTGGACTCCAAAATATTTCCTTTAAGTACTCCATCAACTAGGGATACATTTGAGTTAACTAACTTCTCTTTTAATGAAAATAGCATCTGTAGGATAAATTTGTTAGTCACTCAACATTGAATATGAATTTATTTAATGAAATAATCAATTGATTACAACCTTACCAAGTTTTGATTGGTGTGGGAAGGAAGATTGAAAAAATTTCTGAAAATGGCATACTTTAGACAAAACCAAGCTTTGATGGGATTGAAGCAACATGAGAGCACTGGGGGAACAGAACATTGTGGATACAAAAAGGGAAGGAAAGAAACATCAAAGCAAATTTCATCTACTTTGGAGTTTTATCTATAGTTTTAGTCTGGGAGAACAGGAGGATTCCTTTTTTGCAATTCTGGTTGATGATACTTGAGCTGGCCCCTTCAATCCAATCCAATTCAATCCAAAGCAATTTATCATTCATTATTCATTTTGAAAGGGTCACTATGCATAAGACACTCTGTTGGGTGGTGGGATCAAACATGTTATTTTGTAATTTCTTTACGATCTAAATAGCTTATTCTTCTCAACATCCTGGTGATATTGGATCACACAGAAGTGCCCCCATTTTGAACATGAGGAGATTTTAACATAGACTCTAAGAGAGAATGAATGGTTCTTTCATTCATTCATCAAATATTAATGAGTACCTACTCTGCAGATCAGCAACAGAATTGGAAGTCACATTGCTCTTTCTTACTCCCAATCCACTGCTCAGTCAATATTTTAATGAGCTCCCACAGCATCATCTATGGCAATATAAAAGACTCTTGGGATATAGAGTAAACAGGAGGAATTCCATTCCAGTTGAAATTTTTGAGTAGAGTAAGGAATAGGAACATAAATAAAATACTTATATGTATTAATAATTATGTGTACTATCATTATATATTACATATTATCATTTTATTATTTACACACATATATAATTTATATACAATTATGTAAAATATATAATGTATATATGTAATACACATAATGTATATGTATGTATATTTGTGTATGTATTCTCACAAGGAGACCTTTATACATATAAAGAAATCTCCAAGTGTTTCCAGAACGCTATGGTCTAGTCTGAGCATCTTTCCTCTTACCTGTGCCAGGTATAACACAAATATTTGCTTTGGGTACTGGGAAAGAGTGCCCATTGCTCTCTGTCCTGGCTTCCCATAGGATGAAGCAGGCTGTCTTGTCTGTAAATATCACTGGCTGTTCCTATAATTTGCAGACTGTCTGTGTCCCCTAAGATGGCTTTCCCTGTAGCATCATTTCAGAGCCGAATATCTTCCACAAAGAAAGAGGTGAACAAAGATCTTTGGTGCCTTTGATTGCTGATGCTTTCCTCTGTCAGGGGCTGTGGGATTAAATTGAGGGTGTGGGAGAGGAGGCTGGAAACCTCCTTATTTTCATTTGCTTTTGTTTAGCAGCCTCTGTGGCCATTAAGCTGGTGTGTGTCGTCTGTGGGGCTCATTTGTTGTATTCACCGATGATTTCTCTCCTTTACAATCCTTTCAGATTTCTCTGCTGAAACCAGGAGAAGCTTGTCAAGTGTAGCTCTTAATAACTTCAGTATATGTGTGTGTTTCTGAAATTAGCATAGCTAAGTGCTTCGTTGCCAGAAAAAATACCTCTCTGGGTTTAGCATGGCAGCTTCAATTATGGATAATTGGGGCAAAGGCATATGGTGCCTCCCATTCCCTTCCCTTCTCTGTTCTTCCTCTCTTACATCCCCCAATTCTCTTGGTCCTGGCCTCTCACTGCCTTTTGTCTGGTTTCATCAGTTTAAATTCTGTGGGACAATGACCTGAACTCACAGCATCTCATAGTAGTTCAGTTACAGGAGGCTGAAGTTAGATCATCATTAAGATCTCTGGTCACATTTAGTAACCTTGATTTATGGAATGTTGCATTGAAATCTTTGAAGTCTTCTTCAAAATACCACCAGTAGAATGTAAGCTCCTTGAGGGCAGGAACTCTTATGTCTATTTATGTTGATCTTTGTATTCAGGCTTTACCAAAATGCCCAGCACAGAGTAGGGACTTTTGATTTAATTAATAGCTGAGACTAAGGATTAAAAAATAATATCTTTGTATTCAGGCTTTACCAAAATGCCCAGCACAGAGTAGGGACTTTTAATTTAATTAATAGCTGAGACTAAGGATTAAAAAATAATATCTTTATATTCAGGCTTTACCAAAATGCCCAGCACAGAGTAGGGACTTTTAATTTAATTAATAGCTGAGACTAAGGATTAAAAAATAATATCTTTGTATTCAGGCTTTACCAAAATGCCCAGCACAGAGTAGGGACTTTTAATTTAATTAATAACTGAGACTAAGGATTAAAAAATAATATCTTTGTATTCAGGCGTTACCAAAATGCCCGCACAGAGTAGGGACTTTTAATTTAATTAATAACTGAGACTAAGGATTAAAAAATAATATCTTTGTATTTAGGCTTTACCAAAATGCCCAGCACAGAGTAGGGACTTTTGATTTAATTAATAACTGAGGTCAGGGACTAAAAAAACCAGTTTGTAGAAATCCATTTTTGTCTTCAAAAAATAGAGTCCTTTAGTATAAAAAAATAATAACTGAGGCTAGAGGAAGTTAGGTGGCCTAGAGTCAGGAGGTCCTAGGTTCAAATCTGTCCTCAGATACTTCCAAACTGTGTGACCATGGGCAAGTCACTTAACTCCCATTGTCCAGCCCCTAACTACTCATTTGCGTTGAAACCAATATGTAGTATTGATTCTAAAATGGAATATAATGGTTTAAAAAAATGAGGCTGGTTGAAGTATGCCCAAATTGGAATCTAGGACATCAGTGCAGAATCTTCATTCCTTCCCTTTTCCCTCAGAGAGTATTGTTAAATTCCTTCTGGATCAGAAAGAAATAGAATTTTTAATACATTTAGTAGTATAGAATGATAAAACAACAAAATAGCTAGGCTTTGCCTTATAGATTTGGACTCTTCATTTTTTTTTCACTGAAATCCTTGAGCCATAATTAAATAATAGTTATATAAGCTTTCTGTTGTACTCACTAAGCAGGAGTCTTTATATTCCTTTTGCTCCTTTCTTTTTCTTCTTTTTTTTTTACTTATTTCACATTTATGGAACAGAGTCATTATTTATGAGCAGTGTAAGCCATGCCTGACTTGCTATGAAGGACACCTACTTTTACAAGGCATTGTACTGTGCCCGTGAAACGCCTTGGTCATTAAAGAAATAATGCTGCATATTTATTGATCTTGTTAAGTGCGAGTGCCATTTTATTCTCTGGGGACACTTTCCCTTCTCTAGGGGAATTGCTATAAACCCACTAATTGGAATCCTTTGCTTCATCGAGGGGGTCCCATTTCCTAAGTCTGGTGATTTTGCTGCTTAGCCTTTGGACCTCCAGGATTTTCTGGCTCTCATTGTATTTGCCTTCATTGAATTGGACTGTTAAAAGTTTGCTCTTTAGTGGGTTAAGTGGTTATTGAAGGTGCCAAACTACTGCTGTATGGTTTTATGTTGAAACTACTCTGGAAAGACGTCTTGAGGGAACGTCGGTCTGGGATGTCAAAGGGAGGTCAGCAGATCAGAGCTACTAGTGTGTTTGGTGAATGTATGTTGGAAGGACGTAGAATTAAAAAGCCTTTTCCTGCAGGAATCAATTGATTGAGCCAGTCACTAACTCTTATTGGGTTTCCTTTGAAAGGCAAAGGTAGGCTGCCCATTTGTCCTTGGTCCTCTCAGTAGCTATTTTTATATGTAGGAAGTTGGGCAGGAATGCATTAATGGACATGGCGATATTCAAGCAAGAAGTATTGATCCTCTTTCTTAAGAAAGGCTGTCTAGATTCCTGAAGCACTGAAATGCTTCAGGAACTGGAGGGGCAAACCTGGAGGAGGAGAGTGCTTGCAGTAGAGTGAAGGGGACCACTCCAAATAAGGAGAATGGGCATTCATATGGAGCTTTAGAGTTTGGAAAGCACTTTATGAGCCTCACAACAGCCCTGAAAGGCAGATAACACTGGTATTGTGGATTGTCCACAGGAACGTGCTAGAGCCAGATCTAACCTGCTTCCAAGAGCCACTGGTAAATTTGAAGAGTGAACTTTGACTTTTCAGGACTTGATTTATTGGTGACCGTTTATATTTAAAGTGATATAGAAAATGTTAATAAATTAACAGATTAACTCAGTTGATAATTTAAAATAATAAATAAATGGCTTAATCTGTCAATAAATTAAATATTAATTGATCAATTAAAACTGGATCACGTGTACTTTTTTCTTTAGGGAATGTTAAATATTTATTGTTAAGACTTCTGTTCTGGTGCTACTCTTCTCTACAGGCAGACAGGCAGACAGACAGACTTCAGAGCTGTCTTGCCTTGGGAGTCTCTTCATTGCCTACATCAATATAACTAGTTTTTGTTGTCTACAGCAATTTGACAACTGCTGATGCTATCTTCTTTTTTCTTTATTACCTTCATTTGTCTTCTTTTCTCATATAGATTTTTATTTTGATGCTCCTTTTTGGCATGAGACGAATGGCAGTTTATCCTATCAAAGAGAGGGCTTCTCATTGTCTGGTGGACAAACTCACACACACACATAAATCACATATGATCTTGACAACAGCCTTGTGAAGTAGGTGCTATTATCCTCATTTTACAGATGAGGAAACTGAGGCTGGGAGAAATTAAGTGTTTTGCCCTGGAATCACACAGCTAGTAAGTATCCGAATCTGGTTTTATAACTAGTCTTCCTCACTCCCAATCCCATATTCTATCCACTGTGCCACTTAGCTTTCTCTAGAATGTTATTGGTTCATCTTGCCTATTGATGTTGATGCTTTTTCACTACCAGAGATTTACTATTCCTGACTGCCTTCTTCTACTAGGTTGTAAATTCATTGAGGGTAGAGACTATTTTTTCTTTATTTTTGTGCCCCTAGTCATTAGCACAGTGCCTCACACTGTATGTGTGTATACACACACACACACACACATTTCATATAAACTTAAAATAACTTCCAAACATTTATGTAGAGGACAAAAGTGTATCTGGTATTTAAAAATCTGAACCATTTCTGCAAGTGACTGTGTTTTGTATTACAGTGAAGATATGAAAATGTAGTTTTCACATATATATATATATATTTTTTTTTAATTTAGGGAAACTTCTTTTATGATACTTGCCCTTGAGCACTGAAATTGTTAATTATGGTCCTGGTCAAAACATCCCAGTTTGAATCAACTCTATTACTTAATGTCTTTGTGACCTTGGGTAAGTCACTTGATTTCTTCCTAGGTCAAATGAATTTTATAATTCTTTGAATCCAAATCAATGCAAATAAATTGTTAGCCAGCTTTAGAAGTGCATTAGAATTCCTTCTGCATAGCAGAAAAGATGATACCCAACATATGTCTTAGAAACCAACCTATACTCATTTATCTTTGAATTTATCATATGAGATCATTAAATCCTACCTAGGAGGGATTTAGCATAGTATGATTGAAAGAACACTGAACTTGGACCTTTATTCCATGTAATAACTGGACTAGATTTAGAGGTGGGGGGGGGATCTTGATACAAATATTGACTCTACCATTGTATGATCTTGGGAAAATATTTGAATCTATAGAAGTCTCAATTTTCCTTTCTATACAGTGAGGGGGTTGGACTGGGTTACTTTTAGAGTCCCTTTCAGCTCAAAGTCTATGATCCCATGGTCTATTATACATTGAGTTTATTTTCCTGATAATAGGAATAGTGAAACCATTCTCTCCCCTATGATTTATATTTATATTATATATAAATCCGTTGTGTCTTCTGGCACCTCACACAGTATTCTGTGTATAGGAGATCCTTTGTGTTTGTTGAAAGTTGAATGCTTGTTGGATATCACTGTGTGGAACTCTAACATACTTAAGGTAGGTAGGTAGTCTGGTAGTATGTATCTTATTTGCCAGAGAATGGAGATTGAAGGCATAATTTAGAAATGACACACTTGATTTTCTAACCTGATCCTTTATCTTTTGAGATACAGTAACTCCCTTGGGAATAGAAATTTTAGGGAGGCTGTAAAAGTTGTGTGTGTGTGTGTGTGTGTGTGTGTGTGTGTGTGTGTGTGCATATACATATATATGTATAAATGGTACATATATATTTATATATAAATATAGAGATCTATCCATCTAGCTAGCTATCTTTTTCCTGATTAGGTACCAATGAAATGTCTGAATATAGTTAACTCATTTAGTTAGAACATATGATTAATGAACACCAAATGATGTGGTTAATGTGTCCAATCAATTTGGGTCTGATATGTGGTCACAGATGGCATTTTAAATCTCTTTCAGTCTTTTAACCAGTGTGTGTCAATTAAAAGAAGAGTTGAGTGAGGGAGTATGAATAGATCTATGTAAATTAGTCACCATTATTGAAAAACAATTCAGTGGGCATGTCCTCTGAATGTTGGATAAGTAGCATTAGCTTGGTAGGATGGTATCTCATGGAATGTCTTTAGGGCTATTTCCTGTAAGAAAAAAAAAAAGAAATGACCGAGGTATTTGTCTTCTTTCCTTCCTTCCTTCCTTCCTTCCTTCCTTCCTTCCTTCCTTCCTTCCTTCCTTCCTTCCTTCCTTCCTTCCTTCCTTCCTTCCTTCCTTCCTTCCTTCCTTCCTTCCTTCCTTCCTTCCTTCCTTCCTTCCTTCCTTCCTTCCTTCCTTCCTTCCTTCCTTCCTTCCTTCCCTTTCCCCCTCCCTCCCTTTCCCTCCCTTTCTCCCTCCCTTTCTCCCTCCCTTTCTCCCTCCCTTCCTTCCTTCCTTCCTTCCTTCCTTCCTTCCTTCCTTCCTTCCTTCCTTCCTTCCTTCCTTCCTTCCTTCCTTCCTTCCTTCCTTCCTTCCTTCCTTCCTTCCTTTCTTCCTTCCTTCCTTCCTTCCTTCCTTCCTTCCTTCCTTCCTTCCTTCCTTCCTTCCTTCCTTCCTTCCTTCCTTCCTTCCTTCCTTCCTTCCTTCCTTCCTTCCTTCCTTCCTTCCTTCCTTCCTTCCTTCCTTCCTTCCTTCCTTCCCTCCTTCCTTCCTTCCTTCCTTCCTTCCTTCCTTCCTTCCTTCCTTCCTTCCTTCCTTCCTTTTCTCCCTCTCCTACTTTCCCTTTCCCTCTCCTTCCTTGAGTCTTTCTCTTTTCATTTTCCTTCATGTATATGTGTCATCTTTTCAATAAGAGGAAAAAAAATCTATATTAAGCTAAAAAATAGCCCAGTTCTTAGTCTCAAGACCCAGTTGTATATTATCAACACAGGAAGGTCATTCACTGGCTTTTGTGGGAAAAATGCCTGTCCCCTAAAGATGTAATAGCAATCTACATTAAGTGGGGACTAAAGACTGTTTGGGAGTAGATTATTCTCAAGAGACTTGTATGAACATTAGGATCCTAGTAATTGGAGGCTTTTTTAGATAAATTAGAGCTCTGGATTCCAGTTCTCCCCTTCTTTCCATCACTAACATGTAGTTTGAACAACATTTAAGCAACTCAGAGAATTAATAGTGATATTAAAGCAGATCACAGAGCAGCAAAGATGAAACTAATGAAGATAATTGTAGAATATTATAAAGTGTTCTAGAGATGCTTAATGAAAAGAGAGTACTGGCTAGGGGAAGAGCACCACCTGCTGAACAGTCTTGGTGATTTCCTCCATGTCTTACTGTTTTCTTGGAGCTCTTCCTTTCAGTTGTTCATCACGTACTCTCCCAATTACTTACTGTCCTGTTTTTGAACAATGTATTCATTATTACTAGAGTGAATTGCAAGTTGAAATAGTGCCATGAAATGTCCACCATCAGGTCCTTGAACTAAGAGCTTACTTTAATAAACCCAAATGCTTTTGATTTATTTAGTATTTAGGGAGATCTAGCACTTAGGGCTAATATAATTCAAATTAAAATGCTTTCAAAAAAGCCTTAATTTACAGGGATTCCAGGATAACCTAAAAATAAGTTAAATGTGTTTTTTTTGAAATTATACTGAATCCTATTAAAATTGCTTCACTATATCATTTCTGCCATACTACAATTATATCATTTGTATCAGCTCCCCTTGTCTTTTTCATTTTCATTCTGATTTCTTCCGTATTCTTTTAAAAAAGCCTTCTCCATCTGAGCTAAAACATTTCTTATTTAAAGCTCTGTAGAGCAAGAACCCTGGAGCAGACATTTGGAAAGAACTATTTCAATGTTCTGCATATATTAAGTGCTTACATGTTTTGAATGAATAATTTAAATTGAATTTCACCAATAATTTAAATAATGTTATATTATCTCTGTTTGATATTGATTTAATAAATTAAGAATAGCAAAAATTATTTATTAAGAGGAACAATAATATTCTTTACCTATAAATGGAACTAGATAGGTCTAACTTGGGTTGCCATGGTGAGTATCCGTATTAAGATGAAAAAAAAGAGAGCTTCTTCAAATTATATGCACATGTATACTGCATTACTTCTGCCGAAGATCTCTATGACATCTATTCTGTGAAGGATTTCTATCTATAAATAAGGGTCATCCTTCTAACTTGAATCTAAAAGCAGAAAATCTGAATATTTTGACCCTGGAACATATCTGGGTCTTCTTAAAATCAGAGCATTTAGAGCTGAGGGACTTTAAAAAATCAACCCCCTTCTTTTAAAAATAAAGAAATGGAGGCACCAATGGGTTAAATGTCTTGTTCGAAAGAAGCAGAACTGATTTTCAAAACCAGGTCTTCTATCTTGAAGATGAATGTCTTAAATTTGATCCTTTTCCACATACTACAGCCTACAGAAATGGATTTCATATATTTATTATCAAATGCCAATAGTTGGTCCAGGGATTTTTACTATTTATGAGGGCCAGGGGCAGCTTGGCAGCTCAGTGGAGAAAGAATCAGACCTAGAGTCAGGAGGACCTGGGTTCAGATCTAATCTTAGACCTCTCTGGTGACCCTGGGCAAGTCACTTAGCCCCAGTTGCCTAACCCTACTGCTCTTCTGCTTTGACACCATACTTGTCTCAGTTCTAAGGTAAGGTAAGGGTTTTTAAGAACAATAATTATGAAGGGCAATAAAGGATGTATTATAATGCTTGGTACTGTAGGGAAAGTGGGTGTTTTTGGAGCCAGTTGATGAACTTTGTATGCATGGTCGATATACTTAAAAATTAACTTATTTGTAACATGAGAATGATAGGATACTACCAATGTCAAATAATTTTTAATCAGGAGAGTGTTTTGTAGGCTTCAAAGATACAGAAAATTTTCCTATAAAAAGGAATGAAAATTAAATATTTGTTTTACACTGATTCACAGCATTTACAATATAGTTATATTACATATTAAAAATTTTAGATTTTGAAATTTAAATTAAAAAAAATTTTAATTAAATTAAAAAATTAAAATTAAATTAAATTTAAATTTAAAATGTAAAATGTAAAATTTTAAAATTAAAAAATCCTATCCTGATATTTCAAAAATCAGAGCATTTATTGACTTTTAAAAACAACTTTGGGTTGTGGAGAGGGAAGTCTTACTATTAGAAAGCCATTACCTTATATTTTGTACAAATCTCTGATCTTCTCATTTAGTCTCCTTTGCTGTATTATGACCATGACCTTGCCATTAAATGTGAGCATCCCCCAAGGCTCTGTGCTGATCCTCATCTCTAAATACTTTCCCTTGGCGTCTCATCAGCTTCCATGGTTCCTATTTTCATTTCTATGGCAGTGACTCTCAGATCAATGTATTCAGACTTAATCTCTCTCCTGAGGTTCAGTCTTTCTTCTGCCATAGTCTGCTGGCTATCTCCACCAGGAGATTCTGTAGGTGTTCAACTCAACAGTTCCAAAGTGGCACTTATTATTTTCTCTCCAAAATCTCCTGTTTTCCTCACTTCTGTATTTCTATTGAGCACATCACTGGTTAATAACCTCAGAGTTATCCTCGAATCTTTTCTCTCCCTCAGTTCCAATATCCTGCCATTTACCATGACTTATTGATTCTACCTGCAAAATTTTTCTTGCACTCATTCCCTCCTTTCCCTTCATGGAACCTCTTTCTGATTTGGGCTTCAATCAACTCTCTCCTGGATTATTACAGTAACCTCTTAGTTGGTGTTCCTGCTTCTGATTTTTCTATCCTCAGCTCCATATAGTTCTTAAATTAATAAAAAATACAAATCTGATCTTTTCCCCCCATATTCCCATACTCAAAAGTCCCCAGGGGTTCCTAACTAGCTCTAATGTCAAATAGAAAATCCTTAGCCTGGCATTTTAAACCCTTCAATATCTGGCTCTTGCTTATTTTTTGAGAAAGTTTAGGACATGGAAACAGACCATGTTGCCATGTGGTCTTAAAAATATGAGCACACTTTCAGAAACTGTGCTTCTAGAGGCTATGATGGCATTGTTCATTTCCAAAGTTATCAGAGCTTTCTCTAAAAATTCTCGAAAAATTGTTTTGTTTCTTTTCTTATGAAGCTAATAGTAGTGTAGTTTATGACATGATTGATTCTGGAAAGGGATAGATTTAAATGTAGCCTTATCAGTTCAGCTGGATTGGGCTGCCTGATGTTTTTTTTTCCCCTCGTTCTTATTTATTTGTTAGCAGATGGAGCTTTTGTAAAGAACTGAGATTAAATTGCTAAGGCCTTATTCATGCTTGCACGATTGAGGCAAAAATTTTCTGTTCCAGAGAACTTGATTTTTCTCCCTAAATGGGGGCAAATCAGTGAAATTAGTTTCTACTCTTAATGAATGATGGTGCTGATTCAGAGAAGAGTGATTTCATCTAATCATAAGTGATATGGAAATAGAATAGATTTTGCTGAAATTATTCAGCAAAATGCTATTTATCATTTATTATATGTTATTTTGGTCCTTAAAAAGAACAGTGGGGGTAACTGAATACTATCTCTAACTGTCTTTAAATATGAAATGCCACCACATTGAAGAGGGTTATGTTTATTCTGTTTGGCCTCAAGAGATTGGAACTAGTAGTAATAGGTTGGGAGTTACAAACAAATAAAATAGGCTTGTCAGGGTAAAAACAAATTTCTTATACTTCTAGGAAGAGAAGGTGGTTATTGAGTAATGGGACGGATGAATCTGAGAGGAATAGTGGAGAACATAAGGAATATATTAGTTTCCTCATCCCTGTGGGGAGGGAACATATGAAAAAGGAAAAACTAGCCTTGGAGAATGCACCAAGGGATTTTTTTTTAATCTTTAGGGGAAAGTGGGGTGTCATTGGATGCTTAGGAATAGGAAAGGAATGTGAGACAGAGAAATATAGGATCATAGTATTGTCCCTTTAAAAATGTAGATAAGCTTGCAGATTGGCAAGCTCAACCCTTTCATTTTTTTATCTTTCATTTTATTTTTTCAGTGAATAAGAATTCATTTTCTTTCTCTCCTATCCGTGCTCTGCATTTAAAGGGGGAAAATACCCTAACCCTTATAACAAATATGCATAGTTTAGCAAAACACATTCATTCACTGGCTATATCCAATAAGGTGTGTTTCATCCTGCATTTTGAATCATTCTGTTAGGATTTGGATAACATAATTTGTCTATCCTCAGTCCTCTGGAATCATGTTTGGCCATTACATTTGCAAATGTTCTTAAATTTCTCCAATCTATTTGTCTTTATAATGCTCCTGTATTGTTCCTTTAAGCTGTTCTCCTGATTCTGCTCGTATCACTCTCCTTTGGGGTATTGCCCCAGTAGAGATATTCCTGGGTCAAAGGACATATACAGTTTAGTGACTTTGGGGGCATAATTCCAAATCACTTCCTAGAATGGTTGTACCAGTCCGCAGCTCCACCAACTATGCATTCATATTTCTATTTTCCCCAATCCCTTCAACATGTGCCATAATTCTTTCTTGTCATCTTTTCCAATGTGACAACCATTGCCTTTGATTCCCCCCTCCTCCAATTTTATAATTGAGGAAATTGAGGTCCAAAGAAGATAAATGACTTTCCCAAAGTCACATGCAGATAGTAAAATAGCTGAGTCAAGATGCTAACATAGGTCCTCTACCTCTCAATATAAAGATATCTCAAGTGTCTGGCAACAGAGGAAGGTTCTAGAGAGCTCAATAGAAAGAAAGGTCAGAAGAGGATAACTGGAAGGAGAGAAAGCAAGGACTGAATTGCCCAAAAGATGGAGGAGAGGGTGGAGAAAATTGTTGTTGTCACATTCATGACTTCTGGACAGTGTTTTGGGTTTTCTGGGCAAAGATACTGAATCTTTTTCCAGATCATTTTATAGATGAGAACACTGAGGCAAATGGGGTTAAGTGACTTCCTCTGGGTGGAGGGTATACTGGTTCCTTTATAGGTGATTTCTTTGGGTAATCATTGATTTAGGATATTCTGGATCTTTTGTGTCCTTAGGTTTGCAGGATAAGAGGCTTATAGGAGGTGGGGTATTCTATGGGGAATGCTTTTTGGAAGAGAGACATGATGGTTTTGGGATTCTGGATCATGATAGCCCTAGGACTGTCCAGGAAATGAGTCTGTAGGATGGCATGATCTGAGGGGCTCAGGCAATCAGAAGCATAACCCTAGAGTAAGGATTCTTAACTTTTTTTGTGCAGGGGCCCCTTTAGCAGAGTGATGGAACATAGATTCCTCAACATAACATTTTAAAATATATAACATAAATAGGATTACAAAGGAAACCAATTTAAATATAATTTATAAAATATATTAAAAAAGAACAAATTTGTGGGATCCAGTTTAGACTTGGGGAGTAGGGAGCCTACATTCTAGATATGGCTCTGCCCCTTCTTCAAGCTATTCTGGTGCCATGAAAAGAGTGGTGCTGACTCTGGAGTCAGAGGACCTGGATTCCAATCTTGCCTCTCACACTTGCTACCCGTGACTTTGAGCAATTTGTATAACTCCCTGAGCCTCAGTTTCTTTCCATGAAATGTGAAGGGGCTGGACTAAATGTTCTCTCAGTACACTTTTGGTTTTAGATCTATGATCCTATGATGTAAAATGCAGCAGGTCTCTAAATGTAAAAATGGTATTTTATTCCATGGCATCTCCAGTGGCTAGAAGACTCTGTACACCAGCAGCAATAAAGTAGGGTGCAAGTATTATGACCATTGAAGTGACTGTTCAGAATGAGTCTCCATGAGACTTCTCAAGGGTAGAGATTAAGCTGTTATTGAAAAACCAAACATTCAAATTTATTATGTTTGATGACTTTTAACACTCAACGTTGAAACTGACCTGAAATGTGTTGTAATTGTTGTAATGTGGAACAGATGCTCCTCTCGCCGTGGGCTGCTTTGTAAAACTGCTAGTCCTTGAGGCTTGTTTCCTCTTTCCTAGAGGCCACATCAGTTTCTGCAGGTCACCAAGAGATGTTTCTCTGCTGTAATTTGTGTGCATGATGTCTAGGGAGGTCGTCATGGTTACCAAGGCCCACTGGCCAGCGGGATTGGTTTTCAGGATAATTAATGCCTCTACTGCAGCCCTGCCCTGTCCGTATCTACTCTCAGGAGGGAAAAAGCAGCAATTTTATCACTTGCTGGCTTTCTTCTGTTTGAGAATTGATAATAAAGGAGGCTTTATCTGTCCCTTCTCCTCCTCTCCTCTGCTACTCCCTCTTCTCCACATGTTTGAAGATCACAATATCATAGATATACAGTGAGAAGAGACCCAAGAGTTATTGAGCTTGACCCATTTCATTTTAAAGATGAGAAAACTGAGGCTCCAAATTGAAAGGAGATGTATTTATGCTCACAAAAGGTAAATATTGTACTTTACTTTGGACAAAACCATTTCAAATTCTTGGAGAAAGCAAATTTTGAATAATATCTTTTATGAAAGAAATTAAAATTATTTCTAAACAGCTACCATTGAAATTAATTTACTTAACTGGGACATTTTATCTTATTCTTATAACAACTATCCCCCCTCTGTAAAATTACAATATTATATTTTAACTTTTATTATTATTTTATTATTTCTTTTTCAAATGGGTTGGCATTTGTAAACCTAGCAAATCTTCAATCACCATATAAATGCTAATTATTGTTGCTACCGATGCTGTGGTTGTCATTAGGGGTACATAGATGGGGCACTGAATTTAATCGTGGTCTTCAAGTCAAGAAGACCAAAGTTCAAGTCCAACTTCAGGTCTTTACCTGAGCAAAATTCTTAGTCTTTGTCTGTCTCAGTTTCCTCATCTATAAAATGGGAACAATAATAGCATCCACCTTTCAGGGTTGCTATGAAGATTAGACATTTAAAATAATACTAGGCAGTTCTCAGATGAAGAAATTTAAAAAAAAAAACCATCAATAATTACATAAAAACGTGTTCTAAATCACTCCTAATTAGAGAAATGCAAATCAAAACATCTGTGAGGTACCACCTCATACCTAGTAGATCGGCCAATATGACAGTAAAGGAAAATAATAAATGTTGGAGGAGATGCAATAATATTGGGACACTAATGCATTGCTGGTGGAGTTGTGATAATTCCAACCATTCTGGAAGGCAATTTGGAATTATACCAAAGGGCTTTAAAAGATTGCATGCCCTTTGATCCAACTATACCACTAGTAGGTTTGTTCCCCAAAGGGATAATAATGAAAAATACTGGTACAAAAATATTCATAGCTGCTCTCTTTGTGGCAGCAAAAAATTGGAAAATGAGGTCATGCCCTTCAATTGGGGAATGGCTGAACAAATATATGATGGTGATGGAATACTATTGTACCACAAGTAATGATGAACTGGAGGCTTTCTGGTATGAACTGGAAGAACCTCAGTGAACTGATACAGAGTGAAATGAGCAGAACCAAGAAAACATTGTACACAGAAAGTGAAACATTGTGGGAAGCTCAAATGTAATCAACTTTTCTACTGATAGCAATGCTATGTATGATCCAGGACACTCCTGAAGGACTTGTGAAGAAGAATGCTTTCCACATTGAGAGAAAGAACTTTGAGAGTAGAAACACAAAAGAAAAACATGTGAGTTATCACTTGTATATAGAGGTGTATGGTTTGGGGTTTGGGCTTTAAAAGATTGTTCCAGAGAAAAAATGAATAATATGGAAATAGATATCAAGTAATAATATTTATACAACCCAGTGGAATCGCTTGTTGGCTCTGGGAGAAGAGAGGGAAAGAAAATGAATCATGGAAACATGGAAAAATATTTTTATAATAAATAAATTAAAAATAAAAAAAAATTACCAAATCTTAAAGATTTTATATACCTGTTATAATCATTATTATTAGTATTATTACCATTATCATTTCTATCATTCTACTCTAGGGACAATGTATTATGGTATACTGGTTTGGGAGTCAGAGAACCTGAGGGAGAATCATGGTTCTGCCATTTTCTGGCAGCAACTTCTCTGGGTCTTCCATTCCCCCATCTGTAAAATGAGGAGACTGGATTCGTCAGTGACCTTTAACGTCGCTTTTAAATCTGTATCTCTTGTGATCTTCACAGTCACAACTGAACCAAAGCTGCCCAGAGTATGAGGTTTTGCTGTGTTTATTATTGATTGATTATTTGTTTTTAAACAAAACATAGGAGAGCAACCTTATGGATTCTCCTCCAAGAAGATGTCTCTCCCACCCACATATGTGCTAAGATCAGAGAGAGAGAACATTTTTCAACTGTTCTTTCATCATGAACATCAAGTGAGGTCCAAGACAGGAAGGTGTTCCTTGTTGTCACGGAGGATGTTCTGTGTGCTGGCCAAATCAGCAGAATTCCACTAAAGATGTGACAGCCTCCAAATGCTCTCCTTTGTGGGTGATCTATGGGGATTGCATCAAGATTCAATACCTGAGGGCTTCTTCAGTAAGATACATAGCAGTGGAGTAAAAAAACAAACGAACAAACTGAAAACAAAACAAAACAAAAACATTAGTCACTTTCTAAGAATCACAACATTTTAGTAGGGTCAGAGGGTCCAACAGAGGAATTCAAGATAAAATAAACCTTAGAGATATTCTATGCCAAGTACCTGGCTTTATAGAGGTTGAAACTGAAGCTAAAAAGGGATCTCCATTCTCTACATAGATTCTAAAGGTCAGAGCTAGCATTTCCCCAAAGCTTTCTGGATTCTGAATCCTTTGGTTCATTTTTATACAATGCCATCCTGTCTCCCTTATTCCAACAGTCAAATTTAGTTAAAATTTCCTCTTCTTACAAGAATTAGCCGTGACTGTCATTGTGTGATTTTTAGTAATCCTTTGCATTAAAAATCATTTGAATGCTGGCACTGGTAACAATACTTACTCTTAGCTTTAGTAGTGAATGAATATTAATTAAGCCCTAATGCTTTCCCCCCCCTTTTTAGCAAGCATTTCCAAATAGTCTATCACATAAGACTAAAAGGGAACTTTGCTTCGCCTTTGAATTTATTTTCTTAAACAAAAAGATTCCCATTTGGCAGTTCAATGAAATAATAAAAAGAATATATTATGTATTTATCTTTGAGAACCATGGGCAGCTTTGTATGCTTGGGAGAAAATTGCCCTTTAATAAGAAGAATCTTAGATGGACTAGGAGTCAAAGGTTTAAAGAAAGGAAGGAAACATGCATTTATTGAGTACCTACTATGTGCCAGTTACTGTGATAGGCACTTTATAATTATTATATTATTTAATCTTCACAACAACCCTGTGAGATAGGTGCTGTTGTTATCCCTAGTTTTACAAATGAAGAAAATAAGGCAAATAGAAGTTAAGTTTAGACTCATGCAGGTGGTATCCAAGAATCTGAGGCTAGAATTGAACTCAGGTGTTTCTGACTCCAGGTCTAGTGCTCTGTCAAATATGGCGCCACCAAGCTGAGTCATAGGTCTAGATGTGGAAGACATCTTAATAGCCATTTAGTCCTGATCCTGGGAAAGTCTAATTGAACCCTGTTTGCCTTGGAGCTGGAGAAGGAAATAGCAAACCACTCCAGTATCTATCTTTGCCAAGAAAACCCCAAATGGAGTCATGAAGGATTGTATACAACTGAAGAATGACTGAAGTCCAATCTCATTTTACAGATGAGGAAACTGAGGCCTATTGAGATGAAATAATCTGAGGTTATTAACTAGCTGTGTGACTTTGAACAAGTCCTTTCCTTTGCTGGATGCCAGTTTCCCTACCTGAAAAATGGAGAACTTTTGGCTAGAGAACCTTTAGGATTCTTTTGAACCACATGTATGGTGGAAAGAGTTTTAAAATTAGCTCTGTCTTTTTTTTTTTAAGTGCACATAGTACCCTTTGAAGATTATTCCACATTATTCACATTTTCTCCTTCATTTTCTTAAGTCTAGATAATCAGCAACAAATGATCTGTAGCATTTGCCAGTTTCTGCGGTTCTTGCACTGAACATTTTATCATCAGCTTTTGAGAGTCAGTTTGAGCTGATTCTAGGACATCCTTGCTTTCTGGTCTAAAATGTTATCATCTTTTGAGCCTACATGCCATCCAGATGCCATTTCCCCCACAGCTGAAATTTAAGTACTGGCAAAACTCATTCCAGAAGTTTGGGGGGAAAGATAGAAGATGATTTTTCCATTTGAATTTTTTTTGGTAGAAATTTAAGTAAGAATACGGTATTTCCTTAAACTCTAACGTGTCCGGAATACTGTCATTACCCAAGTGCCTTGTGATGGAATTATGAGGGTTAAGGGTTTGGCTTTAAACATTTCTTTGCATCATGCTGTGGGTTCTGGTTTAAGAGTACCCATTCCTTCATTTTTCTCCAGAAAAACTTCAGATAATTCCTAAATAAGCCTTGATCTAATTTTGCCCTCCTTACTTTGGAAAAGCCGCAGAATCAGGGTTCAAAGAGCTCTGACACATGCATAAATGCTCTGGATTGCCATTAATTGGCTCCACTTGGAAGATAATTTTGCAGCTGCGGCTAATGGAATATGAATACATTTTCCCAAAGGGGTTAGTGGCATCATAAAAGTGTAGAATTTTATGCCTGGAAAGGACTTTTGAGCTTCTAGCATATCTCACGCTATGCTCCAAGGAGCCCTGGTCTTCTCTGTGACAAGTGTAGAGTTTCTATTAGAAAAATCCCTTTGCCAAGGATATTTTCCCTGTGTAATATTAAATATGAAATATGCACATATAAGAAATACTTATTACATTTTCCAGTATTTACATATAACATTAGGTATAATTTCTTCCATTCCCACCACCAAAAAAAAAAATCTGTTTTTCCTTTATCATAGTAGGACTCTGTATGGCTCTGAACATTATTCTTGGGTTCCATTGACATTATTGGAAGCCCGGAGGTGTTCCATGGTCACAGCAGTTTGGGACGTCATTAATTTAGCCAGCATTTTAATTATACAGTTCAGGAATCAGAGGCATTGAAGTGAAGTGGCTTGGAGGCAGCTAGGTGGCTCAGTGGATTGATAATCAAGCCTAAAGATAGGAGGTCCTGGGTTCAAATTTGACCTCTGACACTTCCTAACTGTGTGATCCTGGGAAAGTCACTTAATCCCTACTTCCTAGTCCTTACCACTCTTCTGCCTTAGAACCAATACACAGTAAGACAAAATATAAGAATTTTTTTTAAAGAAAAAATATGGCTTGCCCTAGGTAGAGTGGTCCCATGGGCAGGACTCTCCATTTCATGGGAATTAGAAATGTCTCTTTCATTTTGTGACCCCAAGGAGAGTTGTGTTTCTCCCAGTGAAATTCCAGCATTCACAAACATGGACCTGGCTTATTGTGAATCTAATTTAATATATGAAAATCAAGATTTACCAACTGGCTAAAATAAGGGGATAGTTATTCACATCACAGGAGGATTCTTTTCCTCCTAGGATAATTCAGCATTGGCTTCTTTTAAAGGGAAGGCTTTCTATAATATTCAAAATGTGATAGCCTCAGAAAAACAAGGTTCTACCTCTCCTTGACATTTCTACTCCCTCTACTATTGTATTTTGCCTTTCCCTTTGACCATCACTTGGCTCATTAACACTTCTAACAGTGAGACAGGTTGTGAGGAGAAACTCAATTTATTACCCTTTTTTTTCCATGACAGCCTTGATAAAAAATTGAGCTGACCATGAGGTTATGTTATATTTATCAACTAAAGCAATATCTTGGATACTTTAAAAGGTGACTATCCAATATTTTTACTAATATTTATACAGACTTATAGTCTCCTCCATTTGAGTATAAGCTCCTTGGGATTGGAAATTGTTTATTTTTTTTCTTTGGATCCTTAGTGCCTAGCAGAGATCCAGGCATCTAGCAGGCTTTTAATAAATGCTTGCATAGGTGATTGGTTGATTGATGGTGGCATATACTTTTCTTCACTTTATGACCTGATTTTATAATTTAAATTTTTTTATAATTTATAAGACTGATGAGTTTCTGCAGCCCAAACAGAGCTGTCCCTGGGTGGTCAGTTTTTTGGGAGGTGATGTGCCTCCCCAAATTTAATGAGGCTAGCCTTCAGATAACAGAGATACAGCCCAATAATCAACTCATATTGAGCCTTGATAATTATGTAGGATCTGCTAAAGGATGGGTTTCAGTGGCCAAACTTTTGAGAAACCAGTCAGTTCCCCTCCAAATGATGATGAGACATGAGAAGAGGGTTTTAATGGAAGGAATCAGAATGTAATTGCCAGAAATTCTATTTATACAAAACTGTTTAGAAGCCACTCTATTATATAAAAGAAGGCCCACCTCTGAAAGGTCCCTTGGGTTTAGGATTTCTGAATACTTCCATGATAAGGAATAATTTATTCCATATTTAAATTCATTCTGTTCTTTTAATTATATTAACTTCTCTTTATATATCTGATGGCGAGTGAAATTTCCCATTATCCATACATGCAAATTGGCTTGTGTTTTTAATCCATTCACAAGTAAAAAATCTGGCCACCAAAATCATGGGCAACTGAGTCTTGGCATAATGAGTAGTGTGTAGCATGCGGAGGAAGAAAGCATAGTTTAAACCATATTTCAGACAATTACTAGTTTGGAGACTGTGAGCAAATCATTTAACCTCTTGGGTCTAAGTTCTTCATCGGTAATGTTATGGGCCTTAAACTACATGGCTTCTGAATTTTTCTTCAAATTATAAGTTTATGATTTTGTGATCAAGCCCATCATATTGCTGAAAATATTTCTGACTGCAAGATAGTTTGATAGTACATTTAAGATTTTGAAGATGTCTCCTTGATAGAAATGTGAAGAGTACTTTTGCTAACCCATAGATACCACAAAGAGGATTATTGATTGAGCCATTGGCATCTGGGGATAGTTGATTGATTCAAAGGTTGTGTACAGTAGTTCTGAATCCTTGGCCATAACCTTTAAAAAGAACAGTCTTGGGCAAATCTGGAGTAGGATAAACAAGAACCAAAACTATGAGGGTAAGTTAGAGAGAAGCTGACCACACTCTTGTCTCTGAAATGAAGACAGGGAGAAGAGTACTCATTCATGCTTTCTTCCTTGGGAAATGACTTTGCTTTCAAAATGGCAGCAGTGGAGAGGTAATGTCAAAATGGAGAAGGATTTCCTTGAGGGGGCATCCTACGTGACTTCAGGGGATGGAAACTGCTGGAAATAGAATGGTAGACACCCAATCTACAGAGAAAGGTGTTGTGGGGTAGAATTCCTGTGGCAATTCTCCTAGAGAGAAATTTCTGGACCAAATAAAGTTTCCAAAACCAAAAGAAGAGTTCCATGACCAAGAAAGAGTTGGTTCTGGAATAGAGGAGCAGAAAGGGATAGAGCCACAATCTGAAAAAAACAAACAAACAAACAAACCTACCTTGTAATCCACTGCTATGATTTATGTGGATTATGTGTGTTTTTTTAAATGAAATTAATTAAAATGAAGCCTGTCCTCTATTCAGTTTTAAATATATATGGTTGTCCTTTGCTATGTCCTCATTCACTTATCACAACTTCACTGTATCATGGGTTAAAAAAAAAATCTAATCCCATATTGGGAAATTTTTACTATATTGCGGGATTTTGCAGACATAACCATACTGTACACAATGGAAATGCAGTATACTTCACTACCACTTGTGTAAGTTTGCCAGTGAGAGATTGTACATGGCACACTATTGGCTGATGGAATTAAAAGCGACCAAATACAGTGCTGTATATCCTGGGTGCTGATTGGCTCAGTGTTTATGAGTGTGGAAAGGTACATAAGAGTGTGGAAAAGATTTATAGAAGAGTGGGAATGGTTTATAAAGCCTTACAGTCTAGATAAATAATAAAATAAATGAATAAAAAAATAGAAAATAAATAATAAAATAAATAAAATAAAATAAACACTGCTACTTCGCAAATTTTCATCTATTTCAGGAGTCTCTGGAATGTAACTCCCATGATAGATGAGGGATCGCTGTATATGTAATGTATATTTAAATACATAAACTTATGTATATACATATATACTATATACATATACAACATGTGTGCATATATTTGTGTGGGTATATGTATACTAAATGGAGTTGAACTGTGTGTTAAATTCACCAGACTGCTTCCCGCCTTTTTTAGAATGTGTTCCCTTGATAGAAAAATCCCTAGAAGTTTAGTTTGTGCACAAATAAGAGAGAAGACTTGGGGGAACACACCTGGCCCTTCTAATGTATTGTACTGTTGATTATTTGTAGCTGGAGAATGGACTAATTGATCTTTCTTACTTGTAGCACCAAAGATTAACCTGATCTTATGTAGAATAGGTTTATGAACCAGCTGTGGCTGAGAATGTGGACATTTCTGGATTTTGCCCACCTCCTGACTATCACATGAGTGGTAGCGCTTCCGAAAGACTAATTGTGATGATGATTATTATTGTAACAAAAAAGAGCATTTCCATAATGGCCCATTGTAGCCACTTTCTTCATGTAAGTTTACTTGGAGCTAAAAGGAAGAAAATATCAACAAACTAGGTTTCCCCCCAGAAGATGCAAAATGAGTGGCTTGATAAAATTTGATTCTTCCTCATATTTCAAATTCAAACTTCCTACTCACACTCTGTCTTCTGATTTTTGTATATATAACCAATACTTGTTATGAACCTATATAAATGAACATGAATAAATTCTATAAATGTATCATCTCATTATTTCATCTGACAGGTGAAAACAACTTTCTGTTCTCCCAAGGGAGTCAGTCTAGTCATTGCAGGACCTGAAACATTTGGAAAGTTTTACAAAGTCACATGTTATTCCAGAAAGCTAAGTTTTACACGTGAGGGCTGGGAATGAACTGAGAAACGTGTCACAGCATTATTGCCAGACTATTCCCTGTGGGTGCCCATCTCAAGAGCCAAAACTTATTACTTTCCAAGTTGTAATTTAGATTTGTTAAATTACCTCCAGATTCATCCTTTTATGTTACACAATAGGAAGAATTCAGAGCTTTGGCACCAAATGGGGGTTCTTTTTTCTCTCTAAAATCCTCCCCCAACCCATCCTGTTGAGCCCATATTATCATCATTTGATGGGGAATTTGGATGAGAAGATTTCTGTAGGAAAACATTTTCATAGAAGAGAATATTGCTGTTTCATTTGGTATTTGATTTGTATTTTTTTAATTTTTTATATTTATAGCATATTCACATTTAGTATGTTTATGGCATGGTGGTGAAGAGAATTAAGGCTTTGTGAAAATTCACAGGACTCGACTTGAACTAGTCTTGGTGAGCACATATAGTATTATCTCCTGTGGCTATCCACACAACACCTTTACCCCAAGGCTTGTGAACTATCCAGAAATTGGATCAATCTACCAGAGTTTCTGAAACTTTTTATTCTCTCAGAATTCTGCAACTGAAGAATATTAATGGAAGCTGACTTGATATAGAACTTTGTGGTTTGTAAAATATTTCATATATACAGTTTTACTAGAGTCTCTCATTAACCCAATGGAGGTCATGACTATAGGTAGTGTTAGCTCCATTTGAAAGATGAAGAAGCCTAAGTTCATTGATATAGAGTCATTTACCCTTGATTTTCCATTGATCAGTAAATGTCACCAAGAAGTTTTGAATCTAGGGCTTCCCAACTTCAAGTTCAAAATTCTATCCATCCGAAGAAGTCACTTCAACACATTGATCCTCAGTTTCCTTATTTATAAAATGAGGGAAATAATTCTAGACTATCTTCCTCATAGGACTCTTGTGAAGTTCAGATGGGACCATACATTCAACTTACTAAGAATCAGCAGGGGATAATCGTTGTGAACCAAGTTTTCTCGATTTAATAAAATTTTCTCAAAAATCATAAAGGTTTTGATTTGCCGGTAAAGTATGATCTTGAAGGGTTATCCTTAGACATCACATCTCCTACATCCAAACCATTTGAGGTTTCCTAAGTTTTGTGACCATTCAGTGATCCTTTGAGTTTTGATATTTGTCCACTTGTTCACTGAGGCTATTCAAGTAGACCAAAGGTGTTCAGTGGTGTCATGGATAATGTCTTTCAAAGTCTTCAAATTAGAGAAAGATTCCCCATGGTGAGCTAAAAAAAAAGCCATATCTAAAACATGGAAAGAGTTGTAAAGTTCTAAGAGAGCATTTTGAAATAGCAGAAACTGTTATGGTAAGTATCCTTCCTTGAAGGAACTACTCTGAGCTTTCCCAAGGTGATTTCTAAGTAGTGTGAAACTAAAAATGCAAGACTTTCATTTGGGAAGAGGAGACAGAATCATATAAATGGGCAAAGTTATTTTGAAAAACAGCTTCAACAAAATGAGAAGCAGCAATTGAATTTTTAAGTTTTCTTTGTGTTAAATTAAGGTAGATATTTAATGAATATACTCACAATAGGCCAATAGTCTGAGGTCATCTAGTCATGTAATGTACCTTCTTTTTTTATATTTTGTCTAAAAAGACAACATCCCATCACTTCAGGGCCTCAGAATCTTGAGCACACAGAGGGGTCGTGAGGGAAGCTTTCCTCAAAGGAAGGCAATCCTAATCTATTTTACTTAAGAATTATACACATACACACTCAGTCACACTCATTTAATTGATGCAGAGAATTATTGCAAAAGACCCCAGCCATTGATATTATTTGATAAGGAGATCAATGGAGTGTAAGTATTTGGGTTTGATTTAGATTTGACATTATGCCTATTTTGCTCCCTTTTAAAAAATTTTTTCCCCCAGGGCAGTTTCATATAAATGAATTTTGTAGTGATACATAAATAAGAATTTATTCACAATGCGCAGAAAATGAAACTGAGGCTTGGTGCTATGAAGCAGTTTTTCCAGTGATAGAAACTGTATTTAGTCATAGCTGGCTTTCAGTAAAAGCAAGATGAGAAATGAAGATTCCTGATGCTATTTGTCCCATTTTCACATCCCACATGGAAATCACCTCTCAAAAAATCTTGAGGTCAGGGCTGTTTAGTTTTTGTATTAATATCTTCAGCACTTACACAATTCCTTGAACATAGTAGATGTTTAATAAATGTGTGTTAGGTACAATTTAATTGGATCATCTTTACCATGTCTAGATCTGCAACTTGATAAGATCTGTGGGAATGAGATATGGCTGGCCACTAATGGTTTAATCTTGGTGAAATGGAAAGGGACATTTTTGCTTCAGCTAAACAAAGCATGATAGATTTTGCTCCAGCCCCTTACCTTTACTTTGCATGTATCTCTTTGTTTCCAATGTGTTTCTTATAACCAACATATAGTAGGATTCTGATTTTTAACCCACTTTTATCCTCTTCCATTTTGGGGGTAAGTTTATCCCATTCACATTCACTGTTATGATTACTAATTGTGTATTCCATTCCATTCTATTTCCCTATTTTGATCCTTTTCTTTCTCCCTCCTTTCATTGAACCTCCTCACAAGTGTTCTTCTTCTAACCATTGCTTTTTTTCAAATCACCCTCCTTACTATTACTGCCATCCTTTCTTATTCCCCTCATACTTCCCTATAGGGTAAGATAGGTTTCTATACCCAGTTGAATATGGATGTGATTCCCAGAGAGGTACATTTTTTATTGATTCTGAGAAAAACAAATTTAATTCTAATAATTCTGAGGTGGATGTGGGAGGAACCTCACAATTTTGTTTTACTCCTTTTTTCTGTCATGACTTTGGAGAAACTGTAGCAATAAAAGAGAGGTTTTAAATCATACTAGGGTATGGCAAGGGAGATTAAGTTTTGGGTTAGGACAGTTGCCTGAACAGTAGAGTTCTTCCTTTTGTCTAGGCAACTAATAACTTAAGTATCACATGCCTTTATATTTACAGTTAATTTTATATTATTTTTATTTCTTTAAATGTGCCTCATATTCAGTGAGCTTCTCTGGTTTAATGAGTCACTGAGGCACTTGAAGGGATCTATTCTCAGTGCTCTGATGAGCTATAGTTATCCTTTGAATTTCTGTAGGAGGCTATCTTCCTTTTTAGATTCAGTTATATATTATGACCTGATAACATTCAGCAGAGTACTTTGCAGCAGTATTTCATCAGGTATTTTGTCGATTTCTCCATAACTAAGACTACCTCTGTTATCCCCAAACTCCAATCTCCAATTGTTGAAATCTTTCTCATTAGACCATACCTTAGTGGCCATCTAATCCCTAAAGTCCTCCCATGTTTTCCTGATTTCTTAAATTTTCTTAGAACCCTTTGTTTGGACCCCTCCTATAGTTGTTATATGATATACATGCTAAAATGTACACATTTAATCATATTTTCTTAGGATTTAAATAGAAATAACTTTTATTTGTATAAAATGTATATCCCTTCTATTAAATTATAAACTTCTTGAGAATCAGCAGGGTCTATGTCACTTTTTATTTTTGAATCTGTAGTTCTAAGAGCAGTGAATACTTGGCAATATTTAGTAATAAATAAATGATAATAAATAGTTAATAGATAAACTAAGTAAAGAAGCTTCTGAATTCTTTGCTAGCTCTTTTAAGAACTTTAAGAAATTTATATATACATGTACTATGAGCAAAGAGGTAGGAACACTTTGCTTGGACAAGAGAACACTTGGTAGAGAAGAAGGTTATTATAAATGTGTAAAATTATTTAATTGAAAAGCACTAAGTCATGTGGCAAATTAGTGCAAATGAATTGCAATTTGCAACTGCAAAAATTACTATTGTGAAAAAGTACATTCAAATTGCAAATTTAGTTAAAGGAAAATCGATCTAACAGTTAGAACTGTATAAAAGTGGAAAAGAGTGACTCAAAAGATAGTAGGTTTCCCAATAATGGATGTCTTTTTGCAGAGGCTAGACGACCATGTGCTGAATGCTTTGAGAATATTGGAAAAGTGATTTTTGATCAGGAATTGGCTGGGTTTAATGGCCTTTGAGGTCTTTCAAAAACATGAGATGCTGAAAATTTGAGTTTTGAATGTAGACTTTCCAAAGTCATTTGATATTGTGGAACAGACACAGATTTGTGACCCACAATTAAGTCCTCATTGTCCGTGATGTCTGAGGATTGGAAATATAGCCAGCAGAATGACACTGATGCTGGAAATGTTTCAAATACAAATTTAGGAAAAGGCATTTGTTATTTAAGGGATCTATTCCATGTGTCTTGTCTACTTAAATTCTACTTTAAGGAATGATAATGATAATAATAAATTCCATGCAGTTAAGCTAGAATAAAAACCTCAGGCTGTGACTGGTTCTGTTACACAAGCATTTTAAAATAACTCAATATTTAGATTTTGTACAAAAATAGATAGAAATGTGCTTTCCTCCATGTCATCTAGTAGCTAGTTTTGAGAGACTTTTTGGCTATATGTTTGGGGCCAAGTTGAATTCCAAATAATCACATAATAATAAAATATGGACAAAGACAAGAAGAAATGACTGTTAGAAACTATGTGATCGATAGACTATTCTTTCCCTCATCAGAGTTGGAATTAATGATCTCATTTTCCCCCATCATAATAAACAATGAGATATTTTAAAATCCTCATTCAGATCCCTATTGTTCCTTCCTAACTATGATAATCAAGCCATAAAATTGATTTCGAAAGACATCAGCCAATTGTCCAAGGTGGTATAGAAAGAACACTGAAGTTGGAGTGACAAGATCCAAATTTAACTATTGTCACTTAGGACCTACATGATGTTTTGATTAAAATTATCTCAAGAGACTAATCTTGGGGTAGGGGTATAAGTTTATTTATTATATCAGTTTTATTGATTAAGTCAACATCATAACTCATAAAGTGATATAGGTGTCCATGATTCTCTCAAGGATCTAAGGTGACCTAAGTTGGGTCAAGCACTTTAATAAATAGACATTTAAGAGCTCATTATTCAGCCCTTCCCTTGACTATCCCAAGATATCTTTAATTGGTGATAGCTAATTAAGAGATGGCCAATCAACTTCTCCACCCATCCTCATCCTCACAGTTGGGCAGATCACATCCATAGGAAAAGAACTCTTGTCTCCTTCATTTATTGACCAATTTCTTTTAAAAAGGAAGACATTCTTTGGGATTACCAAGGAAAAAGAAAATGTGAAAAGGAGCAGACTAGATGGCATTCCTGACCTAGATTCCAGACATAGAGATACACAGTATTTCTCCCTATAATATTGGAATTAATAGAGTACATGAAAATAAATTCTCACATTACCCCCATCTCTTTCTTGGGCAAATTGCTTTTCAGTTTCCCCAATGAAGCACCCCAAATGTGCATTACATGGAGGGTCTAACTCTATGATGAATTGCCATTTTATACCATAATGTCAAAAATGATTGATAGGTACATTGACAGGTAGCCATTAAAGGAGGGGAGACTCACCTTTTGGCCCAAGAGTCTAACAAACAAATAAAATAATGGCACATGGAAAAGACATGAAAGGGATAGCCAACCATTACTGCCTAGTCCATTTTGTCCAATGACTCAAAATTTGATTTTGGGGGTCCTCTGCCATTGTTTTCTCCTTCTTTGGCCATCCAGAGTCATACAGTTCCTCAGAGAAACTCATTGATAACTTCTCCTAAAATTATTTGAAAATTTGATCTTAATCCAATTTAACACAGTCACTAACATTTTGCATTGCTAATAGTTAGGTTAGATGGTGAGAACTAATGAAAACTTTAGGATTCTAATTTTGTTAATATAAAGAATGTCCAATTATGAACCTCTATACAAAAGAATTTACAATGATCTTGGGCCAGTTATTTAATTTTTATGGACCTAAATTTCCTCGTGTATAAAATGCAGAGAATCTACTTCATGACCTTTAAGGATCTTTCCAACTCTAGATCAATGGACTTTCTTTTTTAGACTTTTTTGAGATTGTGATTTTGAGATTTTGCTGAAATTTCTTAGAAAGTGATATTTCTCTTAAATTCATTCTTATTCTCTTAATCATTATCTAAGATCAGGAACTTTCAATATAGGACTTTAGAGTGTTCTAGATCTAAGATCAGGATCTTTCAATATAGGACTTTAGAGTGTTCTATGCTATTCCTTTGGACAGGATGCTTTTATTCTTTTTTTCCAAATTAGGGCCCACAAAAACTCTTATTTTCTGGCACTACTTGATTCAGTGGTAAAATTAAAAAGCAAAGATATAATCTTTCTCCTAAAGGAAAAATGAAAAGAAAAGGGGAAAAGTCATGGGAATCTTAGTGAGGTGAAGATAAATGATCTCATGGTTTTCTTGGAAGTTGCCATCTTTTTACTAAATTTGATTTTTAGTGTTATGCAACTACATATACCTATGTATATACATTTATAAATTTATTTCCTTCAACTAAGGTAACTAATCCTCTTTCATGGTGGAAAATCTAAAGTAATCTTACCTTAAATTCTTTGGCTTCTACTAATTGCTCTTTTCCATACAGTGTTCCAACAAGATTGAGGTGCAAAAACCTGACATTTGTAGGCTGTGTTCCTAGACCAGATGTTACATTTTTACATGTTTCTGTAGCTCTCAAGAGGTAATAAAAGTTCCTGTTTTAGACCCTGGTCTCTTCTTTGTGATGCTGAAAGCAAAAAGTCTTCTTTCCTTCCTTCCTCCCTCCCTCCCTCCCTCCCTCCCTCCCTCCCTCCCTCCCTCCCTCCTTCCCTCCCTCCATCCCTACCTTCCCTCCCTCCCTTCCCTCTCTCCTTCCTTCCTTTCCTTCTTCCTTCCTTCTTTCCTTCCTCTTTTCTTCCTTCCTTCCTTCTTTCCTTCCTCTTTTCTTCCTTCCTTCCTTCTTTCCCTCCTTCCCTCCTTCCTTCCTTCCTTCATTCTTTCCTTCCTTCCACTTTAACTTTTCTTCCCAGCAAACTCTTCAAATCCAACCAAAAGAATGGGATAAGGGTATCCCTTTAGAAAGCTATGTTTGGCTTTGTTAGCTCTTCTAAACGTTATGGTAGTCTTTTGATTGTTGGATCTTTTCACCATAGAATAAGTTTTATGGAAGCTGGATGAATGTCTCATGTGGGTAAGGCCAGGGCAAGATAGCAAGGGGTTGAGGGGGTAGTAAAGGGGGTGGGAAGTGTTTGTACAATTCTAGTGGTATACTCTCTTCCTTTCTAGTGAATTGTAATTAATTTGCAGGGCAGATAGGTGACCCAGTGGATAGAGTGCCAAGCTTAGAGTCCAGAAGATTCATCTTTCTGAGTTCAGATCTACTTAGATACTTAATAGCTGTGTGACCCTAGGCAAATCACTTAATCTTGCTTGCCTCAATTCCTCATCTGTAAAATGAGCTGGAGAAAGAAATGGCAAATTACTCCACCATCTTTGCCAAGAAAACCCCAAATGGGCTCATGAAGATTTGGACATGACTGAAATAACTAAACAACAACAAATGAATTTGCAAGAGTATCTTTTATAGCTTGAGGAAAGGACTGCAACATCCCTAGAATTTCTGGGGATTAAAAGCATGGTATAGTATTTATAGAAAGTGTTTCAAAAATTTAGAAGTGATCCAGAAAAATAAGGTATTATTATTATTAAAATTACTTCAGGGATAGGGTTTGTTTATATTTTCAACAAACATGTAATGATGTAACAAATATATTTTCCAAAATTATAAGATCCAAATTGTCTCTTTCCCTCCCTTCCCCCTTCCAGAGATAGTAAGCAATTTGATCTGTTATACATGTATTATCATGCAAAACATACTTCCATATTGGTCATTTTTATAAGAAAATACTCATATAAAAACAAACTGCAAAATAAAATCACAGACAAACTAAAGTGAAAAATAGTCTGCTTTTTTCTGTCTGGATTTTGTTTCTTTAATCAATTGAGATAATCAACAGTCTCTAAGACCATGTTGAAATCCAAATCTCATCACGGTTTTCAGCTTACAAATCTGTTTTCTGTGCTAGTTGTGTGGGGGTCAAAGAAAGAGGAGACATATTGAGGATAAAATGGAATCGTGGGTGTGCCAGAAGTGTACTTGCCTATGACCGTTTAAATTCTAGCTGATGAGGAATCCTGCTCAGCATTTCAAAGGCACTGAAGTTGACAAGTTGTCTTATGGGGTGAGAATCTGAGCATCTGTTAAGCAGATGATGTGAAAACGTCTCCAGCTTCTAACAGCAAACACAAGAACAGGTGGAGTTACTCCAAGTGTTGAGCAACTCACTTGCTGTAGGTCAATATCTCAACCAGCCTGGACTTTTGAGGAAAGAATATGGTGTATAGCAGAGTGAGAAGATCCACAGATGGAATTTGATCTTCCTCAATGATTTTGAACAAGACTGAATAGGATGCAGCTTCCTCAGGCAGAGGAGGTCTGGTCATTTACTTCCCTGCTCAGAAAACATCAGTGACTCCCTATTGTCCCAAGGACGAAATGCAAAATTCTCAACTTGCTTGGTAGGACTCTGTATTCTAGCTCCAATTTGTATTTCTAGCCTTATTTCCCAATACTGTCTTAATATATTAGCCAAACAAACTGGCCCATCTGCAGATGAAAAGACTGACTACAGTCTATGTGCTTTCATGCAAATCATTCCTTATGCTTGGAATATACTACCTCCTTATCTCTGTTTTTCAGGATCCTTCACTTTCTTCAAGGGTTAGAACAATTGACACCTTCTATATGAAGCTTTCCCTAATCTGCCTGCCTGGAAAGCCTTCTTACTCTCCTCATCCTAAACACTCTGCATTTTCCTCTTTTCTTTCCTCCATTATTCATTATTCATCATTATTCACATATCTCTTAGGTGGTATCACATCCTCCTCCTCAAAAGAATATAAGCCCCCACAGGGTCTGTCTTGGCCTTTTTATCTTTGTTATGAACCTTGGGAAATAGAAGATGTCTAATAAATGTTTGTTAAGGTGGAGAATAGTTAATAAAATTAGGCATAATCCAGCTCAATTGCTAATTTTTTTTTTACAAGTGAGGGTTCAATATGTATGAAGAGCTACATTAAAAAAGTCTGTAGTATAAAAAAGTAGCCCTTAATAAAACTTTAGAAAATGAATTACATTAATTCACCTATGTTAAATTTTTTTCTTTTCTCAAACCAAATCAAATAAACTGATTATTGTGATAATTTAGTACATCTCAGATACATTTCCTGTTTCATTTGGAAGCAAGGATTATAATCATAGATATAGAGCATTGAAATAGAAAAATCACCCTCAGACATACTTCTTGCTGATATATACAAGATAGTAATGCTGTCCTCTGTATATGCAGATAGAGCTACAAGTCTATTGGCATTGTGACATTTGTTGTGATTTTTCCTGGAGTATTGATAATTTGTGTTTGTACTTTCCTGATGACTTTTGTAATCCCAAGCTTGGTTTGTGAGCCAGTTGGCCACAGATAGCAGGATAATCTAGAGTGCCAGAATAGAAAGCAGGGGTAAATGGTCCATAAAATGGTTAGACTCTGACTTTTTAAGTCATTATCCAGACTTCCTTCTCTTTTCAAAGCTAGTTAATCACCTTAAGGTTTTTTATTCTTATTTCTTTCAGGAAGTTTCATTTTGTTCACACACATGTTGTATTGGAGTTCAGATTTGAAGTTTAAATGTGTCACATTCATCCAAATCGAAAGAAGTTATCATGCTTAAAAAAAAAAGTGCTCAAGTTGTCTTTGCTATAGAAAATGTTTCAGAATCTGCAATTTGGTCGTGATTGGGGCGATCATGTTGGCAGGGATGTTTCTGAAGGGTAGGATGCATTTTTAAAGGATTTAAAATTTTAATTTCTTACTCACTCCCTTTCAAATTTAATGAACATCTAGTAGCTGTTCACCTTTTCCCAGAGATGAAACATGGCAATTCAAGCATGTACTTAAAGCTGGTATATGCCTTCCCTATGCCAAGTTTTATTTCTAGGACTTTTTAATGCCCTAAATTGGCTGTACTCTATACATTGTCTCCTTATTTTTCAATACTTAAAGAATCCATCATTTTTCTCTTTTCTGATACAGATTGTACCCTCCCTCCCCCCACACCCTTTAATCTTGGGAAATGTGTTTTTGTTCTTTGTTGTATCAGAAAACACAAAAACCTCATCACAACATGGCTAGTCCTTTGGTAATGAGCCCTCAGAATACATGACATATATGACATCTCTCACTGGACCCACACTCAAAGTCTATTTAGGTTGGAGTAAGACTAGCCAAAGCCAGTCCCTTACTGGCAAAGCCTTCTTAAGCCCAGAGTTATTTCTACATCATGATAAGGATATTAAGACTCTATTGAAGGACTTTTTCATGTGATTTGGCAGATATAGATCATATTTCATATTTTAGGAATTATCAATTTATTGATAAACACCAGTTAAGAGCCTGAGAACTTCATTCGGAATGCAATGAGAAAAATGAGATTAGATAAATTAATATTTAGATTATAAATTCAATTCTTATAATTCAGCCATTAGAGAGTGGAGTAGCATACCTGCAAACAGGGAAGCCCTCTTTGGATTTATAAATGACCAAAGAATTCAGTCTACCTTTTATCCTATGATAAGAGTAAATGTAGGTTTTCCTACCCCATATTGACTCTAAAGTATATATGGCATAAAGTTGGCCAAACTGGAATGAGAAAACTAGGTTTATTTCTTAATTGACATTTCCAAATTAGTGTTACTCAGTGGTCATTCAGAAACTCAGGTGAGAATGTTCTGTAGAAATCATTTCTGATTCTACTCGATTTTAGATACCTTTTTGAGGGAATTATACTTAGTTAAGAAATATTGTATTGGTTAAACAGAACCACTAAGACATTGAATTCTTTATACCGGCATTAAGTGGACTGAAATTAAACAGTTCTCTGTGTGCATGTATGGGCATATTTAATGGGCTTTCAGTCATCAATGTTTTATGTTGATATGATTTAAAACCACTGGAAGAGTTCTGTAGTGAATAGCTAAATATTTAAAAATGTGAGTCTTAGATGAAATTTTAACAAAATTTGTTTAAGAACCTTTAAACAAAAAGGATCCTCTAAGATGTGAGTGTAAGAAATATGGCTAAGGTCATTCCCTATAGTTTACAGAATTTTAGTGGACTAATCAGATAGATATTACAAATCTAAATAATCATGTTCTGAGACCCCAAATTCTGTTGCTATTTTGGGGGTCTGCCTTCATCTAATTTCTCCTCACAGAACTTTTCTGAAGATATAAAGCACTATATGAAATATGAGCTATAGTGATCCCTCGAGACACAGCTGTCCCTCCTCTGTAGATTATCTATTCAATGTCTGGTCAGACAGTTATTTCTCCAAGACCAGTCAATTTCTACCTGAGTTTCTGTTGGTACCATGATGGCCTGACCTCTTCAGAGGGGCATTGAATCCTGGAAGTCCAAACCACCCAGGAAATCCCCGATTGTGTGGACATTTAGGACAAGATTGGTCCCAGTTCTTATTTGGGGGGACCTTCAAACCTGTGTAATCATGGAATATTGCAGGATCAGAAAATTTGATTTTGAATTCCTTGGGAATTCTTCAATTTTTAAGTTGTTCTAAAATACAGTTTTGTGGCTTGTTTTTAGTAATTTTCAGTCATGTCTAATTCTTCATGGCCCCTTTTGGGGTTTTCTTGGCAGAGATCCTAGAATGCTTTGCCATTTCTTTTCTCCAACTTATTTTTACAAATGAGGAATCAGAAGCAAATAGGATTAAGTGACTTGCCCAGGGACACACAGATATAAATGCCAGAGGCCAGATTTGATTTCAGAAAGATGAGTTATCCTGACTCCAAGCCCAATCTTGTATCCACTGCACCACCTATAATTATGGATACAGGCTCATAAATGTTGGAGATCACCTAGTCTAATCTCCTCACTTTATAGATTAGGAAACTAAAGCCTAGGAAGTGACTTGTCCAAAGTCACATAGGTCATTTCATAGTTTTGGAACTGAAAAAGTTCTCAGGTATTAACTAGTTTAATCCCTCCTTTACAAATGAGGAAACCAAGGCTAGAGGGACAAAATGACTTGCCTTAGGTAACACAGAGTTTAGTGAATGAGCTTGGTCTTGAGCCTGTCTTCTAACTCAAGACCAAGTGTTATTTTCCAATCTGAACTTAGATGCTTTAATTTCTGATCAAGCATTCTTTTTGTAGTGCTTTGCTTCTCTCTCCATTTTGTTCTCTGTTGCCATTGCCAGATAATAGAGTGATTTTTGACAGTTATTGGGCTTTTGGAAGATAAATTCAATATTCTGACTCAACAAATGGGTTGGGGCCATTGATGCATTATAAACCTACATAGTATTAATTCAGGGTGGAAAAATACTGTTCCCCATAAATTAGGCACAAACAAAGCAAGCCCAAGATCCCCATCCCTAATTTTGAAGAGTGATCATAAATAGAATTGAGTCTAGCCAGAATGGAAGAAGAGGACTCTGTCATCAGAAGAGGGAACCAAGGAAAGAACCCTTCGTTTTTTGTATACTTCCCTAGACAGATACAGGCACCAATGCAGATTGCTGAATTTAGTCAAGCATTATATGCCTCTGCATATTTGTTAAGTGTTAGGTTTACATTTTATCCTATCAGACAGATCTAGGAGACCATAAATATGGATTAAGCAGTGATGTGTGTCTATGATTTTTGTGATCATCTTCATTAATAAAAAATGTCATAGAAATAAATCTTTGCTTCATAGAACCAACACCGTGAACCAATATTGATTGTGACATAAAATGGAATTTTTTTTATCTCTTCTTGTTTTGATTCTCATAACATGAAGAACACGTCTCTTCTGAATAATAACTTTTTATCCCTAGAACCTTAATTGTTAGGTAGCAGCAGGTAAGTTTTCATGATTCTGTTGAATGTCTGATTAAGAATCAGATGGTTCATTGGAGGCCATTCCAGATGGTATCTGCATCATACCAAAGGCACCGGTCATTTCAGTGGGAGAAAAAAAAAAGAATCCAACTCTTATTGGGAATATTGTAGGCTAAACACCCTATTTTTTTAAATAATATTTTATTTGATCATTTCCAAGCATTATTCATTGAAGACAAAGATCATTTTCTTTTCCTTCCCCCCACCCCCCATAGCTGACGCGTGATTCCACTGGGTTAAACACCCTATTCATAGAATATATTTTCAAGTTTTGATTTGGTTCCATTGCTATTTCATAGACACCAACATAGCCTTTCAGTATTTTTAGTCTGTTCCATGCATATGAGTACATATTGTCACTCAAAATGGAGAACTTGAGTTTTAATTATGAGGTTAACAAATAGCAGTACAAGTTTGCATAAATAAACTGCATTTTAATAGTCTTAGATCTTGTCATCTTATTTATGTTGATGTTGTTCTGAATTAAAAATGAAAAGTCTGTTCCCTTATCAATAAGGAAACCTCTTGCACTAATGAAAGTAGAGTTTATCTGCTACTTACAGCCCTGGACAATCTCTTTGAACATTGAGAGATTAGTTATGTTTGAGAAAGGACTTGAACATTGGTCTTCCTTTGGCATTGAGACCAACTCTATCTGCTGTGCCACGCTGGTGTTAATAACGATAAGCTCTATGTTAAGGTTTTAGATATGATAACCTTTATAGATTTTTTAGGTTTATTTTTCCTTTGCTCAGGGAACTCTAGACTCTTCATGTAGTCCCATATTATTTTACTATCCTGCTACAACTTCATCCTACCCTATCTACCTAGTCAAGTATCTCTCCTTTTACTCTCCATTATGAAATCTCGGCTTTAATCAGACTAATCTCTTCACAGTTCCCCAGATAGGCTATTTTTATATCATAGATAGATATCCTATCTCTGACGTGTTCATGTTAATAACCCTTTATGAAATATCCTTTCCAAATCTCCAAATCCTATCTTCCCTTTCTTTGAAATGTTCTCCTCACACCTAACTCTCCCCATCAGGAATCCAGCATATTGGAAAATACCTAGTAATAAATACTCAGCTAAAATTGCTCTTTTTCCATAAGACCTCCAATACCCTTTCTATCTTTCCTGATCTCTTCTTCTGTACTTCTATAGCATTAGGTATTTGTACTATCCATTTGGGATCCTAAATGATCTCCTGCCTGACACTGTTTCTGTTTCACAGATAGTTGTTGAATTCAATTGATTTTCCTGGTGTATCACAGAATCATAGAATTTCAGAGTTCCTAATCACTTTGGTGTTAATTTTATCCACTTTATACCTAGGGAAAAAATTCCCTCTATACCCTCCCCAGTCAGTGGTCCTCCAGTCTTCACTTGGGGACCTTCAGTGTGAAGGAACCGCAAGCCTTTTTCCCCTTTGGGGATCTAGACATATCTACTACTAGTCTTTGGGGATCTAGATATATATACTGCTTGCCTTTGGGGATCTAGACATATGTCCTACTAGTCTTTGGGGATCTAGACATATCTACCACTTGTCAAGTGGGTAAGTTGTATAGTAATTGAGTTGTTGTTAGGCATGAAGGAGGACTGATGTATTATTCTATTTCCTTCTACTCTGCCATTTAGGTCCTGATAGCTCCAATAACTAGGAAGTATTTTCATAGGTGATGCTGAAAATAAACTCTTTGTAAGTTCCCATTGCAAAAGGTAGAAACTGTTGCTCCTGATTTTACCTTATGATTGTATCTCTGAAATTCTCTGATTTGCTAATATATGTGAAAATTCAGTGGAATTCAACAAGCCAAATTAGTCTTTTACATGATAACTCTTCAGATACTTGAAGATAGCTTTTCTTTTATTTACCCTTAGGATCCTTCCCAGGTTAGATAGTCCTAGTTATTTCAATTAATCATTATTATTTGATTAAACTCAAAAAAACATTTATTAAATGCTGACTATGGGCAAAGAACTGAGGATACAAAGCTGAAAAAATTAGCATATCTCTGCCTTTGAGCAGTTTCAAATGGATATTAAGTTCCTAAAAGGCAGGGGCGATTTCTTAACTTTCATTTACTTATCATTATTATCATTTATTCATTATTTATTCATATATTATTTCATTTATTTATTTATTCTCCCTTCAGTATCTGGCATAGTACTATGCCTATTGTAGGCTTTTGTTGCATTTTAAGTCCATGAATCTCTGCAAGGCATGTGGATGGTAATGCAGTAGGATAGGTTCACTGTACTTTAAGAAAGCCAATTGTTCATTCATTTGCAAATATTTAGATATGCAAAATATGAAAATCTGAAACATCAAACTCCTAAATTGGTTGATGCATGTTACAAACCATTCTTTGCTTTTCCAAAGTTGACAGAATTCCTTTAAATAGAGTTTTCCATACTGTGTTTAAGTATAGTTTAATTAGGGTATTAAGTTGGACATAGAATTCAAAGCTAGAAATAGTAAGAGTTACTAATTGTTCAACTGAAGATAAAATACCTCTAAAGTGGTTATAAAAAAACAGGTCTGTTTGACCAGTTATTGTAAATTCACTGAAAATGAAATGAATCTCTTTCCCCTTCCTGAT
Source organism: Monodelphis domestica (assembly GCF_027887165.1). Taxonomy (NCBI): domain Eukaryota; kingdom Metazoa; phylum Chordata; class Mammalia; order Didelphimorphia; family Didelphidae; genus Monodelphis; species Monodelphis domestica. The sequence goes on from NC_077234.1 coordinate 59,145,825, forward strand.
GACAGAGGAAGGAGATGACCAGCAGAGAACATTAAATACCAATCTTGGCTTATGCTGTCCCTCTAGGGCTCTAGAGATATATCAAGTGAATTGCTCCCAAGCCTTTTAGCATTAGGCAGTGGGTTTGCATTTGTATCTGTTAGAGCAGTAGCTAGTTAAAAAGCAGTTATCAGGGGCCTAATAGACCCTCCGTATTCCCTGGGTATGTTTGGTTCACTGAGCCTTAATGTCCTGCAACCGAATTTGCCCTAAGCTCATCTACATAATTAAGCTGTTTTATTTCAGACACTGTTCCCAGGTCTTCTTTTAGAATTGGAAAAGGACCAAGGATCAATACCACTTTCTATAAAAATAAAAGGAAATTATTGAGGACATGAACAGAATATCCTCCATCTCTAGTTGCTCAATCAAATTTGTTTTATGGTGGGTCTAGCCAATCCAATAAGAGAGTTTTATAACTTTAAATAGTCTTCTATAAAAAGTGAATCCCTCCAACTGCAAGACAATGAAGTGTAAAAATAAAAAAAAATTGAAGAACTTCCCATGTCTTATCAATGCGATGACCAATCATGACTTCAGAATACTGATGGTGAAGCCTGCTTCTTGCCTCTCAGCAGAGGCGCTGGACCAGAGGTGCTGAATGAGTCATACTTTTTTTTTAGATATCATTGATTTGTTGATTTGTTTTGTTTGACTCCAGTAATTTGTTACAAGAGAGAGTGCTATTAGAGAGGGGAGATGGGCCAGTCAGAAGTTAAGTGATATAAAAAAATGAATAAATCATTAAAAAATTGAAAATTAATAAAAAATACTAGATTGTAGACTGAAGGCTAATGAAGTATTCCATATAATTTTGCTGATGGAGTATAGTTCAGACTCTGCTGCCTAACATTTCAGGCACCCCTCAATCTGGCACTGATCTCCTTTTCTAGCCTTAAGTCATATTGTTTCCCATCATTTATTCTATAGCATAAGCAAAATGTAGACATGATCTCTAATCCCTTTGCTACCATATTTTGTGCTCTTAATACTTCCATCCTTTTCCTAGGTCTATTCCTGGGCCTAGAATGCCCTCCTTCTCCTTTAATGAATTTCTGCCTATTCTTAAGGCGAATTCCACTCTTTCTGTGAAATCTTTCATCTCTGCATATCTCACAATGCCCAGCACAGTTCTCAGTACACAGAACTGCTTAATGAATGTTTGTTGCCCTGCACCATGTATTTTATAGTATTTCATTTCATTATCATCCAGAGAATCATCATTATGGAAGGACACAGAGCTTCAATTTGCTTACAAAAAAGAAAAAAAACCAAAAGACCCCCTTTGAGCTATCACATCCTAATTTGCATTTGAATATAGAGAGCTGTTCAAATGATATGGGTGGTCATTTCATTATCAGTCCGCTACTAAATATATATTTATCCCTCTTGAGTTATATGAAAAACCATGCAAACATGGACAGAATGTTAGCAGCAAGCTCTGTGGTGAACCTGCTATAACTATCAATTAGATCCCCATTCATAGATAGTTATAGATTGGAAATCACCAATCATGGATTAGTCTCTTCACCAAAATTCTATCTCCATTGTGGTCTGTCTGGAATGTATTCTCTCCTTACCTCCACCTTGTAGAGAAATCTTTTTGTTTGGTCATTTTCCAGTTGTTTCTGACTTATGTAGTCTTATTTGGGATTTTCTTGGCAGAGATATTGGAATGGTTTGTCATTTCCTTCTCCAGCTCATTTTACAGATGAAGAAACTGAGGCAAATAAGGTTTAATGACTTTCTCAGGGTCACAGAGATAGTATAAGTACTAATAAATACTCTCTGTCTTTAAATGAGTTTATATTTCTTTATATATATATATTTAAAATTTTTACTTATTTGATTATATATTGTATTTCCCTCTCCTCCCCAGGAGAGTATAAACATCCTGAAGCAGGGACAGTTTTTTTTGGGCCATCGTATCCTCAGGATCTGGCACAGAGCTGTCCAGGCAATAGGAGTTTAATAAATGTTTGGTGACTTAAACTGAATTGAATTCAGGAGCATGTATATAGCTAGCTGTGCTTTTTCAGTCCCCATCTGGTGGGTATCTAATGACCTGACTCTTTTTCCCCCTCTGATTTGCAGAGATGCGGATGTCATTTAGGCCAGCAAAACTATCCAAAGTTGTAACTTGTCAAGGAAGTAGAGTCAGTTCAAGCCTGTTTTGAGACACAATTTAGGCCATAAGTGAACTCTGAGCTTGCCAGTACTTTCCAGCTTCCCCATGAGGCAAGTCTTGTCTTAGAGGCAACAAAGAACCCAAGTAAAGATGAATATGGTACATGTTTGGGTCTGCTGAAGGACAGGGAGGGAGTATTCAATTTAAGGTGAAAGCAATGTTCTTCGAAGAATGACACCAAGATTTAGAATTTCTATGAGAAGTCACAGAGCAGAAAACTTCAAGATGGCAGCAAACTAGTTATTCCAATAGCCATGTCTGGATGTTTCCATTGGCCAAGCACCTTTCCCAAACCTGCTGTTGGGCTCCAAATACCCTGGTACTATATCTCTAAAAGTGTACCCTTTTGATTGGTTGCCAAGGCATGAGGGATCTTTAGCCAGTGTAGATGAACTCACATTTCCATTCATCAAGATGGTAACTGGCTTTATCTTGGTGGCCCTTTAGTTCTCCAGTGGCTTTGTCCTGTGCCACATGCTTGTTCTGTGATGGTTCTTACTAAGTGGGACAGCTCTATTACTGTAATAAGTTCCATACTTTATTTGCTTTGCCAAATAAATAGCAACATCATCAGTATGATAGCCTGGTCTGATAGCTTTTGCAGTGAATCTTGCTATATGAGGTGAGAGATTGGTCTCACCTAATTTTGTAAGACCTTTTCCCAGTTTTTCCAGTAGTTTTTTTTTTTAATATAAAGTCCTTAACCAAGAGGCAGGAATCTTATGTGTTTATCATACTAATAGCTAATATTAGCTAACAAATGAAGCACTAATAGCTTCATTTGCTTTGATAAACTGTGGATCTATCTGTTCCTCTGATCAGCCTCCCCATTTTAGTCAATGCCAAATCATTTAGATGACTTGCTTTTTAGCATAATTTGATATGTGATTCTTCTAGGCCCCAACCTTTTCCCTTTCTTCATTTGTTTCCTTTGAGATGCTTGACTTTTTATTCTTCCAGGAGAAATTCATTATTTTTCTAGGTCTTTGTTAGTTTCATTGGTATAGTGCTAAATAAATTAATTAATTTAAAGCTATCTTGTCATTTTTATTATTTTGGGTCAGCCAACCTATGAGTAATCCATTTTGAGCAGCTTTTCTAATGACTTAGAGGTAATAACAGGGCAGGAATTAGAACCCAGATTTTCAGACTTTAGATCTAAAAATCTTTCTACTTTATACTGTCTCTTTGTTCACTCAAGTTATTGTAATGAAAAAATGGTTTTCAGGGAAGTTAAATGACTAATCGAAGTCTCACAGCTCTTTTCAGGCACAGCCAAAATTAAAAGCCAACTCTTCCAGTACTTATATTCTTTGGTTTGACAGTACAATGGCAACCCCTTTCTCCACATCCCAATATAAATGTTGTCTAATTTAGCCAATATTATTATGCTGATTATAATCATCTAATTGTACCATGATGGACCTCTTTGCCTATCAAATAAATCAGCAAATATTTATTTAGCATCCACTAGTTGTTAAGTACCAAAAAAGTATGGTTTCATCAGAGAAATATTTGATCAGCTCTCAGGCTTCATTAGAATCCACACAGTATCAGCAAACTCAAGCAAGGACATCTGATTGTGTTTGGTGGACCCTGTGTAGCAAACTTAGGAGAAGATGTGAATTGGCATCATACAGGATATTCAGCTATGGTTGATGGGTAATGTTCTGCATCTGTTGGAAGGAATAAAGAATAGCCATGTGATGAAATCCCAGAGTCACTGGAGTCTCAGGATGTGCTTAGCAATGAAAGACATGGTCTTTGCCTACAAGGGACTTACAGTCTGATTGGGAAAATGACTTGTAAAAATTTAAGTACTCTTATAACAGAACATTTAAATAGTCATTTATAACATGAATAGGCAAGATACCATAAGGCAGCAGATGATTAGTTTCCAAGTGTATCAGACAGATAACCATTGATGTCAAAATTCAGAGTTAATAAGATCTGATTTATTTCTTATTTTAGTTGTTAAAAGAGTTATGGTCTTTTTCAATTTTGTTTCCTGTTTAACTGTAAATTTTCAAATGAAATTTATGGCTATTGAAAAGTATTTCTAATTTTTCCAAATCCAACCTTTCTACTGAAATATTTAAATAAATTGATTTTATCATATATCTAACATCAAAACATCTCCTGTTATTAGAGGTAGGGATTTGACCTATTTGTATAAGAAGAAGAAACTCCTTCTACCAGTGTAAGTTAGTAATACCTTCTCTATAATTTATAGTCATAGTGAGTTCCCTAGAATGCTGGGAAGCTGTGACTTGCCCAGGGAAATACAATATATATCAGAGGCAGCCTTCAAGCCCAACTCAGAATTTCTTGGCTTTGAGATTGCCTTTCTACCCTCTTCATACCATGTTGCCTCCTCTGTTATGGATATACTAATCAGTTTAAACCCTAATTAAAGAAAAGCATTTTCTGGAAAGGGACCTATAATGCAGTTAAAACAGATAGATTGATTAATTCTCTCCCTACAATAATATGGATGGGTGCAATCCTTGGAAAACAAGGGCCAAAGATTATTTTAAAAAATAAGAAACTGGGAATTTTGGCAGAAGATTCAAAGCGAATGTGAACTTTGAGGAGCGTCAAAATAAAGTAAATAACCAAGAGAACATCAAGATAAAAAACCAGTCAGAACATCAAGATAAAGAAATTACCCAGGAAGACGGCAAGATAAAGGACTATCAAAGTGGAAAATTTTAACGAATCACAAAATTGTGGCTCAGTCCCTTGCTTTAGTGGCGCACTGCCTTGGACAAGATCCAAAGATAGAAATGGAAGATGGTGAGTCAGTAATGCACTGTTTGGGGGCAAGATTCTTTGGCTGGAGTGTACTGCAAAGATTTTAAATGGTTGGCTCTCTGCGTTGAATATTTGCCCCTGTGGCTGATAGTTGGGAAGATGTATCATATTTTTAAAGGGCTTCATTGCTTATCCATAGTCTAACCCCAGTTGCCATCCTCCCACCTCCCCAGATAACTGTCTAGGACTGGTGTACATTTTGGCTGTAGACCAAGGGAGTGGTGGAGCCCCATCCCAACCCAATCTGGTTTCAAGAGAGCTCTTATTAAAAGCTTCAACTGAAGTAGTTCCAGCCTCCCAGAATTCTTTTCCATTCCCACCATTGGCCCTGCTTGGGGGTGAGCCTTTATTAGACAGCCTTACAAATGGCTCCACTGTGCAGAATACAAAGTACCCCATTGGTCATGGCTGCTGGGCGAAGCTCTTGACGGAGATACTAGGGTTTATTCACAAGTGTCTCAGTCACCACATTTGCTGAAAAGTCTTTTAAAAATTATGATCTGCTGAGGAGAACATAGTGAGTTTGTACAGGGAACTCTGACAGGGGGCTGTATGCTTGCCAAGCATTAATGTTGCTCTTACAGACTTCCCCAGATCCTCTGGCTCGCCAAGGTCCAGGTAAGCCGAGCGGAGTATGTATATCTGACTCAGAGCCCCGGCCAGCTAAATCCTAGGATGTTTGGGAATGGCCCAGGGACTGCGTACTACTCAGCATTCATCATCCTCTGGTTCAACCTGGCTTGCTGTGGAATTTTTAGGCTAATACCTCTCCCTGGCTTGGAGCAGGTGGGAGCTCAACGGGTGTCTGAGCTCTTATTTCATTTTTGGGCTTGGAAACAAAGGCATTTGGAAGAAGCAGGGAAGGAAATCTGGAGTATGTATCTTAATATTAAAATTGTTGCCTGTGCCAGAAAGGAGGATGACACAGTGATGATGAGTCATTGACAAAGATTTGTTTATCCAGGGTGAGCTATTTTTACATGTGAAAAGCTGTCTTCCATAAGGAAGGATGCCATTGATGTGTGTCCCATCTTTTCTTTTCTCTTATCTTTTCCAACTCCATTTCCCCCCCTGTTGGGTCTTATGTGAGCCAGACAGACAACCCGTCTTTAATTTTAAAGAGTTATTTATTTGTGTCTCACAATAGTGTAACATTGCAATCCTAGTGAAACAAGAAAGCTTCACAAAATCCTCTGAGTGTTAAAACATTGAAACTCAGGGTTTGACTTCAATTCTAGGTCCCAAGGAGTGACCTGGTTCTCAAAGGGTTAGGTGATTTGTCCAGGACCACCAGTTAGTAAGTGCCAGAAAGAATCAGGATTTGAACCTGTTTTCCTGAATCCACTCTGCTAAGCTGTCCTTAGAGGAAAAAAAATAGGGCACGGGAAATGAATGTATACTTACAAAGGAGGAATAAAGTTAGTACAGGGTGTTCTCGTTGATGTCATTCCTAGTTCCTTCTCATTTCTGTAATCTGAGTATCTTTACCCAGAGGACAGTGATTTCACTCATTAGAATCTTTTTCAATTTTGGTACTTTATCTTCTCACCAAACCAAAGGACTGAGCAGAACTGTAATCCCTTTGAGGGCAGGGACTGTCTTCTGGCTACTATTATGTTATTTTCACAAGGAATATTTTTCTCACAGACAGGTTGGAAATCATGGACAATTAATTGGAATTTTGAAATTTTTAGATTACTTTTAAAATTGGTAAGTCTTAGGAAACTTTTACTGTTAAAATACTATTTCTTTCATTTATTGTTCATTCATTTTGCAAATATTTGAATGGTCATTATACAAGATATTATTTGAAGAACACTGTTCCCTTATGATTTTTACAGTGTCATTTTACTATACATTCTTAATAATTATGAATAATGTACTAATGATCTCTAATACATGAGTAATATCTTTTTTGTCAATTTATTTTTATTTTTAATTTTTAAAATTTTTTCCATTTGATTTATTTTATTTCATCAATTTAGAATATTACTCCTTGGTTACAGTAATCACATTATTTCCCTCCCTCCCCTCCACCCACTCTTCCTGCAACCAATGCACAATTTTATTGAGTATTACTTGTGTCCTTGATCAGAGCCTATTTCCATGTTGTTGTTTACACTAGGATGTTCATTTAGAGTCTACATCCCCAACCATATCCCTTCGACGAATATATTCAAGCAGTTGTTCTTTTTCAGTGTTTTTACTCTGACTGTGTTTCCTCTGGATATGGATAGTGGTTTTCCTTGTAGGTTCCTCCAAGTTGTTCAGGGTCATTTCATTGCCACTAATGGAGAAGCCCATTATGTTCTATTGTACCACAGTGTATCGGTCTCTGTGTAGTGTTTTACTTTCACTCTGCATCACTTCCTGGAGGTTGTTCCAGTCCCCATGGAGTTCTTCCACTTTATTATTCCTTTGAGCACAATAGTATTCCATTACCAACATATACCACAGTTTTCTCAGCCATTCCCCAATTGAAGGGCATCCCCTATTTTTCCAATTTTTTGACACCACAAAGAGTGCAGCTATGAATATTCTTGTACAAGTCTTTTTCCTTATTATCTCTTTGGGGTACAAACCCAGCAGTGCTATGGTTGGATCAAAGGGCAGACCGTCTATGCCCTTTGGGCATAGTTCCAAATTGCCTTCCAGAATGGTTGGGTCAATTCACAACTCTACCAGTAATGAATTAATGAATTAATGTCCTGACTTTGCCACATCCCCTCCAGCATTCATTACTTTCCTTTTCTGTCATGTTAGTCAGTCTGCTAGGTGTGAGGTGATACCTCAGAGTTGTTTTGATTTCCATTCATATGATTATAAGAGATTTAGAACACTTTTTCTTGTGCTTATTAATAGTTTTGATTTCTTTAACTGAAAATTGCCTATTCATGTCCCATGCCCATTTATCAATTGGAGAATGGCTTGATTTTTTGTACAACTGGTTTAGTTCTTTATAAATTTGAGTAATTAGACCTTTGTCAGAGGTTTTTGTAATGAAGATTGTTTCCCAATTTGTTGCTTCCCTTCTAATTTTGGATGCATTAGTTTTGTTTGTACAAAACCTTTTTTAATTTCATGTAATCAAAATTATTGATTTTACATTTTGATTTTTTCTAGCTCTTGCTTGATTTTGAAGTCTTTCCTTTCCCAAAGATCTGACAAGTATACTATTCTGTGTTTGCCTAATTTGCTCATACTTTCCTTCTTTAGATTCAGGTCATTCACCCATTCTGAGTTTATCTTGGTGTAGGGTGTGAGATATTGATCCAAACCTAATCTCTCCCATACTGTCTTCTAATTTTCCCAGCAGTTTTTATCAAATAGTGGGTTTTGGTCCCCAAAACTGGGATCTTGGGGCTTATCATAAACTGTCTTGCTGAGGTCATTTATCCCAAGTCTATTCCACTGATCCTCCTTTCTGTCTCAGCCATTATTTTGAGGACCACTGCTTTATAGTATAGTTTGAGATCTGGTACTGCAAGTCCTCCTTCCTTTGCACTTTTTTTTCATGATTTCCCTGGATATCCTTGATCTTTTGTTCTTCCAAAAGAACTTTGTTATTTTTTTTTCTAATTCAGTAAAAGGTTTTTTTTGGTAGTTCAATGGGTAAGGCACTAAATAAGTAAATTAATTTGGGTAGGATTGTCATTTTTATTATGTTAGCTTGTCCCGCCCATGAGCAATCAATGTTTTTCCAGTTGTTTAAATCTAGTTTTAATTGTGTGGAGAGTGTTTTGTAGTTGTGTTCATATAGTTCTTGTGTTTGTCTCAGCATATAGATTCCTAAGTATTTTATATTGTCTAGGATGATTTTAAATGGAATTTCTCTTTCTAATTCTTACTGCTGAAATGGGTTGGAGATATATAGAAATGCTGATCACTTATGTGGGTTTATTTTGTATCCTGCAACTTTGCTAAAATTGTTGATTGTTTCAACTTGCTTTTTGGTTGATTCTCTAGGATTCTTTAAGTAAACCATCATATCATCCACAAAGAGTGATAGCTTGATCTCCTCATTGCCAATTTTAATACCTTCAATTTCTTTTTCTTCTCTAATTGCTACTGCTAGTGTTTCTAGTACAATGTTAAATAATAGAGGTGATAATGGGCATCCTTGTTTCACTCCTGATCTTATTGGGAGGGCTTCTAGTTTGTCCCCATTGCAGATGATGATGTTGGCTGATGGTTTTAAATAAATACTGTTTATTATTTTTAGGAATGGCTCTTCTATTCCTTTCTAGTGTTTTTAATAGGAATGGGTGTTGTATTTTATCAAAGGCCTTTTCTGCATCTATTGAGATAATCATGTGATTTTTGTTGGTTTGCTTGTTTATATGGTAAATTATGTGGATGGTTTTCCTAATATTGAACATCCTTGCATTCCTGGTATGAATCCTACCTGGTCATAGTGAATAACCCTTGTGATGACTTGCTGGAGTCTTTTTGCTAGTATTCTATTTAAGATTTTTGTATCTATATTCATTAAGGAGATTGGTCTGTAGTTTTCTTTCTCTGTTTTTGACCTGCCTGGCTTTGGGATCAGTACCATGTTTGTGTTGTAAAATGAATTTGGTAGAACTCCTTCTTTGCTCATTCTGTCAAATAGTTTGTATAATATTGGGATTAGTTGTTCTTTGGATGTTTGATAGAATTCATTTGTGAATCCATCTGGTCCTGGGGATTTTTTCTTAGGGAGTTATTTGATGGCTTGTTCAATTTCTTTTTCTGTTACAGGGTTGTTTAGGTAATTTATTTCTTCCTCTGTTAGTCTAGGCAATTTATATTTTTGTAAGTATTCATCCATATCACCTAGATTGCCATATTTGTTGCCATATAATTGGGCATAGTAGTTTTTAATGATTTCCTTAATTTTCTCTTACCTGAGTAATTTCTAACAGTATGTAAAGGCAGACTTCTTTCACATAAGAAAGAGTGGGAATGTACATCATAATTTGATTATTTTCATTTTTTTGTCTTTTCTTGAGTTTGGAAGGATATGGCTCATCGGGTGAAATGACAATACTTATTAAGAAGTGGAGGGGTGACCGTTAGTAGATAGAGCACTAGACCTGGAGCCAGAAGGACCTAGGTTCATATCTGACCATAGATACTTGTTAGCTGTGTGCACCTGGACAAGTCACTTAACCTCATTTGCCTAGCCCTTGCCCTCTCTTCTGTCTTATAGTTGTTACTAAGCAAGAAAGTCAGGGTTAAAAAAAAAAGGAAAGAAAAGAAATGGAGAGTGTATATCCTGGAGTGGACTGGGCAACAGTCAAGATTTCTGTGGGAATTTATATGTGAAACGGAGTAGATACATCCTTCCAGAGGTGCAGGACCCATACTGTATGTCTCCTCCCAACTCAAAAACTTTATCCGATTGTAATCAGCATCAAAGGAGTATCAAGGATAAAGCCACAAAGCATGTAATTGGGGTGGTGAAGGGAAACCTGTCGGGCTAGAAGATGGGAGGGCACCCCTGCTTATTTTGTTTGGGATAGGGTTTGAGGGAATGGGAAGATTTGCGCAGTTTCTGTAGACGTGTATGTGTGTCCAGCTCCTGTCCACTGGTTACTTTTATGGATAACCCAATTGCCCATCATTGTCACTATAGAGGCAAGAGGTCTGGGATGATAACTCCAAGTCAGCCTGCCCTGGGGATGGATCTAGTCACATATTTCTCATATCCAGACCTTCCTTGAGGATATTACTGTCCAGAATTATGAACTCATAAATTGAGAGCAGGAAGAGGACTTTAATGTCATTTAGCCAAAACTCTTTTGTTTCCAGATATAGAAACTTAGGCTAAGAACTTAAGAGACTCATCCATGGTCATACAAAAAGTGGCAAAATTGGAATTCAGGTTCTGTGACTAAATCCTAAGTCTTCCAGCTGTACCACAGTTATTTCACTGACCAGGCATTTCATGATGCTAGGTGGTAGTTCATCTTGGTCAGGATTTGAATTCCTCAAGTGCAGCTGGGTTCTTATTCTTCATTTATCTTTGTTTTCAATTTTCTCTTAATTTTTTGTTGCTGCTACTGTTCTTTCCTTCTCTCCAAAGGCATTTTCTTTGGCAATGAAAAAATATTGTCCACAATCAACCGAATGAATTTTGCATGCCATATATATCTTACTTTCTTAATAGCCCCCAAACCAGTTTTATAATATCTTTTGGTTTGTTTGTTTTTTGTTGTTGTTTTGGGGTTTTTTGGTTAAAGCAAAGTTAAGGGCTGGGAGAGAAAGCATTCCTGCTTTGAGACTCTACTTTTTTGTCTTCTGTTTCTTTTCAACATTAGTCTTCCTTTGCCTGGAAACAGAATTTGAAGGGACCTCAGAGACAATCTAGTCTAATCATGTCTAAACAAGACTTTCTTCTGCAGTACCATGGACAGATGGGCAGTCAGAATCTCCATGAATACCTCAGATGAGGCCAAACTGATAATCCCTTGTAACTGGCCTTCCTATTTGGGGATAGAGCCAATTGTTAGCAAGTTTTTCCTTCCATAAATTGGCCTCTTTTCATCTTTAAAAACCCTTATCTTAGAATCAGTACTATGTATTGCTTCTGAGACAGAGGAATAGCAAAGCCCTAGGCAGTCTATGGAACAGTATAAGTATACCATTATTTGAGAACCATTTTTGTTATTTCTGAATAGAAAATGTCATTCTTTGCCTTGCAATTTTCAGTTTTTTAACAAGGCTATAAGAGACATTTTAGTTTGGGAGAGAAACTCAAGGAACTCTTGGTTGAGGCAGAAAAAAGTTATTTTAGAGTTGGTATAACTTCTTAGCCTCAGTATTAGTATTTTTGAGGAATGAAGGAGACATGGATCCCTTATTGAAGAAATGTTTCTCTTTCCTATTGTTCCTAGCACAATGGATGAACCTTCTGAGGAGGATTATGAGAAGATACAAGTAGACAGGCATGAGTAAATTTTGTTCTACGTCATTGAAGGGAGTTATCCAAATTGGTGAAGATGAAAGAGTGAGGAAAGATTCAAGATCAAAGCAGGAGTTTGGAAGGGACTTTAGAGGCCACCTTATCGCATCCCTTCATCTTACAGATGAGGATGAGGAAGCCCAGGGAGATGACGTGATTCACCCACAAGGGTCCATAAGGTTCTAGATCTCCAAAGCCAATATTCTTTGCATTGAACTAGTACTGAAGAGTTTAAAAGTATACATGTAATTGTTTACATTAGTATTTAAATTCTCAGTTAAAAAACAACTTGAGCTTTTTGACCTTGATTGGTCCTTTTTCATGACTTTGATATATCCTGCTTCAATGGCAGAGAGTGTCTGCATGGCAACAAGGCAGCTACTTTAAAAAATAAATCCAAGTCCTGGAAATCCAGTGTGACAACCTTGTTCACAACCCGAGACGGTGAGCACAGGGCATCTCCCTGTCTAACTTTTCCTCCCTAGTTAAGGACACCTTCGTTTAGAGGCTGCCCAGAAGGCTTTTTTCCCCCTCACATGAAGTTACTTCACTTTATTTCCATCCACACTTTATGGGATTCTCCCTTTATAGCTGCTTTAAGGCTTCATTTGCCGTAGCATTATCCTTAAGCAGTGCCGGACTCCAAAATGTGGTTGTTTTTATAGAGATGCCTTATTTTTAGTATAACATGGGGTGACTTTAATAAGCTCTTTTCACAGCTGAGTTCACAGCACTGTAGATTTATGGTGTGTTTCATATGTTCTTACCTTCTCTCTACTTTTAAGTTGTTTATTTTTCATGACACGTCTGAATGGGTTTTTGTAAGGAAGACTCACATTCTCAGATCAGTGGTGGAATTATTAGTTGAAAGGCAGATCGCAAGGATCCTTAGTGAAAGATTAAGAGACAAGGCTTAGAAATGATTTTCTTTTCCAACCCAATCTGCATAACATTATTTTTCCTGTATCAGTCAATCATTCAGTAAATAAGCAATTGTTAAGTGCCTGCTATCTGCCATGAGGCAGCTAGGTTGCAAAGTAGATAGATGAATAAAGTGCCTGGACTGGAGTCAGGAAGGCTCAACTTCCCGAGTTCGAATCTGGTCTCAGACACTTACTATGTGACTCTGGGCAAGTTACTCAATCTTTTTTGATTCAGTTTCCTCATCTATAAAATGCACTGGAGAAGAAAATGGTACATTATTCCTGCCTCTTTGTCAAGAAAACCCCCGATTTGGGTTATGAATAGTTGGACATGATTGGAATGACTCAACATTTACCCTACAAGAAAGGTTCAAAGGAGCCCTAAAGAATCTTATAATCAAGTGATAGATGTATCTCAAAGAGGTCTCAGAACTTGAGAATTTATGGAAGATTGTGATGTCTTGTCCTGGCTCTTGTGCCTCAAATTCTTATTGACCACCCAAACCAAAAAGTATCATTAAATAAGGATTTAATGAAAAGAAAAAGAAATAATATAGAACCCCAAGACCTCTGACTTCTGCGTCACCATGCTTCTTTTTTCCCTCATTATACTAGCTTTGTTCTTGTTGTTAATTCATTTTCAGTCATGTCCATCTCTTTCTCACCCCTTCTGTGGTTTTATAGGCAAAGATACTGTACTGGTTTGCCCTTTCTTTTTCCAGCTCATTTTACAGATGAAGAAATTGAGTAAACACAGTTGTGTGACCTGCCCAGTGTTACATACCTAATAAATGTGACATTCTAGCCACTCTGCTTCCTAGCTTCCTAGAAATCTAACTGATGCCTCCTCTCCAAAGCATGAAGATGATGTTGCTTTCTTGAAGGCTATGTGTATGGAATCAAGCATGGACAAGTTCCATCACCTGGAAAGAGTCTAAGAACCCGTCTAGCCAGAGACAGAGAATCTAAATTGTCCCTGTAGTTGACAAAAGTTCTTTTGGCCATGCCAACCAATGGAATTTGCAAAAGAGCTCACCAAATATATGTGTGCGATTCCTTTTCACTTACACAATGACTGTGTTTGAATGGCAGAAAAGTAGATCAATGACATTAAGAATTGAACAGCTTCAATAATGCCTAGGAAACCTTAAATTAAAGATTTTATGTCGTGGACCTCGTTTGTAGTTTGATGAAGCTCTTCCCCAAGTACTCTTTTTAAATGCATAAAATTAAACACTTCAGGTTTCAACAAAAACCAAATATTAATGAAAAATAAATTCAATTTGTTTCATGCCAGTTTATGGACCCACTGCAATCTATCAACAGATCCTTCTGGGGAAGGGGGATAAGAATCCCTGATTTGATCAGACCTTTTAACGATTAAACCTGAGATCAGGTTTTGTCAGTAAAATTGATCATGGGAGTGGAGGGAGAGGAAGGAATATACATTATATTGTAGCATGATACATACATATGCATTTATAATCCTCAACCATAGACTATACATGGGTAATTCCCAAATGTCTTCTTGGTCATGATGATTCATCAAAGGAAAATTGCTCAGTAAGTATACTTTCTTTTTCCCCCCAAGTAAAAATTATAGATTATCCTCACACCATTTAGCAGAGTCATTGCTTCTCAAACAAGTTATTTAAACTCCTGCTGACTTCATTCCAAAATACCCTACTCTCTTACCCCAATAATGAAGGAACCAAATCAGCTAATGATAACTTCTGTGATTTTCCTCCTTGATTAAATCAAATTAATGTCCTTTCTTACCTACAAATTCAGAAAAGCTTGGGGAATAACTCTTTCTAGCATATAGCCTCCTCACAAGTCAATGCCTAAAGTTTATGAAATGTATGTTTCTAATACAAGTGTGATGAATCTTCTTGGAACCATATTTTCTGTAGGAAATTGTCACCAACCGCAGGCATTTTTTGTGACCTATTTGCAAATAGTATGTAGTAAGCCTTCCAGTTGAGATAGTTGAGTTTGGATGGCAAAGTGATGACATGGCTCTCATTTTGAAACAGGAGGGGACCTTAGAGATTCTTTAGTCCAATTCCTTCATGGTTTGTTTTGTTAAGTTGTAGGACCATAGAACTAGAAGGGATTTAGAATTCAGCATATCCAGCTGTCTCATTTTATAGATGAGGAAACTGAGACTCAGAAGAGCTCAGTTACCTATCCAGTGTCCCACAATTTGTCAATAGCAGAGCTGGAACTAGAACCCAGGCTACCATGTTGTAATACTTCATGGTATAGTATGGAAATACAGACTTATTATGTGCTTTTTGTGTGCCAAACACTGTGCTAAAAGATTTACAAATATGATCTAATTTTATCTTCACAATAATCCTGGAAGGTAAGTACTGTCATTACCCTCATTTTACCATTGAGGAAACTGAGGCAGTCAGATTCTGTTTCCTATGTCTGTCCTACCCTCTGTGTCCCTAGCTTGAAGACTCTGTTTATAGGCTTACATTGTTCCATCTTAACTTAGAACTTGACAAGTCACACTGGAAAGAACTAAATGAACCCCAAAAGTCAATAGTCTCCATTATTTTCCAAGTGATAGATATAGGGATGCAAATTGAGATCCTGGGGTGGATTTGTACAAGGAAAACAAGCAGTCTTTGTTCTGTAGCAACTCAACAAAATGTTGAAAAGGCCAATTGAACATGTACAAATTTTCTCACCGAAAAGTGATGAGAATATGTATAGTGCAAAAAACTGTAGCGCAGCTTAATGTCCATAATGAGCATCTTGGTATGGTTGGAGAACTGTTAGGGAAAAAAAAAACATTTATTTAGTTATTTTTGCCTCTGAAAGGAAATCTCTTGGTTCCCTCATTTGTGCCCACATTAATTCAGTCTCAAATTCTCTCTCAGTGATAATATAATTATAATTGGATTTCTGCAGGGATGTGCATAGAAAGCAACTCCTAAGTGACTTGGTTGGTCAAAAGTCTCTTAGTGAACTTTTAAAAGGGGGAATAAAGCCAGTGATTGCTATCCCAGAAGTAGTGTGCCTGTTATATATACCCTGTCAAAATAAAGTGTTGGCCTTGGGTTAGATTGAAGGAAATCTTATTATGTCATCCTCTGAGACCTGAGATTATACCATTTCATGATTTGACACTTTGCCTTTAGTTTCTCTTTGGAGATAGTGTTATCCTACCCACAACATTTTGCAGCAAATTGGCAGTAGTGGGTTAACAAAAAAGGGTTACTTTAATCCCCAAAGCCTCAGAAAGAAGGAATTCAGCAATTCCTTTCTGCTTCAGCTCATGGAGACCACAACCTCTCTCAGCTCCACCCTCGTCCATGTCCTCCCATAAGGCCACCTCATGGAGTCCAACCAACGTACCAAGAACCTTATTTACTTTCTCCTGACAATGTGAGAATACCACTGGAACACCCAGGCTGTTCACCAACTGTTACCCCATGCCCTTGCCATATGGCCAGCCTCTCCCCCCACTCCCGCCTCACATTCTCTCGATGGTGTCCTTTCTCTGAAGTTCCTTCATCATTATGTGTTACAGCCTGCTCACAACCACCCTGTGCCCCTCCAATACCCTCTGAGGATAACACGTTTCAGTTTTCAAAGACTTCTGGATTCCACTTTCTCAGATGCTGAGAGAAAAGGGTAAAAGAGAGTTTGATGTTGATTTTCAGAACACACAACATTAAGCAAGAAGAGAACAAAAATCAGGCAAAGCAAAAAATGTTTTTAGAAAAAATGTATGGGGGTTATATATCATTGGAAATACTTCATGTTATATATGTACGTGGACAGGCATAAAATATATTTGTTATCGATTTGTTGTATTATATAGTTCATATTATGAGCCTATATAGATATGTGTATGTATATGTGTGTCTATACATCTATTATGTGTATATATACATAATATAGGTAGAGTCTATATATGTGTGTATAGAGAGAAAGTATATATGCAGAATATCTATAAAGTATATACCTATATCTGTCTGTAGAAAGAGAGGATATGCAATCACACACATACACACCGTCCTATACTATCTTGGTGTTTCCCTTCTTTATCATCTCCTATTTCTCTTCTTTCTTGGAACCTCAAATCATAGAAACATAGAATGTTAGAATTTCAAAAGACTCTCAAGTTCACTTAGATCAAACCCTTTAATTTATCCATGAAGAAGCTGGAGCTGGGAGCATTTCGGTGCCTTACTCCATGTCACACAAGAATTTAGTGGCAGGGAGAATTTCAGTGGCTTGCTTCATGTCAGACAGGAATTTAGTGGCAGGGAGAATTTCAGTGGCTTGCTTCATGTCAGACAGGAATTTAGTGGTAGGGAGAATTTCAGTGGCTTGCTTCATGTCAGACAGGAATTTAGTGGCAGGGAGAATTTCAGTGGTTTGCTTCATGTCAGACAGGAATTTAGTGGCAGGGAGAATTTCAGTGGCTTGCTTCATGGCAGACAGGAATTTAGTGGTAGGGAGAATTTCAGTGGCTTGCTTCATATCAGACAGGAATTTAGTGGCAGGGAGAATTTCAGTGACTTGCTTCATGTCAGACAGGAATTTAGTGGCAGGGAGAATTTCAGTGGCTTGCTTCATGTCAGACAGGAATTTAGTGGCAGGGAGAATTTCAGTGGCTTGCTTCGTGTCAGACAGGAATTTAGTGGCAGGGAGAATTTCAGTGACTTGCTTCATGGCAGACAGGAATTTAGTGGTAGGGAGAATTTCAGTGGCTTGTTTCGTGTCAGACAGGAATTTAGTGGCAGGGAGAATTTCAGTGGCTTGCTTCATGTCAGACAGGAATTTAGTGGCAGGGAGAATTTCAGTGGTTTGTTCCATGTCACATGAAAATTTAGTGGCAGGGAGAATTTCAGTGGTTTGTTCCATGTCACATGAAAATTTAGTGGCAGGGAGAATTTCAGTGGTTTGCTCCATGTCACACAAAGGAGTTAGTGGCAGTGCTGGGGCCAGGAGGAAGGTCTCCTGACTCTGAGATCATTATTCTAATCTGCCACATTGCCATTTTCAGAGTGTCACATTTAGTGTTTCATTAAGCTTATCTAAATGTAGTCAGAATGTACTGATATCTTCATAAGGAAGTCATCTAGCCTAAAGAGAAAGGGGAAAAAGCGGTTGATTAAGTCACTAGTCCAAACAAGAATCATTCCTACAACATATCCAGGATATGGTCAACCCAGTCTTTACTTTGAGATCTCTAGGGAGGGGAAATTTAAGTACTTCAAAATGTATCCGTTTTCCTTTTTGGACAGCTAAGAAGTTTTTCCTGACTTTGTCTAAGTTTACCTCTTTGTAACTTTGCTCTTATTTGAAGACAAACATCACAAGTTTAATCCTTCTTCCTCCTGATGGGCTTACAGATACTTCTGTATCCCTTGCACATTGTGCCTTTCTGCATCATGGTTTTGATATATTGCAGGATGGTATAAGAAATGGGAATTTGAGGAGGGGGAGTTTCATGGAAGCTGCAGATGACATACAAAGGCCAGCACATGACACAGAAAAAATTTAGAAACTCATAAAATACAGCCTATGACCAAATACTTAACCCACATTTTACAATATGGTACTGTAAACACCAGATAAAAGAAAAAAGAAAAAATCAGATTTCTTCTCTGGTATAAAGGGAGAACCAAAAAATTTTACACAGACTTTTCAGATTACAGAGGTACCCCCAATCCCTGTGATGTGGAAAGGATACCTATACTTGAATCTATAGAACCGCTATCTGTGGAGCTAGACTGCTGGGCTCAGTGTCAGGAAGTTCTAAGTTTAAATCACATCTCATTTGCTAGCTGTGTGACACGGGACAAATCACTTAACCTCTCCACCCTCAGCTGAAAAATAGAGATAATAACACCACCTACCTCTTGGGGTGGCTGTGGGGATCAAGTGCCATGATATTTGTTAAGCACTTAGCGCAGGACCTGGCACTAGTTGGCACTTTATATTTCTCACCTATTATTCTTGCTCAGAAGCTGCATTTCTTTCAACTCTTCTTCAAGTGGCTTCACCATCTTAGTTACTCTCTATTGAATTCTCTCCACATTGTCTGTCTTTTCCAAAATGTGACTTCCAGAACTGAACATGTTACATGCTTTTGCTATAAATAGCCTGTTTCCAGATAGCCAATGGGGAGGGAATAAAGCTAGGAAAGACTGAAAATAAGGTGATAATAATGTTGGATTTAAAAAAAAGATCCCTAGTTCTGGAAACATCTCAGAGCAATCCTTTTGTTCATTTATTTCTTATTTGACATATATAGACTAGGCGGAACTTGAAAGAGAGCATGGCATAGTGGATAAAGAGATGGCTATTGAGACAAGAATTCCAGGATTCAAGTTCCATGTCTGACTGCCCTTAGGCTCTCATCTAATCCCTTAAACTCTCAGGGCTCTAGCCAAATCTCTAAGACTAGCAATTGGAGAGAAGGTACCAAATTGCCTTGGTAGGTGGTATTTCCTCATCCAGGAGCTTCTTTCAATGAAATCATGTCCATTTTCCATCACTAATATCAAGAAAGACAAATGAGAACACATTCAATTTATTAAAACTTCTTATTTCAACAAAACTACTTTGAAACCTGGAAAAGATGGAAACTAATTTTGATTTGGGCAAAGCAAAATGAATTTTCATAAGGGTAGCTATTTCTCAGTCCTAATGGTTAGGAATTACCATGTCATCTTTTGAATTTGAGTGGAACTGGGACTCTCTATAGGCAGACATTCTTATCTGTTGATCATCTTATTGTAGCATTTCCTTTTTTCTTTATATTCAATCAGTCTACTAATATTATATGATTTAGAAATGGAAGGGACCTCCCATTTAATTCAGCCTCCTGGAGTAAGAAATGGTGAACCATTCTAGTATCTTTGCCAAGGAAACCCAATGGATAGTTGTGGTCCTTTCGGGTCATGAAGTCAGACATGACTGAATGACTGAACAATAACACCAACTTCATTTTTAAAGTGGGAAAGGAATTATCCAAGGTCACACATTTAATAAGCAGCAGAACTAAGATTCCATACTACATCACCTGACTCCAAGTCTAGAGCTGTTTTCATTATATCTATATAATATGGTACAAGAAACTGTGAGGAATCCAAAAGCAGTGATGATTGGTGATAGATGCCTCTCCCCTCAACCCCCTTGTGGGTTGATAAGATTTATAACCAAATGAATGTAACACTCATTACAATATTGTGCAGGATAAAATATTAGAAACATAGGAGAAGGTTTTAGGGATATTTGAAATTTGAGGAACTCATTCAGAGGGGGAGTTATCTGTTGGGAGAGATGAAATGGAGAACCCTTCCAAACTAAACTGGGTTATCAGTCAACAGTCAGTGAACAATCATTTTTAAGTGGTTTTTATGTGCCAGGCATTACGCTCAGTGAAGTAGTAGTAGTAGTAGTAGTAGTAGTAGTAGTAGTAGTAGTAGTAGTAGTAGTAGTAGTAGTAGTAGTAGTAGTAGTAGTAGTAGTAGTAGTAGTAGGTAAAATGATGGTTCAGAGAAACACCCCATGGATGCCACTGGAGAGCCTAGGGATGAGTGTCTTCCAGAGAGAGCCAAAGAGTAAGCAGAGGAGAATGCTTGTACTTGTGAACTACAGATGCCTACATATCTTAAATCCCTAATTGTGTAAGCATTGATGGATTTATGGGGTTTGGATAAATGGTGAGGGGTTGGGATACAGCATGAGAAGTTGGATCATTGTTATAGACAGGACATGTTGATAGAGGAGAGGGAAAGAAAAGACAGAGTAAGTGTAAGGAGGAGTGGTGTCCTGCAAACACCTGCAACTCAGTTAAGAGATGAAAAACTTGTCCCTTGGCAATAAAATCCCAGGAAAAGAAATACCGCTCGCTTACTGTGAATGTCCTGGCTGATGGGCGAGCCAGCAAACAGTTGATTCGGGAGTGTTTGGCTGGGACATTGCAGTGAATAATACTTTAGGTCATCACTACTGCTACCAGAGGGAGTTAGTTACTGTGGGTGTTTTCCTGAGTGTGGAATATATCTTATTCACTTGCCAGTGTAAAATCCTGCTGCCTTTCTCCTTCTCTCAAAAGAATTCTCATGTAATTCAGCTACATTAATCAGTTAGAGAAATGTCTGAGAATATCTATCTATCTATCTATCTATCTATCTATCTATCTATCTACAGAGAAAGTAGTTTGTCTTGTTCACTAGAAGAAAAATAAATTAGAACTAAGTGGGCGATAATGCCAAATTAATTGGAGATAAATATGGTTAATGGAACTAAAGTTCTATTGGACATACCTTAGATATCATATAACCCCCTACCTCTAGAGGCCAGAACCTCTAAAAAGAATCAAAGACATGTGAAATTTGAGGACCCCTGGATATCATTATATAGTCCATCTTCTGGCTTTAGAGGTAAGGAGACTGAGACTTAGAGAAAGAAGATCTCTTAGCCCAGGATCAATCAGCTCCTTGTAGGAGCAGATAGGTAGTGATAGGGGAATCAGTAAGACTAGAGTTCAAATTTGGAGGGACTTATGAGAAAGAATGCTATCCACATTCAGAGGAAGAACTGTGGGAGCAGAAACATAGAAGAAAAACAACTGCTTGATCTCATGGGTCAATGGGGATATGATTAGGGATGTAGACTCTAAACAATCACCCTAGTGCAAACATCAATAATATGGAAATAGATCCTGATCAAGGACACATGTAAAACCCAGTGGACTTGCATGTCAGCTATAGGACAGGGTTGGGGGGAGGGGTGGGAAAGAACATGAATCTTATAACCATGGAAAAATATTCTAAATTAACTAATTAAATAAAATTTCTCAAGATTAAAAAAAAAAAGCTAGACCAGAGTTCAGATCTTGTCAAATTTTGTGCATTTTCTACCTATGTCACTCTGGATAAGTCACTTAATCTCTCATCAGCCTCAGTTTCCTCACCTGTCAACTAAGATGATGATAGCACTTCCCTTACCAGGTTGTTGAGAGGATCAAATGAGATAAAGCATATCAAATTCTTTGCAAACCCTAATGTGCCCTTTAAATGTTAGCTAGTGGTGGTAGTAGTAGGAACAGAAGTCTTCTTTAGGAATAGTATAGGCAAGGTGGAAACACAAGTGGGTCCCCTGACTTTTAGGTCACTGCTCTTTTCAGGAAAACCATAGCAATGGTAATTCAAGTTTGTGGGTGCTTCTCTCTCTTCTGCCCTGGTCCCCTTGAACATCTCCCATGTTCTGAAAACCCCACTTCCAGTCTTCTCCTTAAATTCTTCCAATCATGGCAAATCTATAGCCCTAGCAGTTTGGGCTTCCAAGTCAGAAACTATGACTCAGTGACAATCACCTTATCACATATCCTTTTCCACATATGTAAGATCTCCCCTAATAGAATGTAAGCTCCTTGAGGACAGAGATGATCATTTTGCTCTGTGTCCCCCTGTCTAACACAGTGCCTCTATGGGCATATTGTAGGTGCTTAATAAATGCTTCTTGACTGATTGGCTTTCAGTTTTGGTAAGGACAAGCCAAAGGAAGGGTCTAGGGCAAAAAAACAAGGTACAGTCAGGGGAACACTGAGTCTAAAGTTCAAAGACCTGGTTTCAAATCCTGACACTGCCATTAACTCTCTGTGTGTCCTGGGATAAATTACTTCACTTTTGTCTGGACTTAGTTTCCTCCTATGTTAAAATAGGAGATTGGACTGTAGTCTAAAGTCTCTCCTAGCTCAAAGACTGTCATCTCATTAACCTTGCTCCATATCAATGAAACAGCCTTTTTTTTTTTAAATTGTATTTCTTTTTATTCAGAGAAAACACTCCAGTGACTAGATTGGTCTGTTTCTCCCAGATCCTGGGTCTGTTCTGCTTGAACTTCCTGTTTATCCTGGATACTGTACTTTTCTTTCTAAGTAGATTAAAAGTATTTGGGTAGAGCACAAAATAACAAAGGAGAAGGCATTATTCTGCACTCAGGGCTAGAATTCAAGTGTTCTGATTGGAAACAGCCTTCAGCAAATTATTTAGACCCAGTTTATTTTCTTTTGGGAGACCTGAACTCGGAGATCTGGACTCACTTTGCACTTTTCACAGTAATTAGAGTTGGACTCAGATTTAACTAGGATAAATCAAATCACGACCTCTGACCAGGAAATTGTAGAGGGAGAAGCTCACGTGCATTGCATTTTTGGTGCACAAACAAAATGGTGCCTCACTGACTTGGGAGATCCCAGGCAAGAATAACCAGCAGCTTTTTCTATCGCCCCACTTCAGAGCTCTTTGCTGTGATCCACACAGAAAGAAATATGCTTTTTCTTTGACAATAAGTTGGATTTCCCAACTGGTAGATCACATATCCCTGCCTCTGGTACCAAGCACGTATGGCCATGATTTAGAAAGAGACCGTTTCTGCCCAGTCCAGATTGCGGAGAATTTGCTCTACGGTATCCTGAGCATGAAGGAAATCATATGTATTGCATTAATTGTGCATTCCATATATGTTTAGCTTTGCTGTCTTTAATTAATGTGCCTGCCAAATTTGGGGGAGATTTCAGAGAAGAAAAGCTGAAACAAGCGTTCCCTGGGGAAAGAGAGTTGGGAGGGGAGGCTTTTAAGAATGTGTTCCCTAATTGGGAAGACAGCATGGATTGCTCCTATGAGAGCGAGGATTAAATCTAGGGGTTAACCTGGATTCAGAGGTGTCATGATTAGCTTCTCCTTTGAAAGGCTCTGTGGACATAAGACACCTGTAATCTCCTTAGATCTGGTGTTCTCTGAAAACAATTTAGAACTAAATTGGTAGTTACCTAAGAAAGGCAGCCTGGCTTAGGGAGTGGAGTGTTGGTCTTGGGGTCCGGGAGGCTTCAGTTTAAGACCTGCCTCTGACATGTAGGAGCTGTGAGACAGTGGTCAAGTCATTTACCTTTTCAGTGCACCTGTACAATTCGGTAAAATTATAAGTTGAAGATGAGTTAATAATCTGCATGAATGAAAGGAGTTTTCTATGCTAGGAGTTTGCTACACTGATGAAGTCACAGATTTAGATAAAAATAAAAGGAGGGATAGAAATAAAATAATAATTGGTGATATTTAATACATGTGTGTTTATATATTCACACACATGTTTACATATATACACATAACACATACATAATACTTGCTAGTTGAATGAGCCTGGGCAAATCACAAAAACTTCTGTTTGCCTCAGTTTCCTCATCTGTAAAATGAGTATTATAATAATAGATAGCACTTACCTCCTAAGATTACGTGAGGATTAAATGAGATAAGGTATATAAAATGCCTTAGTAACCTTAAGTCCCCCTATGAATATAAGCTATTATTATAGTACATTAAAGTTTGCAGAGAGGTAACTGGGAGGCACAGTGTATAAAGTGCTGGTCCTGGAGTCAGGAAGATTCATCTTGAGTTCAAATTTGACCTTAGATACTTACTAGCTGTGTGACTTAATCCTGTATGCCTCAGTTTCCTCATCTATAAAATGAGCTGGAAAAGGAAATGGAAAACCATGCCAGTATCTTTGCCAAGAAAACCCTAAATGGGGTCAGGAAGAGTCAATCACAACAGAAACAACTGAACAGCAATTGCAAAGTGCTTTTCTTTTATTATTTTGTGGGAATTTTATAACATCTTGATGAGATTGAACCTTAAGTAATTTATATCCACATTTTATTGAAAGGTTAAGTGATCTTCTCATAATTGCATAGCTAGATAGTGTTATGAGGCAGGATTTGAACTTGGTACTTGCACACTCTGCCCTGTGCCATGGTGCTTCCTGATTTATTAGGATTAAATAATCATGCCATTAGAAAGAGGTCTGAAGTTGAAAATTACCTTAAGCTCTTGGGCCAAATGTCTTGTTCTAAAAGTCTTAGTGTTTAAGTTTAAGCATAAGCTTGTTTATATATAATCCCCGACATGCTGTATATATAACCCCTACTCCAGCTCTCTCCTCTTGCCCTCTGCCAAAAAAAAGTTGGGGATAGTAGCCGTGAATTCAGATACTTTTATGCCCTATTTAACTCTCACCCAGATGGGTCTGATTGAGAAATGGGATCACTGTTTACTTTTCCCTTAGGACATGGGCTTTCCCTGACCCATTGCATTCCATATATTACACAGAGAATTCAAGGTATCTCCCTAGAGTGTAACGTTCAACTCCTCCATTCCTCAAACAGTTATTAAATTCTTCTGTGCGAGAGATCAGAGTGGTAGACAGAGGACCGAACCCATAGTGAGGAAGACACGAGTGCAAATTCCATCCCTGACACTGTGTGACCATCAGCTAGTCACACAACCTCTCTGAAAACCCTAGAAAATGTGTTTACTCGGTTAGAAATGATTTTGATTAGGTTCTAGTGGAGGGAGTTCCAGCTGAGCAAAATCACGGATCCTTGACATTCTAATGGGTATGCAATGCCCTGGAGACCCTAGCAATGACTGAAAGGGGCCATTATCCAGGTCTGGGGATCTTTCTTTCTTCTGGGCTAACCCCCAACCTTGTACTTTTTCATAGCACTGTCTGGAAGAGTTACCTGTAGGCATGACGGGATGATTCTTCTCTCTGGTCTCCACTTTCCTGTTTGTGCTAGGTCTCCTCATTTGTATGTGTACATCTTGAGGGGAAGGTCAGCCTCATTTTTGTGTTTTTATTCCCAGAGCTGGCACAGTGCTGGTTTCATAATGAGTTCTTTTTAAAAAAAAAAACCCTCACCTTCGTCCTTAGAATCCATACTGTGTATTGGTTCCAAGGCAGAAGAGCAGAGCGGTCAGGGCTAGGCAATGGGGGTTAAGTGCCCTGCCCAGGGTTATGCAGCTGGGAACATAATGAGTTCTTAATAAATACTCTCACCCTCCCCTCCTTCCTTTCCTACCTTCTATCCTTCATTCCTTCTTCCCCTCCTCCCTTCCTCCCTTCCTTCCTATGAATAGCTCACAGATAAGTAAATATAATGTTTTTACAAAGCAATTTCAGAGGTGGGAGTGTGATGAATGGATGAGAAAGCGTGCATCAATTCATACAAACCTTACCTTTCAGGGAAGCATTTTCCCGTGGTTTTTTCCTTCTGTATGATTGGATGTTAAAATGCTTGAAAAAGGTAAAAGATGAATAATTTGACCACAGAATGAGAAAGAAGCTATTCCTACTGTGTAGCATATAAGCACTTATATGCTGTATTATGGGTATTTCAGCAAGGCCATCTGTATGATTTTTGTGTCATTTCCCATCTTTAAAAATAGAAAAGTCCAATGTTCAAAGGTGTCTATTAGGTTGGAGTTCATGATGCATCAAGGAAATAAGGGGGAAGACATTGGCAAGTTCCCTTCAATACTTATTTGGTTTCTGTAGCTGCCCTTGAATGGCCTTGACCCTTACTATTGGAGAGAGGCAACACTCCTGCATGTGTTGGCGATTTCTTTTGCTTCTCCTGAGCTGAGAGTTGTTGGCCACATAGCCCAAATGCCAGATGGCACATTTACGAAAAAATATATTTAATAGAGATCCTTGCACAAGGCAAGCACTCACACAGAGCTCAGAAGTGGCACAAGGACTCTTTGAAGGTGTCTCTGAAGAACTTTAGTACCAACTGTGAGACATGGAAGACATTGGCACAGGACCACCCAGCACAGGGCTGCCCAGCATCAAAGAAGGCCCTGTGCTCTGTGAGCAAAACAGAATTGGGTTAGCACAGAGGAGAAGCAAGATGCAAATCTAGAAACATGTCTATCCCCAGTTTTCCATTGGACTATTTGTGCCCAACCTCTAGATCCTTCTGAGCTCATTCTGGATTGATCAACCACAATTGAACACATTGCACTCTGACTCCAATATCATGATGACATTGATCTTCTTCAAGTACAAAGGATGAACAATAATAACTGAGATGTTACCGTGTTTAGAAAACCAATGAAGAATTCCACCAGTATCCGTGGGAGTAGTCAGATAATGCTAAGAGACAATTCAGAAGAATCCCAAAATTGGTGTGTGTGTGTGTGTGTGTGTGTGTGTGTGTGTGTGTGTGTGTGGTTATGATCATAGATGTGTGCATGACTAGAATCAGGAAATCTTGATAACTTCTGCTTTTGGTCATTCCCAAAGATCAAGCTTCAAAATTGAAGCAAGTGCATGAGTTACCTCCTTCCTTTACCTTGGACAGGTGTAATCTAACATAAGAGATAGCTGTGATTCTCATTGTAGAGGTAGAAAAACCTGGATCTAAGTCCCACTCCTGATGTTTCTTACCCAGGAGACTAAAGATGTAACACCATCACTTGGAGAATTGTCTGTAAAATGGCAATCATAAGAGCACCCACTCATGGAGTTGTTGTGAGGACCAAAAGAGTTAGTGCATGTAAAGTACTTTGTAGACCAAAAAGAACGATGTACATGACAGCTGTATTTATTATTGTTAATTTTCACATATTTAATGGGGTTCAGATAGGAAAAGTCTAAGGGCAACTCTCTGTCCTACAATTTATTCTTTAACATTTGTTGCTGGGCAGACTTTTAGACAAGTGGACCAAATGATGATTTTTTATAGTTGAAATAAAATATTAGGTTGTCATCTCATCTGTAGGCTCACTGAAAATATCTTATTGTCATGTTTATTGCTATTCATGTTTTGTGGCTGCTGATATTTTGTCTAGTTTTCACTCTGTGTTAGTTCTTTTACAAATTAAAATTTATACCTGTCTTATTCATGATTTAAAGTTTGTTCATGAAACTGTTCATCTCTTTTCTAATTGGCATTTTTTATGGGACAGCTGCCATGTGTGTGCATCTGTGGTGAGACAAATAGTAATGACAACTCACCTTTTTGTGGTGTTTGCAAATGAACAAAGTATTTCTCAAAACCCTGCTAGGAAGCAAATAGTCCAGATAATGTTATCTCTATTCTCCTAATGAGTAAATTGAGGTAAGGAGAGATTAAAACTTCACTTTCTGTGCTCCCACAACTGCATGTCACCTCACTTTAAGTCTGGTATTTTTCTATTACAATGCAGACATATAATATAATGTGTTTAACTCAGGAAAAAAGAGGAAAGGGAAGGACACAGGGAGGGAGAATGGGTGAAGAAAAAAGAGAAAGAATAATAGCAATTTAAATAGGGCAGCAGAATGCATATAAGATGGAAGACATGAATCTGTTGTTTTCTCAGCATGTCTCAATTCTTCATGCTTCTCATCATCCAGGTATACTTCTAGGTACTCACAATACTCATAGTGTTTTTTATTTAATAAAGCCAATGGGAGAGATTGTTTAAGTTGACCTAACCAGAATTATTGGCCATTTAGAAGATCGCTACTGAATTTCCTTTGATTTTCTTCTGTCTTTTCTTGATTCATAGTGAAGCCGGAAGAAGGAAGACTATATCAATTGATCAATCAGTAATTATTTTTAAGCATATATTATAGGCCAAGAAATGTGCTAATGGGTTAGGGATACAAAAAAGAGTCAAAAGCTAGTGCCTGCTCTCAAGAAACTCTTGATCTGATGGAGACAAAAATTCAAACAAATATATACAAAGCAAACGGTATACAGGATTAATGGGAAATAATTAACAGAGAGAAGGTACTAGAATTAAACGTCTAAGAAGTTTCCTATAAATGATGGGATTTTATTTGGAATTTAATATGGCATTTTGATCCCCATCTAATATAATCACATTTCTCTGTGAAGTCTTTCCAAAAAAGACTTTTTTGAAAAAATTTTCATCATGTTTTTTACCACCAATTATGTAATTTTATTTTATTTTACTTAAGAAATCCTAATTAGTAGCATAAATAAATGTTGTGAAAAAATCATATTTATGTCCAGTTTTCATAACAAATAACTCAGATTCTTTCAAAGATACTCTTGTTCTTTTTTGTTTATGAGATATGGCGCCACATTCTACCTTATAAGGAATTATTTGATTTTTAAGGGTAAGTTTGTTAGCATGGAATTTTTTCTCTTACTACTACCTTTAGAAATTAACCCAATATTTGGGTGATTACACTATATAACATTCAAAAGTAAAATATTCAGAAGGGTCTTTGATTTCCTCAGTTTAAAAAGCTCACTGAACCATAGAACTAATAGCCTGGCTAGGATGAGACCTCAGATACTGATAGATATAAAGTGACTTAAGAGGCATCACACAGCTAATCACTGTCAGAAACAGTATTTTCCAAGTCTAGAACACTTGTCACTACCAACATTAAATAAATAATGTATATGAAAGTCTTTGGAAAATCCAGTGCCCTCTCCATGCGTAAGGTAGATATTGTTTAAATGAGGAAAGCTTTTAAGTCCCTCGTCATTCAACTGAAACCATCCTCTCCAGAGTTACCAAAGATGTCTCAGTTGCCTCATCAAATGGCCTCTTCTTATTTCTCATCCTTCTTGACTCTTCTAGACTATTTGACTCTGTCTGTTATTAATTCTTCCTGTATGATCTCATCTATAGGGTTTTTTAATAACACTTTTCTCATCTGGTTATTGTTTAAATGAAGAAATGGGGTATTTGCAAGACTATCATTTAGCCATCACTTCAAATCATATTCTCTCTATCATCTTTAAATTGCAGAACCTCTGCTACCATTGCAGCAAATATTAATGTTTTTTTAAACCCCTACCTTCCTTCTTGGAGTCAATACTATGTATTGGCTCCAAAGTAGAAGAGTGGTAAGGGCTAGGCAATGGGGGTCAAGTGACTTGCCCAGGGTCACCCAGCTGGGAAGTGTCTGAGGCCAGATTCGAACCTAGGACCTCTTGACTCTAGGCCTGGCTCTCAATCCACTGAGCTACCCAGCTTCCCCCCAAGTAATAATGTTTTATCATGTTTTTTTTAAAGGAAAGAAATTGTGGTGTTGGTATATGGTTTCAACTCTTTATACAAGATATCTCTGTACACATATTATATATATGCATCTATATTGATTCTAATAGGAAATGCAAGAAGCAATATGATATTATTTATAAAAAATGTTTTATCTTTCAAGGATGTCTCTAATTGTGAGCCAGTCTGAGCTTAACTGCAATTAAGTAGCACGCTAAAGGTTGAAGAATATAATATGTGGAAAGAATTGGCTTGTCATGAAATCTGTTTGCTTTAGTGGTTACAAGCTTTTGACCTCGATGCTATTTTTCATCTTTGACACATAAGTATTAAGTGGATGTTTTTCCCAATTGGATTTTTTTAAAGATCCATTCTTCAAGGAGCCTGCTGTACTTAATGAGGTTAGATCTGCTGAAAGAAACAGTTTTCCTTGGCTTTCATCATTGAAATGCAGGCGAAGGTAGATTGAACACTCTTGCTGGAAATGCCTGCACATCTCATCCTCTCAGTCTTTGTCTAAAGGAAAGCTCTTCCTCTCCTAGCTTAACAAGTGCATGTTTTTTGTTTTAATTTTCTCCTGGTTTAGGTCTAGGTTGTTGCTAGTTTGGATCCACAATCCAGATTGTTTATAAATTCTTTTTTTTGCCCATATTCCAAGTGCCCTGTCTCTTCTCTTCTCCCCTTCTTGGCCAAACACCATGAGAAAGCTGTCCACGTCAGGTGTATCCAGTCTTCTTCTACCTTCTTGCAGTCTGATTTCTTACTTCATTCAACTGAAACTGCCCCCTCCAAAGTTACCAATGATGTCTTAATTGTCATATCTAATGGTCTTTTCTTATTGCGCATCTTTCTTGACCTCTGCAAGCTTTGGCGTTGGCTATCACTCATTTTCCCTGTATACTCTCCTCTCTCGTTTTTCATGACTTTTTTCTTGCCTATTATTCCTCCTGTCTCACCCCTCCTTTGATGGGTCTCAGTCCACTCCATGTCCATTCCCAAGGGTATTCCCTTAGCATCTGAGTCCTAGGAGTCTCTCCTCTTTTCTCTCTATAGAATATCATTTGGTAATCTCATTAACTTCCAATCCTCATCTCTAGATAGATGATTCCAAATTCTACCTATCTGGCTCTAGTTTCTTTCTTGAATTCACACCAGTATCATCAGGCATCTCTTGGACATTTCAAACATTCAAAAAATATGTAATATTTTATATATATTTGTGTATTATATTAAAATATGTGTCTGTGGATATGTGACTGGAAAGGTGAATACGGGCTAGGTTGTTAAGGACTTTAAAAGCCAAACAGACAAGTTTATATTTTATCTTTGAATCAATAAAGAGCTACTGGAATTTATTGAGTGAGGGAGTAACGATATAAGACATGAGCTTAAAGGAATTCCCTTTTGGCATTTATGTGGAGGATAGGATGGAAAAGAAACTGGAGTTGGGGAGGAGAGCAGTTAGGAGACCATCACATAACAGTGTCAGAATTAAGTCTACCCCTTGTTCTCTAAGTGATCCAAAGCAAGTCACTAAAACCCTGTGATCCTCAGTTTTGTCATCTTTAAAATGGGTATCATAATTATTTACCTGCCTGCCTCATTGATTATTGTGAAAATCACATTAGAAAATGTTTAATAAAATGTAATTTAAAAATAAAGAGGGGGGGGACAGCTGGGGAGCTCAATGGATTGAGAGCCAGGACTAGAGATGGGAGGTCCTAGGTTCAAATCTGGCCTCAGACACTTCCTAGCTGTGTGACCCTGGGCAAGTCACTTAACCCCCATTGCCTAGCCCTTACCACTCTTCTGCCTTGGAGCCAATACACAGTATTGACTCCAAGATGGAAGGTGAGGGTTTAAAAAAAATAAAGGGAGCCTCTTTAAAAAAGGCAATATATATACATATATATGCAGACATACATACATACATATATATGTAACAGATTTGTAACTTTAATGTATCATATCCAAGTGTGGCTAATATTAAGATCAAAGGATTAGTTACATATAAAGTGTTTTACAAACCTGAAAGTGCCATATAAATGTTAGTTATTATCATTATTTCAACTTTCCTATGGCAATTTAATTTACTTAAATTTACTTTTTGTTTTTTATTTAGTCTATTTTTATTATATTACTTTATTTAAATAGATGATATTCATAAATGGTCTCAACATTGGAACATGAGACCCCAAGGATGAGGATTAAATAAGAACCCAAAAGTCCTTACAGCAGCTGAGGAATTGAACTTTCCTTCAAAATCTGTCTTCACATTTGTTATTAATCAGGAGTGTAATTCTGTTTGGAGTATGAGGGAAACCACTTATCACAGAAGGACCTAAGAACTCTGTTTCTGTTTCCCGTCAGTGTAAACGTATCTGGTGAGTCAGATTAGGATTGCCAGCATCATGATTTCAGGTTAACCTCCAGGCAGAATGGATAGCTGTCAACAGTTACCAGTTGGAAAGAAAAGCTGATTTCCTTTCTTGCTGTATTTGTGAATAATGGGAATATTGCATACGGATGCTCCAGGAGAGTATTTCAACATCATTTAAAGTTATTCCCATATGGGCATTAGAGGAATAATAATAATAATAATAACCTAAAATACAGGAGGGGGCTGGTTCACAGAGTCAACTCTGCTTTGGCCCTGAAGTCTGATCTTGTCACCTTTCATTCCATTGTAAACCTCTGGGGTAAGGAGTCAAGCAAGGACTACCCCACCATGGGGAGCCTTACTTCGGAGCCTGCTTGTAGCAGCCACAGTAATAAACACTCGTTGTTCTGTGTCAGCCAGCGGAATGTAAATATTGAAAGGGTATGATTGGAGGGGGAGCGGTTTCAAGAGTCTTCTGTTTATAATCATTCACCAAAGTAAATGTTTCCTATTATACATGGAACATGTGGTAGGTTCCTGAAGTTAGCAGTCTCGCTAACGTAAGATGAAACGTTTAAAACATTGGCATCTGCCATACTCTTTGGTTATTCATTGAGTGATCAGCTAGTTTCTGGAGTCTCCTTGCCATGAGACTTATCCCCGTGTCAGGGTCCTGGGGTTGGGGATGGAGGGCATCCTTTCAAGTGCCTAAATGATGCTTTACCTCTCCATTTTTGGTACTCTGGTAGTGAATGGCTCTGATCAGCTCTGAACAGATCCCTTCAATCAATCAATGTCAGGAAGCACCTATTAAATGCCTACTGTGGGCAAGGTATTAAGCAACAAGAGCTTTGGACAAACTCTTTGATTCTGCATCACTATGTGGCTCAATGGATAGAGAGCCAGCCCTGGGGACCGGTGGTCCTGGGTTCAAATATGGCTTGAGATACTACCTAGCTGCATGATCATGGGCAAGTCACTTAACCCCAGTTGCTTAGCTTTTTCCACTTTTCTGCTTTGGAATCAATACTTAGTCTCCATTCTAAGATAAAAAGTAAGGGTTTTAAAAAATTCTAATTCAGTTTTACTTTTTCTGCTCATACATGCCAGTCTTTTTAGGGCTAAATCATTTCTGACATCCCTTCTTAGAGTGATGTTTCAACCTAAGCATTTTGGCTGCTGTAGTAATGGATGATTTTGAATCTTATCTGCAAGCCTGGAATTGTCAGACTGTCATGTTTTCCATTTGTTCACATTATTTATTTATTTATTTTAACTAGCATTGGCCTTCTGCCTGATTTCTTTTTGGCCCTAGTGAATTGCATTTGGTCTTTGAGACTCAGATTAATTTTCATAGCTGGACTGATTCACCCTTTGGGCAGGGATTCTTGCCTTTGTCTAATTCATCATTTTGCCGTTGACCTTGAACCTGATTTTCCCCTTCATTAGGAGGGAGTAAGCTGTTGTAGGGTAACTAAGTTACTGCTCCATGACTTTATAGAGAGTGTACTTGTGAGGGAGAAGTGCAACCCTTTGTGCACAGGAAATAATAATGCCACTGGATAGCCTGATGGAGCCCTATAATGGTAGGGCTAACCCTAGCACCCAGGACAGTGCTGCGCATACACTGGATGCTTAAAAATATTTCAGAGAATCACAGAATTTGAGATTTGGAAGGGATTGCTGTGGCCAACTAATTCAACACACAACACAAAAGAAATATCCACCACTTTATATACAATAAATGATTGTGTAGATACCAATCAAAGACCTTCAAGAAAGAGGCACCCACCTATTAAGGCTGCTCATTACTCCTTTGGACAATTGTTTCTTGCATAGGATTACATATCCAAAATATGTAGGACTAAAAGAGATGGATCTGTCTTATAGTGGAAGGGAGAGATAACCCATGACCAATCTGAATAGTTCATTTGATCCACTGGTGGTCACTCAAAGTCCAAAGAGCTAGAAGAGATATACCAGCATTTTGGATGCTTGGAATTACCATCCTATGACATCAATAGGGATTTGGAAGAGATTTCAGAGGACAACTAGTGCAATTCCTACATTTAAGGATCAGAATACTGAAGCTCCAAGAAAATAAATGACTTGCCCAAAGTCACATAGGCAGTAAACACCAGAGGTAAATTTGGACCCAAATCATCTGAATCCAGAGCCAGAGTTCTTTCCATATAACAGAGTACCATCAATGGCCAGTTCTCAGGATGGGCAGACATGGATGGCTTGCAATCTGCAATTGTTGGTCCACATGTATGAAATCATAGATCCATCCAATTTGGAAATATCTGAGAGAGGAAACACATTTGAGAGGCATCTTTAGGGCTTCTCTCAGGGAGGGAGCAAAGCTTCCCTTGCATTTCTCTGCCTGCCAATTCTAAAACATCCTTGATGGACCTTCCCAGTTGCTCTGGGATGCCTTCCCTAATTGTGCCAATGCACAATGGTCTCTTTTCTCTGAATATTTTTCTTCTTTTTTTGATGTTTTCAATTTATTTGACACTTCAATTTGGTTAAACATAAGTACATTCTACCTGGTAAATACCAGAGATAAGAAGACAAAAAAAAGAAAAGAAAAGAAAAGAAAATCCTTGCCTCTAAGGAATATACAACTGTCTTTACCCAGATCAATATAGAGCATTTATAAAGGTATACAAAGTACTTCTGAAAGGGAGATATTGACAACATCTGGAAGGGGAGGTGTGATGGTCCAGTTAAGTTACTAGAGCTCTCTTGAAGAAAAATAGTGATCCAAAGGGGCAGTGTTCTAGAGGAAGTGCATCCCAGACCCTGGGGACCCACCTAAACATAAATGTTGCATGAATTTTTCCCTCTCTCTTGAAAGTCAAGCTACCTCAGTACCAGAGTTCCACTCTTTGAATCAGGGAAATAGGTCTTCCAAATTTAGACCAGTTTCTAATTGATTTATCATCCAAGCAGCTAGGTGGCACAGTGGGTCAAGTGTTAAACACTGAGTCAGGAAGACCTGAATTTGAATATCACCTCAGACCCCTAATCAGCAGTGAACCTGGGCAAGTTTCTTAACCGTGGTTTACCTCAGTTTCCTCATCTGTAAAATGTGGGTGATAATTGCATCTATCTCACAGATTTGTTATTGGGATCAAATAAGATAATGTGTAAGGCATTTCATAAAATTTAAAGTGCTATATAAATGCTAGCTATTATTATTCTCATTACTACTATTATATTAGCATTATTACTACTACTACTATAATTGGAAAACAGTGGGAAGGTGACAATAAAATTGTGTTTATAGATTTAATTTCAATAGTTTTGTAAGTTTCCATTTTCCCAGCCAAACTTGCTTGCTGTTTTTTTCTACAACATTCCATATTTTTCACAGTCTTGGAAAAGTCTCTCCCTTCACTGTCACCTCTTGGAATCCTTAGCTGCGAGTGCTCAACTCAGATGCCATCCCCTAATCTCTTTCCCCTCCTATACCAATTATTATGATCTGCCCCTTGAGAAAAACAAAATCACTACATTTGTACTTTGTATTTAAACAAAAAATTACTCATCTACCTCATACTGAAAATTGGTGGTGCACGGGATAGAGGGATCAGATCTGGAGTCAGGAAGATTCCTCTTCCTGAATTCAAATCTGACTTTAGACACTTACTGACTGAATGACCCTGTGCAAGTCACTTAACTCAGTTTGCCTCAGTTTCCTCATCCATAAAATAATTTGTAAAAAGAAGAAAATGGAAAACCACTCCAATATCTTTGTCAAGAATATCTCAAATAGAGTCCTAAAGAAGCTAACAAGACTAAAATGATTGAACAACAACAATTACATATCTCTTCTACTGCCTTTCCCCCACCTCCATCTGAGCAAAATATAAGCTCGCCCATTGCAGTAACCATTCCATTTTTATCTTTGTACTACCTATCTTTTATCTTTGTACTACTAGATGAAACAGAGTGGGGACATGATGAATATGGTTTTTTGAGTTGGGAAAACCTACTCTGTTTGATAGATTGATACATTCCAGAATCTCCTTGGCTCATTCTGCATTTGAGGACACAGGAAAGCTAGTGTCTGGTTACCAGAGTTGGGAGGAAATTTTATAGACAATTGAATTCAGTCTCCAGATACAAGTGAACAAAGATGCCTAGAAAAGGGGAGACATTTGCCTTCGATTTCCTCCTATTCTTTTTCCTATGGTAGGATGGTTGGCTTAAAATGATTGAAGTCATGATTTTGTAGCCTTGAACTTTGAAAAACCCTGCAGATTGGGATCTTTCCCAACTTAGCTCATATCAGGGCTCTAAAGAAGTTTCACCCTCAGCCTTGTTTTATTTATTTATTTGATTTGTTTGCTTCTTTTTGAAGTAAGAATGCATTTTATTGAGAACAGAGATCAAAACAGCAAAAGCTAGGAAGGTAAGCCTTGCCTTGTTGTATTATTCTCCAAAGAAGCTTTTGTAATGTGGCTTCCCTATAACAAAGAAGGACAAAGTTCCAGAGAAGATTCACATGCAACAGCAAGTATTTTAGCAAACCTCCATTTGAAATATCTGGAGACAGCTAGCTAACTGAATGTGCCAAAAAAGCAGAGTTCACTTAAAGAGGTTATGATGTTTTTAAAAACTGATTGAGAGTTCTAGACCAAAGCAAGTCTGCAAATCAGCTCAAAGTGGCAGCCTGGCGAGGGGTCTGGGCTAGGAAAGGAATCCTGGAAAGCTTTGTAGTGCTTGGAAATCCTTTGAATAGGGCTTCATCTTGACCATTACTCACATTTCTGCTGCAAGGCTGTCTTGCCCCAAAGTTTATTATCTGAATTGATTTTTCCTTTCTCACTGGCCTTTCCATTGGCCAAAGAAGCCTGTAGTTTTCTTTTTGAAACAATTGCTGTTAAATCGTTTTTCAGCTTTTGGATTGGGCACTTGGCAGCCTTTCCTCCTCTTGAGAAGCAAGAGACTGGATAGGTCTGCGAACAATTTTATGTGCACACTTCCCTCTATGTTCTTTCTCCTTTGTCCCCACAAGACCCATTCCCTCATCTTCTCGAGCATGCATTTTTGGTATCTTAACTTGCTTCCAAAATTCCTGATGAAAGGAAGAAAAATATGTGCTTCTTTTCCCTCCTCCATTGGGGAGATCTGGATTTTCAGACCCTTACGGTCTGTTCAGCGTCGGTTAGAGTACGTGCTGTTCATTAGGAGAAGCCACATGAGGCTAGAGGAAGAATGCAGCAGAGTGATTTTGGAATCATAGTACCTCGGCATGCATTTTCCTTCAGATATTTCTTAGTTATATGACTGTGGGCAAGTTGTTTCCCCTCTGGTTCTGTTTCCTTATTTGTAAGCTATGGAAGGTAGCTAAGTGCTTGGTTTGAAGTAACTAAGACTCATATTCATGAGTCCAAACCTAGTCTCAGTCACTTACTAGCTGAATGACCCTGGGCAAGTCACTTAACTGTGTTTGCCTCAGTTTCCTCATCTGTAAAATGAGCCAGAGAAAGAAATGGCAGATCACTCCAGTATCTTTGCCAAAAAAAACAAAACAAACAAAAAAACCCAAATGGGTTCACAAACAGTCAGATACAACTGAACAACAACAACAACAACAAGGGAACTGGACTGGATCCCAAGAGCATAAAGATGGAAGGGGAACACAAACACTATTGAGTCCTTGCTTCTCATTTTATAGCTGATCAAAGTGACTTTCCTCAAAGAGCTCAGTGTGAGGGACATCATTTGAACCCAAGTCTTCCTCATTTCTAGTCTACTTCTCTCTCCACTGTCTAGTGCTGTCTCTCAACGCTAAACTCTGACATCCTTTCCAGCCCTTGGTCTCTGATCCTCTTTTCTGAAAGAAATGTGGCCAGAGGAGTCCTCCTTCTCTGACTTCTTATGACCTGGGGAGATGGACCAGAGTCTATGAACTGATTCACTTCAGTTGAAGAGATTTTCATTGAATGCTTGCTATGTGCCTGGACTGGGTGTCTCTTCTTCCAGTCCTAACAGTTTGAAAGTTCAGTATCCTTGGACTTCAGACCCTGGGAGCTGGAGGGGAGGAGCGAGTGCGGAGAAAACAAAGAAGAACAGGGTTCCTGATTCCCAGCAATTGATCACCAGCCACAGGATCTGACTGTATTTAGATCTGAGATGGATTTCCCTGTCTCTTTGGTCCAAGGCCCTTATTTTAATGCAGAGGGAGCTGAAATGCACAGATAGTGAAGTGAATAGTTCACAATCACACAGGTAATTCTTAGAGGAACAGGAATGCCAATTCGGGTCCTTTTACTCCAAATCCAGCCCTTTCCCTTTTTGTCCAAAGGGCCATTGTGGTGTTACTTGTGGTGGAGAATTGAAGTGCTGTCTGTGCTGAGGTGGCAGTCGAAGGTTTCTTACAGGGCTTTAGAAAGGCCTTCAAGGAATGGAAGAATTAAAATAAGTCCAGTAGCTATGGGAGCGTGTGCCAGCTTGGGAGAGCATCTTGAGTGAAGGAAGACTCAGGAATAGTGTACTCAAAGGAGAGTGAGGGGCAGCTTGGGGGCTCAATAAATTAAGAGAATGGCCTAGAGATGAGTGGTCCTGACTGCAGACACCTGCTAGTTGTGTGACCCTGGACAAGTCACTTCACCCCCATTATCTAGCCCTTACCACGCTTCTGCCTTGGAACCAATATATTGTATTGATTCTAAGACAGAAGGTAAGAATAATTTTTTAAAAGGATAGTGAAGACCCAAAGCTAATTAGAAAACATGTTCCAATTAGGAAGTAATGGGAAACAAATCCAAATTGGATAGGGGCAAATTATGCAGGCCCTTAAAAATTCACATGGAAGATTTTTCTCAATATAGCAGGTAGTAAGAACAGCTAGATGGTGCAGTGGATAGAATGACAGGTGTGAAGTTTGGATGACTTATCTGCCTGAGTTCAAATCTGGCCTCACACACTACCTACCTGTGTGACCCTGGACAGGTCACCTAATCCTAGTTGCCTCAGTTTCCTCATCTGTCAAATGAGCCAGAGAAGAAAATGGCAAAACATTCTGGTATCATTGCCAAGAAACTCCCAAATGGGGGTCATGAAAAGTTGAATATGACTGAATAACTGATAAATAGGGACACACTGAAGGAACTAGAGCAGAGAAATTTTATGATGAAGAACCTATTTAAGAACAAATTATCTAGTAGCAGTGTGCTAGATAGATTGTGGTAAAGAAAAGCAAGAATAGGAAACAATGACAGTCATCATGATATAAAATGATGAGAGGAGTGGGATGCATGAAGCCATTATGGTCTCTTTGCAGGCAGCCTGTTCTTGTGATCAGGGACTACCTTTTGCCTTTCTTTGGATTCCCAGTACTTTCCACAGTGTCCAGCACATAGTAGGTACTTAATGAATGTTTATTGACTGATGGATCCATGAGATCTCCAAAGTAGAGAGTATAGAGGAAAAAAAAAAAGAGCAGAAAGCCTGTGACTTTGACTTAGCAAGAGCCCCTATCATGAAAGAGAAGATAGCACTGAAAATCTAGAAGGAAACAGGAGCTGTTGGAAATAGACAAAGAGGAAACCCCAAAGCGGTGTTCTGAGTGACCAGGGAGAAGGAAAGTTTGATTAATGCTAAATATCACAGAGAGGTCCAAGGAATCCTAATGACGTAAGGCTCGTGGATTGAGAGCAAAGGTGCAGGTGATATTTTTGAGAGAAGAATCAGTAGTCAGGGAATAGAAGTCAGATATCCTTGGATTAAAAATAGTAGATGGGGAAGAAAATGAGCTATTATGTAAAAAACCATTCATTCAAACAATATGTCCCTAAAAAGAAAAAAAGAGAAAGAGTACAATAGCTGGAAATAGGATGTGATCATAAGGACCCAAGGAAGATTTTCTAAAAAATAAAAAATTCCACAATCAATTAATCAAGCATTTATGAAATATCTACTATGTGCCAGCTACTGTGCTAAATTCTAACAAAGGAAAATAATCCTTGCCCTCAAGGAACTTAAAGTAAAACACAGCGATGACAAACACTGGGATACATGCAAAATTATCAAAATAAATAGAATACATACAAAACAAAATATATACAAATTATGTACAAAATAGAATCTAGACAAAGTAAATGAAAAAAAAAAGCTGTTCAAAGAGGGGAGGGTACCAGCTATTGGGAGGATGAGGAGGGTTTCATGTCTTAGTGAAGGCAATAGAACAGCAACAACAGCAAAAAAAAATTAGTTACAATAGCAAACCGGTGAATATTGAATGATTCAACTACCATATGGTTGGTTGATTCTTCGCAAATTTAGGTTATGCTCAGATCATCTTCTCCACTGAAGTCCTACTTTCATGTGAGTGACTCCTGCCAGGTTCTTAAAAGCAATAATGGTGGAGTCTAAGCTCAGATGATTCTTGGCCATCTAGGAAGGCTTCCAGTAATGGAATGGAACTGTCCAGTGCTGGTGAAGTTGCCTCACTAGGTTTGAGAGGCCCAGCACTAGAAAATAGGATTGTTTTTTCTTCCCACATCAAATCATAAGAGCCATCTCTTAAGGCATGGAGAGATTTCATTCTGTATTGTTGATAAAGAATCTACACTAATATTTGAAATATTTTTAATTTTGTTTAGTGCAAATGACAAGACTTCATATAATCTCATAATATAAATAATAGAGATTATTGATATAGAGATAATAAACTTTCCACTTTTGTGGTTCATCGAGCTCTATACTTTACATTCGAAGCTTCTGGAAGGCAAAGTCTGGCCTCTC
Organism: Monodelphis domestica; assembly: GCF_027887165.1. Lineage (NCBI taxonomy): Eukaryota > Metazoa > Chordata > Mammalia > Didelphimorphia > Didelphidae > Monodelphis > Monodelphis domestica. Next base: position 59,186,728 of record NC_077234.1, read on the forward strand.
CATATCTGTTATGTTTCCTTTATTCAATTCCATACAAGTTTTTAATAAATACCTACTATATACAAGGCCCTGTGCTGGGTACTTGATAAAATTTGACTGATTTCAATTCAGAAAAAAAGGAAAATAAATAATAGTAGGAAGACAGCTTCATAGCTGTTTGAATTTGGGTTTTCATTTAAAGGAGATTTAATAGTTTCAAAAGCTCCTATGCCTTTTGCCATTCTCTCTCTTTTTTATTCATCAGGGTTGGGGGGGAGGCAGAGGGGAGCTAAATTCATTTGTCACCCTTCCTCTCCCCATTCATTTATGACTAATCATCAAAATATGGTTTCTAAAACCTACTTGATATCCTAGAAGTCTCTTCTACCAGATTAATCTGCTCATTTAAGCTCCTCCTAATTAAAAAACAGGAGGTTGTAGTTTACATAGAGGAAATCATCTCTGACACTTGGGACAGACCCCAGAACTCCAAACTGATGGGCTGTGCGTATGAAATGGAGAAAAAGAGCTTCTCTCCTCCCTGAATGAAAGAGACATTTTACAAATGCAATCTAGTGTTTTTTGTACTCAACCCTAGTTTTTTACATTTTTGATTCAGATTTGATTTCATTCGTTAATTTTACATGTTATATGCAGTATATATAGGTTTAGGCTTGAACTTAGAAGAATTCTTGTTGTATATGTTGAAGATGCTTATATTTTGACTAACTTCCCAACCTATCGTTCATTCCTCTGTTGACAAACTTTCTGATTTGGATTCTTAGCTGATAGAAGCCTAGCAACTAGGCAGCCAAAAAATGATTGTAAGAAGAGATTGGTAGAATATTGAATTAAGTGTATTTGTTTAAGTTTCTTATGCTGTTTTCAAAAATAAGTGTTGGTATCTGGTTTGCCATTTTATAAGCCCATTAAAAGGCAAATGCAAATCAGATTGCTTGTCAGTCTGGAAGAGGCCGATTTATTCTCTAATGATTTCTAATTTAGAGGAGCCTTTGTAAGAAGCCATATTTAATTGGTTGATAAAAGTAGACAATTGTATTTCAATCATAGGGGAACAAGGTTGTCAACCAACTCTTTGCCCATATGGTATTTCAATACAGAATGTGATGTTGCATTTGTGTTTTAAATTCCTGGGTCATATTGCAACCCTTTAAATAAGTAAAGCAAGATACCTTTGCATAAATAGTTGATTTCTAGCTCAGGATGTTTGGTCCATTAAGAGATGAAAAAATATATAAAAGATTTAGACAAAGGGAATTGATCTTGAATTTAGACAAAGGGGACGGAACCTGGATTTAGACAAAGGGAAGGGAACCTGGATTTAGACAAAGGGAAGGGAACCTGACTTTAGACAAAGGGAATGGAATATGACTTTAGACAAAGGGGATGGAACAAGGATTTAGACAAAGGGGATGGAACCTGGATTTAGACCAAAGGAATGGATCATGGATTTAGACAAAGGGAATGAAACCTGGATTTAGACAAAGGGGATGGAACCTTGATTTAGACAAAGGGAATTGATCTTGAATTTAGACAAAGGGGATGGAATCTGACTTTAGACAAAGGGGATGGAACCTGGATTTAGATCAAAGGAATGGATCATGGATTTAGACAAAGGGAATGAAACCTGGATTTAGACAAAGGGAAAGGGATCCAGAATTTGGGGAAAAAGAATGAAATTCAGGATCTAGAAAAAAAGAAAATACACTATAAATTTAGAATTAGGAAAGATTTTAGAATACATAAAGAATTAAATGAATAGGTGCCTAAAATATCTTACATTGTTAACTGTTTATTTAGGTATTCATGGGGAAGGAGAGTAATGTTTAATAAGACTGCAGGGTCCACATTGTGAAAACTTTTAAATGGCAAATCAGGAAGTTTGTGTTTTATCCTAGAGGTAATGGGGAGCTACTGGACATTCAATAGGGACATGACATGGTAACCCTTAGACTTTAAGAAAATCATTTCCTTCAGTATATCATGAAAGTTGCTTTGAAGAGAAGAGAGACAATGGAAGGAAACTAATTAGGCCTGCCTTGTTTTATAGAAACCTCTTATATTTAAACCATGTTTTCCATTCCTCTGTGGTTATAATTCTTACTAGAATTTTAGGGATTTATAAGAGAGCTAAGTAGTATTGAACAATTACAGCCTCACAGACTTTTAGTATTGACAAAAACAATTCCTCTGTGATCTAACCAAACTTTGCTCAAAGACCTTCTTCTTTGAGAGGAAACCATTAGCTCCTGGGGAAGTTTATTTCCCTTTTAGATAATTTTAATAATTAAGAAATTTCTCTTTACACCAATCTGATTTTGTCTTTTTGTAATGCTCATTCTGCTCTCTGGGGCCAAGTAGAACAAAAGTAATCTCTCCTCCTGAATGAGAGCCCTTTAGAGACTTTCAGCCATCTGTCAAGCCTCCTTTGTCTTCTCTTCTGCAAGCTAACCATCCCTAGTGCTGCAGTTGATCCTCGTTTATCATGAACATGATGCATTAGCACCCCATGTGTCTTTGGAGGCAATATGGCCTCAGCAATATATATTCTATTTGGTACATAGAGTACCAAAACTGGGAAACAAGGGAGTTTCTTTTTTTTTTAACTCATACCTTCTGTCTTAGAATAATTTAGAATACTGTGTATTGGTTCCAAGGCAGTAAGGACTGGCAGGGTAGGTTAAGTGACTTGTCCAAGGTACCACAGCTAAGAAATGTCTGAGACTAGATTGAACCCAGAAAAGAACTTCTCATCTTTAAGCCTGGCTCTTAATCCACTTAGCCACCTACCTATCCCCAACAAGAGCAGTTTAAAAGAGAAGTAAAAACATTTGTGCAAATTTATATTTCTAATGGGCAAATTGAATTTAGTGAAAACTTTAATTTATTTTTAAGTCTAAAAGAACATCTCAATGCAGCAAGATTCCCTTCTGGAGATCATTTCACTCTACCCTTCATTTTATGGTTAAAGAAACTGACTTCTTAGACTCATCCAAGCTCACACAGATGGCAAGTAGCAGGATCTCTCTCTCCAAATCTAATATTCATTCACTATACTGTGCTGCATCTATAGCTAAAGTCAAAACTCCAGCAGTAAAACTTGGAAAAGATGATTTGCTATATGTCATGTAAAATATCCATCCCTTCCTCTGAGCCTACACTTGCTAATTGGCTTCTTTTTAATTGGGTAGCGCCATTTTTGATTCATAGTTTCAAAAGAATAAAAACAGAAAATAACAGCAGGGATTCCAGAAGGGAACCAATGTGACACTGATCACTTAGCTGTTGCCAGATTGATGGAATCAATCAGATTCTGGCTATAAAAATGGGAATAAAGCTGACAGGAAGGGCACATGAGCAGTATTGACACCTGAGAAGACTCGTTTCCATTGCTGTGGGTTGTCAGTAACTTGGGTTATAAAGAAAAATGATGGGCCATTTGATAGCTCCACATTCTCTCCTTCCCCACCCAATCCCCCAAAGGGATGTAAATAGTGTGATGCTTCTTTAGGGAATAAAATCTAAATGGATTGTGGGAGAAGTTTGTGATAGATGTTCTTGCAGTCACTAAGGGATCATGTTGGGAATGGAAACTCTGAAGTCATATGATGGCAGGTTTCTTAACTCGCCTCAGTGCTCCCTTTTGATCCATCTGTATCTGAGTGAAAGTGAAAGATGAAGTCAGATTTTAGAATTTTCAAAAGGTCTGTCAGAGTGCATGAGCTATGAAATGTTTCTTTTTTTCTTTTCTGTTAATATAGAAGTAACTCCCCTACCAGTTTCTCCTTTTCCCAGTCAGTACTTTTCAAAGGTAAAATTGAGGATTGTTCTCTTGGGTGGAGGTAGGAGCAGAGATAGTGGGAGAATTCATATAATATCAAGGAATAAGAAAAAAAAAAGCCTCTAGTCAAAAAATGAACTGTTTGGCCTTAGAGAGAAAATTCTTAATTGTTTCGGTAATTGGAGTGGGGCTCGGTCAAGAATAACCAAAGGATACCCAAGCAGATCCTCTTCTCCCCTACACTAACCATTGACCTAGTATGCTTCTATAGCAGGATGCCAGGAATTCAGAGTCCTCCCCATGCCCATGTGGATCCTCTAGATACATATATGCACACAGATACCCACAATACTCTCCAGATTCAACTAGTGCTTATAGTAAGATAGAATAATGATTCACTAATTTTTCATTATTTCATTCAATCATTTTATTATTCATGAATGAACAATGATTCATTAATTTTCCTTTCTTATTTGAAAAGATGGCATGGTATGATATTTAAGAAATCACTTACATCTCATGTGATTAAAAGAAAACTTTCTGAGATTTTTATAAGAGTTCTTAGTGCCTCCTCCTCCCTATAGCATGGTGACCATGCTGCCTTGCCAGACCTCCTTCCTGACACTTCCTAGCAGGCCACGATATCATGGTCTTGAGTTTTTGTTTTTTTTTTTTGTCTTTTCTCTGGCACAAACCATTCAGTTTACCTAGCATTCCTGGTATGGGCTAGGCAGGGTAGGAATATACAATTCAATTTATCAGTCCCTTTTAAAGAATCTACTATATGCCAGACACCTTAGATTTCTGTAAGAAGTCTAAAGAAAGGAAATTACTCATCGAAGCATGATATCAGTCCCTGCCTCCTCCCTGCCCTCTCTTTCCCCTAAGTGGCATGTAAGCTACTGGGGGAAGCATTTTTGCCAAGCCTGGTTTCTCATCAATATTGGATTCCATGCCTTTTCAGTACTTAAATTGTCTACTAATTTCTTTTAAAAAAATTGTGAGAATGGTAGGGCAAGTGGTCTTATTCCTCTTTTTATAGTTGAAGAAACTGAGGTCCAGAAACTTTGTGGCTTTGCCAAGACTATGTTGTTAAGTCAGGGACAGAAGCTGAACTGATTCTCAGTTCCTATAATGTTCTTTCCCCTACATCACATCTTTATGGTGTTAGTCTATTGTGCTTAAAGATGATTTCATAATGTAACAATAACAACAACAACAATAACTACTTACATTTATGACAAAAGGACGCTGGGTATGCAATCAGGAAGAATTGAATTCAAATTTAGTTTTAGACCCTTACTAGCTATTTTGACCCTGGTCAATAGCAGGGAAGAATAATGGAAAATTTAATGAATTGGAAGACCCTGGTTCTTCCAAATTGTGTGTACCCATTTCACTATTCACATTTAATGTTCAGATGAACCAGAAAAACATATATGTACAACCAAAGGAAGTGTCACTTAAGTCACTTAACCTTCATTTGTCTCCATTTCTTCATCTGTAGAAAAGAAAGTCAGACTAGCACCTAGATCCCAAGGTTCTTGTGTGGATGAAATGGAATCATTAAAAAATATTTCCCCCCAATTACTTGTTAAAAAAAACATTTCTAACATCTTTCAAAGAATATTGACTCTCAATTTCTCTTCCTCTTGCTTTCCCTCTCCACCCTAAACCCATATCCTCCCACTGAAGTGGTAAGCATTCAGTAAGCTGACATTTTAAAAATGTTTTGCAAGCTTTAGATCACTATATGGATACTAGCAGTTATTATGACAACACCTGAAGAAGTTGCTACTTTTATCCCATTTTACAGATGAGGAAAGCCAGGGGCAAGATTTGAACCCACAACTTCCGTACTCTATGAATCCAATACTCTTTTCACTGCTTGACAACCCCAAATGAGGGTTTCTGACCTTATTTCTCAGCCTGATTTCTCTTCTCTCTTTAGCATGGAACAGATTGTGACTCCACTGCAGGTGGAGAGTCAGGTCAGAGCAGGTCAGAGTCTTTATCTTGGTCCTCGAGGCTCATTTATCATGTGCCATGTAGCTTCCATCTCCCCTCTGGTGTCAGTGGAATGTGGAAGCGTTCTTCTGTTTCCCCTCTTGACACTTCCCAACTCATACATCTACGCTGGCTCGCCAAGCATGCTAGCTTTCTATTTCTAAAGGACGCACAGCTCCAGTGCATGTTTTAATGACAGCAGATCAGTAGCACCATCTCCACCGTTTCCCCACAGCGTCTGATGGAGTAGCAGCCAAAGTGAAAGTTGTTCAGCCCTCCCTCTGCCCTCTGTCGACCTCCTGTCAATTCCAAAAGCAGCAGCCATGCAGCTCCTCATTAAGGATGCCTTTGAGATTTGATGGTGCCTGGAAGTTACTGAAAGGGGGCTTGGTGCATCCTCTCAGACCTGCTCACACGGAAGTCTCAGAGGTTCACCAGAAAGCCTTGTCCTGAGAGGGGCAGGTCAACCAACCAGCCTTAGCACTGGAGAGTCCAGTCAGTTTTCTCGATCATGTAGCACTTCTTTGGTTGGCCCGCTGTCATCAAACGGGAGCTATTTGATTGCTTAACTGAAAAGAAGGGGGAGCTTAATGTTCTGTCAGGGATATCTTCCATGTACATAGTACAGCCCATACAGAAAACTGGCCTCTCCCAGGTAAGGCTTCCATCTGGGAATAGCCAGACAAGCCCTGCCCGTGTGTAGCGAAGCCTTTGGAGCATTCTGAGCCAAGCCCTGTGTCCGTGGACTTTGAGGAAGATGAGCCGTTCAGAGGTCATCGTCTCTTATTTGAACTGAGCTGAATAAGCAAAAAAGGAAACCCATTAGACGGTCCTTGCCCAATAAGCAGACTTTGAGAAATTTGCTTGGGTGACTGATGGAAAGTCTGAGCTCATTTCAAGGCAGACTGCAGCTTTCAGGTCATTAGCTAATAGCCTTAAATGGTTCTTCTGAATTGTGCAGACCCATTTCACTATTCACATTTTTGTCTACTCATCTGCATATAAACATAGACAAACAAATGAAAGGAGTGTGACTCTTGAAGTGAATTTAATGACTAGACTAGTTGTGATGGACATTAGCTGAATCTGGGGAAAATGGTGTCCGGTGGTTTTGAGTTCTTCCCTTGGAGCCAAGAAGACCAAAGCCAAATCCTGACTCAGATACTCAAGAGTTTGTGTGACCCGAAGCAAGTCTTTCAGCCTCAGTTTCCCCGCTGGTAAAATCAGGATAATAATAGCTTCACAGAGCTATGAAAACAAATGAGATAACATATTAAGCACTTTGCAAACCTTAAATTTTATAATAATAATAACATAACTTAAATGCTGTTATTATTATCATTATTACGACTGTACTACAGTATGTATATTTCGCTTTGGCCCGTGTGTATAATGTGTATGCAGAAATATATACATGAAGACTGTAAGAAAATACAAAATTGGACTCAGACCGTGGAAGTCATTTCACTCAATCAATACTCAATGAAATTTATAAAAATCTAGGACTATACGCAACATACCACCCACAAGACACATGCGTATGTGTTTTCCTATATATGAAATAAAAGGTACATGCATAGATAGGTGAATAAATAGATGTATCTGTATGTCAAGGAACCTTTTATTCATATTTATGAAAAATATACAAATGAGAAGATCCATAAATATGCACATATCTAAATAAAAAGGGTGCGGACATACATTCACAGATACCTGCAATCTACCCCATAAGTCAGACAGTGTCAATAGAAGGGAAGAATAATGAACAATTTAATGAATTTCCCTTCAATGTATACTTTCATTTGGAAGGATTCATCCTATTTTAAGCCTTGTTTCCATGCGCAAGTTGCCCGGAGATGCAGGTTGGAGGAAATAAAAGCATATTTATGGAATACAAGACTAATTTTATTTATTAATGATCACTAGTAGCCTTGAATCAAGTTGTAACCCGAAAGAATGTACAATTTGTTTATTTGCTTGAAGCATAAACAGGTTAACTTATGAATTTTTATATTTCCTTCCCTGGTACAGACATTTGATTATATTTCGTCTTTATCTGTGCAAACAGACTGGTTCCTGCATAATACATACCTGGATACACACTGCTAAACACTGAACACCAGCAAGACGGACCCGTCCTTGGTTCAGGAGTTTGGTGTTATTAATGGGATCTGTCCAAGCACTGGCCCTCTGAAACTTCTTCAGCCTCATCTCATCTGCCCCTGCGCTGCTCCTAGCATACATCCCAGCTAGATTTCTTTGCCTTTCTATGGACCAAGATCCTCATTCATGGGGCCAAGTGCCTGCTTGATATTTGAGAACTGCACCCAAGCCCAGCATCAGTCTATGCCAAATGTTTTCACATAATCAGCTCTGAGTATCCCCTCTAAAGTCTACCTTCAGTGCCTCACTATTAAGTTTATAAGGCTTTAAAGTATGAGCCCAGTGACTTAAGGGAGAGCCAGGCTTATAGAAGGGAGGTCCTAGGTTCAAATCTGGCCTCAGACACTTCCCAGCTGTGTGACCCTGGGCAAGTCATTTAACTCCCATTGCCTAGCCCTGACCCCTCTTCTGCCTTGAAACTAATACCCAGTATTGATTCCAAGATGGAAGGTCAGGGTTAAAAAAAAGGGGGGGGAAGTGTTATTGATTTATTCATTTAGAACTGTGTGAGTGTGTGTACTGAGCTGGTGGTAGAGTAACTTGCCTTTAATAGACATCCAAAATAGATGAACTTTTTAGAACCCAGAAGCCTCAATGACTTTGCTGGGGTTCAGACCATTACTCTGCGTAAAAGATTAGGGAGAATTTCAAGTTGACCACGTGGCTTAGGAGCCAAAATCTATTCCTGCTCTTTGGGACCTAAGCTTTTACTCTAACGTTCACTACAGTGAATTTGACTCCGTTTCCCCATCTGAAAGTATAGCCGATGATTCACATCCCCTCGCCATTGCTCTGGGGGTGCTGTTAGTGTAGGTAGTTTCCTGTGACTCACCGGGGAATACTTGGGTTACAGGAACACTGATCTGATCCCCGATTCAAGTGTGTGGATTGGTTGATGGGAAATAATGGTCTTCATTGGCTACCATTTTGTAGAAGAATTAGAGCGGGAGTTGATAGACCATTTGGAGAGAAACTATGGGAACTGGCTGGGAAGTCATTGGTATTGTCCCCATGGAAACATGATGGGGAGGAGAAGAGGGTAAATGGCAGCTCTCCTCTGATCTTCCTGGTAGTCCACAGATTGCAGGCTGGTTAGTATCTTTCATACCTCAAACCATCTGGCGGTTCATGGGCGTGGCCGATCCCCCTCCCCACTAAATGTAGATTTCAACCTCTCCATACCTTGGCTGGTGGTTTTTATGAATTTCGGAGGCTGAAAAGAATGTTATCGGCTGCTCTGTCCACTTTCTGGTAAGAAGCCTATTTGTTTCTAGGAAAGCTTCTGCTCTGAAAACACACCCAGCACACCAGTTAGTTGTACGCTTGAGACCGTTCCAGTTTGCTAGGACCTGCCATTGTGAAGAGTGGGAGGAGCCCAGCCTTGATCATTTATTTGAAGAGTAAAGTGAGTCTAAGCCATTCTTGACTTGTTCTGGCATACAGAGAGGTGGCTGGGTGATAGTGGTGGATCCAGAGTGAGAAAGACTTCTCCTTAAATCCTCCTTTGGATAAATGTCGGTGTGTGGCCCTGGGAAACACTTCTTTTCTCATCTTTTAAGTTGCGGTAATAATAGTATCGACCTCAAGGGTGCTTATGAGACTCAATAGATAGAAGATGTTTTCCAAATCTTGAAGTATTGTATAAATGTTAGCTATTAGTTTTATCTATTTTTATCTTATAATCAAGAGCTCATTCTTATATGTGCATGTAGTAATGTATGTATTTTATTTTTTTAAAACCCTTACCTTCCGTCTTGGAGTCAATACTTTGTATTGGCTCCAAGGCAGAAGAGTGGTAAGGGCTAGGCAATGGGAGTCAAGTGACTTGCCCAGGGTCACACAGCTAGGAAGTGTCTGAGGCTAGATTTGAACCTAGGACCTCCCATCTCTGGGCCTGGCTCTCAATCCACTGAGCTACCCAGCTGCTCCCTGATGTTGTATGTATTTTAGAAAGAAATGTAAATAGAGACAGATAGGTAGCACAGTAGATAAAGAGCCTGGCCTTGGGTCAGAGGACCTGGGTTCAAATTTGGCCTTAGAAAATTCCTAGATGTATGACCCTGGGTAAGTCACTTACCCAAAATTGCCTTGCCTTTGACATTCTTCTGCCTTGGAATTGATTCTAAAAGAGAAAAGTTTTTAAAAAGCTGTAAATAAATATAAAAGTCATTACTTGATTTTTACTAAGCTACATGATGCCATCCATGTGGGCACTTCCCTGCCTTTGTCAAGGTGTATAGCACCCTCACTAAGCCTTTGTAGATATTTTAATGAATTTCTGTCTCCCACATCCTCTCCAATGAATATCTGGTGGCCCAAACAAGAGCTAGGCAAATAAAGGTAAGTGACTTGTTCAAAGTCACACAGCTCGGATGTGTCTAAGGCCAGATTTGAACCCATGTCTTTCTGACTCCAGGTCTGCTACTCTATTCACTGAGTCACCTAGATACCCCAATATAATTTTTCTTAACCTCAACTTTCTCATTGTAAAATGGAAATAACCATACCCATGAAGCCTACCTCCCAGGTAAAAAGATTTATGTAAAATACGTTGTACACATTAAAATACCATATTAATATTTCATCTCTTGATATTGACATATGGTCTATCATCAGGCTCATATCCAAAGCTTTCAACATTTAGTAGAATCTTCTAGAGCTTATGGTTCACTGACATTACCCTTTGAGAATCCAGGCTTACCTTTACACTAAAATAAGCCATCTAAGTTGGAATTGAATGGAGGAAGGAATTATTACTATCTGAATTAGCTATTTCTTGGAGGAAGTTTGGTGTCTGAATTTTGAATTGTGTGTGTGTGTGTGTGTGTGTGTGTGTGTGTGTGTGTGTGTGTGTGTGTGTTGGCCATTTAATAGCTATCGTATACCTATATTGCTGGATGATGAGAGAGCGACTCTGTTTTTTATTGTGCCCACAAAGGGATTGGCAGTTTTTGAAATAAAGTCTGCTAAGATTAGTAGAAGATGCAGAAAATCTCCAAAGAAAGCCATTCTTGTTTTGGTCTCTGGAGTCCTCTGTGGGACTAAGTTATTACAGCAAGGAGTGAAATGTTTACTGGTGTTATTCATGAAGTACCTGTTATGTCTTCTTTGCCTTAGGAAAAATATTGTTCTTCATTTTTTTCCTCTGGTTTCCCTGAGCTCCCTAGAACCAAGAACACTATGTTAAAAGAAGAGATTCATACATATTCTTATCATTTTTCTTATCCTGGATCCTTGCCCAGAGACTGGAGCAAGAGTCCCCTCTAAGGTCTCCAATTAGGGGCTTAAGCTTGAAAGGAGTGTCAGACAACTTTTGGTACCTTCTTCCCCTTGTATTTTACACCTGGGAGACATCTTTCTTTCTAAGCACGTTGAGAATTAGTCCTTTATTCCTCCAGGTTATTAAACTGAGGAGAAAATAGTGGAAGTGGGGCTAATGATTGGCATCTGGTTATCATTCTCTTGATCTGTCCCCAATTAAAAGGTGAGTTTGGACTCATTAAACTCAACAGTGTTCATGGTCACCATCTGTTTACTGGGCACAGCTGGGCATTCTGTCCCATGCCTCTGACACCTTTTCTATTATAAACTTCATTAGTAGTCATCCCAAGTGTTTTGTAAATTCTTTTTTGAACCAGCATTCAACTGGAAGTGTGTTTTACTCCTCTATAATGGCTACACTCTTCTACCATGAGTATTCAGCTTCATTAAATCCATTATCAAGGACCCTCTCAGAATTCTCTTTTTAAAAAAAAATCATCAGATTCTAAGTCTTTTATATTGATCATGCCCACGTACTCTGACAATGGAGACTAATATATTCTGAAAGAATGAGTAAGTTAGAGAAAAATTAAAAAGGAAAAAATCTATCAAAGAAGATGACCACATACCAAAACCTATAGGCAAAACAGACTTTAGTGGAAAATTTTTATCATCTCTAACGACACCAAGAAAATCGAAGAAGAAATGATCCACAGAATGGAGCAGGGATATAAAAAAGAAGAAATCAACAAATTAAATACTCCTCCTGGAAAGTATAAAAAGAGAAATTGTAAAAAGCAGTGGATGAATAAAATAGATAACAGAAATAAAATGGTCAGATTTTTAAAAAATGATCAAGATATAAATCCTAATTAAGGAGAGGAAGAGACAGGAAAAAAAGAAAGAGTATAGGGGCAGAAATGAGACATAATATCATACGTATTCAGTATGTTGCTATATTTTGTTCATACTTCTTTGTTTTGAAGGAAGTTTCTATTGGGGTTGGGGAATCATTAGGATAGTCATCTAGTGGACTTTAATTGACTTATATATCATTACTAAAGAACAGCAGAGCATTCACTATAAATCAATCAATTATCAATAAATGCTTTTTGGGCTCTAAGCACTGACTAAACTCTTGAGAAATAAAGAAAACAAAAACAGTTCCTTGTGTAATAACAGCATGGTATAGCGGATTGAGAGCTAGTCTTCAATCCATGAAGCTGTCAGTTCAAGTCCTGCCCAATACATACTGGCTGTCTGATTAGGCAAGTCACAACCTCTCACCTTTTCTAGGCAACATACTAAGGCTCCAAGTTGCAGGTCAGTGAAGACACTGACCTGTGTTGGAGGAGGAATTTCTTTGCCTGGTAGTCCCCCATACCAATGAAATAAGCCACAGGTCCTAGCCCTAATGCGTGACTAGAAAAAGACTTTTTATTTGGCTTTTGTTTTGGAAGAGGACCCAGGTCATCACAGGGTGATGTCTTGCCTTGTGCATAAATTGGATTTAACTGAGACATAGTGGCAGAAAGTCATTGCTTTCTTTTCTCTTCCAAAGCTATCAATGTCCAGTGGCTAGACAGAAATCCAGAAAGGAGATGGACTTTTCATGTAGGGAGAGCTGGGGAAGGTGGGAGGGGGCTCATTTCAGTAATTCTCAAGAGATAAACCAGTCTGTAAACCCTATTAGTATCCATGAAATAACATAAGATCTAGAGTACAGCCCCCAATCTATGCTGATGGACTTAAATGGGGATGAACCAGTATCACAGTGGATGAGAAGGTATGGATTGGCTACCATTTGTACATGGCTATCATCTGCCTATACATCGGTGATATCAGTGATCTCACAGTTGCCCTGGGTCACTACTTCCACTTTAGAATTAGAATTATACTTATTTGTTAAATAGCTTTCATTTTTCATGAATCCCCAATACTTTCTGCTTTCTACCTACGTATGTGAAGTATTTGGTGGGGGAAGGCTGGAAGGAGAAGGACCTCATTTTTTCCCCTCCAGGTTCATCTGCCTGAGCTAAGGTCTTCAAAGACAACTCTATTACCTGAGCATCTTTATGAGTGTTCTTTCAAAGTGTGTTGATGCTGAGATTGGTGGTCTAGTTACTTGGCAGAAAACTTACGGTTGGTTGAGGGCTTTATTTCTAAAAGGCTCTAAGTGAACTATCCCTACAATTGTTCATAGCTGAGCTTCCTAGAAGGAATTAACAGGCTTCCTTTGCTCAGGCATTTTCCATCTTAAATGGGTTAATTAATTGGAAAATCCAGTTCACCAAACCACTCCATTCCCCAACCATGCCAGTTAACTGAATTGTAACCTGTAACCGACACAGGCTAATATCTCCTCTCCATGCCAAATCAATGTGGGACTTTTCCTTGTGTCTGGCATGCATTCCCTTCTTCCTTGGGATTGGGCAATTATGGCTTTCCTTACAAAAAGCAGTGACATTTTGGAGGTGATCATCAAAGGTTACACATGTGTTTTTACACATTCTTTAAGCAGGTTTTCAACATGATCCTATTATGGGCCAACTTTTGTTTTCAAACAATGATGAAAAGGATGTTTAACTAAGTAATATTTCTGAATAGGGCCAAGAGAGGTTTCCAGGTTAACAAATAACAAAGCAAGCAGCAGATTGCAAACCCTGTGAATTATCTTTTTTATGGAGACTAGCCTTCCACCAAGGGATATGCTGCTACCCACTACTGTATAATTGACCTTGCTAATTATATTCTGCCTGGAAGGAAGAAACGATTTGCATTTTTAATTGCCTTTTAATTCTTTTGCAACCATGTGGGTCAGCAAAATATCATTTCCTTAATTCTGGGGTATTCATGGAGGATTGATAGCAAATAATGGTTGTTTTTTTAAACAAATAGCATCCCTTTGATGTCCAGATATCGATTAATCAAAAAGAGGATGGACTACCTAAGCTTTGCAATAATGAATGTCTGAGAAGCGCTCTCTTTGTCTGAATTCTCAAATGTCATTATGAACTCTTCTAGAAACAGAGCAAATATACTTTTCACTAAAGGGAAACTTCTGAACTGACCAATTCTAGAAGCTTCCAAGGTGTCAATTAGCATCTCAAGCTAAGTGTTGCAGAAGAGAAATATTCACTAATACAATTTGTCTTTTATTTTAAAAAATCTTCCTAAATATTTGCTTTCAGGATACTGAGATTTTGTCCTTTCCCTTATGATGATGTTTTTTATCTGATAACTAACTACCTCTAGTGAGAAGGGAAAAAAATTCTCATTAGGAGAGAGCAAACAATAATTCTAAAGAAGATAAGTTGACATAAAAATAAATTTTTATGCATTTATTTTCTTCAACCTTTTTTCTGGCATTGCCACAGTTCAATTGAGCAGGTCTTGAAGCATGAAAAAATATTTTCTATCTATTGTTATGTTCGTTTTGAATTAGTTTCCTTTTTGAAAAAGAAACTCTAGAAAATCCCATTTCTTTTGCCTAGGCTTTGCAATGCTTCCGCTAAATGAATAAGCCTTTCTCCTCCTGGAACTACAGAAAGGTCTGGGAAGCCAAAGAAGTCTGACTTTCTCTTTACTAGAAGCATGGTCATTCAGCAAGTGGGTCTCAAATATTAACGTATTTTAGATGATAACCCATTAGGGATATTGAATGAAATGAATTTTATATTATCTAATATGAAATGCAGTTTATTGGTCTAGTAAGGGATTTTCAGAATAATTATACTAAATCCTTTTCAATGCTTAATTGCTGAGTGGTAGGAAAGAAAGGGAGGGAGAGGGGGTGGGGTGAGGAGAAGAGAGAAGAAAGGGAGACAGGAGAAAGAAGGAAGGAAGGAAGGAAAGAAAGAAATCAGCAGAAAGAGAACCAAATATATTCCTTGAATGCAGTCATAGAAAGATATTATTTTAATGACAAAAAAAGGGATATTCATTCAAGCTATACGAAGTTGAGACCTTGTGAAAGTCCTGAATTTAGTACATCACAGCCCAATTTCGGGAAAAGCTTTCTAGGTAGTCACCAGACTACCACCAAGCCTCCAAAATGGGACATAGTAAGAAATGCAGAGTTTGCGGTGCAAAGAGATTTGCAGCTGTATCTAGAGGACATGCCTCCTCTCTTAATAACGTGCTCAGTTTCTGGCCAGTCTGGATTTTCAGGCAACAAGACAAAGGGCTCCGAGAGCAGACGTTTGAGATTCCATTTGGAAAAAGGGAGGTGTTTCCAGGAATAAGCTCTACTGGACCAGCATGCTAATGCTGTAGAGCATACTGCTTCACTGCATTTCTGTTTTACCCAGTAGAGTTAACCAGAAAGCCTTTTTTGTCCCAGACTTTGCTTTTGAATAACATCTTTCCAAAACACTCCTTAGATTCAGTCATATTATGTACGCTCATGGCTGTTTAATTTGGAATAGCAAAAAATAAAAAACAGCTTACATACCCAACAAGGAAAGAATGGCTGTCAATTACGCCTATTAACGTCATGGAATATTACGCATCTATTTAAAAATAAATGTGAAATATACCAGGGAAGATACCATGATGCGCTGGGGAAGAGCAATGATGCTGGAATTAAAAGAACTAGACTGAAGAGCCACTTCTGAGGCTTAGCTACTACTTGAGTGACCTGGAACAAGTTATTTAGCCCCCTGGGCTCCAGTTTTCCCATATGTAAACTGAGAGAATTGGATTAAATGGTCTCAGGTCACTCCCAGTGCTTAATCTGTGATCCTATGATTTTAACAAAATGCCAAATGACCTCTAAAAATGAATGCAGTGAATTAATCCAGAATTTGTATAGATAGATAAACATGCATGATATTTATGTAATATATACAGTGATCTCTCACCTATCGTGGGAGTTAGAGGTTCCAGAGACCCCTGTGATATGTGAAAATCTGCAGTATAGCCGCGTTATATTTATTTTATTATTTATATATATTTCAAAGCTTTATAAACCCTTCCCACTTTCCTACAAACCTTTTCCCCACTCTTATTAACCTTTCCCACACTCTTATAAACGCTGAGCCAGTCGGCGCCTAGGATACAGAACACAGCACTGTGGTTGGCCCCGTATTGTAGCAAAAACTCCACGAGACAGAATTAAATATATATATATATATATATATATATATATATGTTTTTTTTAAACCCACAATACTTATTACAACGGTGTCTTAATGAGTAGACATGAGTATGCCTCTATCTGTGTATCTATCTAGCTATCCATCTCTCTCTCTTTATCTCTTTCTCTATACATATATACCCTCTTTATGTAGAATTATCTATATAGATTTAGACATATTTATAGATAAGTACCTAACTATAAATCAATGTAATTATATAAATATCAACAAATATGTAGTTATCTGTTTAGCCATCTATCCTCATAGCTATCTATCTCTCTATATATAATACGGTAAATATATATATATATGTATAGATATATAAAACATATATGATATGAGTAAATACATAAATATATATAATTATCTATATAACTATATGTAGATTTAAATATCCATCTATAAACAAATAAATATCTATATTTACCTATCCACACATCTATCTATATATCTATACCTATATCATATAAATATAATATATATAAAGAATTTTATATTTATTATATATATTACATATATAATATATATAAAGAATTTTATATTTATTATATATATTAGATATATAATATATATAAAGAATTTTATATTTATTATATATATTACATATATAATATATATAAATATATATTAGAAAAATTTATAAATGAAAATAAAAATAAATAAAATCAATAATAATTTGTAAATGTTAAATATTTATCAATAATATATTAAATATAAATAAATATAGTTATCCGTGATAATATATAATATTTAAATCTTATATATTATATTAAATTAAGTATATACATAAATAAATATATTTATCAATGATAATATATAAATATATATCAATATATGTAGGTAGCTAGATAGACAAATATATAGATGAGAAAAAAAGTAGAGAGGCAAGTAGGTCCAAGGTAGTAGATTTTCATGATAGGCCTTCAGTGGGCATTCATGATAAAAGATATTTTCTTTTTCATATGTCATTTATTATTAATTCATTTGATTCTAACTTGGTAAATACTAGGATTTTCCTATTACCTTTTCTCCCTATTTTGTATTTTTATTGAATTATTTGATGTTGAAAAGTTTTTGGGAGTTGATCTTTTTAATTCCGAAATTATATGCTATTTTGGTCCAACTTTCTTCCCTGGTAAATCCAGTGAACTGAAAGGAATTTTTTATTATCTTGTAATTCCTGAGATATAGTCATCATTCTCACTAGCATACCTTGTTGTCTGGTCCTAGATATGGAAGGGGTACTAATAAGATTGAGCTGGCTTTTCACGGACCACCTGACATACTCCTGAAACTTCTTCCTTTTGTAGATTTTCTTATTTTAGTGTTTCCCATAAAAGGAGTGACTGTGTGATACCGAATGGATTTCATTTAATTGAAGGTTCTGATTAATTCAGACTTCAGTAAACTAAATGGAGCCCTTGAGGTAAATTAGAGTCTCTAAAATCAAGTTTTATGATTGTGTGGCTAATAGATTATTTCTATAATTCATAGTCCTTGACAATATCATTCCCTTCACATAAATCCATTTCAGAAGGCTCCCAAGTTGATGTGATCATTCTTGCATTCTTGAAAATGCCTTTGAATTTTAATGCAAAATAGCACCATTCATTTAAAATATCCTTTCAATAAGCCCTCCTTGCCTTTTTTCCCACCTATTAATTGATTTCAACAGCCTGCTAAAATTAGGAAACGTCTCTGCTTTAATCATTATTGTAAAATGTCTGTGGTGGTACAAAGCCCAATTTGGATGCTCTTTGAATGTTTGTTTGTCCATCTGCTCAGAGCATAATTGGAATCAAGCAGTGGCCCCAAGGGAAATTTAAGTTCTGCCTTTCTGCCCTATTGCTTTTGTGGTTCACATTTAACCTTTTCACTTTATCTTCTTGTCACACGTCAGAGTTCTCCAAGTCTAGTGTTATGATTAGTTGCAGGAGATGACGTGTATTATGTTGCTTTCTAATCCAATCCAGACCAATCGATGAAGCATTTATTAATCATCCTTGTGTACTGTATGCTGCAAGACACAGTGCTAGGCTCTGGGGGCAAGCAAAACAAAACAAAGAACAGCCCTGGACCTCAAAGAGCATAGGTTTCTGTTAGTACCAAGATGAGTTCACATGAACTCTCCTCCATCCTCCATCCCATACCCTCAACCCAAATACAAATAAAGATATGAACAAAAGTTGTCTTGGATGGACAGATAAGGATGGATTTCAGTCTGTGTTGGACCAAATACCTGCGTTGATGAAATCAGAAATCCATAGAAGCATCAAAGTAAGAATTCAGTGGGGCTCGTGCCTTCATATTTCAATAGAAATATTTTCTATTCTTATAGCAGATTGTAAATATGTCAGGTTGGATTTTTTAATGGTCCCTGAGATGATAAACATGGTTGTGAATAGCAATTACAAGACAACAGTATATAATGGAAAGAGCTCTATTTGGGTTCAAATCCTGCCTCTGACATTTCCTATTTATATGTCTTTGGGCGAATCAATTAACCTCTCTGAATGTCAGTTTCCTCATTTGATAATTGAGGTGGATTCTGATGACCCATCCATACTTCCATGCTTCCAGCATTAGAGGATCAATTTTCCATCTGCAAAGACGAGCCCACTAAATCATGATCTGCTCAGGGCAGATCCCGCTTTCCTCTCCTGAATGACAATATTTTCTACTTTGCATGGCCTTTACTTCATGATTATTCTGCTGCTCAGATAGAATAGGAAGGGAAAATATTTACAAACAGCCTAATTAACCACCCTCTTTCTTATCTCACACTCCCTTTCTATATGCCAAGCATAAAGTTGATGAAGCTAATGTTGTCACCAGACTGAGGTATTTTAATTCAGCCCACAGAAAAGGCTCTCAGGAGTTGGAGGATGTGAAATTAGAGGGCAGGACCCTCTCCCCTTAGACATACCATTGCAGTTCAGTAACTGACAGGAGATTTGAATTGTTATCTGATTCTAGAACATAAGTATAGGAGAAAAAATAGAAAAGTCTCCAAGTTCTGCTGTGTGTTCCAGGAGGACCAGTACCTCTGGTGTGAGGACTTCCCAAGTCCCTTTCATCTCCCTTTGGGGTCTACCTTTCACTCAGCTCTCACCTGTGGCTCTAAGAAGCTATACATGCCCAGTGGCCACTCCTGGTAAAACTGCTCAGCAGATGGGCTGAACTGGGTTGAAGGTAATCGATAAACCTGAAGATGAGTTAGAGGTGTATCTACCTCAAGCTTGTGAAGATTTCCCCCAGTGAAAAGGGCAGAGGAGAATTTTTTTTTTCCCAATAGATATGTAGGTGTCCATGGAGGGCTTAGAACAAGATCATCCACCACACCTTGCAGAGTCATCAGTTGACTTGACTTTTGTCTTGCCATCAGCTTTCATGACTGGAAAATAAAGTGAGAATGATGACTTTAGTCAACTCTGCCTCACTTAAATCCAGTTCACAGGCACATGAAAACATCATTCCATTATGTCATTGGTCCTCTTCAAAAACAACATCTTCATCTTCCCTTCTCCCTTTTCCACCCTCACTATCATAAGCCGGTGGGCTCATCATTTGACTCCCTGATAGCTTCCAGAGTCTCTTAATTGGCTTCCCCAACTCTGGGCTGTCCCTCTTCTTCTCTTTCCCATCTGCCACTTGAAGATTTATCTTTCCTAAACTTTTTTCAGCTTGTCGGTCCTCTGCTTAGAAAATGGAACTCCATTCCCTTTTGCCTGGTGCATCCAATCAAAGGTCCTCTACATAAGTTCCTTCGTTTTCTATACTACTAATTGCTATCATTTATAAAGAACTTGATAAGATTTGCAGAGTTATTTAGATGTTGCCTCATTTGATCCTCAGGATAGTGGGAGATAGATGCTATTCTTATCATTCCCATTTTATAGGTAAAGGTACTGAACCTCAGAAGGGTTAAGTGATTTGCCTGCCCAGGATTACACTGCTAGTAAATGTCTGAAGGAAGATACAAATTTGGGTCATCTTGACTCAAAGCCCAGCACCCTCTCCACGATGCCCCCTATATTTGACTACTCTCATCACCATGGATGCTTAAACCATTTTACTTCTGGTTTTGCACCATTCATTTTAGGAATTAATTACAGACTGTATTATACCTTTTCATGGCTTCTCAAAATAATTAGATGGACCAGTCAGTGATAACTCTAAGACCTTTGACTTAATTCATGTGAGGGAGAGTCATGTGACTTAATCAGAATGCCCAAATGAATTTCAAAGGTAAGCAGAGCACCAAGAAAAGTATATTAAGGTCACACTTATCATCACCCTCTCAACACACTAGAAGAAGCTCACACCTCCTACCTAAGGTATTCTGCCAACCCACATCCCATTGGATCAAGGATTGATACCTTCAAAGCAGAATACGGTAAGATGGTGAAGAGATGGAGTAAAACCAACATCATGACCTTAAGACCATGACAGAAGGAGGGAGCTCAACTTACAAATTTCAGCTATAGCAAGCTCTTTTTCTTCGGAGTATGTGTCCAGAAATGGGATCACTTGGCCATAGATGATACTGATATGTCACTTAAAGTTCTGTAAAGCATTTTAGTTACATTATCTCATTGATTCACAGAGTAGCTTCCCGAGAATATAGATACTGCTGTTACACCCATTTTACAGAAGACGAAACAGAGGCTTAGAGAAACTAAAGCGACTTCCTCGGGGTCACACACCCAGTATTAGAGGTGGAATTCAAAGCTAGGTTTCTCAGAACTCTAAGTCTGGTGATCTCACTACCACACTTCTGAACATTCAGAATTCTGCTTCTGGCAGATACCTAGTATGATACCTCCAGTCTAAATGTTGAACTGGTAGCTTTTTTTTTTAAATCTTAGAAAGGATGACTTTCTGAGGACTATTAAGGAGCTACAGGACTATTCATTATTTTGCCTCTTCAGGCAGATTATTTGAGGACAGCTATAAATCATAAAAGTGTGCTTTAAATTCTTCCAAAAGGCAGTTGGCCTAGATGGTAAAGGCAAAATTAACTTCTTTGGCTACCCTTTGAAGGGGATTTTGGAACTTCGTGCAGGACCAGAGTGAATAGTGTTCAAATTCATCCTGTGACTTACTCCATGGGAATAAGCTTTGATTTAATGCTACTACTGCTCCTGCTTGCAGATGCCTTAGTTCTCTTTACCCATAGAGAGAATGAAAAGAAACAGTCATCTCTTTTTTAAATCCTTTTGCTTCAGGTTTCCCCATTTATTGGACATGTTTCTTGATCTCCAATCAGCACACCATGCATTCCTATCTCAAGTTTTTCTTGACCTATTCATGGGAAATGATATGGTAGAGCCCTTCAGGGAAACATCCAGCAGTGAGAGGGGAAAAAATCCTAACAGAACAGTCCAAGGAAATGATAATTTTGTCCTTTCAAAAAATTCCTTTCAAAACCAGCATTATCAGAAGAGCAGTTGCCTTTTCTAATTAGAAGTCCCAGCTCTCAACCATGAGAATTTCTTTGTACGTTTGTATTGAAAAGAAATATTAAATGCCTCAAACATTAGTGAGAAGAATACTATAGAATGGTAGAGTTGGAAGGGACTTAGTAAAGAATAGTAGACTGGAACAAAAAAAAATCATTTTACAGTTCAGGAAATAGAGCCTCAAAGGTATGAAGCGATGAAAGCATTTAGTGTCAGACCTCAGTCTAGAGCCCAAGCCTCCTCCTCCTAGGCTAGTAGTCTTTACATGTACCACTCTGACTTTGAATTGTTCATGTTTACAATTTTCCAGATCAATGGTTCACTTTCATTCTAGGTCATGTTGACCAAGTGTTGCTTAAAGGTCTGTTCTTACTGAAATCCAGTTTGCACAACAAATTGCATTTGCTGTTCCTCAAAGTACTGAGGCCATGAGGAGAGTGTTCTTTGGGATAGAAGCCATCCATCAATCATGGCTCCTTGTCTGCAAGGACATGGTGAAATGGATCACAGAACAGTTCTGCTCTTCTCTTGCTCTTACTCCAATGGAGATGCTCAAGTCAGGGCAGTAGCTGGGAGGAGTAGTTAGCGAGCTAGATAGACTCCATATGGTTTTCTGACAAAGTCCTTCCTTCTGACTTGAAAGTAGATCATACTCCAGATGAAATGGAAACAATAGGTTGTTGAATTAATTTCTTTCATGTGGGAGAGTTTCTAGAAGAGGAAATGGCCCCGGCACATATTAAACCTTTCTTCAAAGCAAAGGAATGTTTTATTGATCTCAGTTTTTTTGAAAAAGAGAACGTTTCAGCCAAATCACACTACAAGTAGCAATTTGGTAAGTCTGTTATTGGCAGACAGGTACAAATTGACTTATCAGTTTTGAAGAACAACAGCCACTTAGTAAGGATTTCTGTGCTAAATTTATTTGTTGTTAATGAAGTCTTAAAATTGAATTTTCAGTGGATTGACTTCATAAGGTGAAGGCATCAGCATTTGTGAGGCTAGAAAAGCCAGGATCCAAATGGCATCACGTTATCATCATCACTACCATCCTCATCATTGTTGCTACTGTTGTTGCTGTTAGTTTGGGCAGCAATTTGAGTGTTTGGCAATTCAGAAAGAAAAAATATCCATATTCAAGCTAGTTTTTGTGATTATGATAGTTGCGTGGTACGCTACCCCATGCAGCCCACATTTGGGGTATCATACCTGGTTCTATACCTCACATTTTAGGAAAGTTAATGATAAAGTTGAACATCTAAAAGGGTGAACAAACTGAGAATGTTTAGACTAGAGAAAACTTGGGAATAAGATAATGAGAAGTTGCATTGATTGCTGTCTTCAAATACCCGAAGGACTATTGAACAGAAGAGAGATTTAATTGTTCATCTTGTCCCTCGAGCAAAGAACAAAACAAGTGAATGGAAGATTCAAGGGGAAGCTGAATGCAGGAAAATATATAAATACACACTTCCTGACTAGCTCCAACTGGAATGGGCTACTTTGAGAATTAGTGGGACCCCCTCCATGGACGTCTTCCAACAAAGTCTAGATGGTCACCTCTTGGATATACTTTGGGGATGTCTATCCTGGTTATACCTTAGATATACTCCAGATGGGATTAATATTGGACTAGAAGGTTCTGAGGCACTTTTCATGTTGACATCTGTAATATAGTGGCTTATAGTAAGATTTCCAGTCCTCTTTGAATTAGATGAGCCTTTGGTATCACGGGGGCTTTAAAAATAAAAATGGGGGGGGGGTAATTTTATTGTTTTCCCCAGTTTTTCTGACATTTAAATAATCTATTTCCAGTAGAAGGTACTGCTGCTTCCTCTCTAACTCTAGAACTATTCTGTTAATATAATTCTGTCAGAAAAGCTATAAATTGTGACAACCAGAAAAGTCCCCAAGGTTTTACTTAGTCACAGGGCTCATTTCAAATTGTGATGCAGGAAGGAGATGTGAAGCTAATGACTGGTTGCTCTGACAGGAGATTTCACAGATGTAGCATCATTTGCCTTCATATGTTGGTTATATTCCTGTTATCTCACATTTATGGGAGAATGTTTCTTTTTGAGATTTGCAGTAACCAAACATAACAAAGATCTATTTGGCATTTTTAAGAAAAAATATTGCTAAGTGTTTGGCTTTTTATCATTTCTTAATGTTTGTGCAGCATTTAGAAAATGTACCAATGGTCATATATGTGGTTGGTTTAATTTTTTCAAAGATGCTTTTGGCCAAAATCTACTATTGCCATTGACTGAAACCCTTCTGCCTCACCTTTTAGCCCTCTGAGTCTTGGAGTTCTGTGCATTTAGGCAGAATCAGGGACTCTTTGCAGATGACTTCCTGAAAATTTCATTGGTTTGATATGGTAAAGGAGTAGCATCATCAGTACAATCAGATCTTTTCCCAGAGCTGTATCTTTGAGTTCTAGTATCCTAACTTGTTGGATTCCTGAGCAGTGCACTTGGCATCATTTTCAGTTCCAGTTACTTCTCAGTTATCTGGACCACTGGAGGAGAACTTTGGTTTAGGTACTCCCAATTCCATCAGATGTTTATATGTATATACGAGTGCATCTCATGTTCAGGGAATTCACAACACTTCAGATTAAGGAATGGAGCAACAGCAAGAAGAAGCGACTAAGGAAGAGCCAGAAAGCTTCTGTTTAACTATTACTTCTTTTCCATTTTTGACAGTTGCTCAGACCTTCCAAGTACCAACTTTGCCCAAATGCTCCTTCTTACTTCTGAATGTCCTCATTTAACACTTGACTCATATATCCTCCTTTGGGATGATAATATTTTTAGGTCCTTTGACTTAAGAGAAGACAATTGCTAGCCTTATTTCCAATCCTGTCTTCTATTCTTCTGCAGGATGCAATTTTAATGAAGACAAAACAGAAAGTGGTAGTGTCATGGAAAGCATTAAGTTAGTAGAGAAGATAATTAAATCACAGGAAAACAAGTTTAAAACAAGGTTGACAGAGACCGTAAAGCAGAAAATGTACTACTGAAAAATTGAGATTCAATTGTTTAAATGTTCCAGGAAAAGAATAATCTTTAGTATTCACTATCTACGCTGGGTCAGGTCTACATGTGAAGGAAGCCTGTAAGGAAAAATACACTGATTTTGGAGACAAACCTTATAATATAAAAGTCAAGCAAAGTGGGCCCAAGGGATAATGTCAATTTAAAAGCAGGTGTTCTTCCTTTAGGGCCTAGATACTTCAGTAGTTTTCTAGAAAACAAAAACATACTTTTCCCCCCATTGTTTTAAAAATGCCTACATCAAAGACTTAATTTTTCTTTCTAGTGTCTTCTCAGTCACCTTGGGCTTGTTTTAAAATTTAAAAAATTAATTCATTTATAAATTTATTTTCTTTCTCTCTTGCTTTTCTCCACAATATACTGAGAATAAAAAAAACTTTGAACAAATATGCATAGTCAAGCAAAATAAATTTCCTTATTATGTCTCATTCCTTATCTTGAGAATATCACTTCTGTCTGACACAGGTCTGGAATCATTCTTAAGACTTTCAAAATTTTTGTATTGAAATTAACATAATATGTTAATTAAATATTATAAATAATATATTAATCATTCTCCTTGTTCTGCTCATTTCATTCTGCCTCAGTACATAAAAGTCATTCCAGGTTTCTTTCAAATCAACTCTATCATTCCTATGGCATGATAATGTTCCATTGTAGTCATATGCTATACTTTGATATAGCATTCTTTACCTGACAAGCATCCTTTTAGTTCCTAGTTCTTTGACTCAAAAAGGACTGCTTTAAATATTTTTTTCCATCTAGGATTTTCCCCACTTTCTTTGATCTCTTTGACTTGTAGCTCCAGTATTGGCATTGTTGGGTTAAAGCATAAGGTATATATAATTCAGTAGCTTTGGGGGGCCATAGTTCCAAATTGATTTTAAAAATGGATGGATACATTCACACTCTACCTAAGGTACATTGACATGCCCCCATTCTCACAGCTTCTCCAGCATTCATGATTTTCTATTTTTGTCGATTTTGCCAATATGGTGTGTGTGAGGTAGCACTTTGAAGTTGTTTTTATTTTCATGTCTCTAATTAATAGTGATTTCCAGTATTTTATATGGCCATTATTGCTTAGAAAACTATCTTTAGAAAACTGCCTGTTCATAATCTTTAATCATTCAGACTATGTCATCTACACAATGGGAAAAGATACCTAGAAGGATGCTGTCCATTAAGAGACTAGGTTTTATAGGTGGTTGCTATGGGAGCATCAATCTGGGGAAGGAAGGAAGCTGAACATTGTGGCTATAATAGCTGTTCTCCCTTTTATGTCGATATAAGGTAATGCTTGAAAGTGTTTCTCAACCAATGTCACTGGATGTACTAGTCACCCCCTTCTCTGCAAGAGTCAAGATGAAGGGAATGGAAGAGTTTTGGATACTCATGTTCCACATTTTAAAACTGATGCTTTTAAACTTTAAATTCCATGTCAGCACATGGATTTTATTTTAAATGGTCAAGTAAATTATTATTATTTTTTGGTCATAACTTTTAGGTAGTCAAATAATTCTTAAATAGTCTCCTGGATCTGTTTTTTAGATTATTTGTTTTTTTTAATGGCATTTCATATGTTCTTCTATTTTTTCAATCTTTTGATTTTGTATTATTGTTTCTTGATGTCTTTTGAAGTCATTCACTTCTAATTTCCAAATTCTAGTTTTTAAAGATTGATTTCCTTCCATGACCTTTTTATTCTTCTTCTCCATTTGGTCTATTCTTCTTTTCAGGTTACTTTTTTATTATTTGATTTTTTTTCTTTTTCCAGTAAGTAAATTCTGGTTATTAAGACACTTTTTTCCTTTACCTTCTTATATCTCTTTTTCTAGTTGCTTAATTTGCTTTTTAAGCTATTTGTTTTCTTTTCCCTATTTTTTTCAATCTGTCTCATTTGTTTTTTTTTTATTCATTTTTTAGTTCTTCCAGAGCATGCACCCAATTTTCAGGGATTTTTTGAGGTTTTCCTTGAATTTCCTTAGATCTGATTATCCTCTGCTGACTCTGTTGTTTGTTCTTTATCCCCATAGAAGCTTTCAATAGTTACCCTCTTTCTCTGCTGTTTATTCATATTTTCAGCCTTTTGCTTTCTTTTTGTTGTTGTTATTGTTGTTTGCCTGTGGACTGTAAGCTTGCTTACTCTCTTTTCTCTGTTGGTTTATCAGATTAGGTAGGTTGTGTTATTCTGCCATGGAGTAAATCTTTGAAAATTTCTCTACTCTGAGGTGTTCTTTTGTAAGTACAGCCCTCACCCTGAAGTTCAGGCTTTGCCTACACCCTAGTT
Organism: Monodelphis domestica; assembly: GCF_027887165.1. Taxonomy (NCBI): domain Eukaryota; kingdom Metazoa; phylum Chordata; class Mammalia; order Didelphimorphia; family Didelphidae; genus Monodelphis; species Monodelphis domestica. The sequence goes on from NC_077234.1 coordinate 59,213,889, forward strand.
ATCTGGGTTATGCCCTGGGGGTGTCCTTACTGTTACAGCAGAGGCTTGAGAACACCCATTGTGCTATGGACATCCAAACCTCACTCCCAGGGTCTGGTGCTTTAAGGGGTGAGTCTGAGGTACTCCTCTATTGGTGCAGCCCCCTGAATGGTGATTGTGGAATCACCTACCCTCTGTTTCTGAGTCTGCCATGGTAGATGGGAGGTTGGTTAGCCTATGTTTTTCCACCTGTAGTTTTTCTTCCAGTTCTCCACCTTATCATGGAAATTCACTCTCTCTGCCTACCTTTCATGTTGTGTTCATTGGGAGAACTCCCTCATTCATCCTGTTCTGACTCTTGTCCTTTTGACAAGCCCTTTAAAAAAATCCGTGTGTAAGGATATTTAGAGCAGTTTCAGACTTTTGCTAAAACTCATCTTCCATCTTAGCTCCACCCCCTGAGTAAATTATTTTTGACTATGCTGAAGGAGAGATCAAAAATCATATGGCAATGAGGTACTTAGAGAAATAAGTTGAATTATTTTTGGAATATCCTTCTGCCCAGACATTAGGCAGAAACCCAGGAAGGCATGAGGAGAGATTTGAAGGAGGTGAGAAGGCTAGACAGTGTTTAAGCTTAAAAAGTTAGAAATCGTTTAAGGATGAGCTCAAGCTTAAAGCACCACCTGCTGGCCAGAATCCCTATTCTAACTATTCCCTCTTCCAACCCCCATAATACTAGATGATTCCCTGTTGGAGATGGATAATTCTATCTCCAATACTAGATATAAATTTTCATTTTCTGTTTTTTCTCCAGACTTAAGTTGTCAATTTAAATTGATGTCAGTTACCCTTCTTATCAATGATGATGATAATGATAACTTATATATGTATATATATGCATGTATAATACTTTTAAGTTTTCTATACATGCATACTTGATCTCATTTGATCTTTCTTGGAGCTAATTATAAAATAGAGACTATTCATAAAATTGAAAAGATGGCAACAAACTGTTAAGTATGGGGGAACAGCTCATAGAAATAATGGATCGGATCCCTCCCCTGGACCACAAATAGTGCTTAGTAGAAGTCCTAAAACATGGTGAAAATGGCCTATTAGTCCAATTAGTCCAGACAGAGATTGATAGACAGAATGGTGGGTTATGCTATTAGTTGATCTCTGTTTCCTTCAATATATAATTCAATATAGAGATAAATGAATTCATGAAACTTCAGTTTTCTTGGGGCCTGCCAACTAGATATTGGTATCAGCAAGGGAACATATTTATGGATAAAACCAAGTTTCTAGTGTGATTCAAAATATATGCACACAGATATGCTTTGTTGCCTTATAAGTTTCTTGAAATTTATGCTCCCTCTCCCCCCCAAAAGAAGACATTCCCAAAACTGTTGTTATCTTTATTTATTTTGAAGTGGTTAGCTAAAATGAGAGGAAAAGATATTATTTTAAATTTTGACAAGCAAAGGTGAAGTAAAATTGCCAGGGCAAATTTTTCTTGATTTTTTTTTTGGTGTCTGGGAAGTTCAATGCTGAATATTTAACCTGATGGCATGTCAATCCTTTAGGGTTTTGTCTTTTCTCATTTCTATGATCTCCCATTTGTCACCAGCTATTGATTAATGTTAATAAAGTAGTTTCTTAAAGACCCTGTTTAAAGAAAATTACTTGATGGTATTTTTTCACAATGTAAAGGAAATAAAGGATGTTCCTTCCTAGAAATATAGGAATATTTTTAGCAGTGCACAATACTAACTTGTTTTTAGAAAGAATATCATTTAAAAAAATAGATATCTCCTCCTCTAGTCTCTTTTGTCTAGAGACTCTCAACTGACAACTAGGGTCATAAATATCAAAGATAAGCTTCTGAAATGTGAAGGAAGTGAAGAAATTCTTGTGTTGTGTCTTAAAACTTCAAATTACATATTAAAATGATCAGAGAATGGCCTTACACATTTATAAGAAATAATTTTTGTCACCAGAAAACTAGTTATTAAAAAAAAAACAAACAAGTTGAAGAGCCTTAGTTGAGTTATGCAAGATTTGTTTGAAAGTAAAGGTAAAATCGAATCCCATAATTGGATGCCCAGAGCCATTAAAAGAGAAACTGACTGAAGGGATAGGAAACTCTGAAAAGTGAAATTCTGACAAAATAGTTAGATTTATAACTGACAAAAAGAGGAAACAGATAAAGGAACCAATGTGACAACATAGGGAGTTCTTCAGTGATTGGAGATTTTGGAAGAGCATGTACAAATATGAAAGAAGAGCAGAGATGAATATAAATGAGTGGTATAGTTTGTTTAAACCTAGGATGATGTGTAGACTAAACCTACCAAAAAAGCATATTGAAAAAAGACACTTTAAAGGTACACAAGGAAGTGATAGATCTGTTTATTGAGTTAAATAAGGTAACATAAAAGGTGACAGAAATAAAAATGAAATTTTCACTTTGGAGGAGCAGCTAGTGGATAGACTGATGAATTTTAATTTGGAAAGAACTGAATTCCAAACCTGATTCCAACAGTTTTGTGAACATAGATGCTATTTAATTGAAGTAAGTTTTACAGATGAAGATTTATTCATCTATAAAATGGCGATAGTGATATCTATAACAGTCTCATATGGTATTTGTGGGGTTTGAAGGAGATAAGGTTATGTGAAATGCTTTGCAAAATAAGTACCATATAAATGTCAGTTACTTTATGAAGAAGAATGCGCTCCAAACTTGAACGAATTGAAGGAACAGGGCACTGGAGCCCCAAACACTTGACTATTTAAAAAGCTTCTAAGTCTCAACAAATTACATCCTAATATGCCAAAACAGGCACACATATGATTGCAAAACTTTTGGTTGTGACTTCTGAAGAATTGTGGAGAACAGAAAAGATGCCAGAATACTGAAGAAAATATGCCAGTTTTCAAAAGGAAAAAAAAAAGGTAGATTCTAGAAACATCAATGTGCTTAACATTGATCCTAACAAAATTCCATAACAGATTGCTAAACAGATGGTATGGGAACACTTAGAAAGGAAACGGAGAGACTGCTATGAGTCAGCATCCCTTCACAAAGGACATGGCATTCTGAATTAATGTCATTTCCTTTTCTGAGTTATAGGAGGAAATAGTAAAAGTATACTAGTGCTGGACTTCAGCTTTCTCCTCTCAGAACTAGATGACTCTAACCATAAAATAAATGCAAAAAAGATTTAAGAAGGCAAATAGAATTTTAGAAAAGGCAGATATAATAGACCTGGAGAAAACTGAATGGGGACAGGAAGGAATATACCTTTTTATCAGCTGTGTATGGCACCTTCATAAAAATGACTATGTATTTGGGCATAAAACCTCTCAACCAAATGTAGAAAAAGTAGAAATATTAAATGTATCCTTTGATAACCATAATGCCAAAGGAACTCAATTCACTAAAAGATCATGAAATATAGGTGAAGAATGAATTAGAAACTAAATAATTCTAAATAATGAGTGAATCAAAAGAATAAATCATATAAACAATAAATTGTTTAAAGAGAATGACAACAATGACACAACACACCACAATTTATTATATGTAGTCAAAGCAGTATTTAGGGGGAAATGATACCTCTACATTCTTACAACAGCAAAATAGGGAAAGAACAGATAAACAAACAGAGCATACACTTAAAAATCATGGCAAAATAACAAATTGAAAATTCCCAATTATACAACAAATTGGAAATTCTGAAAATCAAAGGAGAAATTTAAAAATTGAAAGTAAGAAAACCATCAAACTAATGAATAAAATTGTGAGCTGGTTTTATGAAAACAATAATGAAATAGATAGACCATCAGCTAATTTCATTTTTAAAAAGAAATAAAAGTACTAGTATCAAAAAGGAAAAGGGTAAATTCATTACCAATGATGCTGAAATTAAATCAATTAGTAGGAGCAATTTTGCTTAATCATATGCCAATAAATCTGGCAATCTAATTGAAATGGATGAATATTTGCAAAAATACAAATTGCACAGTTCACAGAAAAGGAAATAGAATACTTAAATACTACTATTTTAGAAAAAAGAAATTGGAGAAGCCATCAATGAGCTCCCTAAAAAAAATTTCTAGGACCAGATGGATTCACAAGTGAATTCTGCCAAACATTTAAAGCACAATTAATTCCAATAAAATATAGAGTACTTGGGAAATAGGCAAAAAAAAAGTCCTGCTGAATTCTTCTCATAATCAAATATAATGCTGATACCTAAATCAGGAAGATCAAAAACAGAGAAGAAAACTATAGACCAATCTCCCAAATGAATATAGATGTGCAAATTTTAAATAAAAGACTAGCAGGGAAATTATAGGAATATGTCACTTAGATCATACACTATGATCAGGAATGGAATGCAGTTCTACTATAGTTAAATATTTTTTAAAGTTTCTGCACACATGTAAAACAGTGGAATTGCTCATTGGTAGGGGGATGAGAGGAGGGGAAGGGAAGAACATGAATCATGTAACCATGGAAAAATATTCTTAATTAAATAAAATTTTCAAATAAAAAAGTGTCTACACAATTGACCATATCAATAAAAACTAACAAAAATCATAAGATTATCTCAATAGATGCAGAAAAAGCTTCTGACAAACTACGGCACTCATTCCTATGAAAAACAATCGAATACATAGGAAATGGAGCTTTCTTTAAAATCATTAGTATCTATCCAAAACCATCAATGTGCCTTATCTGTAATAGGAATATGTTTGAATATTTTCCAGTATAATCAGGGGTGAAGCAAGGATGCCCAGTACCACCACTATAATTCAACATAATTCTAGAAATGTTAGCTATGGTGATAAGCAAGAAGAATAAATGGAAAGAATTAGACTAGGCAATGAGGCAACACAACTATCACTCTGCAGATAATATGATGATATTCTTAGAGAATCCTAAAGAATCAGCTGAAAAATGAATTTAAATAATTAACAACTTAAGGAAAGTTGCAGGATACAAAATAAACTCATATAAATATTCAACATTTCTATTTACCACCAACAAAGACCAGCAAGAAGAGCTATAAAGAGAAATTCTCTTAAAAATCGCTGCAGACAATATAAAATTCTTGAGAGCCTATCTGTGGGGACAAACCTAAGAATTACACACACTTACAAAATGCTTTTCCCATAAATCAAGTCAGACCTAAACAGATGAAGAAATATTAATTGCTCATGGATAGGTGGAACATGACAATTCTACCTAAATTAGACACCTAAATTAAAGGAAACATCCACAGACTGGAATGATGGATCACAATCAGATAAAATGTAATGAGTATAAACATCCTTTCTATAGTTAATATAGTCAATAGTGCCAAATATGGATTCAGGGAGACCTGGCTTGCAGAGCAATAAATGTGAAAAAGGCTAGTGGTGTTATTGACTGCAAACTCCCAACATGGCAACAGCATGGTGTAACTGCAGAAAACAACAACAAAAACTGATGTGACTTTAGGTGTGATTAATAGAAATGTAGAATTCCAGTAAGGGAGATAATGCCTCTCTGGTACTCTTCACTAGTGAGGCCACATCTGCAGTATTTTGCAAATTTCCAACAACATGGTTAAGGCAGATACTAATCAACTAGAACATGACCAAAGGAAGATCACCAGGTGGTCATAGTGGATTCCGAATGACTCTTAGTGTCATCTTATAGTGGAAAGAAGAGTTAACAAGGAGTGAGATGATCTGGGTTTCAGATCTGCTTCTGATACTTGCTGGTTTGTCATTGAATCCTCAACCCATAAGATTCCAGAATTTAATTAGAGCTGGAAGGGCCCTTATTAGTCAACTAATCAAACTTCTCATTTGACAGATATGCAAAATGAAGATCATAAAAGTCAAGTGAGTTGCCCAAATTAATTTGGCCTCACTGACCTTTAGCTTTTTCTTGTGTAGAGATAGTCATACTTGCATTAGCCACTTCACAAGATCAAAATGAGATAGTATGTGTGTGAAAATGTTTTGTGAAATACATATAAACAATAAAATACTTCTATGGATCCATAATCTCCTCAATGTAGGTTCTGCCTTCACAGGTACAGATGATTACCTCCTCTGGCTACTCTTTTGGGCAATTTATGCCAAAATCTTTCCATGAATCATCTAGAGAAAAATCCTGCAAAACAATAAAAATGTATTATTTTTTTTAACTCTTTGTGGATAACAGAGAAAAAGTCAGGTTATATTCTTACTGGCCCTCACTCTCCCTATATGACTGGTTTATTTCCTTCTCTGGGCATTTATATCCCAAATTATATCCCATATGCTAATTCTGTCATGCCAGTTACCATTGGTAACATCCCACTGCCATAATTTCCTACTGAGTCACTTTCCCATAGGATTCCTCTGAGATATTTCTCTGGCTATCTAGCATCATCTGGAGAATAGTGGTGTTAAAACAAGGGTGGGCATTTGTGGAAGCAATGAAGTCTGAAATGGTTTTTCAGTTTTTAAAATGCAGTTCATCCTAGCCTCTTCCTCTTATTCAGTTTTAGGAATGACTCATTATACATTCATGGTGCTCATCAAAGACATGTGTTGACAGAACAAATCTTTGCTAAATGGGTCGTTGCATATCCTTTTCTGTGTTATAACATAGGTGACATGCCTTTTTCAATGACTTCCTTCCTTATGTGGGTAAGTAGGTCATTCACTTTGGAGTGACCAAAGATTTTACCAAGAAGAGCCTTCTGTGTTTCAGAGCACATTACAATCAGCCTGGTATCATTGTCAAATGGGAATGCCTTTAGAAATGACTCATTTTCTCCTTTGAATTTTACATGTGAATCTATTGACCATGTTTCTTTGTTCCATGCTTCATTTGATGTTCCATTTCAGTATTCAGTATCTTATAGGAACCTATCATAAATGGATGATCCATTTATTTAAGGAATACTGTTTACATTGCATTTTTATTCAGAATCATGTGTGTGAACATTGAGATCTAATGTATACTAACTTCTAGTAAGTATGTGACTGAAGATATAATTAACTGTAGAAAATCAACTAGAAGACTTACCTATTCCCTTTTCATATTCACAGTCAGTTTAACATTGACACATAAGCCAATAGTATATTTTAGACAAGAGAATAGGCTTATGAGCCATAGTTATGGATTTCTTTTCATTCACTTTTTTTTGAGGTGGAGAAATGGGTGGCATTAGTACAATGATGTTATCCATTCTTTTGTCATCTGATTTTTTTTTGAAATATTGAAAATTGATTCCTAAATGCCTTTAAAATGGCCATGCCATACATAGATGTCTCCTGAATTTGTTCAGGTCTAGATCTTCTGATCTTTATCTCCTTAATATGCCTAAGCCATTACATCATAGAAAATAAATTGCTTACCAAGGTGGTAGATGTGATGCTTCTGCTGTTGTAACTGATGGATATTCATTGCCACAGAAATACCAACTTTTCTGTACTTTTCCCTTCTATTTGTTTTACTCTTTTCAACTCATCTACAGATGCTCTTGAGAGAGCATCAAACACTAGACAATATCTTTCATGAATCCCTTATTTTTTCCAGTATGGGTGATTATTCTGGGACTTTAGTTATGGTTTTATTTCTTCTCTTTTTGGAATTAACATGAATTTATTTGAAGAAAAGGTGAAAGTCCCTGACTTTCTCCATTCAAAATTTTTTACCATATCTAGGTCTTCAAAAACAAAAACTTCCCAACCTATTCTCATGTGCCTTCAATTCCAATCCATTCCAGTTTTTTAACACCCTCCCCCCTTTTTTCGAATTGTAGTTGCTCAAGTGTCAAGGAATGTTAAAGAACAAATCTGAACTAATTTTGTACTTGCTTGATTATTGGTGTGTCTATGGATAGGATCCAGTGAAATTGGAGGGTAAATACACTATCCTCATGTGTTTTTGTTTTTTAACTAAATGTTTTGTGTCTGAGAAAAATGTAGCCTCTTTTGAGTTTCCATTATTTGGCCAGTTTTCCAATGGAATGTGTGAGATACATGGGGGGTCCTAGAGCTCACACTCATTCTTTCTGTTGCCTCCCAAATTGAGTTCCCACCAGCCAAGAACTGAATTCCTGAGCCTAGAGAAGGAAGGATGCCACAGCATTTTCTCGAACTCAGGCTTTTAGCAGTTGGCTGTGAGGTTGGCAGCAGTGGTCTCCCTACCCCTGGGTGAGCCACATATGTTTCTTCCAGGGCCTGTGATTGCCAATTAAAGGCCTTTGACATGCCGTTATAGCTATTTGCTTCTTCTAAAATGAAATATTTCCCAGCAGATAGAGAAAGGATGGACTACAAAGGCTGAGAAGAGCTAATATTACAGGACTGGTATTGACAGGACATGAGAAGTGAGAGACTATAAATATAGATCTGTCTGGGTAAATCCTTTGCCATCACTGTAGGAATATTTTAATTTTTATCAAACTGGCATCAGTTTCTGAACTCTGTAGTTGTAGTTGTGTCAGAAAGAGAAGATACCGTTCTACAGAATTCAATGATTATATATCTGAAACATTATACATACTATTATTACTTTTGATGAAATGCTTTCCTTCCTCCCTCCCTTCCTTCCTCCCTTCCTTCCTCCCTTCCTTCCTTCCTTCCTTCCTTCCTTCCTTGCTTCCTTCCTTCCTTCCTTGCTTCCTTCCTCCCTCCCTCCCTCCCTCCCTCCCTCCCTCCCTTCCTTCCTTCTTTCCTTCCTTCCTTCCTTCCTTCCTTCCTTCCTTCCTTCCTTCCTTCCTTCCTTCCTTCCTTCCTTCCTTCCTTCCTTCCTTCCTTCCTTCCTTCCTTCCTTCCTTCTTCCCTCCCTCCCTCCCTCCCTCCCTCCCTCCCTTCCTTCCTTCCTTCCTTCCTTCCTTCTTTCCTTCCTTCCTTCCTTCCTTCCTTCCTTCCTTCCTTCCTTCTTTCCTTCCTTCCTTCCTTCCTTCCTTCCTTCCTTCCTTCCTTCCTTCCTTCCTTCCTTCCTTCCTTCCTTCCTTCCTTCCTTCCTTCCTTCCTTCCTTCCTTCCTTCCTTCCTTCCTTCCTTCCTTCCTTCCTTCCTTCCTTCCTTCCTTCCTTCCTCTCATAGATGAACAAATACAGTGTTTTTATAAAGCACCTATCTGAGATTCAGTTTCCTTATCTATAAAATGAAGGGAATGGACTAGATGATCTGTAAGGTCCCTTTCAGCTGGAGAGAAAGGAATATAATTGCTTGTTGCATAGTGGCAAGAACATTGGGGTTGGGAGAAGAGGACAGGGGTGCAAATGTCATCTCTGCTATTTACCAAGTCACTGTCTATCTCCTTTTCTTCTTCCCTAAAATGAGGGGTGTAGAGTAGGTCTTTCTATGATAAAACTCAAATATGAGGGAAGTCAGTGATGTACCCTGGATTTTTCAATTTTTGACATGAGGTTAAGATAAACTCAATATACAGGAATCCAAATTTATGAAATATTTGTAGATAAGATGTTCTATAACCATTCCAATTTTGATTTTGGAAAGCTTTTTCATTTTATTCCATTTCTTATGAATTGGAAACTTTCCTGGCACATTAAGAATTTGATTCAATTTATTAAAAACTTAGCTTACAGGAAGATCTTCAGGAAAACATTTATTATATCAAATGCAGTTCATTTGTATGTGCCTTTGGAATTAGATGTATAGATGGTTCGGAAATGAGGGGTAAGAAAATGGGTGGGAGCAGAAGAAAAGAAAACCTTTCAAAAGAATTCTGAGCTCTCAAAGGAGGTTTTCTCTTTCCCATGTCCTCCTTTGTAGCTTGTCCTGCTTCTCATTTCAAGTTCCCTTCTTGTCACTGTCAGATGACATTTTCTGACTCATAGGTTAGTGATGGCTTTGTTAGCCCTATGGGAAGAGCCTTTTGCTTCTGCTGAATGAATTGGGATGAGCAAACTCAAAATATGCTGCCTGAAAAGGTAGAGATGTATTCACCTGGAACTGATAGTCATTTCTTCCTGAAGCTGAAAATGAGGCTTCCTCCAAACCACTGAGCAGATGCATCTCATAAAGTAATGAAAAGAGCCTTCTGGTCATTCATCCCAAACCATCAGGATTAGGGAATTGGGCTCCAAATGAAGTACACTCATGCTTAAAGTAAATGTACCTTTCAAAGAGGCAGACTATTCATCTTATAAAATTCAGTGAGGGCTTTCTTGTATTTCTCATTTTTGTGTTCTAAGTCTGAACAGAAAAAAGGACTTTTCTTTCCAGAAGGAGGTAGAATAATAGTTAGATTAGGTTAGTGGGAAAAGGGACTCTATGGAGTCACAGGACATATGTTCAAATGCTGGCTTTGCTACTGATGACATGAGTGACTTATGCCAATTCACATGCCATCTCTCGGCTTCATAAGTCTCCAAGGAAGCAATTGGGCCAGATATTTTCTAAGAGCCCTTCCTTAGATCAATGGTCTCCAAATGTTTCAATAAATTTTGAGTACACTTGAATAAAACTACAAAAAATGAATATTTTTTTCAAATGTATAGATTTTTTTCTAAGACCTATACGTTTACATCAACCTGATGTATTTGATGGCCCAATCTCATTTGGAGGGGCTTTGGGGACTCTGGTATCCAACTATCAGAGTGTGGGCTGACTCCTCACCATTGACTCTGTTGCCCTCTGAGTCTTACTTCTCGATGCTGGCTTCCTCTCATTCCCCCAGTGGATCGCTTATTTTTAGAGATCACTGATGTAAAGATAGACCCATGAATACCAAGAAGAATAGTTTCCATAATTTGCCAATTTCCCCAATAAGAATATATGGCGTATTCCACCCCTCCTGCGTGCATACACACTCTACTGCTATGCTGTTTGGGATCTGCTTTGTTTTTACCTTTCTATCCCCAAAGCCTTGTACAGGTCCAGGATCTCGCCTTGTCTTGTGTAGTCCAAAACGCAGTATGCTTTTCCTGGACAGTCTTTTTTTTATTGACTAATCGAAGAGCTTTTTCATGAAATCTCTTCTTTAATAATATTTGATGTTCTGAGTTAGCACCTTGGTGGGATCAATGTGAGAACATTTGCAAGCTGGGAAAATGGTAAGAATACAATCAAGCCCTCTTCCTCCTCTTGGCCTTTTCAGACCACATGCAGATAGATTTTTCATTAATACTGCTTTCTTACATTTCTGTTCTTTGCCTTGGATGGGAACAAGTTAGGAGTGTCCACCACTGGAAAGCTTTTGACAATGCCTGTTTTTTTTCCTGTTCCTTTTGAATACGGTTATGGTGTATTTTATGGAAATTGCCCTTATAGAGCACTGTGATTTGGAAGGTATCATGTCTTAAGCCTAAGACTATGGGGCTCTTTGAAATTCCATGATGCCCTAAGAGGCCATTGATTTCCTTTTCATAAGTTATATCCCAGACTGTCCAGCTAATCTAATTACTTATACTTGAATACTTTTCCTAAATCTTTACTGAGCCTTGGGAGCAGGTAGGTGGCTCATTGGATTGAGAGCCAGACTTAGAGATGGGAAGTCCTGAGTTCAAATCTGGTCTCAGACACTTCTTGGCAACATCTATTGCCTATCCCTTACTACTCTCTGTTTTGGAGCCAATTCTCAGAATTGATTCTAAGGCAAAAGGTAAGGGTTTAAGTAAATTAAAAAAATTCTGAGCCTCTCAGTACCTTTGTGGGAAGTCAAAGAGTTCTCTCATAGAGAATTCTAACACCTATTAGTATACTGAAGGACTTTTTTTTAATATGCAATAATTCCTATACCGATTTGCTCCACATTTCCTAGGACTAGTTTCTTTCTTTTTTTTAAATTTCTTTCTCACAATCTGCTCTTTTCTTTGCTATTGCTTCTTGCTCTTCTCGTGCCTCCTTTTAATTACCTCTACAACTGGCTCTGCTCATTGCTGTGGGCCCAAAATAAATAAATAAAGGAGAAAAAACTCAAAACATTTATTAAGCTTCTACTATCTGCCAGGCCCTGTGCTGAGATTAGGAATACAAAGACAAGAATGAGACTATCCTTTCCTTCAAAAAAAAAGTACAGTTAGGAGAAACCAGACATCTAGGAGAATAATGGTGAAAGAAGGGAGTTTTGATAGGGCAGTCACAGGAACTGTAAGTGGTGGTCGTAGCTTAATACTCATCAGCATTAGGTTCTTTCAGTTCTTTTAAGTAGCAGTAGTGCTACAGATTGTATTACTAACAGAGCCAGGATTGGAAAGGAGGCTGAGATGGGGGTGGTCTCCAGGGTGATGAAAAGATCCATCTCAGTAAAAATTCTGGAAGTGGCTAGATGGAATTCTTTAGGGGAACTTGCCCTCACTCTGTGGGCTCTCCAGCTCAGTCCCAGGATGGATTTCTAAGATTGAAGGGATTAATTCATCCAAGGAGGAAGGCATGGATGATACCATGGCTGGGATTATGGCATAATAATGGAATGGGGAACGTATGAGTCATCAGGAATAGGGACTGAGGGCAGCTTGACCTTCAGCTCCTGGCTACACCCTACCCCAAACTCTTCCTCTCTCTGTCTCCTGGTTACTGACTTGCACTCCTTCTGCCTCTAGCAATAACCATCAACAGCCAACAAAAATGCTCCTTTGCTTCTGATTGGCCAGCCAATCAGTCATGTCTGGTAACCTTTGGGGCTTTGGCTTTTTGGAGATATTTTCATCATGATTCACTGCTCAGAGGTTTCTTAGCTTGTTTGTTTGTTTATTTGCTTTATTTCCCCATTTTTCATCCCTTTTCCAGCTGGCTGAGGTCACTTGGACTCCAAATCCTCCAGATAAATGGGCCATTACTATATTAACCTCTCTATATTCATCATTTTCCCTCCCTTGTGCAAGCCTGCTATTAATAGCACTAAGTCTATGGAGCTGGCCACTTAATGTGTTCATCTCATTACTTTCTCCAGAAACAACTCCAGCTTGTCTTTTTTGCCCCTAAATGTCTGGGCTTTCTCTGGCTCCTTTCCTAACTAGTTATGTTCTTGTTTACCGAACCAGCTGTAAGGTTTCATGGGACCCAAGGACTGATGTTGGTGGCATTTTTCTTCGGCTTCAGGGTATGCATTTGCTCTGTGACACCATTTGTCAGGATGACGCCCAGGAAGCAGGCTCCATGTTGATTCATCATTTATAGCATTTAGTCATTGGGAACGTGTTAGGGGCTAGCAGACTCTTGCTGACCACTTTCTGTGCTATCCCAATAAACTGTCCTGGATATCCAGCAGAAGAGGGGAATGTCAGCTTTGTCATGAACTGAATTGTTTTTGCACTACTGAGTGGAGCAGCAACTTGTTTTGACCATCCTCAGACCAACTCTCCAGAAGACGCCAGGAGAGGGAAGGCATATTTCATTGTAACGTCATTTTTATAAATTGACTTTGTCTCCAGAGGCACACTTGAGTGCCTTACAGATAAATCACTTCTGTCTTCATCAGTGACAATGACAGTATTTCCAGGCTTCACACACCCAGGAGTCAATTGACAGGACAAATTGCACTCTGGGCCCATTTGATAAGCACAAGATGGGAAACAAAATTTCATATGGCTGTGCATCATTGAAAAACACCAGAGCCAAATGGTACCATGCACAGCAGAAGCAGATTTGTCATTTAAATACCTAATTGTAAAATGCATGCCGAATTTAACAGCCAGAGAAATGTTGAGCCACTTGTTCTAGCTGCAAAAATAGCAACTAATTATTCCTAGATCTTGGGTCTTAGTAAATTTAATGGATATTTTGATGTATGTTTGCATAATAAAGAAAAAGGAAATCCATCTCCAAGTATAATTTCTAGAACATTTGTGGTGTTCTTTTCAATGTAAGCTGTGTAGCTAACTCAAGGAGAGAAGACAAACTAGGAAAATGTTCTTAATACAGATGCTACTGAGGAAAAAAAAAGCATATGTTAAGATGCTTTCTTTGTAATAAATGCCAAATAAATTATAGAGGCTGTAATGTGTGGTCAAAGGGAGAAACCAAAGGTAGTTTAGATGAGAGAGGAAGAGAGTTCAAAGCAAGGTTACTGGCTGTGTGAGTTCAGAGGAAGACAATGGATGAGAAAAATGTTGTGAAGACAAAAATGACAACACTTAGGAACTACTTAAATGTGAGAGTTAAGGGGAAAGGAGACATCAGTGATGATTTTGAGGTTATTAATCTGGGATAGTAAAAAGATGGTGGAGTGCTCAATAGAAATAGGGAGGTTTGAAGAAGGGCTGGCTATGAGTGTGGTTGGGGGGGAGGTCAGTTACGTTTTGGACTTAGTGAATTTGAGTTGCCCAGAGGATGCCTATCTAGGGGGAGAAGTGTCGTAGAGAGCTAGCCGATGTCTTGAAGAAGTGAATCTCAGGAGAGAGATTAGGGTGCGTGTAAAGATGATAACTGAACCCATGGATGCAGATGACATCACTGGTGTGTATAGAGGAAAAAGAAAGATGCTCTGGACCATGCCCTGGGGTTACTCAAATAAAGGAACTGGCAAATGGATGTGATCCAAAAATGGAACAGAAAGGAGTGGTCAAAAGGCAAGTCAAGACAAGAGAAATAGGGGTTTCCTGGAAACTAAAAGACGTGTGTATCAGGGATGGAATAGGAAAGGGAATGACATCAATAGCACCAGAGATCCTCAGAGGTGGCCAAGGAAAACGAGTCCTCCAGAAAGGCCAATAGAGTTAATGCTTAGGAGGTAATTGATTTTATTGGGGTTGAAAACCAGACAGCGTCTAAGTAGTCCAATAATATATGCTGTATCTGTTTAAAGGCTATCTTGGTTCTGAGAGGAGTCAAAACTTGAAGCCATGATGTAGATTTTGGTGTGGTGCGCCTGAGAGAACTTCCGAGAGAACAGAATCACCCAATGTAATAAGCTCATGAAACCCTGCCATAGAGACGATTCACAATCTATTCCTATGCCTGAAATACTGCATCAGGCACTAAGGATACAGGTACAATGAATGAAATAATTCTTACTCATGAGGAGCTTACAGTCCAATAGGACAAGTAAATATATATGTATATACATAATAAATATAATAATAATGTATATAATATATAATACATATAAAATAATAAATATATTTAAATAAATACCAAATAGTTAAAACTAGATAATATGGGGGAGGGAGGATTCTCATTTGAGAATAAGATGGAAATCTAGAAAAGCTTTATGCAAGATATGGTGCTTAAGCCAGAAGGAAGAGAGATTCTTTGAGGTGGAGATGAAAAAGTGCCTTCTAAGTCTGTTGTACGGCCAGTGCAAAGACATAGAGGTAGGAGATGGTGTGTAGAATGTGAAGAACCAGACAGAAATTGAATTTGGCTGAAATGGTGTCGGAAAGGAAGCAATGCTCAGTGAGGCTGGAACGATAGTTTAAGGCTAGGATGTGAAGGGTTTTATAAGCTTAACAGAGGAGTTTATAGTTTATTTTAAAGGTAATAGAAAGCCACTAGAGTTTATTGAGTAAAGGAGTGACATAGTCCATTCTGAGCTTAAGGGAAATTTGACAGAAATGTTTAGGATGAATTGTAGTGATGAGAGGCTTGAGGCAGGGAAGCCAAAAATCCAGGAGGAAAATGAGGATATTTATTATGCATATACATTATATACATTATTACTTTTTATATTTATTATGAATATACATATATATTTACTTGTCCTACACATTGGACTGTAAGCTCCTCATGAGTAAGAATGGTTTCATTCACTATACCTGTATCCTGGACCAAGATGGTAGCCCTGTAAATAAAGCAAAAGGGTCAGATATCAGATTCTTTGGAAATAGAAATGGTAGGATTTAACAGCTGGTCAGGCAAGTGGTATTTGGGGGAAGGAATCAGGGATAATGCCAAGGTAATAATTCACTTGGAAGACTGGATAAATTATGGCCCCCTTCAGCAGAGATAGGGAAGATCAGAATGGGGAAGGTTTGAGAGAGAAGTTAATAAATTCAATTTTTGGAGTGTTGAGTTTGAAATGTTTTATAGACATATGGTGATACAGGACAAAAACCTCTGGGGAGAGACAAGCTGGGTATGTAGGCATATTCAAGGAACCAGTTGACAGGGAAAGGTTAAAGATTTGAGAGACGATGAGACATGATTGAAATTATAATCTGCTAAAGATGGCAAGAAGGGATGGGATCAAGTGTATATGTGAAAGAGTTGGCCTTGGCAAGAAGAGGGCCACTTTTTTGTCAGACTTGTAAGAAGGAATAAGGAGTATGGGATGATGCCAGTAGATTTCTAGAGGAAGGAAAGGATAGAAGTCACATCAAATGGCCTCAGTTTTCTCAGAAAAGTAAGAGATGAGCTCCTCAGCTGAGGTGGAGGGTGGTAGAAGAGGCTTGAGGAAGATTAAAAAAAAAGATTTAGAATAATTTATATAAAAAGTAAGATAGGGAGGAATTTAAGGATTACCTTGTTATCATCAGGGTCAATTTGAAATAGGATAACATGACTTTTTAAGTGACCAGCCCATTTGTCTAACATTCCATCTCCATTCAGCATTCCCAGCAGAGGACAGGAATAGTGGAGTAAGAGTGGAAACAATCTTGAGATGTTCTGAACAAAACAGAAGGTGACTCATACAGATTCTGCTTAAAGACATCTTATCCTCTAGGAGTAATTCATTACTTCTTGAGACAGCCCATTGCATTTTGGGATAGCTCTAATTATCAATCATTTTTTCTTTACAACTTTAATTACAACTCTATGGGAAAGGCTGTTCATTTAATATTCTAATTTTGCACATAAAAGAAACTGAGGTACAGAAAAATGACTTGCCAAAATTATTTTCTGTTGTGCAATTGTAACACTGGAATTCTAGAAGCTTACTTCCTGGGTAGGCATCTGAAGAATGTTCTTAATGTTCTTGAGTCAGTGGGTGAAACTATCATAGTTTAGTAAGAGCTGATCTTTCTTTTGAGCTCATAAATTTTCTCTGAAACTGCTAATAGGTTCCTAGTGGGGACAGGGAATGAACTTTTGGAAAAGAAAGTGTATACACCCAGTTTCTGGCTCCCTTCTTTAACAGTCTTCTCATGAGGGAGACATACTCTTTAGAGTATAGAGTTTCCCACTGAGGCACATGGACCCTAGTGGGGACTAAGTAGCGATGCTTAATAGTAGGTGAAGATACTTAGTTTCACCATGGAGAGAGAAGAGCTTCTCAATAATTGGCTAGTGGATTCACTTCAAGCCTCCTAAGCAAGATAGAGACAATAGCAGGATCAAGATAGGGCTTGGAGAGGGGGGCAGTTCCAGCAAGATCTTCAAGAAATCAAACAAGACAAGAAATCCTGGAACTTGGCAAAGGATCTTTGATTCTGGATAGAAGAATGGCCTTCTTATTCAGGGAGCTAAGGACAGAGTAGAACTTTCAAGGTTCTGTTAGAAAGATAGTCGGATTTTGAATCAAAGGGCTTGGGTTTTAAACCTGCTTCTGATGTAGGACAGTGGACAAGTTATTTAAGCCCTCTAGATTTTAATATTCTCATGTACAAAACAAAGAAGTAGGAGTAGATGATCTCTGATGTGCCTTCTAGCTCTAAATTTATATTCCTATGATCCTTACAGACTTCTAGGAGAGATATTAAGGAGCTGAGTCTAAGATCATAACAGATGACCCAAAATCCAATGCAGGAAACTTCAGGGACCAGACAGGAAAGAACCTCCTTCCATCTGTGCTTCAGTCAGTTTCTCATACCCAGAGTTAAAACTCAAAAATGGATTTAATAGTGGTAGAACTAGGAGAAGAACTCTTATCTCCCAATTTCCAAACCAATGTTCTTTCTGCTATGGAACATGTCTTTAGTGGCATGTAGATCTGCCACTTTCTATTCTGTATTTTCAAGGTTTTATTTTGGTCAAAGTGAGACTGAGCACGTGTGCCCCAATTCTGTGTTCTATAGAGGCTGGCTAACTAGGACTTGACACCTCATTGAGAAAAAGCTGGCACCAACCTCTAGAACTCTGTAGTCCAGACAAAAATAGTTTCTTGGTATCCTTGGAAAAGGATGCTCCCATCTCACAGAAACATGCCTTTATCCTTGTGGTCCCAGATACTTTGAATGAATTTCCTCCCCTTTGCTACTCTTTCTTTTGTAAATGACTATAAGAATTTCAAAAGGCATTTGTTTGTGCTAAACACTGTGCTAAACATAGCAATTACAAATACAAAAGTGTGACAGTTTCTGCCCTCAGGGAGCTTATTTCCTAATAGAGTAGAGCTTCTAACCATAATCTTTAAGAAAAAAAGCTTGAAAATTATTTTTCAATGTAACAATATTATAATTCTTATAATGTGATTTATTTTATGAATTTAAAAATATTATTCTGAGAAAGGGTTTGTAGGCTTCATGAGATGACCAGAGGGTTCTAGACACACACACACACACACACAAAAAAAAGATTAAAAACTCTTGAAATAGAGGATCTTAACTTAATATGAGTTCTTTGCTAACTCAATTCATCACTCCTCATAAACCCAAATTACTATGTAGTTACTTGGTGTGTTTTTTGGTACATATTATATGTTCTCCACATACTACACACACACATACATCACACATTTGTATGTATGCATATATTTTCTCTCCTGTGGCAGAATATAAGCTCCCTGAGAGCAGCAATCCCAAAGGCAGCTAAATGATTTTCAGTTGGGGTTTCTCCTTCTGGGGCTATATTAAAAAAGAAACCCTCTTTGAAAAAAAATTATAATCTCCTTAGCTTCTTTGCTGGGAAAATCACTGAACTATTATTAGTGCCCTCATGGTTTATGGCAGTTAATAGACTTTGAGAGCCTACATAAATAAAGTAATATCTACATTGTAGACTTCCAAACAGCTGGTGGCAACTTGAGCCTTCCTTCTGTTACTGAGGTTGAACTCTAGCGCCATTTGGATCCGTGTTTATGTGTGGTTGCCATTGTGCAATGGGGCATTGGGAGAGAAGAGGGGGCAGATTTGGGGGTGGGTAGTGGTGATAGAGGGAAGGTGTCAGAAAAGATAACTTGTCTGCCTCTTTCTTTGGATCAAGATGTTTGAGTATTTATCTTCCCTTCCGTCCTCATTCTGACTGATTCTTACTTATTTCCCCATTTTTAGCCCCCAAATTAACTAAACTCTCTCTCTCTCTCTGAGAAAAGGGAAACTTCCTCCCCTAAAAGATAGGAAATTTAAACTATGAAGTTCTTGGAAAGGAAATAGGCTCTTTGCTCTTAATACATCTTCTTCATAGGTTTGTGAGCTTGGGTGGAGGCAGAATTGGAGAGGATTTATACAGTTTGGAAAGGAGGAGGCTCTGAGGGGGATGGAATGTTTGGGTTCTTCCACCCAAGATAATTTCTGATTCTTTTTCCTGTCTCAGGACAGCCTGACACTGCCCTTCTTTCATTTTGCCCCCAAGAGCCATGCAATCCCAGATTCCTAAAAGTGGCTTCTCAGCCCAAAATAGAATACTGGTTATTTACCATCTGAAGGAAGTAGTTGCAGATTTTAGGCAGAGTCAAAAAGATGAACCTCTGGAAAACAAGGTTTGAACTCTGACAAATGAACAAAGAATCGTGATTCATGAATGAAAAAGCTGGCTGCCGCGCAGTCAGAAACTTCATGTGTATAAATGAGAAATTCCGGAGCTGTTCTGCCTCGCCTGGCTTGATATTCTACAGCAGACAGTCCGACACTGACCTTGGCAAGACACCCATGGCTTTCTTTCCATGCACAAAGGACAGTTCTGAAATAATTTCTTCAGCTTATATTGAGCAAACCCTATTTACACAAGTTTCCCGTGTCTATATTTTGAGCATCAATATGTGTCATTAGTGGACAGAAAGGGGAAAATATCTCCCTGCATTCCTATTCTCCTTAGTCCATTTCTCTTACAGTGAGACTCTTGTTCATCCCACATGTCTTTCTGTGGGCAAAGAAAGATATTCCTGTTTCTTGGCCTTTTAAAACCATCACCTCTCTTTTTTTCCTCTAATTTGCCTTTTCTTCCTCTAGAAGAATAATAGCTCGTCCCATCTGATATTTATAGGTGGCAATTCTCTGGGATGGCATGAGAGACAAAACTAACGTTGGCATATATTGGGATAACTAAGATTAGGCAGCAAAATGGTGGCTTAGTTCTTTCCTAGCTATTTTGTTGCTATGGGAGTTTACTGCTTTTAAGAATTAGGCTTAAGAAAGAGCCTATTTATGTAGAAAACATTTGAGTCTTTCATAGGCAGGCAAAATAATAAATAGGATTTTCATTTACCAAGCCTGACATCTGTGTTGAGGCATGTTGCTGGTCAGAATCTACTCAGTCTTGGATATAGAGCCTGTAGTCTTATTGGGTTGTGGGGAGTAGGAAGCAATACGGGGGAAAATGTGCCAAATAAAACTTCCTGTATGAAAAAGGGCATAGTAATAATGGATCCATTCCTTTCTACCAAAGAATGACAACACAGAGACGAGCCATCTTATAGGGTCTCCATTCCATGGAGAGGAAATGGGTATTTTCATTCCCATATCCAGAACTGTAGTTCGGGCCCCTCATATCTCTTGCCTGGATTGTTTTAGCAGCTTCCTAAATGGACTCCCCATCCCTAGTTCCTCATCCCCTTCCAAACCACCATATAAGATACTGCCAGATCCAGTGTCCATAGTCTGATCACCTTTTTGCTTTGCAACTTCACTTTGCAACTTTGCAACTAAACTTCCTACTGAATTTAATTTACTACCATAAATATTTATTAAATGCTTACTATGTTTAAGGCACTATTTTAAGGGTTGAGTATGCAGAAACAGAACAATCCTTTCCCTCAAGAGGCTTATTGTACAGGAGGTCACCATGCACATAGATCAGTAAATACAAAATATATGCAAAATAATTCATCAGTGTTAGGTGGAGAAAAGTATCAGCTGTGATGATCAGACAATTTTTTGTTGCTGTTTATTATGAAAACTAAACAAATGCCCCAAGGAAAAGGGTCCATGATTACCAGTAACATCAAAGAGTACTTGCTACCTTTTGTAATAATTTTATTCAGTTGTGTTGAGGCCAGCATTGCAATAAACAAGCTAAAACTACTTTACATTGATTCATTTTCAGTAACTGACATTTACAGGTAGCATTAATTAACTGCCTACTGTGTGCCAGACTTTGAGTTTCAGAATAAAATATATCCTCTTTAGCCCAGCATTCAGGACATCTTTGCTTGGCAGTCTCCTTCTTTGGACAGTATTAATTCTTACTACTTTTCTAAACATACCCTGTGCTCTTGCCAGACCAGATTATTTGTTGTTTCTACACCCTGTGGTGCTATTCACTCTCCTCCACCCCTCCACGCCCCCAGCCATCCTTCAACAGCTTCCTAAACTCTGTCTTCACTGCCTGTTGAAATGTTGAAACCCTATTCAAGTCTAGCTAACATATCACCTCCTGTATGAATCATTTCCCTCCATTTGACATCTCTCTGTCTCTCTCTGTGTCTACCTTTCTGTCTCTCTCTGTCTCTGTCTCTGTCTCTCTCTCTGTCTGTCTCTGTCTCTCTCTCTCTGTGTCTCTCTCTTTCTCTCTCTGTCTGTCTCTGTCTCTGTCTGTCTGTCTCTGTCTCCGAAAGAACTCTTTAAAAATTACTGTTATTCTCTTTTATTGCACTAAGCATATTCAACTTTGCATTATCCCATAAATCTTAAGGGCTGGGAGGGCAAGGACAATATCTAATTTGTTTATGCTTGTATTCCCTCCATCCTAGTGCTTAGGAACAATGGGTAGGTTTTCAGTAATTATTTCCTGAGTGAACAAGTGAGTGAATGAATGAAGTCATTCCTCAGTAATAGGATTCATAACTTGGTGCACAGTACAAATGAACCTGTGTTAT
The DNA here is from genome assembly GCF_027887165.1 of Monodelphis domestica. Taxonomy (NCBI): domain Eukaryota; kingdom Metazoa; phylum Chordata; class Mammalia; order Didelphimorphia; family Didelphidae; genus Monodelphis; species Monodelphis domestica. Next base: position 59,235,750 of record NC_077234.1, read on the forward strand.
GGTATGGTCCTCTGTACTTATCTTAAAGAATTATTCCACACACTGTATTTTTGTCAAGATAATCTGTAAAAATGAAGGGGGCAATTCACTTTGGATTTTTCCAAGAATGGGCTGAATAGTATGTTTCAGCAGACTGGTAGTAAACAATGTGAGTAAGTGCCAAACTGCAGAGAAGGACTTAATGGGGAAATTATGGAACATGCTGGCGGGTAGTAAATAATTGCCTTACAAAGAGAGAATGAATAGAAGTAGGTTAGGATTCCAGAATGTGGGCCATCAGGGACGAGAGAGAGGAGTGCTGATTTAATGGGGTCATTCTCAGGGGAGACTGTCTGTATCTTCAGGAGCCCATGATTTTTCTTTGCATGTCTAGAGAGACTTAACGTGCACAGTTCTTAGGTTGCTTCTTCCTACCTAAACTTCTTTGAGGAACATAAAATCATAGTTTTAGAGCTGGAAGGGAACTTACACGACATCTGATTCATCTGCCTTATTTTACAGATGATGAGAGGTTGTGAGTAGCCTGAGGTCACACAGATGGTGGAGCTGATATTTGAACTCAGATTTTCTTGCTTCCTATGAGCAATGTCCTTTCATTAGTGATATCTCTTATCGATATCTTTGCCATTTCCAGATTGCCAAGCACGTTTTTTTAACGATGCGGAAAGACAAGTATTTGAGGTTCATTGGATTGATGACCCAGTGCTATAAATGAGACAAAATGACTCAGTGTGGGGGAGTGTGTGTGTGTGTGTGTGTGTGTGAACATGCACTAGCAAGTAGGTCATTGTATCAGGATATATGAAAGTCAATAAAAGGAACATCTGAAAATATTCTAGCCAAGCTGGATAATTTCATCATAAAAAAACTAGCACATGCAATTTGCTTTGGCTAACAGACTAACCAAGTCCTGTCCTTCTGTTTGCAACAAAGCCGCCATGGAACTGGTAGCACTAATAAATTTGTCTGTTTTGTGGCACCAGGGTGCATTTTCCCCCTCGCATGGAGGGACTGTCAATTCATTCCCTGGCATCTGTGGTAAATTACAAGTGCAGAAATTCTTTGGCACACTCCTACCTCCTCAGGGCACTGGGCACATTGGAACATTTGGGCAGGCATTTGGCCCTTGTTCATAAATAGCAGTCAACTGGGACAATCCAAGTAAATCCCTATATAAACTCTTCTGTGTCTCCAAGCTTGGAAATACTTTAAGAGATGAAGCTAATGGAGTGTTAGGGATAATGAGAGAAGAATCTCATTTAGGTTTAGGAGTCATTCCTTTTATTATTATTATAGAAACCTCATTAATTTCAGAGCTGGACCAAAAGTCCCATCACTTCAGTAATCTAAATTAAAGGAGGCAGGGGCAATTATGTGACTCAGATGATGTAGAGCCAGACCTTGAGACAGGAGATCCTGGGTTCAAATCTTGTCTCAGCCACTTCTAGCTGTGTGACCCTGGGAAAATCGCTTAACCTTATTGCCCAGCCTTTACCACTCTTCTGCCTTGGAACCTGTATAGACTATTGATTCTAAGTAGGAAGGTGAGGAAATTAGATAGATAGATAGATAGATAGATAGATAGATAGATAGATAGATAGATAGATAGATAGTTGGATTGGTGGATGGATGGATGGATGGATGGGTGGATGGATGGATGGATGGATGGATAGATAGATGGATACAACATGCTGTTGGAGGAAGGAGCCCTTGATTTGAAATCAATAGGATCTGGTCTGTCCCTCACTTGTGTAATCTTGGCCATATTGTTTAACCTTTCAGGCCCTCTAAAGTTTACTCTTCTCTAACTGAGAAAGTTGGACTTCATGACCTCTGAAATCATTTCCAACTGTAAATTTATGATGATCTATGAGAATTGGGATTTTTCCTCAATTTTGTATTTTAAATGGGAAAATTACAAGTTTTATCATAATAAAAGCTAACATTTGTATAGTGCTTTAAGGTTTGCAAAACATTTTGCATAACTTTTGTATAAATTATCTCACTTATTCCTCACAATAATCTTGTTAATGCCACTTTTATCTGTATTTCATATTGAGCTAAGGCTGAGAGAGATTAATGACTTACCTAAGTTTGTACTGTTGACAAATATATAAAGTGGGTTTCAGAATCTGGTCTTTCTGACCCCACAGACCTCCCACTATGGCACCTAGCTGCTTCCTAAGATAAAATTCTGGTGACCAATGTGCATGTGTGCTTTCTCCTTTACGTGGATTTCTAAGGGTTTAGTAACCTTGTTATTCAGTCATTTTTTCAATTGTGTCTGACACCATGTGACCCCATTTGGGGTTTGCTTTGCAAAGATACTAGAGTATTTATCATTTCTTTCTCCAGCTAATTTTATAGATGAGGAAACTGAGGCAAACAGGGTTAAATAACTTGCCCAGAGTAAGTGTCTGAGGCCAGATTTCATCATGAAGATGAGTATTCTAGACCTGGCACTCTATCCACTGTATCACCTTCCAAACTGAGAAGTAAGGTCTTTCTCCACTTTCTCCACTTTCTCCACATAACACTCTAAGACTCTTAATTATAGAGAAGGAGTTCATCTGTATTGGCAAAGGACTCTTCTTCACTAGGAGCTCCTCCACTGAGAACTGACCAATGAAATGGCAGATCCAGTACTCCAGAAACAACTGGAGAAACATATCTAAGCATATTTGTTTCATTTCTTCATCAGCAGGGTAGATCGGGTCATTTATAAGAGCAATGGGGGATACTTTCTTTCAGAATGCTGCATCGAACCTACCTTAGTTTCGTTGCCACTAATGATAACGCCATGTAATGGAAAGGTCACTGGGTTTAGAGTAAAAGGCCTAGATTTGAGTTTGGGCTATTATGCTTAATACTTATGTGCCTTAGAAGTCACAACATCTGTGAACCCAAGTTTCCTCTTCCATGATATGGATTAAGCAAAATATACATTGTAAATAATCAACCAAAGGAAGGAACTAGCAAGAAGTGGGAATGCTTCCAGGAGAAAGTAAAACTTAGCTGAGATTTGATGGAAGCTAGGAGATAGAGGTAAATATTTAAGAGTACCAAACATGGAAGACAGCTCATAGATATGCCCATTCTAGAAATGATGTGTCTGGTGTGAAGAACAGCACTGGATCAGAGTATGTGGAGTGTTTATGTAGGAGTTATGGGGGGTAGGAGGAGCATATAAAAAGGCTGAAAGGGTAGGAAGGAGTCCAGTTATGGAGGATTTTAAAAGCCAAACCAAGGATTTTATATTTGATCCTGGAGGCACTGGAGAGCCATTGTAGTTGATCAAATCAGTGGGGTGACATGATCAGGCTTATGCTATAGGAAGATTAATTTGACTGTGTCGATTGGAGCAAGAAGGGACTTGACAAAAAAAAAGATCAGCCAATAGGCTATTGTGATAGTCTGGGCATGAGGTAATGACTGCCAAGACCAGGGGATAAATGGGAGAGGAGGGGGAATGCACAAGAGATGTTGAGAAGATAGAAACTGGTGCCCACCTGAATCTTTCATATCACAAACCCTTTTGGTTATCCCACTGTGTAATGAAAGTTATCTCTGAAATATGTTGGTTTTGCTTGTGGGAAGAGCAAATTAAGTCCTAAAATGTTGGGTATCTCCATTTATACATAGAAATGCCTCCACTGCAGAGTTTGATCATGAAGGTAAACCATCCCATTGCTTGTATGTGGTTTCTGATAAAATAGATGATTTTATAATTTAACTCAATTCAGTTCAATGCTATATACTAGCACTGTGCTAAGTTTTGGAGATTCGGAAATGAAAAACAAAATTGCTTTTCTTTAAGAATTTATTATCTAATCTATAATCTAATTATTTTATTATCTAAATTATCTAATTTAGAGGGCTATGGCATGTTCAAAAATCGTATGATACAAAATAGGAAAAGTAAAGGACAACAAAATGAGAGAGAGAGAGAGAGAGAGAGAGAGAGAGAGAGAGAGAGAGAGAGAGAGAGAGAGAGAGAGAGAGAGAGAGAGAGAGAGAGAGATACTTTATAAGGGTAGACTTCATAAAGGAAGTCACACATGAACTTGGCTTTGAAGGAAAAAGCGATAAAATCATCAAAGGAGAGAACAGAGATAGAAAAAGCCAAGGATAAACCGTAGAGAGAATGATTAGTCACTTGTAGGAGGCAGCAAGCCCATGATTCAGAGAAAGAAACTGAAGAGTGGTCACAAAATCAGGAGGGTAGAATAGAAGTGAAACCAACACAATCAAATGTTGCAGAGAAATTGGTAGAGAGAGGGATAAGGAATAAAAAAAATTATTGGGTGTCAAGCCAAGACAGTTTTTATTTTTAAAGAATGATTCCATCTTAGGAATACATGAGTACAAATTTGTTTCTTGTTCTCATTTTTGGTATATGCTGGCTAGTGTGTCATTGATGAGTGGAATGGGAAACAAAAAACCCAATGTTATTTCTATGCCAGCTTTAGTATCGTTCTATATGATGCATAAGCTATCAGTGTTCTAAAGTATATTCGAGGAATGTAGCTCTAGATTGATTGAAAATCTAATAATTATCTTATAAATTACTTGAACTATTCTAATTATTCTTTGGACCACTTCCCTCCTTTTCCCTCCAGAACTTCTCCCAAAGAAATTTTTATTGGATTCAAAGTATTTAGTTCTATGCAGATGAAAGCATACTTTCTTCTCTTGTTTATTTGGGTTTGCATTTAGGGTTCTGGTCTTATAAGATCACTCCCTTACAAAACTGAACAATGTGGAAATATGTTTTGCATGATAATACATGTATAACCCAGATCCAATTGCCTGCCAGCACAGGGAAGGGGAAAGGAAGGGAGGGAAGGAGATAAGTCCAGTCACATAACTTATTACATGTAATTGGTAAAAAATGAAAACAACAAAATAGTAGAAACCTTTAATGATAATACTTAATTCTAGGGACAAATATTTCTGTGGGAAAAGTCCAATTCTTTTTCTGTGTTGCAAGAATTTCACCATGTTGAAATTGCTTTGGGGCAAATAAGTCCAATCTATAGTGAACTCGTAGTAAAGTTTTATGAGTGTATTCCATAATTCTCTCCCAATCTGAGCCCCTATGTAATTTCAACAAACTTAACAAAGCTGATTGTGTATTTTGGTACTTTTTTCCCACCTTAGAACTTGTCTCTCTACCAAAGAGAAGCATAGGTATTCCTTGCTGCCATATATACCAGAAAGAATGAACTTTTACATTAGACCACATTGCTGTACTTCTTCCCCTCTACACTCTTTGAAGCTTAAATGAAAACTAGAAGTATATTACAAAAAACAAATGTTCAGGGGCAGCTGGGTAGCTCAGTGGATTGAGAGCCAGGCCTAGAGATGGGAGGTCCTAGGTTCAAATCTGGCCTCAGACACTTCCCAGCTGTGTGACCCTGGGCAAATCACTTAACCCCCATTGCCTAGCCCTTACCACGCTTCTGCCTTGGAACCAATACACAGTATTGATTCTAAGATTCTAATTGATTCTAAGATGGAAGGTGAACATTAAAAAATGTTCATTTTGCATGATTATTCATAACAGGCCATATGGAGGGACGAATAGAGAGGTGACTTCTGAAAGCAGAAAGGTTTGAATTCTTGACCTTCTTCTGATGAGTCCTGTCTGTGTGACCCCGGCAGGACAAGTCATTAATCTCTAAATTCTTTGGGCATCTATCTAAGACTGTAATTTGCAGGAAGTTCACATCTACAGTAGTAGAGGGAATTTGCTCACTGGAAACTCCCTATACTAATGAAATCACAGATCCCTCCCCAAATGAGTATTCATAAATTCCTGTGTCATTTGTATTCACCCCGATGAACTGTTACCAAAATATAGTAATAGGAAATTAATCAACCTCTGATTCTTTTTTGAAAACCAGGGTACAACTCTTCCTTCCGTTGCTTTTTATTTAGCTGCGATTGTATGATGATATTGAAGGATTCGTTTGATTTTTCCATGAAATCATCAGAAACATTAACATGTTGAAGCATCCTGAACTTTAGAGTTTGGCCTATCATTTCATCCATCATCATAATATAGCATATCCTACCCAGGCAAGAGACTTTTTGGTGGTTGACAAGCAATAGACTATTGCAGGATTTTCTAATGTTTTTATAACTAAAATCACGGTCCTTCAGGGCATCATATAATGAGTCTTCTCCTGGGCTTGGGCAATTGCTAGACATAATCCACATACACTAATTCTTATGTAAAATCAAACACTGGATAACGTGAAAATGAGGTCAGTCTAGGAAATAACTTTAATAGAGATTTTTTTCTGATGCTATAGGCTTCTCATTTCTTGAAAGTATTAAATTATGTTTTACAGAAAATAAAATTGAATTGATTCCCATTCTGAATTTAAAGAAAATAATAAATAAAATTTATTCATAACATTTCTCTCTAAACTGACAAAGAGACAGGCTGCTTTTGAATTCACGTTGCTTTCAAGAGGAACTCAACAATACTTAGTAGATTCTGTTAAGTTCAGAGACGGATGGCACCATTTTTAATTTAGAGGCGTTCTGAAACTCTACATCCCTAGTCTGAGCCTGAACCAATTAAAATATGCCTATTTTAGGAAATGTTTAATTTTAGTAAAATAATGTTTGTCCTTGTTCTTTTCTCTTTCTCTCTCCATGCCTGTCTTTGCAGGTAACGTATCTGGGCAAAGTCTCCACAACAGGGATGCAATTTTTATCTGGCTGCACAGAAAAGCCAGTCATTGAGCTCTGGAAGAAGCATACACTGGCCAGAGAAGATGTCTTCCCAGCTAATGCTCTCCTGGAAATCCGACCCTTCCAAGTCTGGCTCCATCACCTTGACCTGAAAGGAGAGGCTACCGTCCATATGGATACCTTCCAGGTGGCTCGCATCGCCTACTGTACCGCTGACCATAACGTAAGCCCAAATATCTTTGCCTGGGTCTACAGGGAGATCAATGATGACCTGTCCTACCAGATGGACTGCCATGCTGTAGAGTGTGAAAGCAAGCTAGAAGCCAAGAAGCTAGCTCATGCCATGATGGAAGCCTTCAAGAAGACATTCCACAGCATGAAGAGTGATGGCCGGATCCATCGGAACAGCTCATCTGAAGAAGTCTCTCAGGAATTGGAATCCGATGATGGCTGAGGTCACTGGTCAGTGGTTCAGCAAGAGGCTGTCATGGCCTTGGAAATAGGAGCTGATAGATGAATAAGCAATGATTCAAATTGGGGATGAAAAGACTGCCAAACACTTGGCTGACCAAGCTTTTTAAAATCAAAAGAGCAATTGAGAACCTAAAGATATGCATCATTAAAGTAATTATGTTACATTGAAATCTGCTGCTGCCGTGAATGTGAGGAGAGGGGAAAGAAATCTTATTTTTCTGTTCATTCCCCTTCCCAATTTCCCCTCTCCTCCTGGCCCCAGACCCGTCCATGCTGATGCTCTCCATCCTCTTGAAATATTCTACAGCCTGTTGTTTACCAGGTTTCTTTTCTTCAGCTATTGGTTCCTTCCAATTTGCCTTATGAAACCCACCAAGAAATTGTCAGATGTTCCGGGGGTATTCATAGCAGCGGTGGGGGGTGGGGTGGGAGGTGGGCCCTGATGCTGGAGCATACATTCCCAGGGGAATAGAAAAGGATAATCTACAGAATTCTCTCCCATGGCATATTTCAAAAATCTCTTGGTCATATGTGAACCAACACAGATGTCCTTTGGCTTTTAGACTAACCACCTGACATTCTTCAGTTAATTCACAGTTAAAGATGATTTTATTTACAAATATATCAAATACTATATGATCTTATTTACTTCCTCTATTTTCTTAATGTACCTGCAGCTACTTGTGTCACACACACACACTCACTCACACACATTTACTCTCTTATCATCTCTAAAATGATAATTTCTTAACATACACTGCAGGGTACCCAAAGGGAATAAAAAACAAACTCCCCCCCCCAAAAAAAAACAATATAAAAATAACCACACACTATATTTGCTCCATTTTCTATGTATTTTTCTCCAGTCTTGATTTGTGGCTGTTTAGGGGGTTGATAATTCAGTCCCTGAACTCCTCCTTAACCAGCCTTAAATCAGAATCAATAAGAGCATGGAAATCTTTTCTTCCCCCATGAGAATCTCAGTCACAAAATCATTGCTTATAAATTGATCGTCAGTAGCTCTCTCTGCACATTCAGAGATATCTTGACCAAGTTACTTTAAAGGGAGATAGAACTCCATCATTTTAAAGATGCCAGTTCACTGGGACCAGTGTTGAATTATTATTCCTGCGGAGAAGCTCTCATTAAGAATGCCTGTAATTTTCCCATTCTGGGGATAGGATGATCCTCAAATTTCATAAGTGCAAAAAAAGTCAATATGAATAAGATTTAAACAACAAAAAAAGGACTTGTTACAATAAATACATTTAAGGCCAAGAGCAGATTCATAGTTTGCAGGTAATGCTGCTCCTTTATTAAAAAAAAAAAGTTTGTTTTTAATCATGGTAATGTTAGGGGCACTAGGGCACCTTACAGAAGCCTTAAATGAAAGCTAATCAAATCCAGCTAGCTCTATGTCTGTGTTTGGTATGTGTATCCGTATGTGTGTGTATGTGTGCGCGTGCGTGTATGTGTGCGCCTGTGCGTGTGTCCAGTGTTTAAAGCATGTAGAATAAGCATGGAGACATATTGGGGAGGATGTGCACCTCTTGAAAACATGCTTGTTGCTTTACAATGTAAACTGTTCTTTAGCATAAATGCATTCATACTTTAATAAAAAATATGTTTGAGTTAATAAAGCTCAATAGTTTTACACTCTTTTTGGTGTAAAATGCCAATTCTGGGATTGTGTTTGTGTGTTTTTTTTTCTTTAAAGACTTGGATTCCATTTACCAGTGCTTAACACATGCTTTGGACTGCCACTACCCCATGGTAAAAGATTGTGCTGCAATGGATATATGGGCACTCCCTGGAAAAATACAAATGACAATTGATCCATACCTTCCTGTGCTGTGTGACTTTTGCCCATGACCTCCCCCATGAGCTCATAGTCTTATTTAATGTACTGCAACCTTTATCATTTCCCTTAATACTGGGAATACCTGGGCTGCCCATTGGTCATCTTTTGCTCTTATTATGTAAACAATGGCTTCTTCCTTATTTTCAGTTGTGTTATAGGATGCAATATGGAAAATGTCATCAAAGCAATGTCAGAGCAAAAAAAAAAAGATGATAAAAACGTGTCAGCATTTCATTGCTCATTAAGATAACAAAAATAGCTTTTGTTCACAATATATCTTTTTTTAGAGGTGGGATCTATAAACTTCTGTTAAAATATTTTAACAACTGAATTTCAGTGTAATTGATTTCTTACATTATCATATGCATTTTATTTTGTGAGTTTAATGACTTATTCTGAGAAGTGGCACTGCCACAGTGGTCCGTGAGGGGGAAAGAGATTAAGAATGTCTACCTTGAAGAGATGCCTGAAACCCTGAGAATTTAAGTAGTCACAGCTAGTACAAGAATAGGTCTTTGATCAGGACTTCCTAATTCAAGACTGGCCTTCTATCCACTAAACCATGCTGTCTGTCTAACACTTTTCTTTATAAATTCTGACTGTGGGAATCCTGAGGTTGAATCATTGGCAATTCAACAAAGGGGAAAAGTTCTTAAAATGTCTCATTCAAGATGTGGGTTCAGAAGAGTCAAACCACATCCAATCAGTCAGTACCCATGACTTGGGGAAGGTCTCATCGTGGAATTCATAGTAGATACACAATAATGGTGACTTTGTGTACTTCTGCCAAAGAGATGACCCTCAAGGGAATGTTACTGCCTTCCTCTTCATAGAGAAGTTGTGGAGACTGCTATTTAATTTTCTCATTTTCTGTCCTTGAATATGCTTCCAAAGCTTCCCTCTCTTTTTTTAATCAACACCTTTATTCCAGAGCCTGCTGAGGCATTGGGTGACTCTTGAGCTGGAAGAAAAGCTATAGAGCATGACCAATACCTTCTCCCTCATGTCCTTGGCTTGGCTTTTGTCTCATGTCATCTGGAGATGCTGAGCTACTCAAAGGCTGAATGGAAGGCACGGTTCTCTTTGCCAATTTGTAATGTCTTGGAGAGCCAAGTCTGATTCACTTGAGTTTGATAATGGAGATGGAAGAATTCTGGATTTGCAATCAGAGAACTCTGTTTTCAACTTATAACCCAAGCAAGTTATTTAACCTTTCTGGGTCACAATTCACTCAACTGTAAAATAGGAGATTGGGCTAGAGGTTGCTCTGATACCTGTGGAATAAATAGTCAAGGAGACAAAAGCATTTTAAATCTCTGCTTTTGTACTTTGACAGTGATTTACAAAAATGGCCTCAGATCTAATGATGATAAGTAATGGATAGGCTCTGGTCTCCTTTCCAGTGTATGCAAAATCACCCGACTCACCCAAATGAATTCAAGGTCTCTTTCAGTCCTAAAGTTGGGATCGAGTTCCCACCATCTGTCTCTATCTTTTTAATAATCCTTATCTGTACAGAGCAGTCCATATTTGACGAAGAATTTTATTTTTTAATATTGAATTTTATTTAATTAATTAATTTAGACATTTTTCTATGTTTACAAAAATCATATTCTTTCCCTCCCTTCCCCACAACCCCTTCCTGTAACTGACATGCAATTCCAATAGGTTTTACATGTGATGAACTTTAAATGATGCCTCATTTAATATTTCTAACCACCCTGAGGGTTATGGAGGGCCCTTATTATTTATCCCTGATGAGGATATGAGATGAAGGGACAGAGACATACCTCCAGGAAATGGTAAAGCCCAGCGTAGAACCTACCATGTCCTCAGAGTTTTTGGTTTGTGTGATTTGGATGATGTGCGGTTACAGCTCAGATGGAACCCTTTTGATGTTTCTACTCATAATAAAAAGTCTGTTATCACAGCTTTATGCCTTTCAACATTGCAAAGTAATATTTTACCCTCGTCAGCCTTTCTTGTAAGATGTTTCTTCACAGTCAATAGGACAATCTTAAATGAGGAAGGAGGATGTTCCTGGCCTGGGCAAAGACCCAAAAGTTTTATTTCAGATTAAGCATGAAGAAACATTTTGATTACTTTCCCTCCACTGGATCTAAGAGGTGGATGAGAAAAGTACCTCCACCCAAAGAGAGTCAGATGTCAAACATGCTTGAATCTTAAACTGGGTGAAAACGCCCTGTATTAGCACATATGTCACTTTCAGGACAATAAGACAAAACTTGTGAGGGCACCATTTTAGAGCTTGGTTTGGTTCAGCAATGACTTTGTAATAATCATGTAAAGTATATTTTTCTTTACTGTTAATAGTTTTAGCTAAGCTTGTTGTTACATTCCTTAGATTTTTCCTTGTATCTCTTCTCCTACCCTTTCCAGAGAGCCATCTTTTATAACAATGTGTTTTTTAAAGAGAAAGAAGAGAAAAAATCGAGCAAAATTAACCAATCAAAAATTTTGACCTTATCTGGAATGCTTTACACTCCTCAGCCCCATTTTTTTGAAGAAAATGTATGTGTAGTATAAAGATAACTTTAGGCTTGTAACATAAAATCTGAATTAATTGGTCATGTTTTAAAGTAATTTAAAGTTCACAGTAGTATGTGTATGTGTGTGTAGAGGGCGAGAAGTTATTTTCTCATATCTCTTCTTTAAAGTCATTTGTTCTCTATCCACCATGGCCACCACCACCAATGACCAATATAAAGAGCTGCAGTCTACTTCCTCTACATAGTGCTTATGTGTAAAAAAGTTGATATAGAATAAAATATGAGACTAAAACAGAACTGAGGCTCTCAGATCAGAGCAGAAGTTTCTTGCAGATATCAGTGGTGAGTAAATTGGATTTGACCCAAAACTTTCAGGCATATAAGTCAAAGCTGAAAAATATCGGATTATTTTGTTTTCATTTTTCTCATAATAGAATATGGTTCATCTGCTGGGGCACCACTTCTCTTGGACTTAGAAATAAAGCAGTTTTTTTTATCATGGTCATTGAAAATTAGAGTTAAGAAGGATCTCTAACCCAACTCCAACTTTTGACTCATCTCCTGATTAAATATAAAATGCTTTCCTCATAGCAGCTTCATCAAGTAGATAGTGTGGATCATTTTTTTTAGTATTTTCAAAATAAGAGGCAAATAATTTTATAATGGCACAGTTATTTATTCAAGGTCCCATGGTGTCAAAATCCAGCTTCTGACAGACTAAATAACGAAGGATCCTAGAAAATGAGAATGCTCGTTGGTAGAGGGGAAAAGTCACATTTGAAAAATAGGGGCTATTCTTTCAACCTCTATCCAAAAATTTACTCTTGTCTGCACAATGATCCCACATGATGGCTATCATTCTTATCTCACAAATCATGAAGTGAGAAAGGCACTGAGCCTTCCCTTCTATTCCTATTCAGCCATAGATTGAACTAGAAATGTCCATTATAGTGATGGTTATCGCTGTACCATGTAGGGAGGAAGCATGGACTCCCTAGGGAAAGAAAGCCCTCTTGTCTTACCCTGTGCTACTCATACTTCTTGACACCACGCCTTCCACTGTTTCCATTATGCCATGAAGTGAAGGAGCTGAAAACCAAAGGTGTGATGACTTGGCCAAGATCACACAATGATTTACTTGAGACTGTATTGCCTATTCAAAGTCCAAAGAAATATTACTAGCCTAGGCAATACAAAGAAGTCTTACAGTTTTGCCCTACAGACAGTTATTGTCTGCTAAAATAAAAACTGGTAGTAGGTCAATGAAACCTTAAAATAGTTGGCTTACTCTTGACTATTTTCTTGATGAGATGGAATGAGGTATAATAATGATGCTTTAAAAAGCCCATTAAATATTCTAAAAATACTTCCTCTTATGGCCCCCGGAAACCTACACTGGCTTAGCATAAAAGAAAGGCAAACCTCACCCACAGGTATAATTGTAATTGGGAGGCGTCCAAGTTTCTAATGGTCCTCAGGACTACCATGATGCAGCTTGTTGGGATCATTTCACATCAAAAGGTTGTTTTGCATGAAAATTTCTGCTGTTCTTTAAACTTCAACCAAATGGAGAGAAGCCAGTTAGTAACAGCACAGAATAGAAGGATTTGAACATCGAGGCTGGTAGCATAACCCTTGATTCAGTAAAAGTACAGTAGAAATGTGGAACGGCAAATTGCTTCAAAAGAACCCAAATACTCCTATTAAGAATAATCACACACACAAACCTGAGCTGGTAAAAATACAAATCCTAAGATAGTTCTTTGTGCTTTCTTTGCCAAAGGAAACATACAAATTAGGATTTGTGGACTTTATTTCTTTTGGAATGTTTTAGTAAGCTGTCAGGGTTTTCTAAGGCATCTAATATTGGTTATTCAAAAGTAGTAAATGGTCCTGGAAATGCAAGCCATTAACTTTGTTTTTTCATTTTAATGATCAGGACTGGTAATCTAATTTTCCACTTGATTTTCTTAGAGGGCTAAAGGGAAAAGGTGCTTCTGTGACCACATAAAGAAAGCCACTCACGAAGAATTACAGATCTTTTGTTTCTGACTTAGCAAGGGCAAAAGTGGTCCAATTTTTAGACTCATGTCTTTGGTTATCAAAGAGATTTTGTCTTAAATTTTTATTTTATTTAGGGAAAAGGAGTATTTTATTTTATTTTTAGCATCATCATGGAATGGACTCTATGATTCATTTATTCTAAGCTTAGAATTTTGCAGAGGAAACTGAGGCTAAGAAGATCACACAGATAGTTAATAAGTGGAAGAAACTATATTTAATTCAAAGTCTTCTGATTAAATTCAGTTTTTTCCCCACTTCATGATTTATGAAATAAGAATGATGGCCATCGTGTGAGATCTAGTGTTGGCCCTCGAATGATCATGTTTTGTGGGACTTGCAAAGAGCTACATTGTGAAAGCTTTTCAATTCTCCAGTGGCAAAGCTGGATCTATAATATTAACACCCACACATAAAATAAGAGCCAATATTAGGCCAAAGCTCACAGTCATTTGCAAGTGGAAAAATGGAATCTAGTCTTGGAAAACTTGGCCCATCAGGTCCTGGATCAGAGCTAAGAAATATTACTGGTCTGCTCATGGCGGTTGTACTTTGAATTGTGTAGACAAGTTGAAACCTATCAACAGTCTCCATTTAAACATTGTTGTATTAAAAAATGGAACAATATTCTTTACTAAGGCCAGTGCTTAGGAGGGAAAAAATGTGGAAGCTCTGGTATTCCCTCTACTTGCCAGTTTTTCTGATGGCTAATTCCCTTTTGTTTTCATCTTTCATTTTTGCAGATGAGAGCAATAAAAACTTACGACTTTGGACTCATTTGTAATCAGTGTGTAATCTATAATTGTATGTCCAAGCTTGATTTACGTTGAAATTTTATGAGAGGCAGCTTAGCTATTGGATAGAGCACAAGATTTGGTGTTAAGATGACCACTGGATTAAATCTCATAGCAGATATTTATTACAGTCACTGGGTAACCATGCACAATTCAATGAACATTTCAACTTCACTTATCTCATCTGTAAATTTAAGATTAAAATTATAGAACGGTTAGGTGGCCAAATGGATAGTGTGCCATTCTGGAGTCACGAATTCTCACCTTTCTGAGTTCAGATCTGACCTCAGATACTTCTCTGACTTTGTGATCCTGGACAAGTCACTTAAACCTGAATGCCTCAGTTTCCTCATCTGTAAAATAAGCTAGAGAAGGAAATGACAAGTCACTCCAGTATCTTTGCCAAGGAAGCCTCAAATGGAGTAACAAAGAAGGGGACAGGACTGAAAATGACTAACAACAAAATCAGGATAATGCCTTTAAGAATGTCATACAAGAGATAGTGTTATAATTGTTGTTTTTGTTCCTGTTTATTGAGTGAATGAACAGGATACATAAGATTACAAGATGAATGTTTACATTTTTGGAAGGTTTACCTGTTTATTCAGATTAGAATTGTTTTCAAATATTCAACAAATTACTCTCACATAATTACAATGTAAGTAGATGCTCCTACAGATTGCATTTGATACTTATCTCTTCTTTTAAGTAGAATCACTTTAAATTGACAGCAGATTAATGTATTTCCCAGTGCTAACTGCCCTTGAAAGTCCTACAATTCCATTTCCTTGTAAGTTTCTATGACTTAGACTGATGCTACCCCCTACTTAGCTCAAATTATGGCCATTTTACTGACAAAAAAATGACTATCTCTTCTTCCTGCCTACAGGTAAAGAGCTATTAAAATAAATTAAATCCAAAATCTTTTCTATTCAGTGAACATCAATCACTTTTTTTTTTGCAATGGGCAAGTAGAGGTTTTATTTTTTTAAGGATCATAAAAAACTCTATCACATTAGGGGGTTCACTGACTTGCCAAGGTCAGAGAGGAATTGAGACTAGCAACAATACCCAAATATTTCTCTCTTAAGTGTTCCGTCCATACCACCATGCTGATGATTTACCTGAAGAGTCAAATATGTGATTTTTTCCCCTTCACATATATGATTTTCAAGGCTACTAATACATATTATGATTTGAAAAGGCTTATTTAGAAAGCCACTAGATGTTAACACTTGGGTTTCTCTGCAAAGAATTTTCAGAGGGAAGAGGAAGTGTTCATTTTCTATTAAGTCTATTCCCCGTATATGTTCTCAGAGCCTATGATGTTTATTCCAAGACAATATTTAAGTTATCATTGATTAATATTTCTTGTACTGTAGTAATAATTTGGGGACATCTGCATGGCCTAAAGTCTTCCTGACTTCAAATCTGGCCTTGAATACTTATGAACGATGACCCTGGACAAGTCACTTAACCCTGTTTTCCTTGGTTTGTCATCTGTAAAATGAATTAGAGATGGAAATGGCAAACCACTCTAGTATGTCTGCCAGGAAACCCCAAATGGAGCAAAGGAAAGCAAGACACAACTGAAATGACCAAACAATAACAAGTAATAATAACAGCTAACGTTTTTGTAGCATTTTTTGGTTTGCAAAGTGCTTTACAAATATCTCATTTTATCCTCATAATGACCCTTTGAAAAAATGTCATTCTTTCCATTTTATAGATGAGGAAAATCAAAGAAACTGAGGCTAAATAAATTGCTCAGGATCATATACCTTGTAAGTGTCTGAGGTAGATCTTTCCGACTTTAAATACTGAGATCCATCCACTGCTTAGCAATTTTCTTACCTTTTTTCCCCTTTCCTCTCTATTATTACTCCCTTATCGTCCTTGTCCCGGATCCCCTACGAGATGAGAGAAAGGAGATGAGACACCGAGTTCACAGAAGGATGAGAGTAAGGACCAGCAGAGGTATTTTCTGACCTACTACTTACACAGGGATAACAGATATAAGGAGTATTTCATCTGTGTAGTCCAGCAAAGAATTTCCTCACTGGCCCATCAAGTAGGGTGCATTGTAGAAATGAGAGAAAATAAATGCATGTTAAATGCAACAAATTCACAAATGAACAGGTGAATAAATGAACAAAATTATAAATAAATGAAGTTAGAGCTAACTGAAAAAATTGAGTCTATCCTTTGTGACTGAGTGACTCTGTATCTGTCTTCCCAACTCTGGGAAAACACCAGATGGAGGTGTTATGGCTCAGCCTCTCCGTTGTTCTGAGTCCTAGGAATCTAAGGGCAAAGTAGTTGGAAGGTGATTATCTGAAGACTAGAATTTCATCCCTGCCTTGACTTTTAACTAGTTATATGAATCTGAGGCCAGATTTGAACTCAGGAAGATGAGTCTTCTTGAGTCCAAACCAGAGCTCATTCTTTTGCATCCTCTAGATGCCCTTCCTACACATATATTGTCAAAGCAATTGTGGCCATGGTGGATGAATAAATGAATACAACTTCTTATAGATAAGCCCCTGATATCATGCCTGGCTCTGCATTGTGTCATATGCTTTATGGCAGGGCCCAGGATGCTCTTCATTATCCCTTTGTCAAGTAATGAGTTCCAAATGTGTAGCGAGTGAGTCTGGGTTAGTCTCAGCTCTAATACTTACTGGCTACATAACCTTAAGCAGGTAACTTGCATCTATTTTCTCAGCTGTCAAAGGGATCTGAATAGACAACCTAAAGGTCTGCTGTGGCTCTAAGATCTTATGCTTAGTGAATTAATAAGATTAATAAGCCATACAGCTATATGATAAGAAAATTCCAGCTGACACCCAATTATTGGCTTCTTTTTAGACTATCAAACTTTGGTGCTATTTCTTTCATTTTCTTTCTTTAAAACTCTTAAATTCTGTCTTAGAACTGATAGTAAATATTCCACAGCAGAAAAGCAATAAGGGCTGGGGTCAAGTGACTTGCCCAGGCTCACACATCTAGGACGTATCTCAAGTTTCACATTTGAACCTCCCATCTTCAGGCTTGTCTCTCAATCACTGAGTCACCTAACCCCCCTGAGTGTAAATTAGTACTAGGGATATTAACTCATCCAGGACACCCAATCTCCAGGCCTGCTTTGGTGTCATTTCAGTGAAGATCCCTAAGACCTCAATAGAAATGTGAGGTCCCAGATTTCCTATATAAATAAAGAAGAAACAAATCAGAAGGCTCTTAGGATATGGAGAATCTTGAAGTAAGAGTGAATAAGAACTTATTTCTATTCTTTTATATTTATTTATTTTAGATTATATTTCTATTCAATTATATTCTTATTTCTTTATCAATTTAAGGTTTGCAAATCATTTTACCTGTATTATCACATGGGATTATTGCAGATCAATTAGTTCCACATTCCTGGCTTAATCAGAGATTCAAAATAAACTCAAATGAGCATACTGGAATATTGTGGGTCAGCAAGGGAGCTAGGTGGTACAATGGAGAGAGAGCACCAAGTCTGGGATCAGGAAGACTCTTTTTCCTGAGTTCAAATCTGGCCTCAGATACTAGCTGTGAGACCCTAGGCAAGTACTTAACCCTGGCTGACTCAGTTTCCTTATCTGTCAAATTAGATGAAAAAGGAAATGGCAAACCACTCCAATATTTTTGCCCCCAAAATGTCAAAAAGAAACACAAAGAATCAGACACAACAGACACAGCTGAACAACCCACACAAGAATGTCAGGAAAAATTTTAATATAAAACATTAATAACAGCTGGCATCTCTATGGCACTTTAAAGTTTCCAAAACACTTTACCTTTATTAGTTCTTTTGATCCTCATAACAAACCTGAGAAGTAGTGGTTCTTATTATCTTCATTTCATAGAGGAGGACACTGGTTTCAAATCTAGTCCCTATGAACCCATTGGGCCACCCAGCTGACATTTCCGACGAGCCAGATCTAGCCTATGTTGCTTCTATAAATCCTTGAACCCATTTTCCTTACGTCCTAAAGAGGACGACTGTGGCTTGAAGTTCAAAAAGGAAATGATAATCAGATTTCCAAATCACTGAAGTGTTGATGGACACTGAGCCAAATGGTTCCACTGAGAAACACATTAAGCAGCTTCATTCTCCAATGATATTGAAATGTCACTTTCACCTGGGAAGTCTGAATACAATGGCTAGCGAAAGAGCAATCTGAAGAAAGATAAAGACCAAAGAGGTTGATCAATGAATCAGGGAGATCCTTACTAATGCTTTGGTGTTCTTCAGGAAGCAGGCACAGAAAAAAAAGGCATTAGGAGAAAAACTGGGGCTGAGTGTGTCAAAACAATTATTGGCATCTTAAAATCAAAATTCAAGGATAATAACAGATTGAAAGCAATGAGCACCTACAGGATACCAGGATAAACATACATTTTTAGAACTGTAAAATGGACCATCGCATCTCTGAAGAAGCTTAAGAGAAACTCATAGGTCCTGAACTAAATAGGAAACCCATAACCCTAAGGCAGCTGTAGAAAGAGAAGCTTTCTTCACAAAAACAAAACAGGGAAGAAGATTGATAGCTATTCTCAAAGCACGTCAAATGCCACTTATAAACTTACAAGTATTATTTTGGAACAAGGAGAACAAGACAATTTCAAAGCTTGACAATAAGTATTTCTGGAAGGTAAGCCAAAGTAGAAAACAGAGTGAACAGGTCAGCTCCCAGCGAGTGATCCAAAAGACCTTTTGAAAGCATCAAATAACTCAGTGGTGTTAGACTAAAATAAAAACAAGGTCACTAAGAATCCTTGAAGGATTCTAAGAATGACTTAGAAAATCACATCCATTAAGAAGACAAAGCACTGAGATGCTAACTAAACTTCAGATTCAATGAAGACACTGCCAATTCCAACATTTCAGTTTATTCTTGACTGGAGATCTTTAGAAAAGGTGACCTCAAAATGATAAATGTTGGAGGGAATGTGGCAAAGTTGGGACACTAATACACTGCTGGTGCAATTGTGAATTGGTTCAACCATTCCAAAAGGCAATTTGGAACTATGTCCCAAGGGCTTTAAAAGAATGATTGGGTATGATGGGTAGCTCATTGGATTGAGAGCCAGGCCTAGAGACAGGAGGTCCTAGGTTCATATCTGGCCTCAGACACTTCCCAGCTGTATGACCCGGTGCAAGTCATTTCACCCCCATTGTCTTACCACTCTTCTGCCTTGGAACCAATACACAGTATTGATTCTAAGACAGAAAGTGAGGATTTTAAAAAATTAAAAGAATGCTTAACTTTTGACCCAGCCATACTACTGCTGGGTTTGTACCTCAAAGAGGTAATAAGGAAAAAAGATTTGTACAAAAATATTTATAGCTGTTCTTTGTGGTGGCAAAAATAAATTGGAAAATGAAGGGATGCCCTCTGATTGGAGAATGGCTGAACAAATTGTGGTATATGTTGGTGATGGAATACTATTGTGCTAAAAGGAATAATGACCTGGAGGAATTCCATGTGAACTGGAAAGACCTCCAGAAATTGATGCAGAGTGAGAGGAGCAGAACCAGGAGAACATTGTACACAGAGACTGATACACTGTGGCACAATCAAATGTAATGGATGTCTCTACTAGCAGCAATGCAGTGATCCAAGACAATTCTGAGGGATTTACAAGAAAGAACACTATCCACATCTAGAGAAAGAACTGTAGGAGCAGAAAGGCAGAAGAAAGGCATATGATGGGTCACATAGTTCAATAGGGATATGATTAGGACTTTGATGTTAAAAGATTGCTCTACTACAAATATGAATAACATAGAAATAAGTTTTGAACAATGATACATGGATAATCCAGTGGAACTACTTGTCAGCTTTGGGAGTAGGAAGGAAAAAGGGGGGAAAGGATCATGAATCATGGAAAAATATTCTACAAGAATTTTTTTAAAAGAAAAGGTGACCTGAGTGTTTAAAGGAGACACCTCATCCAGGATTTTACATTCTTATGTTCTACATAAATGAACATGATGACATATGGGGAAGAGAGTTCAGTTAATACCCATGGACCCCTATGCAATGGATTTCCTGTGATAATCTTATGTATGATTGCAGTAAAACACTCATTTTGCAGTAATTAATAAGTTGTGTCTTGATAAGACTGTATACCCCACCTCACTTTGGCAGATGGCCCCATGAACTCTACCCAGTTTCAGAAGAATCATTTAAAATTGCTTTCCAGACTGGTTATTCATTTCTTTCCTTAAAAGGTCAAACTTTGTAGTACTCTAATTAAAAAAAATTGCTTTATTTTGTTCCCAAATGAGCTTCTGAGGGGGGATATTAAAAACTTTCTAGCTCCCTAAAACATTAATGATTTTTGGTCTTGCCTTCAGCTAAATTGTTTCTGAAGTTCTAACAGTCCCCTTTCTATTTTTAGGCAAATTTAAGTGCCAGTACACCTTCTCTGATCTCTATTGATCAGAGGGAGAACATTTCAGCATATGGGATTGGGAAGCAAATGTTCCAGGCTTTCCTCCTGACTCCTTAAATTACTGTCAAAACCTTTCTCAGGTACTCTGAGCTTGAGATTTTACAGGAAATACACTTTGCTTAACTCTTTTTTTTTTGAGACATATGCATACGATTTATTAAATTAGCAAATAATTATTGTAATACATGCACATAAACTAATGTCTATATATACACATTATTACAATGCTTAATATACACATACTCTAGTAAATCTCTCTATAAAATCCACATAGTCCCCTTGCACACAGAGGGCATAAAGTAAGGGCAATATTGGGTAGGTTTAATTTTTTAGATGAATTTTAAAAACACACTGAGAAGCTCACCAATGCAAACTTAAACAATGCCAGCTTCCCAGAGAGCAGAATGGGAAAGGTAGCTGGGCAGTAAAGAGCAAAACCAAGATTTGAACCAGATCCTCTGAATTCAAGCTCAGCATTCCTTCCATTATTCTAGGATACTACTCTCTATTTTGGCCTCAGATTCCTCAGCTGTAAAAGGATGGAAGCAGAAAAATGATTATCTGAAAGATAGTAGAATGAGTGGTTGTGAGAGCTAAGTTTCCTAACACCTCTTTCTCCAAAGCTGTGACATTTATGTGTAACCAATGGCCTTGGGTCCTGAAAAATTAGGTTCATGTGGGCAAGGGCTCTGACCCTAAAAAGGACAATTTTCCATCTTTGAACCTTTTATCTCCAATGTATCATTCCAAGGAAATCTCTAAATTATCACAGAGTATTGTCTGTGCCTAAATTGTCCAAAAAATGGACTTTGGGGTCACCAAGTCCCACACAAATACTCAACGTACAGTGGAGATAGATTAGATATGATCATTCTTTTTATTGTCCCCAAAGAAAATCCAACTGATGCAAAGAGTGAGAGTCCTCCTTGGAGGGAAGCACACTTTATGAGTACCGAGAGACAATTGGTCACCTTTCCATAGACCTATAATAATAATAGTAACTCACAGGATCAGCAGGGCAAGAAAAAAAAAAGATTTGGTTCTCTTAGTAATGTTTGTTCTCCAAGTCATGGAATACGTTTTTCAGCTTTGAATAGTCCCTTCTTGGTTGCTCTCTCCTTCTCCAGGAAGCACAACGCTGAGGAGGTCATTATTGAACTCTCCAGCCCTCAAACTTGAAGTCACCCAGGAGATAACTCTCAAAGCTGGTACTAGAAGACTAGACTCTGGGATCATGGTAGTTGGGCTTTTGAAGAGTGGTACTTTATACCTTAACCACTTACAAACAGATCTGTCCATGCTGAATAAGAGAAGAGATCATTTCATCAGATTTGACCAGTGTGTCCTCAGATGATCAATGCCATCCTGAATCAGAGTAAAATCTATGAAGATGAAAGAGAATTAACCAATACAATTGATCCAAAAAGCACAGTAGGAGAGGATAAAAAAGAATAGAAATTAGGAGAGGAATAGGACTCCACTGGGGAAGGATGAGAGCATGGAGAGGAAAAAATCTATGGAAAGGGAATTTTCCTCTTGGCAAATGGTGAGTCTATGCCAAAGGGATTCATAGTTGCTAGTCCAGTGACAGAGGATGAATCAGTTGATTGGAGAACTCATTTGATTAAAGTGGTAATCCAAGAGTTGATAATAAGTGTTGGTGGCTAGATTGAGTGATTAAGGAAGCAAGTGGAAATTGTTGGTAAGATTGAATGATAGGTGGAAATTGTGGGCAAGATGATATAAGTGGGGAAAGGATGGTGTGGTTCTGACCCAGACCTACCCTGCCAGGTATGTAGTGAAGAATGAAGGAAGAAGTATTTTCACAGAAGCTTGGGGTAGCTTGAAGAGCTTTGTGATTAAAAAGGCCTTTAATTCTGGGAAGAACAAAATCAGTATTTGTCATCAAAATAACGACAAATCTGAATTCAGATTAGACATCAGTGAGAGAAATTAACATGAAAAATCTATATCAAGTACACATAGGACTTTTAGCATAGCAACTGTGTTTTAAGGAGAAAATTAACTGAAGGGAAAAAAAAAGTTCAATAGACAAATAACTTTGGGAGAGCAGCACAGAATATAACGCAGATGAAAGATAAATAAGAAAGAAGCTTCAAAATTAAGTAGAATGCTGAGAAAAGTGGATCTGATAGCTATTTGGAGATAATTGAATGGGAACATGGGGAATTTATTTTATACTCAAACACTCATGGAACATTACAATAATTGATCATGATCTGGGCAATAAAAAGCTTATAAATTCAGATAGGCAGTGATTTTAAATATGTAATGTAACAAAATAATAATTAATTACAGAAATAACAAAATGACAAAGTAAAAAATAACAATTAATTACAGAAATATGACCAAAAGATGCAAGCAGGTCTAAATGGAAACTCAATAATGAATTGTTAAATAATGTTTGGCTCAAAAATGAAGTTAAAAGAAAATTTTAAGAGATAGTACTAAAGACAATGATGCTATAAGTGCAGCATATTGAAATATATTAAACTAAGAGAGGAAATTGTATAACCCTGACTGCTTACATTAGCAGTAAGGGAAAGAGATGATTAAAAAGTTGGGTTTACTGATGAAACGATTAAAAATAAAAATTAATATACCTGGACCAAGTACACAATAAGAACTCATCACACTTAAAGGATAAATCAACAAAATTGAACCCAAATAATAGTCAATTTAACCGATAAAGCCAAGAGTTGTTTTTTAATGACCAATATAATTGGTAAATTATATGAATTACCAAATTACAAAAATAATATATTATAAAATAATATGATCATGTATGTTATCTTGGTAATTTTGTAATTATCACATATATATGAGAAGGTAGAGATTATAATGAATAAGGAAACATTTCCAAGCACATATAAAGTTATATAAGAAAAATGAGTCTATAAAAAACAACAGATGAATACAAAAATGTAGAGAATATAGACTGCATTTGTGATTTAATCAGTATAAAGTGAAGAAATATTTAATACCAATGCAAGTTGGCACCTTTGTTGCAATTTGGACTCTGCAATGCCTAGACGAGTTGTCACTTTCCCTGAATCACGTACCAGGATCTGACAAAAATATAGATTGACCAATTAACAAAATAGGAGATAGCCTATGTAAAGCAATGTCAGAAAAAGAAATTGTGTAATCCTTAGTGAACCTCTACCTAAGAAAAAAAATTACTAGGATTATAAAATGCATTTTAACACATGTTTAAAGAAGAAACCATCTCAAATCTATGCAAAATTTGTATTGTATTTTATTTTTACATGTCAATACAATTTTTAATAATTTTTTCTGACATTTTGTGATCCATGTCCTTTCCTTCCTGTCCCTCTCCACCAAGGTTGCACATGTATTAGCATACAATATGTGTTTCCATGTTCATCGTGTTATGAAAGAAGACACATATCACTGACACTAGAGAAAAATTCATGAAGGAAGGAAATTGAAGAATGATATACTTCAATATGCATTCAGACAGTTGTTTCGTTGGTGGCTGGATAGCCTTTTTGTAAATCATGAAGTAAAATTGTTTCTTTTAAAAGAAAGATGATATTCTATTCAATTTTTTTTTTTTGTGAGACAGATTTGGTCCTGATTCTCAGTCCAGGAAGAAATAAGTAGAGAAAAATTCACCAATGTTACTAATTTATATTAATGCAAAAATTACAAATAGAATAATGGAAAATGGACCAGACACATATTATACATTTTCCACTAAAAAACAAATATAGTTCAATATTTAGAAAACAATGTATGTATAAGTTTTCTGTTACATAAGCTTTTGGGATTGATTAGAGGATTTTGAACACAAATCTGTGCTTTAGAAAAATTAATCTGACATTTCATCATCACTAAGCATGTTCCCTAGGACTTCAGTGATATAAGAAGATCTTATATATATATATACATTTATATACACACATATATCCTCATACATATACATGTATGTAAATATTCTTGGGAACAATTTTTGTGGTAACAAAAATTCAAATACAGGAAATTTCTATTAATGAGGAAGTTGTTGAACAAGTTGTAGCATATGAAGGCAATAAAAGAAATGCACTGTAAGAAACAACAGAAATGAACATTTCAGAGAAACCTAGGAAGCTATGTGAATTGGTAGAGAGCCAAGTAAATAGAATCAGAAAAACATTATACAAAGTAACTTACAAAAAGCAAATGAGGAAAAACACTAAAATGAAGCCAAATGATGTCAAGTTGCAAGGATAAATTTTGGCCCTAAGGGAAAGAAGCATACCACCATCTTTCCTTTGGAAAGGTAGAAGAGTATGAATAAGAATATTAGGTGTAGTCAGTGCTTAACTATTTTTTTCCCTTGGAAAGAAAGGCTGATTGGATAGTGTCCAGAGCAATGTCTGAACACATCTGGAAATATCTGGCAGCAGTGGCTAGAAAGGATCTGGACACTACTCTTATATTTCAGGTGAAGAGTAATGAATGCCTGCACTGTGGTGCTGATAGCAAAATTAGAAAGCAATAATAGGCAAACTGTTAAATTTGGGGTTTAGAAATTGATTTGAGGGAGGAGGAAAAGGAGTCAAAGTGTGTTTCCATAAATTGTTTTCTCCTCAGATGGTACAATTTCCATCCTTGAACAACTAGCTCATGAAAATTGGGGTCCCATTAAGATAAATAGATGTGGAATGATTATATTTTGGATATATTAATTTTGAAGGGCAGCACTCTGAATATGAGGGCAGCCTGGTGGCACAGTGGACAGAGCAATGAACGTGGAGTCAAGAAGACTCAGCTGATGCTTACTAGTTGTGTGACCCTTCACACCATTTGCCTTAGTTTCCTAATCTGTTAAATGAGCTCCAGCTGGAAATGGTAAATCACCCCAGTGCCTTTGCCTAGAAAACACCCAGTGGAGTGATGAAGAGTCAGACACAACTGAAATGACTGAACAACAGCAATGCTATGAATGTATCCAACAGATGGTTGAAAAAACAAGAGGAGATATCAGGAGACAGGTCAGTGCTAGAACAGCAGACTTGTGAATCATTTCCACGGAGGAGATAGTTGAAATTATTGGAATGAGTTAGCTCACCAAAGAGAGTTATGTGAGGGCTGAAAAAAGAACTGAGTTATTGTTACATATTAGGGAAGTGGAATTGGTTGTAGGAAGGAGGACCAGTAAAGGAACAGGAGAAAAAGAAACCAGATGCTATCCCTAAGGATTTTATTTTCTAATGGAAGAGGTTTTTTTTTTCCTTTGGTTGTTTTGTTTTGGAAATTTTTATTTACTTAATTAATTTAGAATATTTTTCCATGGTTACAAGATTCTTGTTCTTTCCCTCCCTTACTGCCACCTCCCTCCCATAGCCAGCACACAATTCCACTGGGTTTTACATGTGTCATTGATCAAGACCTATTTCCAGATTATTGATATTTGCTCTAGGGTGATCATTTAGAGTCTATATCCCCAATCATATCCCAATCAACCCATGTGATCAAGGAGTTATTTTTCTTCTGTATTTCTAATACCACAATTCTTTCTAATGGAAGAGTTTTACATAGAGAAGTTCATGCAAGACAGAAGGGAGAAAAATATTCTAAATTAATTAATTAAATAACACTTAAAAAAAGACAGAAGGGTAATAATTCATCATTGAGGAGTTGAAATAAGAAGTCCTGAGGTTAGGTCCATATTCTGGCACTCATTAGTTGTATGATCTTGGGTCAATCATTTAACTTCTCAGAACCTCAGTAAGCTCTTCAAGATAAGAAGTTGCTGAGAAATACTGTTGGGTGCTCACTATATAGATATAATCCTGTCTGGCCAAAGATTCAAAACCATAACCCTTATTGTGAATTCATTGCTCCAATTCTTTATTTAAAACCTGACCCTTGATAAAGTTTCAAAGTCTTCTTTGGTTCCGTCCAACAACTGTGGGTTGTCCAATCTAGCAACTAGGTGGCTTTTAATGCCCCCATTGATCTCTAAAGAACTGTCCTTTGCTCCCCCCCCCCAAGAAGTTCACAATTCCTTTCTACATTCCCTTCTCTTTCTCTGAAGAGCAGCCATTGATGGTGGCCTCCTACAGTTGGTCGCTTTTGTTTTCTCTTTTGTAAAATGGGAGGTTTGTACTTGGAACAGCAACGCGTCTTGTCAGGGTTGGCTTTTTATCCCATGGTATTCCCACCCTTCCTTTGCCTGGCAGGCAGAGCTGACTTCTCACTCAGAACCAAAAAGTTTCACTTCTGCTCACTAACTAACTGCCTTAACTCTTACTTAGTTTTTCACTCTGTAAACTTGTGCTGAAGAAAACGCTGATTGTTCTAGTGAGAACTCTTCATAATAGGAACAATATGGTGACAAGTTTTCAGTAACAGCTGGTTAGATGCAAAGCCTATTTCCCCTGGAAATTGTACCATCTGGGAGAAAACAATTTGTGGAAATGCATGTCACTTTGATTGTGTTCTCTTAGGATAATGGGAAAGGTAACTGCCTTGCTAGTGTCATTTTGCCGACGGGGAGGGAATGGATAGAATTTGGACTGAACAGAATTGGAGAACCTTTGATTAAGCTGAAAGGCTATTCCTTTTTGATAATCAAAGCATAAAAATTCTATCTAAGAAAAATGCATATTTAACTGACTGCATTGTAAGAAGGGCAAAATAGAACACGAGGAGGCTACTACACAAGGAAAGAAGAAACAAAAATTGTTTTTATGATGTTATTTTCATTTAAGGATGATTTTATTGACCCAAGGGAAGGTATGGGAGCTCAAGATTTAGAAGAAGAAAAGACCTCAGAAATCATCAATCCAATTCCTTCATGGAAAAAAAAAAGGTATAAGCAGGAAGTTTCAGAGCAGTGCAATGATTTTTCCAAGGTCATACAGTGACCATTCTGGGAATTGAACCTGCTCTCTCTAACTCTATAATCTGACTCTTGCCTACACTCCTAGACAATCTGAGAAGTTTTTATTTCTGCTTTTCTACCCACAATGAGATTTCTCTGATAATCTGAAATATTCAACTTCTCTAACTGCCAAAACCCTTCCATTCAAGTTTTAATCCATATTGGTGAGCCATTGTTAAGTGTGTCACTTCTATGGGGCAACTAGGTGGCTCAGTGCATGGAGAACCAGGTCTGGATATGGGAGGTCTTGGGTTCAAATATAACCTCAGATACTTCCTAACTCTATGAGCCTGGGCAAGTCATTTAACCCTTATTGCCCAGCTCTTTCTGCTCTTCTGTCTTGGAACTAATATATAGTATTGATTCTAAGACCGAAGGTGAGGGTTAAAAAAAAAAGAGTGCTGCCTCTAGAAACAGAAAGTTTCTCCTTCTGAAACTTAACTGCTTATATGGGGAAGAAAACTCTTAGAGAGATTCGACCAAATAACTCTTTAAACATTAAGAGTCTTCAAAGGGACTTCTTTAAAAAAAAAAAACCCTTATCTTTTGTTTTGGTATCAATTCTAAGACAGAAGAGTGGCAGGGGCTAAGCATTTGGGGTTAAGTGACTTGCCCAGGATCGCACAGCTATGAAGTGCCTGGGGTCAGATTTGAACTCAGATCCTCCCAACTCTAGGCCTGGCACTCTACTGTGCTACCTAGATGCCCCTCAAAAGAACTTCTGAATAAGTGACAGTGGAGAAACATAGAACAGGGTAAAAGTCAAGATGTGGGAAACATTAAATCTTTTTTTTTTCTGACATCATGAAACTGAAAAAGCCTTCTAAGCCTTCCTGACCTCTTTCCACATCTCATATTGGAATGTTTCCCACTTTCCTGTTCAAACAAGATTTTGCTAACTTTATCTTATTCATCAACTGGACAAAACGGTCAACGTTAAAAGCAATATATCAGGTATTAATCAATAAATAAATGGGACCTACTGTGTGTCACTGTATAGATGCTATTTTCCTTTGCAAAGATGATTTTATCATGACTTAAAATATTTGCAGTCTAGAGACTTTGAGCGGTCTGCTTCTTTAGGGTTTTAGCCTTGAGGTTTGATATCTTCCAAGAAGTCGGATTCTCACTGTAGACACCATGCTCTCTCTCCTCTAACTTCACTGCTGGAGAGGCTTCTCAGTCATGGAAAAGAGTCAGGAATGAGTCTGATGACTGACAGAGCCTCAAGCAGAAACTCTAAAGAAGCAGATCTCTGAGTGCTTCTCACTGGACTTAACAGAAGGGTTCTGCTTGTTCCTGAAAGTGCCTTGTGGTGACCTAGTCAAGGATTTCAGCTCTGTTAATTACTGGAAGCTAGAGCAGCTGTGATCAGCCAATGGAATAATGTGCCCTAAAAGCAGTATGACTAGCTGGGATATCTCACTCAGCAAGGAGAAATATGGAAACATGCAAGAAAAAGTGATGTCAGGAGAGAGAGAGTCAAAACTTAGCAGAGTAATAAGAAGCTCACCCATCACAATCATGAAGATCTAAAAAGCACTCTAGACCATCTTGATAAGAAAATTTAAGGGAAAGCAAACCAAACCAAACCAAACAAAATCATGAGCCATTTTTCTAGCCCAGATCAACAAAGTATCTTTGGACACTGGGGACTAGGTCTCACCAGAAGCCTATTTGTGGACCTTTCCAACACCCAAGGAGAAAAAGAAGAGGTCCTATGGGCTCCCTAGACTAGTTCAGGGTATGAGAAAAGGTACCATCTGGCAGCATCGTTATTTATTATTTGGTCTTCAGTCACATATTCAAGATGGACCAAGGAGGATACCTGTACTTAGCAATGGTGTTGTTTGCATGTTGTAGGTTTTATAGTAATAGAGGAACAATTCAAAGACAAGCAGTAACTGTGCTAGGATCAGAGTAGATATTCAATTATAACACATCTCATATTACCTATATAAAAAATTAACAATAAAACCAAAATCAATGAAGAAGAAATCAAAGAAATTATTAGGAAATGTTTTGCCCAATTATATGCCAATAAAACTGTTAATATAAATGAAATGGAATGTTTATAAAACTATAAAATGCTATAATGAGCAGAATAAGAAAAAGAGGATTTAAATTAGACTAAGTTAGAAACAGAATTTCACCATCCATAAATAAAATCCCCAAAGGAAAAATAAAAGAACTAGATGGATTTGCAAGCAAATTCAAACATTTAAAGAACAATTAATTTTAATACTCCATAAACTGTTGAAAAAATAGAAATGGAAAAGGTCCAACAAAATTCCTTTTACTCCACAAATACCTAAACTAAGTAGAATTACAAAAGAAAATAATTTCCTGAATAAGTATTGTAAAAAAAATTTTAATGATATACTAGACTATAATAGCATACTACAATGATTATATACTTTGATCAGGTGGAAAAACTATTAGGAATTAGGGATATTAGGAAAATTATTAACATATTTAACATATTAATAACAATAGCAATAAAAGTCATAGGATTATATCTACCTATAAAGCTTTTTCAAGAATTTCATATGCTGATTTATATCATGGTTATTTTAAAATGTGTCATACCCTTCAAGAAACATAAAGTCAGGAACCATATTTTAGGACCCCTGGAATAGTGTCAGTAAACAACAACTTGATACAATCGAAAAAGAGAGACACAAAAACTTAGCCCCCCTTACCTCTCAAAAGAAACCACTATTGCAGTTGGCAAAAGCATCAAATACTTTGATTCTGCCAAGTTGGATAAATTGCAATTTCATTTCATGTCAATGGCTCAATATGAATATAGAAGGGAGAGAAAGTCCCAGGGATCTGCACAGGTCCCAGTGCTATTTAGCATATCAAGTACAAAGTCAGAGAGGTGTGACTAAACAGTCGTTCATCTGCAAAATATCTGAGGATTTTAGTGGACTGCAGGCTTAAAATGAGTCATATAGTGTAAAAGAACAGTAAAAAGGTTAATTAAATCTTAAGTGATTTTATAAGAGACATACTAGCCAGTGTGATGGAGATGATTGTATAGCACTACTATAAGTCAGTGTAATTAGAATAATATCATCAGTTTTTAAGAAGACCATTGCTCATCTGAAGAATGTTGAGAGGAGGGTGAACAGAAAATGTAAGGGTCTCTCTTCATGTCACATGAGGATGAGTAAAGGGAACTGAGGACATTTCACCCGAAGAACAAAAAAGAAGTATCAGAGGCATATCAGATAACTAAGTTATACTTTACTATTTATCTTCACTTGACTATTTACCTTTACTATTAAAAACAATAGAAGGCAAAGGAATAAATAGATGTTTTCCTTAATATATTTTTCCCCTTTTAAATATTATTTTATTTGGTCATTTCCAAACATTATTCATTGGAAACAAAGATCATTTTCTTTTCTTCCCCTTCTCCTCCCGCCACCCCTCCCATAGCTGACGTGCGATTTTACTGGGTATCACATGTGTCCTCGATCCAAACTCATTTCCATGTTATTGGTATTTGCATTAGAGTGTTCATTTAGAGTCTCCCCTCAATCATATCCCCTCTGCCCCTGTAGTCAAGTAGTTGCCTTTTTTCGGTGTTTTACCTCCCACCTTTTGTCCCCTGCTTGTGGATAGTGTTTTTTTCTCATAGATCCCTGCAGATTGTTCAGGATCACTGCATTGACACTAATGGAGAAGTCCATTACCTTTGATTGTACCACAATGTATCAGTCTCTGTGTACAATGTTTTCCTGGTTCTGCTCCTCTCACTCTGCATCACTTTCTGGAGGTTGTTCCAGTCTCCATGGAGTTCCTCCACTTTATTATTCCTTTTAGCACAATAGTATTCCATCACCAACTTAGTATCTTTTTAAAACCAAAAATTTACTTATAGAAAACTAGAGAGTCAACTAAAAAACCTAATTGAAATAATTAATAACCTCAGTAAAGATTCAAGATAGAAAACATTAACATTTCTATATGTTATCCATAAGATCCTCAGAAAGAGATATATTCCACTTAAAATAACTACAGAAACTATAAAATAGGATTTTACCTTCTAAGACACATGCAGAAGGAATATGAATATAATTACAAAACAGTGCACAAAGACAAATAAACATCTAAATAACTGGAAAAACATTAATTACTTATGCTTAGACCAAAGAAACATAATAAAAATGATATTACCTAAATGTGTTTACCTATGCAGTACCATTTCAATAAACTTACCATAGTATTATTTTATAAAGCTAGAAAACTAATAACAAGATTGATCTAGAATGAAATAATAGCCAAGAATGTCAAGGAATTTAATTTTTAATAAAGTACAAAGGAATAGAAGCTAATGGTTTCTCCTTATCACTCTCTCTTTATTAAATTGTGCTTTTTATAGAATCCTAAAATGCCTTCAAGACTCAGCTCAAGTGCCAAGTCTTATCCCAGGTTTTTCTCTATTCCTTTCTATTTATTTGTTCTCTTCCCACCTCCCATTCCCATCAAAATTATTTCGTATTTATTTTTGTATACATTTTATATTAGCTTGCCTCTATATCTTTTCATTTCCTCCAATAAAATGTAAGCTCTTTGAGGGAAGGGGCTGTTCTTTTTTATTATTTTCATTTCCAGTGCCTAACTACCTGATAAATAATATGTACATGACAAATTCTTGCTGAATTCAATTGAAAGAAAGGGTGGAAGAGACTATCAAAAATTAGACAGTTTTTTTTTGGTTTTGAGTTTCTTTTCAGGGCAGACTCTGCTGTTATCCATAGTTTAAAACTAAGAACTAGCTCTTCAAAAATCTATTATATGAAGGCCAATGGACTATTTGAAGCTATTTGAAATATAGGTTTCTGTCCAAGTCCTCAAAGTGAAATCTAGACTAAAGGAATACCTCTTACCAATAGAAACATTATTCTTGGTTACAACCAACTCTATGAATTGAATTGTTAATGAAGTACCCTGTTTGGACTCACCCATTCACAAATATCAGAGTTGGAAGCAATTTTAGAGACTGTTTAGTGTAATGATTATGAAATTAAATTAAGTGATTATCAAAAAAATTCTTCTTCATCACACATGATTGTCAATGCCAGACTGCTTGCGTGAAGATGCCCAGTGAGTAGAAACTCCTTACTTCCTGAGGCAATCCATTCCATTTTTGGAAAGCTCCAATAATTAGGAGGCCCCCCCTGCAATCAAGCTTAAATGATCATTTTGCAACTTTTCCACATGATGCCTAGTTTTGCCCCTTGGGACCAAGCAAAACAAAACTATTTTTGCATTTTTATTAAGAGCTACTAATGCCCACATATTTCCTTAGGATGCTTTAAATCCAAATTTTTTCAAAAGAATGCTGTACTTAAAAATCACAGGTTTGTTTCAAACAGTCTTTAATCTCAGGCAGCAAGTAGGAGATTCAAAAGCAAAGCCATTTCACACATTTTGTCTGAGACTGATAAATAAATGAAATTCAGACCTCATGAACTCATCCAATTCTCTAAGAAGCTGGAAAAGAGGAAGACTTTCAAGTAAAGGGAAATTAAATGTGACACAAGAGAGTGAAAAGCTGCTCTCTGTAGCCATCCTCTGGAGGTAACAGATGCCTGAAAAATATTAGTAATAGAACCTCAGATGAGCTAACCTTGAGTAGTTTCCTCTGTGAATTTTAGATTTTCTCCACCCTGATTAGTCTTTAAAATCCTAGCAACCAGGAATGTATACACCCCTACGTAAGGATTAAGTGTTGAGGAGGATGACCTATGACTTACATATGCTAGCAAGTGACAAATAAGAAACAACTGAAATTTCCTTATCTATAATGAATGGAATAGTATAACAAATCCTGTCTATCTCCTATGGAAATTATAAGGATAAAATGAGAAAAAAAAATGTAAAATATTCTGCAACTGAAAGGATAGGAAACAATTGGCAACTGCAGGGCTCATCTCAAAATCAGCAGTCCTTTATATGGACTGATGCAAAGTATGGTCAGAAAAAACAGGAAAATGCTATATATAATGATCACAACAATTAAATGGAATGAACTACAATTATATGAATGAGAATATTGTGAAATTATAATCAGACTTGAAGAAAAAAAATGCCCATCTCCTTCTTTGTAGAAATGGAGAACTTAGGGTATGAAACATTGAATATAAAGTCAGACATTTTCTATGTTAGCTAGTTTTATTAAGCCCCCCTAACTTTCAATCACTGTTGCTAATTGTACCTTGTTTTTGAAGAGAATCAATGACAAAAGGAAGGTGATGACTTACATGTGAGTTGGATTTAAGTGAGATAGAGTTATGCAGAGTGATTGGCCTCACTCTCTCATCCAGTGGTAGGACAAAAGTCAAAACTATTGGCAATGGCCCAGCATACAGTGAATGATCTTGGTGTATTTGCTGTCTAACCAAGCTCTGGGCATTCCAATGTGCCTTCTTCAGTTGCCTTCATGGCACAGGCCTATAACTAAGAAGAATCTGGATAACAGAACTAAGAATAATAATCAAGAGAAAAAATGGATATTTAATAAAATAGAGGATTTTGTGGGGTATTCCTGATGAAAAGACTAAACCTGCGTAGAAAATCTGACTTTTAAAAAGAAGACTAAAGAGAAGCCTAAAAATGTAAACATAAAAGAGAAATCTAAGGTGCTCGATAAAGTTAAACTGTTTACCTTTCTGGGTGGCAAGATGATACATATAATGTCAAAGAACTTTATAATTTTTGGCGCATTGATGGAGTGAGTTGTTTATGTTGGGATGATAAAAAAATAAGCAAAAGAGAGAAGGGGGAAGTTAAAACAAATGGAGACAATTATCTCACATAAAAGAAGAGCTTTTATAGAGAAGGGGGAAATAGTTGGGGAGAAATGGACAATTCCTCACTGACAGCTACATTGGTTTAAAGAGAAAATTTAATTAAAGTATTCAGTGAAAATATTATCCTTATTTTGTACATGAGGAATCTGAACTTCATAGATGTGAAACGATTTGACTATGGTCACATTAATAGGACATGCCAGATTCTGGATGGGAACCAGGATACTTTACTGAAAGTTTATTGCTCCTTCCCCACTGCCACACTGCTGCACTCTATCTTCAGCACTCTATCTCCATCTGTCTTCATGTGAGTCACTTCCAGCACATAATAGATAATTCATTTGTCAGACTCTGAGACAAAAATACACCATTTTCAATTTTGGTTGCAGTTTTGTATGTCTACTCACATTTTTCCTGAGGTTCAAACCTCGATTCTACTAGTTGAAAACTGAATGATCTTGGGCAAGTCATTGAATCTCTTTGGGTTTCAATTTTTTCATTCGTAAAATGGTAGGGTTGAATTAGATGATTTAAATATCTTGTCCAATATTCAATCTATGATTTCATGAACCCAAGAATCTTTCCCTGGGAACCCATTAAGATCCATGTTCCAATGTTACCAAATATGAATATTTTGAATTGGACATCTCCATTTCTTTCCCAGAATTTACATCATTCTTTTGATCTCAATTCTGTCTCCCAGAGTAAATTCTGTAAAAAAATATAGAAAAGAAATGTTCTCTGCAGTTATTGAAAATATTTGAAAAGAAAAAATGAATACTTGGAAGTTTATAAAAAGAATAGTGACTTGGTGTAGCTTTATTTATCCTGGATTGAAGAGTTAAATCAAACTGGATTAAAGAGTTAAGTCAAGCAAAACTGACCTTCATTTTGAATACTACCTGTTTGTCAATGGTTTGATCTCTTTTCCACTAAACAAACAACTGCATTTGTAATGGATTCCAGATTCAGCATGGTTTTGAGTAACATGAGATTTTCAGAGCCCTAGAGGATAATAAAATGTTCACAGGACTTCAAAGAAGCCTCTCCAAAGAAGAAATGCTGAAATACACATCTTGAGCACTCTTGGCTCCTTTTCTAACCGCAGAGGGGTCAGCCTTTTTCCAACATGGTAACAGGTGAAAACAAGGCTAGTTAATAGAGCAGAAAACTTTCCAGTACTGAAATCAGATTTCTCTTTCCTTCCCCCACTCTAACCCCCATAGCAAGAGCTGGAAATTGATGAATTTATTTCATTCCATTCTTGGTGCAGAGTTGATGCCAAGCTGAGTTTCAATTATTTTTGTAGTCATTGATTTCTTTATGGTGACAGGGGGATGTTGTTATTGGCTGCTGGTTCTCGTGAGGGATTGATTACATTAGTGAGAGAGAATTGGCTTGTCTGGGTGTTCGATGAGCATCTCTGCACACCTCTGCCAATATGTCTTAATTCTGATGGACACAGGGACTCCCACTGTCCCAGTCCAGCACCTCTGCTCAGGAGAGGCTGTTGTCAATTATAGTGAATATGGGTTCACTATTGGGTCTAATGAAAATGCATGTTACTGTTATTTTTTTAAAGCCAGAAAACCATAAATACTTAGTTTTATAGGATCTAGATCTTATCAGACACTATCTAGTCCAAAGCCTTTATGATACAGAGGAGGAAACTAAGCCTTAGGTAGGAGAAGTGTCTAAGCTCATATAAATAAGGAAGAAAATCTATGTCCTCTGCTTCTAAAAGCAGCTTCTCTAAGTCATAAAATAATTTTTAAAAAGATAATTTTTGTTGTTATTTTTTCCATTTTTATCAAGACAGAAATTTAAAGCAGAAAGCAACTCATAAATCATCTAATCTAGGGATTCTTAATTTCTTTTGTGTCATAAATCCCTAAGGTGAAACTTATAGACCCCTTCCCAGAATAATATGTATAAATGTATATATATATGCGCATATATGTAAATATATTATATGCACTATATATTTATATATAAATGTATAAAACCATAGGGTTGTGAGGATATCAATTATATTGATATAGTTATCAATGTTTAAATAAAACATTGTTCACATTGTAAGACAAGAACCTCTGATTTAGTCCAACATCCTCGTTTTATAGATTAGAAAACTGAGGTCAATAGAGAAAAAGAGATTTGCTCAAGGTCAATCAGATAGTTAGCATTAGAGTAAGGAATCTGACTCTAATTTTAGTGTTCTGTCTACCACACCATGCTGCCAATTCAAATAGTTTTGACACACTGACCTCCAAGTTATAGGGTCAGTTCACTCCTGCTGTGGCAGCCTGGGACGTTAGATTATGAGATGGATTGCTATAGGCAACTGTAAATGGGAAGACATCTACACTCAGAGCATTCAAATTCCACTCTTCTAAAGACCCCATGGCTCCTTATTCCTATAGTTCAGGGAAGTCTTATGGCATATGGCAACAAAGAATTTGGAGATGAAAAATAGATCTCCTCTTTTAAGAACTTAGTGTGTGAAAGAAGTCATTGTTGATATGATTTTACTTTTCCTGAACTCTGTGTCATCATCCTAAGACTGTGTAATGTCTAGAATGCAACAATTTCCCTTTGGAGATTGTGGTTTTTGATTTGATTTCCCCAGGAGACCTCCAGAAAATAAGAAAGTCAATGACATTTTCACAGAAGCAGTAGGGTACTGTGCAAAATGATTGGACCAAGATATTTGGAAAAATTTAAGTAAATTCAACTAAAAATCAACTAAAATTATAGCAGAACTCCATCTAGTTATAATAATCAAACCAGGTTCCAAAATAGATAATATGAGAATGAACCACCTTTTTTTCAGGACATTAAGGGCTAAGTATCATTGTTATCATCATCTGATAATATATACCTCAGCCTGAGGTAAACAGAGATTAAGAGTTTTGCCCATGGCCACACAGCTAATAAGTGTTTGAGGCTGGGTTTGAACTTAGGTCTTCTTGACTTTAGACTCAGTTCATTGTACTACCTAGTTAGTCGTATTTGAATAGATTGATGTGTTGGATATTTTTAATGCATTACTTTTTTGTCCTCTTTTTCCTTCTACTTAATTCAGAAATATCCTCTATTACATGTGGCTTTTAATTATACTTGTCATATTCTTTTTCTTTTTTTGTTAAAGAAGGATATATCTCTCTGGCAGGGGGAGGGAAGAGGTCTATATTGTGAACTAAAGATCATGTAAAAACAAAAGTATCAATAAAACATTTTAAAAAGAGAAAAAACCAAAACAGCCAAACAAACAAACAAAAAAGATTATTCTGGCAGCAATTTTGAGGATGTATTGGGGAGAAAAGATAGATTGCAAGACTTCACTCAGTCTTACTTGGAGGGTGATACAACTTAGAGTAATACTCAGAGGGTATTACAATTCTCCAGGTAATAAGGGCCTATTATGGGACATTGATGATGAGAATAGAGAAGAAGAGACACACTGGAGAGATGTTATTTTATCATCAAAAGTAGATGCCTTCTGAACAGCCTGTTTTACTCCAAAGCTTTCAGCCTCCCTGGGTGTCAAAATACCTGTAAGATTTGCTCTTTTAAAGTCAAGGGTTTAATCCTCCTCTGTCAAGAGATTCTTTTGTACTTTCTTTCTCTCTGTCTCATTCGGCTTTAGTAAAAAGTGGAAATGGAAAAGAAAACGATAGTGACTCCTCTCCAATAACATCTCCCCATTCCTGTGCTGATCTTGTCTGCTCTTTGAATCCTGGACTACTGAAATAAAGCGATTAGTTGCACACAAAGGTGAAAGACAGCCAGTTTGCCTGGAACTCTGATTTTTTCCCATATCAGATAAAAGTTTAACTGTCTGACTTTCTCTGATTTTTGCAAAAGGGAACTGACTAATTTTTGTTGGGTATAAGCTTTGCATCTATATGTAATTGTATCTTTATCATCAAATACATACATATACACATGCTATATATTGGGATCTCTATAATGTATATTTGAGTATATATCACATCTCTACTTTGGAACCAGGTTTGATTAATATAATTATATAAAATTCTGTTTTGATTTTAATTGTCCTTTCCATTTACTTCAGTCCAGTTTTTTTGGTTGTTTACCTAACTTTGCATATATCTGCAAATAGACAATGCTTCCTTAATCATTTAAAGGGCATTCTAAGTGAAGAAATAAGGTAAAATTACTTTCTTTCACTGTTAAGTATGACTCTGCCCAAGACCTTACATTTTCTAAATACATCATCACAGTTGGAAAGGGACATTTAGGTCAGCTATTCCAACCTCCCACATCATGCAGGAATAACATCATTGATGGATGGATTTTATTGCCTTGACATGACCCCTTCCAGTAATGGAAACCTCACAATTCTGCAAAGCAGCCCATTTCAATTCTGGATATCCCTTATCATTACACAATTCTTCTTCCTATTGAGTCAAAACATATCTAAAATGATTGGTCCTTATTCTCTCCTCTGTTGCTACAGAGAATATATCTCTTGTTACACTTCTTTTCAGTGTCCTGGACCTCCTGACTTTTAAGAGATGTCTACTATATTGAACCTTTTCTCTGAAAATTTCCTAGACATTACTTCAGACCTGGAGAACAAGGATTATCTCTTACTTTCCTTTGGATTTATAGTTAACAGTCTAGCCTCCTAGAAAATGATCTTGTCTTGTCCATGGTGCTTAACTCCTATTGACCCTATTCAGTCACAATGGCTAAGGGATAGGAGTGCTGGACTGGGAGTCAGAGAGATTCATCTTCCTGAGTTCAAACATGGCCTTGGACATTTACTATCCATATGATCCTGGGCAAGTGCCTTAACTCTGTTTGCCTTAGTTTCTTCAACTGTAAAATAAAGTGGAGAAAAATTGCAAACTTCTCCAAGATATTTAGCCAGAAAACCCCAAAATGGGTCACAAAGAGTCAGATGCAGTTGAAAACAACCAAGCAACAAACTCTCCATCAGCAATGCTGGTTATACAACTTCTATGGAATAAAAAATCATGTTCTTTCCTTCATGTCTATATTTGTAGGCCCTAGTATACTTTCTAATATTTAATAGGTGCTTGGTAAATAATTTTGATTGTTAATTGATTGATTGATCAACTAGGACACTCAAGGAAGGTGGGTGGAATGCATTGAGAGACAGATGAGGGCTGCAATTATCCAAACCTCAAGCTTCATTGGAAGTTTGATTTGACCAAGTTGCCACTTTTTATTAGTAGTAAAGGTAAGAGAAGAAAATTGACTGTTCTATGGAAAATTTAAAAAAAGGGGAAATTTTATTTTGTTAATCAGTTAAGCTACTGCTGAAAAATAGTGGTGAAATTTTCCATGAGTCCTTTCAGAAGGATTAGTTCTATATTTGCCAACAGACTATTCTTGCTTAATCATTGAAAGGAAGTTCGTAGGAATTAGAGCTTGATGTGTGCATTCTTTTAGCAATATGTGCTATGATTACCCATTATCACATTATCTTGAATAACTTAGAGTTGAATGTAACATAAAGTAATTTACCTATGAAATCAGAGGATACAGGATGAGAATATTTTCATTCGTATTCCACCTAAGAGTTTTTCTCATTCCCTTGTCTAGCCTCCCTTCTCATTTCCTATCCTAAAATGATGAGTTAATTTTGTTCTGACTCACAGTCTCAGCAAATAAGTAGGTATATGGAAGAGAGAGATGGCTTGATGAGAGAATCTTGAACATACTCAATAAATGTTGATGATGACAATGATGGGTTTTTTAAAATATGACATTTTAAAGTTTGAAAAGTTTTTTATCTCTTTTGATTCTCACAATAATTTTGAGTGGTGGATATTATTTTTCTCATTTTGTAGATGAACAAACTGAGACTTAAAAAAATTAAGTGGTTATACAACAGTAAAGACAAGTCATGTTTGAATACAGATCTCTTCTTAAACCAACTGTTACCTTCTTTCAACTCATTTAAACACTGCTCCCCATGTTTATTTTCATTTCTAGCTCCACTGAAGTTTAAAGTCATTTTTTTTTGTTTCTAGGGCTAAAAGTGATGTGTTGGCTCACTTTAGTGAAAAATTGTCTTGTGGGAGCTAATGACTGAGTATATCCAGAACAAGTTGATTCACGATGACATGTATTTTGGGTGAGCAATGTCCAATTTCCTTATAATTGTAGCAAGAAGAGACAAATTCATCAAAGGAGGCTGTTTGTCTGGGTTTGATTTCAGTGACTCTCCTGTTTTTGATGGTATCTTTTATAACTTGACTTCTAATACTCAAAGAAATCTGGAATCAATGAGATCTATCTGGACCTTGGAGATTCTGTTTCTGTGACTTATTCTTTGTACTATTCATTCTTTAGGTTGAGATTATTTTGTTTCCAATTAATTGTAATCTATGTTTCCACAGTCATTTGTTTAATATTTTAGTTCATTAATTTTAAGTATCCATTTAATATTTCTGTTTTCTGCATTTGATTGTGAGATTTTTATGACCCAATATGTGGTCAATTTTTATGTAGGTACCATGTACCACTAAGAAATTATATT
This sequence comes from Monodelphis domestica, assembly GCF_027887165.1. NCBI lineage: Eukaryota > Metazoa > Chordata > Mammalia > Didelphimorphia > Didelphidae > Monodelphis > Monodelphis domestica. The sequence goes on from NC_077234.1 coordinate 59,276,922, forward strand.
CCTTTCTATTCCCATTCATTTTTCTCTAGAGATATATCTTATCTAACTTCTAAAATTCTCCTAACCTCCTTAACTTCCTTCTTGTTTATATTTTAGTTAGATTTATCGAGTTCTAAGTAGAAAGTTGAGGTCCCATACTAATATACTTTTACTGTCTATTTCCTCCATTAAATCATTTAACTTTTACTTTAAGACTCTGGATAAACATCTGGAATTATGCTCAGAGAGTTATAAGACTGTGTATACACTTAGACCTGGCAATACCACTGCAATACCACTGTTTTCCAAAAAGATCAGGAAAAAAAAGAAAAAGCCCCATATGTTCTAAAATATTAATAATAGCTCTCTTTGTCATGGCAAAGAAATGGAGATTAAAGGGATGCCCATTCATTGGGAAATGGGTGAAATATGTGACATATGATTGTGATAGAATACTACTGTGCCATAATAAATGAAGTTAATTTTTTAAATGTAATTATGAGAAGTGAAAAAGTAGAACCAAAATAACATTATATAATGCTACAAAAAGAATGTTGGAATACTAACTTGTGAATGGCAGCCTCCAGAGAATTACTAATAAATAGAAACACACAAAAAATGGAGTATATATTTTTTTTTCAAGTGATACCCTCTCTATTGGGAGGGAGAGAGGGTGGGAGATACCTGAGAATTTTAATGTGACCACAAACTAATAAATTAATAAAAAATTAGATGTTATGTCATTTGGTGCTTATATGTTTAGTATTGATATTTCTCCATTGTCTATGGCACCTTTTACCAAGATGTAGTTTCCTTCCTAGTCTCTTAAAATTATTCCTATCTTTTTTTTGTTTTATTTGAGATTATAATTGCTACACCTGCTTTTTTAAATCTTCAACTGAAGCATAATAGATTCTAGCCCAGCTCCTTGCCTTTACTCTCTGTATATCTCCCTTTTGCAAATGTGTTTCTTGTAGACAGCATATTGTAGGATCCTGATTTCTGATCCGATTTGCTAATTCTTATGTTTTAAAGGTGAGTTCATCCCATTCACATTCACAGTTCTGATTACCATTTAGTTCTCTCTCCTATTTCCTATTTATCCCTCTCTCCATCCCCCTTTTCTTTTTCTACTTCTCTTTCTCTTTTCACACTCCTTTCACTCTTTCCTTTCTCACAAATGTTTTACTTCTGACCACAACCTCCCCAAATTCATTCTCCTTATCAATTACCTCTTCTCTCATTTCTTCCTATCTTCTTACAGGATATGATAGATTTCAATACACAAAAGAATGTGGATATTATTCCTCTTTCAGCCAATCCAGGTTAATATTCAAACATTGCCTACCACCTTCCCAATTTCCCTTTCAATTTTAATAACTTTTGGACCTCCTTATGTGAGATAATTTAGCCCATTCTGCATCTTCTTTCTTCTCCCAATGCATTATTACTCCTTACCCCTGAAATTCTGTTTTTCTTTTGTATATCATCCCATCATAATCAATTTAATGTTATGCCATCTGTTTATGTATCCTCCTTCTAACTTCCTTAATAATTATAAAGTCCTTAATAGTTACAGGAATCATTTTCCTATGAATTAATGGAAACAATTTAATTTTATTGAATCCATTAAATTTTCATTTTCGTGTTTACCTTTTTATGCATCTCTTCTGTCTTCTATTTAGACATCAGATTTTTTTGCTCTGTTTTTGTCTTTTCAAAGGAATGCTTCAAATTCCTCTATTTCTTTAAATATCCATTTCCTCTGCAAATAAATATACTCAGTTACACTGAGCAGGTGATTCCTGATTGTAATCCTAGCTCTTTTGCCTTCTGGAATATTATATTCCAAGTAGTCTGATACTTTAGCTGCTAAGTCCTGTGTAATTCTGACTTCAGTTCAGTGATATTTGAATTTTTTTCTTTCTGACTGCTTGTGTGTTTTTCCTTGGCCTGGGAGCTCTGGTATTTAGCTTTCAATTGCTAGGAATTTTTATTTTGAGATCTCTTTCAGGAGGTGGTTGGTAAAATCTTTCAATTTCTATTTCCTCTCTTGTTCAAGAATATGAAGGCCATTTTCTTTGATTCTTTCTTGTAATATTATTTCCAAGTTCTCTTTTTATCATGGTTTTGAGATAACCCAATAATTCTAAAATTATTCCTCCTGAATCTACTTTCCATGTCAGTTGTTTTTTCCAATGAGATATTTCACATTTTCTTCTATTTTCTCATTCTTTTAATTGAATGTTATTGTTTCTTTATGTCCTAGTGAGTCACTAACTTCTTCTTGTCCAATTCTAATTTTTTAGGCAATTATTCTCTTCATTCAGCTTTTATATCTCCTTTTTCATTTGGTCAGTTCTTGTTTTTAAGACATCACTTTCAGTGAATTTTTATGTATCCTTGTCCATCTTTTGTTCTCCTTTAACAAGCAGTTCACTATTTTTTTATGATTCTTCTGCTTCATTCTCATTTCTTTCCCCAATTTTTTTCAATATCCTTTAATTTTTAAAATCCTTTTTGAGTTCTCTCGGAGTTTTTCGGGTGACCTACACTATTTCATATTTTCCTTTGTGGTTTTGTATGATTCTACTTTGGTGCTTTTTCTTTCTTATGGGGTTGGGTTTTGATTTCCCAATTTTCCATAGAAACTTTTTATGGTCAAGTTTTTTCCTTTGTCTTTTGTATTTTCCCAGTCTACTCCTTAGGTGGAGGTGGCATTGTCCCAAGTTTCTAGGGCTGATCTCTGCTCCAATGCACAGGGATAACCCAGTTGCCCTGGACAACTATATTCCTGGTCATAAATTTGGCCTGATTGCCGGTTGGGACTGTGTTGGGTCTGATGCCATGTTGACCTGGCTGCCTATGGGACTGTACCTGGTGTGTGTGCTTGCAGGGTTGTGTTTAATGAAGTGGACACATGGGCCTGAATGCCTAGCATGATCATGGCAAGTGTGGAGGACACATGCCTGACTTACCTGCAAGCCTGACCTGGTGATGTGGGTGCCTGCAGGACTGAGCTGGGCTGGGGTGAGTGGGGCACATTTTCCCTGGTTGGGCAAGTACTCCCTGGCTGCAGTGTGTGTGTATCTTGTTAGTGGCTGTAGAGATCTCACTGGTAATTCGTTGGGGTGAGACCTTGTCCTGGCTTGCTAGGATTCTCCCTATGCTGGATTGTGCTCCTCTCTTACCTCAATGAGACAGATCTTTCCTGTGAGCCTTCTTTGTTGTCTTGAGCAAGAGAATTGTTTTAGCCTGTTTTTGGTTGTTGTTATTGTTGGTTCTGTTGCTCCAGAATTTGTTCTGATGCATTTTAAATAGTTGTTTAGAGGTAAATTTGGGAGATTGACAGGGATTCCTTCCTTAATCTACCATCTTGTTTCCAGAAGTCTCAGAAATGGCTTTGGGGATTCTGGTTTGCCTTTATATTTCATGAGATCTTGTCACTAAAGAAATGAAGATATGGGCTCATTTGTCTTAATTTTTTGTGAAAAATATCAGCCCCATTATGATTACCCTAATAAAGCTTCTTAGCTAACTCAGTTTAGAGGAATATATAGGGGATACTTTTAGAAATGATATAAAAATAAACTTAGTTATATATTAGATAAATAACAAAGTTAACTTAAATTGTTTAGGTAGTGAAGAAATATGAACAAAATAAAAGTTTGCTAAATTCCAATTATATAACACATGTTATTAAAAGGAAAAGGGAATTAATACTTCATCAGGGTTACAGAAAATTCCATTGACTTAAGACAAGGGAATAAAGTGAGACTGAAATAAAAAGAAAGAAATTAACTTGAAAAAAAATACATTTCCTCTTTGAACATAAGTTTTAAAAAAATAGATATATGTACACTTATGTATTATACACACATATACAGTATGTATACAGCATAACATAGCTAGTGTTGCTTGCTTTTGTCCTTGGTACAAACAATGAAGATGGATTGGTAGATCATACTGAAAAGAAAGTCAACTTCAACACATATCCATTAGGCATCTGGAAACTATTTGAGGTCAGTCTCCAAAATCCTCAGATGAAAAGCTTATGAGAAGGGAATTTGTATTTTGATTTGATCAATCAGGGATTTAGATTTCCCTTCCATTTGTTTTGAATTTGGGTCAATCAGCAACCAGGGAGTTGATTCCACAGGCACTGCCTTCCTGGGTGGTGCCAGCCTAATTGAGGAATTACGATTGGCTCCTGGGGAGTGATATAAAAGAGCTAGTGGGTGTAGTAAGAATTTATAAGATGAGATCCAGCAAGAAGCTGACTGGGGGGGGGGTGTATTTTCTGAGGCTGAGATTTGAAGATATACATTGAGTTGTTAGTCTCTGGAGTATTAGGCTAGGAAATTCTTCACCTTCTTTCTATATTTCTATCTTTTTTCTTTCTCATCAATCTAGCTATTAACAGTCTTGTGACTTAAGAACTAATTACAATTATTTGTGACCAGCCATTCTAACCATTACAAACTTTATATTAAATAAGCAACATTGATCTTTCTTCTATGTGATTGTCAAAGATCGACTTTAAAACAAGAATTTATCTCTATCTTTTTCTTGCATATATCTTGAGGAATTTATCCATCTCTCTATTATTTATCTGTCTATCTATCTGCCCTGTTACTAAGGGTCAAAAGTGGATTTGAGATAAGAAAGCAATCTAAAAGTTTCTTTTTTGCCAGTAAAAACAACTAAGCAAATAAGAATAAGATGCTCATTTATAGGAAGTTAGTACTGAAAAGGTCTTTGAAACAATCTGGCCAACCCCATTTTCTTTTTTGCAAAGGAGGAAACAGAGGACCAAAGAGAGAAAGTGACAATGGAAGTCAGGAAACTGAGGTTCTCATTCTAGGGCAGCCAATAATTACTTAAACGACGATGGGATACATCTTTTAATTTCTCTAGGCTTTAGTTTCCTTATTGTATAATATGGGCAGTAGAGGAGGTGGTCTCTAAGGTCCTTTCCAGCTTCATAATTTTTATGAATCTCAAAAAATTTCTTTCCCCCACATTCTGTATTGTTTTCATTATCCAATGACTATCTAGGAGCTATAGAAGCTGCATTTTAATAATCTTTTAGAGGCATCTATTAGCAAACTCGATATATGTAAAACTGAATTCATTTCTTTCCCTCCAAATCTCACCCCCTTCTGAACATCATCATTTAGGTTGGAAGAACTGCCTTCCTCTGGCAATTGGTTTTGAAACCTTAGAGTCACCCCTAACTCCCACCTCTCTGTCACCCTGTATACCTGATCAGTTCCCTAATTGTGCCAAGTCCATCCCCACAACATTTCTCACATCCCTCTTCTTCTCTTTACCAATACAATCCCCTCCCTAGATTGAGCCCTCATCACTTCTTTTCTGAACTATTGCAATCACCTCCCAAATGATTTGTCTGAATTAAGATCCTCCCCATTCCACTCAGCTGCCAAAGGGATATTCCTAAAGCCCAAGTCTATGTAATTCTCCAACTTAATAGATTCTGCCAATTCCTTGTTACCTCTCAGGTCAAATGCAGATTCCTGTGTGGCAAATATACCCATTACAACCTGGATCCAAGGAAGGAGTTAGGAAGAGTTGTCTAAATGACCAATGACTAAATTAGGTTAGGTATGGGGAGGGAAGCAGGAGAAGCCACATGGGTAGTGATTAGTGAGGAGAACAGGGAGCTTTCAACCTCCAAGGTGTACTATGGAGAAAACTGAGTGAGATCTCCTTGCTAGTCCTCACAGATGATGTACCATATTCAGTCTCTCCACTTACCTCTGCTTCTTAAGTTTCTTTGGCTTCCTTCAGGTTTGACCCTACCTAAACCCCTCTACCTCCCCAGTGCTTCCACCTAAGATTATCTATAATTCATATTGTGATCCTATATGTACATAATTATTTTCAGGTTATCTTCCCCCATAAAACATGATCTCCTTCAGGGGATGAACTGATTTTTGTCTTTATATTCCCATCACTTAACTTTATGCATGGCATACAATAAGGGCTTAATAAATGCTTTAGGGCTAACTGACTGACTCAGCACAATCATTCTAGTTATCTAGGTTCAAAATCTCAGTCATCTTTGCCTCTTTTTGTTCCTTTACGTGCACATGGTCATATCACTTTAAATGTTCATCACCACTTACTTAGTATATTTTAACATCCTCCTCATTATCTCTTTACCTCCAGTTACTTCCATCTTTAAACCATCCTTCATTCCAATGCCAAAATAATAAAGTTTGAACATGTCACCTTCTGCTTAAAAATCTCCAATGCCTGATAGAAACACAACTAACTTTTATATAACACCTTGCTGTTTGCAAAGAATTTTCTTTTCATGTATTATTTTATTTATTATTCACAACAATTTTGAGAGGTGTATGCTCTGAGAAGTGCCCCCCCCCATTTTACAGATGAGAAAATCGAGTTTTTTTAGAACTCCATAGCTAGTCAATGTTAAAGTGAGGATTCAAACTTAGTCTCATCTTGACTCCAACCCAATACTTTTTCCACTATGCCACTTTATTTCCTTGATGACTCCATGTTAGTATGCAAACTCCTCAGTCTACCATTTAGAGACATCTAAATGGCTCTTCACTACCTTTCTTGGTAATCTCCAAGTCAGTTTCTGCATCCACTTTTCTTTTCTTTAGGGGGCAGGAAATCTAGAAGTTGGAGGCAGTGGTGATGTCCCCATTAGCACACAAGCACCTCTCTCCTCCAATATTTTATTATAATCCAACCCTAATTTTCTTTTTACTCCTCCATTCTCATTTTCACATTATTCTCTGTATGTATTCTGTGTTCTAGTCAAATGGGTGACCCAGATGTACCTCCAACTTGAAATTCCGCCTTGTGTCTCCATGCATTGGCACATGCCATCACCATGGGGGAAAAAAAACACATCCCCTTCCTCAATTTTGGCACATATTCCTTGTTTTCTTTCAAGGGTCAACTAAGTTGCCCTCCTCTGCTTAGACTTCCATGATGCCTCTTACTGATAGTGTTGCAATTATTCTAAGACACCTTGATCTTTTTTTTCCTCATATCTCTCCTTACTTGTAGTAGGGAGAACTTAAAGATGATATGAAGGTCTTCCACTTCCTTCCTGTCTTTGTTTTTTTTCTTTCTATATCTCTCTGTCTTTTCACCTCTCTTTTGGCCTCCATACCTTGCTCCTGCCCCTCTCTCTTCACCTTTATCTCCCTTCCTTCCTCCCTAGCATAGTAGACAGATATTATGGAGCACATTACATAATTACTTCTAAGGAAATCATTGAAGTACACATTTGAGCAGATCCTTATTTGGCCTTAACTTTTCTCTTTCTTCTTTGACATGGGAATTGGCACCTTCAAACATTTTCCTGAAGTGGGAAGATTATCTCCTCTGGTTTAAATTGCATCATCCAAATATATGGATAAGATATAAGAAAGGAAGATAATTTTTTTAGACTATGCAATTATATGACTTCTCTGTTTTCTCTCTTTTAAACTGTATATCTTCTGATTTTATCATGGTGGGATATCCCACACCAAATGCAATATAAATATTTCTCCACTGAGCATTCTCCCCTCTCTTTTGAACTTGGACAGCTTTTATTGGTGCATATAGGAGCATGAAATAATAAATAATACTTTCCACACACATATATCCTGCAACTATGTAACATGGAATTCTTCAGAGCCTTATATTATAGCCCAAGTGGTCCTTGGACAAGCAAACTAATCTACTCTATCACCAGCATTTTATCTATCTATAGAATTACTTTTAAGTGTTGCAGACTCATTTATAAAAGTCATTTTCAGAAATTTGCATTATTTTACTGATCTACAAATTTCCCAAAAAGCTCTGCTCCTGCTTGTTCCTCATTAAGTATTTCTCCCTCTCTTGAGCAAAATTATCTCTTTCTTCAGAGAGGTTTATCTATTACATCATCCTAATGGTCATTGATTAAAATCCCAGGAATTTATGTCTGGAAAAATCCCCTCTTGGGGAAATGTGATTCACAAGAACTTTTTGTTTAGTTTTGAGGACATAGCTAAGGCTGAATATAGGGAACTGAGAGAGCTGAAAACCCACACCAGTAAATACATTTGCTACTGGATCTTTGTGCCTTTCTTGGTTATCTCCAAGTCAGTTATTGCTGTCATGCCTCCTCTCTTTGGGGTGTAGGGAATCTAGAAGGTAGAGGCACTGGAGATGCCTTTTAGAACACCAGCAACTTACATATGGGCCTCTCTCCCTCTCATCTATTTTATTATGAATATCTAACTCTAATTTTCTCCAAGGTTTTGGCAGAAATTGAAAAAAAAGTTTCTTCTTTACAAAAACTTGGGTGCACTTGAATTACTTAGGGAAAAATCATTAGAGATTCAGAAAAGAGTCCATCATAAGACAGAAAATTTATAAGGAAAAGTTAAAGAATTGGTTTAATGCAGTGGTTGTCAGTATGGTATGCTTGTAGGGTCAGAACTATTTTCAGGATAATACTAAGCTGCTATTTAACTAGTAAAATATATATAAATATATATTCTTTTTCTAGTTATGTATCTGCATTAGACCTTATTTTCTTTGGATACTTCAACAGACACAACATATCTCAGGTCATATATGAAACACATTAGTGAATCCAGCTGCTTTCTGAAAAGTCAGGCATTAAAGATATATGCAGAACTATCTACAACAGGAGGCAGCTAGGTAGATCAGTAGATAGAAAGACAGGACTGGAAATGAGAAGTCCTGTGTTCAAATCTGACCTCAGACAGCTCTGTGATGCTGGGCAAGTCTCTTAGCTTCCATTGCCTAGTGTAAACCTTAAAATTTCTTAGACTTATGAATGTTGGAAATTTCCCCATTGGGAAATTTCATACTTGAAAAATTTCCTACTGATAGTAAGAATTCTATTGGAATGTGAAACTCCTTGGCATGGGAGGATCCTTCTCCTCCCTACTTAAGACTACTTTAGGACAGAAACCTTTTTGCTAAACAATGGAAAGGGCTTTGACCTATGCTTAAGCATAGAACAGGAAGTTCTTTGAGTCATGATTGATTTTAGAATTGATACAATAGAGATACTTGGAATGACAGAACCAGGTCTTGGAACTTACAATCTCCACCCTACTCAGAGTAACAGGATTTAGGAAGGGCTGCAGCAAAGATCAAGATTTAATTATTTGAGAATATGACCTTCAACATACATGTGCAAAGGAAACAGACCTCTGGGCGGTCCTGGGTCAAGCTAGAGCCACCATTGACACAGGGGAGACATCGACAGTGATTGGTAGATGTGAGAACTGAGGGGAGGGGACTTAGATGGTTTGCTTAAAGATAGCAGGGTCTGAGGACAGGAGGAGGTTTTTTGCTCTAGGAGGTTTTGCTCTGAGAGGTTTTGCTCTGAAGGAGTCTGAGAGGAGAGAGGTCCTGGAGGGAGAGCTCCTGGAGAGATCTGAGAGGAGGGCTTGCTCTGAAGGAGGCTGGAGGTGGAGGCCCCTGAGACTGTTTCTCCATTTTGGTCACGTGAGGGATAGGGACTGATCTCTTTTCTTTGCCTCAGCTATCTAAGGGCTTGGGCCTTTGGCCTAGCCTAAGCAGAGGGGGTATTAAGCCCTATTCCCTTCTCTCCCCTTTCTCTCTCTCTCTCTCTCTCTCTCTCTCTCTCTCTCTCTCTCTCTATCTCTCTCTCTCTCTCTCTCTCTCTCTCTAATACCTTTCTTCCTCCTGTTTGTAATTAAAAACTCCATAAAAGGTTGACTGCTGACTTGAGTTTTCATTTAGGAATTACATAGCTGAATTCCTTGGCGACCTTAAATTAATATACATCAGTCTTTTAAAGTGATTTCCATAACACACTAGCCCTTACTGCTCTTCTGCCTTTGAACCAATCCACAGTATTAATTCTAAGACAGAAAGTAAGGGTTAAAAATAAATATACATACTTGATATGTATACAACAATGACACTTCTCATTTAATTTTTTGGAACACACTTACCAATCTAGGTAAGCTTCAGATCTTTTATTTAAGAATTTTTTCTATTGAAAAAGAATTATTATTTTTACTTATTTTTCTTGATGAAGGACATAGATTCATATTATATATTCATTTGAAAGTATATTGTAACATATTCAAATAGCTATATAATGTGATTTTTCTAACAAACAAATACTGTGTTAAAGCAAAAAAGATGAAATCGATTTTAATGAAATAGGGTTGGATTACATAGCAAATTAGTTTCCTTCAATCCCTGAATCTATAATTGTCTAATGAGAGATGAAATGAGCTTAAAATTCAGCTTCAGATGAGTAGCAGGGCTTTTATACAATGAAGTGGATCAGTGAAACTGACCACAAATTGATCCCATTGTCTCTCTTAGGGTAGTATTTCCATGCTTGTGAAATTGAATTGGAGGTCCAAAGGAAGAGGGTGCATGTTGACTATCTAGTGTATCAATTTCCCTTCTGGGCCTCTTCCAAGAAGATGTAGTTTTAGGTTTGATGTAAAAACATCAAAGTACAAACTAGATAATTTATATGACAATTATTTGCATTAGAGAAAGATTTGCCACTTGTTTATTTTAAAATATGAAGCTTTCTAGTTCATTTATTTTTATTAGATTTTATTCTGTTTCCATTAAAAGTATTTATTTTCTCTTCCTCCAATAATAATCCCTTCTCTTCCCATTGGACATATTATATTTCTACTTACAATTACTATAATAAAAAAGAAAAGAAATAAAAAGAAAACCTTTCTAATAAATACACAATCAAAACAAATATCCATATTATCCATATCCAAAAATGTGTGCCTCTCTTTATATGTTAGTTGATTACCTTTCCAAAAGGATATAGGTGCTATTTCCATCATTTGTCCTTCAGAATCAAGGTTGGTCATGTGAAGATCAGAATTCTCTAGTCTTTACAAATTTTATAATATTGTTGCTGTAGAAAATGTTTTTTCTTTTTGTATTCACTTTGCTGTACATTAGTTCATGAAAGTCTAACTCTTTGAAATTATCCTCTTCATTGTTTCTTATAATATATATGGAATATAAAAACCATAATTTATTCAACCCTTCCTCAATTGATTAATCTCTCTTTAGTTTCTAGTTTTTTTTTTTTTTGCCACAATTAAAAGAGTTGCTACAATTTTTTTTTCTACATCAAGCTCCTCTCTTTGTGATTTCTTTGGGGCAAAAAAAAAAATAGTAGTAATACCTTTGGGTCAAAGAGTATATATAGAGTTTAGTAACTTTATGGGAACAGTTCCAATTTACTTTTCAGAATATCTGGGGCAATTCAGTGCCAACATCAGTGCATTAATGAATCAAGTTTCCCAAAGTTCTTCCAACATTTAAACTTTTTTTTTTCCTTTTTTCAATCATTTTTGCCAAACTTATAAATATGCAGGGATACATTGCAGTTGTTTTAAATTACTTCTGTCTAATTATTAGTCATTTAGATATATTCTTAATATGGCTATTAAAAGCTTGGATTTCTTCCTTTGAAAACTGCCTATTCAAATCCTTTGACTTTATTTTGGGAAAAGACTCTTATTCTCATGAATTTGAATCAGTTTCCTATATATCTTGGAAATGAAATGAAACCTTTATCACAAAATCTTAATTCAGTTACCTCTAGCCCCTCTAATCTAAGGTTTACTGATATTGCTTATGCACATTTTAAAAAATTGTGCAATTAAAATTATCCATTTTATCTTCTGTGACCTTCTCTATCCCTTTTTTGGTCACGAATACTTCCTTTATCAATAAATCCAAAGGGTGATTTCTTCTTATTCCTCTAATTTTTCTTATGATATGACTTTTTATATCTAGGTATTATAGCCATTTTAGCTTATCTTTGTATATGATATGAAGTGTTTTGTTCTTGTTGTTCAGCCATTTTGGTAGCTTCTGATGCTTCGTGACCCTATTTGGGGTTTACTTTGACAAAGATGCTGGAGTGGTTTACCATTTCTTTCTTCAGCTCACTTTATAGATAAAGAACTGAAACAAGCAATGTTAAGTGACTTGACCAGGTCACACAACTAGATGTCAGATTTGAACTGAGGAAGATGAGTTTTCTTGATTCCATCCCAGCACTCTATCCACTGTGCAGCCTAATTTTCATATTAAATACTATGAAGTGTTTATCTAAACTTAATTTCTGCCAGACTGCTTTTTAATTTTCTCAGCAGTTTTTGTCAAGCAGTTAGCCCTAACCTAAATAACTTGAGTCTTTGGTTTTAATTGAACATTAGAGTATGAAGTTCATTTGCTTCTGTGTGCTGTGATAAGCTTCTTTCATTATTTTCTTTTTAATCAGTACCAAATAATTTTGACTTGCTTATAGTTTAGTTCAAGATCTTGTACCACTGAACCCCCTTTCTTTCCACTTAAAAATACATTCCTTTAAAATATTTTCCCTTTTCAGTTTGTTTAATAGTTTCTTAACCTGTAATCCCCAAACTTTATGGGGAAATACATACATATATTTACATATTTTCATATATATGCATATAATGAGAGAGAAAGAAAGTGAGTGAGAGCTCTAGTTCATTACAATTGTCGTTAATATTATGCATTTAAAATATTATTCTAAGGAAGAATTCACAGGCTTCATCAGACTGTCTGAGGAATCCATGACATGAAAAAGATTAAGAAACCCTGGTTTAGATAATGGTTCCATTATCAGCTTTTTCTTTTTTTCTAAGAAAGTAATGTCTTGCAAAGAGCAAAATACAACCATAGAGAAATATCGATCATGATTATAATAATAGCTAGCAGCTTGATTATGCTTTCAGTTTTGCAAAAGCACTTTTAGTGTTTTATCTCATTTAATCCTGTACAAGGTAAAAGCTATTATTACCCCCTTTTTTACAGAAAGAAAATTGAGGCACGTCAAAGTTAAGTTAATGTTGCCAAGATGTTCTAGAATTCGAACTATTTATTTAGGATGTTGGTTGAAATGTTTTTTCTTTAGGAAGGATAGGATAAATTTTTCCTATGTCCTTTCCTGTTATAGTTTAAGTTTGGATAAGAAGGATAAACCTAATTGATTCTGGAAATGATAAATCTCTTAAGTAGCAGAACACTTCAAAGTTGGGCCAGGTATTGGGAAATGAGTATGCCTGGAAGAAATAGTTCCTAACCTTGACTGTAGAAACAGGGGAAATGGTTGAAGTCAATGAGGTTATTTGTTAGAAAATGAATAAACAAATGAATTTTACAAAGTGCATTATCATCTCGTGTCATTCTTATATATAATCTTGACTACTCAGGAGTGTATAATATATTTTGTTGCTTACCACAGTTAAGCAAGGGCAGCTAAAAGCATAATTACTCTTTGGCTTCTCACCAAGTATGAAACTGATAGGTTCTGGGTGTGATCTCTGTTGAGAACATGCCTGGAAGTGAGACTGTTTGGTCAAGAGTATGGCTACATTGGTCACCTTTTTCACATTTAACCAATTTGTTTTCCAGAATGTTTTATTTTCTATCTCACAGTTCCACTAATTGTGCATTATATTGCCTGTTTTCCCATATTTCCTTCAATATTATCTATATCTATTCAATATTATCTATGATTTAAAAAAAATAATCTTTTTCAATTTGTTTGCTATAAGGTGAAATCTTGAGGTTGCTTAATTTGTATTTTGTTATTAATAATATGAAACATTTTCCATGTGGTTATTATTTCATACTTAATAATTTGAAATTTTTCATATCTTTTGACCCACTTGTTGGACTGTGATTTTGAATTTTGATATATATATATTCAATAATTACCAATAAGTGTAAGTGAATACGCTATATAAATTAGTACAATGTAAAATCCTTGAAGAGAGGGACTCTCTCACTTTTGTATTTGTGTTCCCAGTGACTCTCACAGTATGAAGTACATGCTTAATGCATGATTGTTGATTGAATGGTTGATTTTTAGGGAATGGTGAGACTCAAATGGAAGAAGCACCAAGTTTTCACTGAAGGTGAACTCTAAGCCTGGCTTTGACATTATTCATATTGCATGTAAAGTGACTTTTACTCTGACCATTTTAATTTGGGTGAGGTTTCTAAATGAGGCAGCTTTTGATTGTCATGGCATGGTTTAATCGCTATGGAAACCATATGCTTTAGATGACTGCCTGCCAGATGGAGCCCAGTGATTTAGGTTCTTAAGTATATAGATAAGAACACATAAACATGAATGCACTTAACATCTATTGGGTGACTAACACAGTAATATTATCCTTCAGGGTTAGTTAATTGCCAAAGGTTTTCAGCTGGGGTGTAGAATCTTTCCGAAAACATATAGGAAACCTTGTCTTCTAGGAAAAGCCCATCGTTCTTTAACTTTAAATTTGGTTCCCCAAAACAATTCTCATGATCTCAATGGCTTTGAATTGTTGATTCCTACTATCATTCCTATGAAGAATGGAGAGCAAGCTTTCATTCTGAAGTCAGATTATAATTATTAATTTTAGGGAAACTGTGAGTGAAGAATCATGCAATCATAATGTTGAAACTAGAAAAGATGTTCAAGGTAAGTAGTGAGATTCAGCTTCCTCATTTTGAAGGAGCTCAAATTAAAGAGTATAAGAGAGCTACATTTTAATAAATTCAAAACACACAAAAAACTCACAGAAGTGTTATGTGTGTCTATGTGTCTGTGTGTAGAGGCAGCTTTTGCACTAACAAGTGGGGGAATTGGGAAAGACCATTGCAAGGAGATGGCTCCTCACCTAATCTTTGGTGGTGGCTTGGGTTTCCAAAATGAGTGATGGGGAAGAGGGCAATCTAGACCTTAGGGGATAGCTTGCACTTAGGCAACAAGGCAAAATATGGAATGCCACATATAGGAAACAGAAAGTAGTCCAGGCTGGATAGGCAGTAGAGTATGTAAGAGGATATAAAGTGTAATCAGTTTTGGAAAAATTAGCCAGATCCATATTTGAGAGGACTTTAAGTGGTAAATGGAGGTGTTTGTATTTTTTCCTAAAGCAAATAGAAAGCCACTGAAACTTCTTGAGTGGGAGAATGAATCATAGTCAGATTTTTACTTTTTTTCAAGTTATTAAGCATCTACTCTGTGTAAGGAAAAATGATTTGGTAGCTATATGAAAACAGAATCAGAGCGATGAGAAACTGTTTGCATTGACACAGATTTGGAGGCTGTTGATATATTCTGGAAGAGAGATAATGAATGTCTGAGCTAGGTTGGGTAGAATATGAATAGAGAGTTGTGGACAGCAATTGGAGATGTTGAGAAAATCCATAAGACATGACAGTTGATTGGCTATAGGGAGTGGAGTTAAAGAGAGTGAACCTAATTCCTTTGACTTAAAATCCAAAACTAACTAATACTCTTTCCACTGTCAATGGTTCCAAACTATTTTATTGGATAAAAATATATTTTTATCACCCCAAAAATTCATTTCCTCCCATACACTAGTAGGAGTCGTTGCTTCATGTATTGATGGAAAAAAATATATAAAGATACAGTGATCATGCTAGGTTGATGTATTGATTTTTTGTCCTCTTGTAATAATTCTAAGAAGACCCCCTAGAGTTCAATAGCCCACAAAGTGAGAACCACTGCACAATAGTTGGTTGCCTCTCTTAAAAGGAAATTGAAAGAGATAACATTATTGGTGGGTTTCAACCAAGGAAACGGTAAGATCCTGAAGGGCAGAGACTTTGTTGTTTTCTGTTTCTGTATCCCTGGAACCATTTGTAGCAACTTGTACATAGTAGAGCCTTCGATACATTTGTTGAATTGGATTCAAAAGAGAGTTGGTGATTTATGTTTTCTTATATGATGTCTTAGGGGCTGATATTATAATAACTATAGAATTTCTTTCCTTTCAAGGGCTACAGAAAAGAAAGATCAGAAAGAAATGTAAAAAATAGAAGAAAAGAAATAGAAATATAAAAGAAATGTGAGATAAGTCATACTTTCCTCTGGTCTTTCTTCCTTTTGTTTGATACCTAAACTATATGTATAGTTCTCACAAAAGCAAGTTGCCCTCATTTCTATGATCTTCCTTTCATGACCAATGTGGACAAATATAATAATCAATTGTGAATTTAGAAAGAAAATGAACTGAACAAGATGAAGTGAACCTGATGCTTATTGATTATGAAGTTCTGGCTTCCTAAATCTTCCATAATCCCTAATAGTTCTGTCTACACTCCATCACTATATTGTCATCGGCAAATATTCCAGAATTTCTTTAGTGAAGGAGGACATAAGCATTTATTAAGTGACTACTAAGTGCCAGACACTGTGCTCAGTGCTTTATAAATATCTGATTTGATCTGTTCTGATTTGATTCTTGCAACAGCCCTGAGAGATAGATTGTCCCTATTTTATAGTTGGGAAAACTGAGACAGTTTTTTTTAATGACTTGCTCAGGGTTACAGAGCTAGCATATTCCTCAAGTTCAATTTAAACTCAGATCTTCCCAATTCCAGGCTCCAGCTCTCTCTATCCATTACATCACCTAGCTAGCAGAAAGGTTTTAGTAAACATGGGCAAAAGGAGTTGACTCTCTCCCATTTGTCTCTAAATTCCTTATTACATAAAGTCATTTATATCTAAAGGTTAAAAACAACAACGCCACTTTATTAGAAGCAGGATTGCACAAGAGGAAAGGTCAGGCAGTATCACTGGATAATCAACATTTTGAAGGATTTTAGCCAAGAAGAATGTTTTCTAAATCTATGATCTCTCCTTTTTTCTGAAGAGAAGTGACATTCGACTTTCCCATGAGATCCACCCAATGTCAGGATGAGTTCAATGAGTGTTCTGGCCACTGTTTTATTAAAACAGTTAGAAGGACGATGTGGCAAATGGAAAGTGTGCAGGCTCTCGGGGAAGAAGATTTGAATCTCTCTCCTGGCTCCAATATTTATTGCCTTGACTGTGGAAAAATCACCTAAACTCTTCAATTTCCTCATTAGTTAAATGAGGATGATGATGCCCTTCATTACATATAATAATATTTAATGGTATGTATTATTTTTATAACTTAAGAATATAGTAAGTTTTTTTTTTAACCTTATCTTCCATTTTAGAATCAAAACTGATTTGGTTATAAGGCAAAAGAGTGGTAAGGCTAGAAACTTGGGATTGAATGATTTGCCCAGGTCACCCAACCAGGAAGTGTCTGAGTTCAGATTTGAACCCAGAACCTCCCATCTCTACGTCTGGCTCCCAATTCACTGCTTTCCCCTGCAATAAGTTTTAAAACAATTATTATCTATTTATCAGCCTTATGGACATGAGTACTTATGAGGGGACCTAGTGTGAATACATGGATCAGAAGTCATGGATGGATGGGAATACTCATGAATATGAAAGCATCAATATATTAAAGTAGATTTATTTCATGATGCATTTTCATCTTTTCAGAAACTTTCAATATTTAATCTCTTATGTTCTTTTATAGATTTTTCTCCATTTATTGTTCAGAAAATCACTGAATGGAGTCAACCATGGCTGGAGCTCTTTTTCATTTGGCTTTTCCTTCTCTGCACTGAGACACAGAGGGGTAATGAGTCCCCCAAACCTAAAGCTGAAGACGGTTCTGCCAGTTTCTCCATTCTACTAGGAATGACTGTGGTTTCTGATTAGTGGACAAGTAAATGTGGATCCCTTGCCTGTGAATATTTCTATGGAGAAGGGTCACTGGGGTCTTAATTAAACAAAAGTAGACTTTTCCCCTTATAATTCATTAAAAATATAAACATTCAAAAAAAACCCTTTCCCTACTTTCTCAGTCAGCACTTTCAATGGTGCACCTAACACACCTGTTAGGACTGAGGTACCAGATTTAGATCAGGAAGCCCCCGAGGACTATTGCCAGTCCATTTCAGACAAACTATTCACACTCTTATCATTGGAGGGGTAAGCAGGGTAATTTTGATATCCAGCAGCAAAGACCCATTAGAGTTCATTTTGTCTGCTTGAAGGGAACCCTTAGGAATGGGAGAAAATGGGCTTGGTGAGGACTGAGAATATTTGCTTTATGGTAAATGATGCTTCACACTTTTCTTAAGGTGCTCAACAACTGTGCTCTGTAATTCCACAGAGAAGGCTCATCTTCTTTTGATTTTATTGATCAGAAAGTAATTTGGGGCCTCTTTCCGGCCTGTTTTAGGGACCCTTGTGAATTTAAGCAGCTGTTATACCCACTGAGTGGTGACAGTCGATCACATTCTCTGGGAAGAGGGTTCCCCTTATTTTGGAGTGGGGACCCATGAAGCATGGCTAATCTAATTGTCTCCTACTAATAGAGGGCTAACAGACAGGAGAAAAATGGTCCAGCTTTTCTATGTTTGTAATGAGGAACTTCTGAATATCTGAGAATTTCCATTTCTGAAATTTCTAAATCTGGAAATTTCCCTCTCTAGGCATTGCAGAATGCTCAGACAGATGGGTCCAAGGCTTCTGATCCTGGAAGTATTGTGAGAAGGTGAATCAAAAACTCTTTAAAAAATCCTTCCCTTCTGTCTAAGAATCAATACTGTGATTTGGTTCCAAGGCAGAAGAGCAATAAAGGACAGGCAGTGGGGATTAAGTGACTTGCAAAGGAACACACAGTTAGGAAATATCTGAGGCCAGATTTGAATCCGGTCTCCTCCCTTCAAAAGAAGTGTCTGTGTTGGACAGATATACTGATTTGCAGCAGTCAGCCTTAGGGGGCCTCCTTCAGGGAGAAGATCTCATGGGTTCAATGATTCTGGCTGATGGTGACCCTTTGCCCTGTTTCTTGATATTATCATGGCAAGAGTCAATCTTTCCTGTTGTACACATCAGTGTGTCCTTAAGTCTCTTTGTCAAAAGATTGTACTTTTGAAGTATTTGAATCAGAATTCTAGAATGTAAAATCCCAGTTAGATGCAGCTAACTATCTCGATGTAGCAACTGACAGAAGTCCAGGAAGAATCTGTACAGAAACATCCTAAACCCAGGGAAGCCATAGAGGCAGAAAGCTTTGATAAAAATAACCAAGTCATTCAGAATTGATCATTGGACAACATTGACATTACTGGTCCTGCTCACTTCATTTTGCATCGGTTCGTGTAAGCCTTTCCAGGCTTTTCTGAAAGCATCCTGCTCATCATTTCTTATAGCACGATAGTATTCCATTACAATCACATGTTACAAGTTGTTCAGTCCTTTCTCAATTGATAGACCTCCCCTCCATTTTTGATCTTTTGCTGCTACAAAAGACCTGCTAGAAATATATATTTTTTACTTATGTCCTTTTCCCTTTAATTTTTTTTTCCTGATGACATCTTGTTCCAATTTTTAACAATAATTTTCTAACATTTTGCTGTCTATATTCTCTCCCTCCCTTCTATCTCTTACTCCACAAGATGGCAGGTCTTATGTTAAAGCTAGTACATGTATCATCATTCAATATCTATTTCCATGTTCATCATATTGTGAAAGAAGACATTACTTTCACCAAAGAAAAATTCATGGAGGAAATGAAATAGAAAATGGCATACTTCAATCTGAATTCAGATTTTCTTAGTTCCTTTATGACTGTGGTTAGCCTTTTTTCATCATAAGTCCTTTGGTGTTTTCTGGGATCCTTGAATTGTTGATAACATTTAAGTCATTTACAGTTGATCGCCATACACTATTGCTGTGACTGTGTACAGTGCTTTCCAGGTTCTGCTCACTTTAGTTTGTATCATTTAATGTAAGTCTTTCTGGGATAGTTGGTTATTTTCTTGTTTGTCATTTCTTATGGCACAATAGTATTCCATTATAATCATATACCTCATCTTGTTCAGCCATTCTGTAACTAATAGACATCCCTTCAGTTTCCAGCTCTTTGCCACCACAAAAAGAACTGTATTAAATATTTTTGTACAAGTAGACCCTTTATCCCTATCTTTGATCTCCTTGAAATACAGACCAAGTTGTATTTTTTTAATCTAGTAAAATTCTTTTTTATTATATTTTTCCAGATTACATGTTGATACAATTAAAAAATATTTATTTTAAGTATTTTTCCAAGATTACAAGATTAATGTTCTCTCCCTCCCCTCATTCCTTCCCCCTCTCAGAGCTGACAAGCATTTCCACTGGGTTATACATGTATTATCACTCAATACCTATTTCCATGTTATTCATTTTTGTAATAGAATAATCTTTAAAAACCCAAATTCCAAGTTTTAAACCCATATAACCAAGTGATGAATCATGCTTTTCTTCTGTGTTTCTACTCCCATTTTCTCTCTGAATGTGGATCACATTCTTTTTCATAAGTCCCTAGGAATGGTCCTGGATCAATGCTATTAGTAGCAAAGTATTACATTTAATTGTCCCATATTGCTTCAGTTACTATATACAGTATTCTCCTGCTTCTGCTCATTTCATTCTGCATCAGCTCATGGAGAACTTCCCAGCTTTTATAGAAATCAAGTAGTTTATCATTCCTTATAGCACAATAGAATCCCTTCACCATCACATACAACAATTTGTTCAGCCATTCCCCAATCAAGGGACACCCCCTGATTTGACAACTTTTTGCCACCACAAAGAGTGTGGCTTTTGTACAAACTTTTTTTTATCTCTTTGTGGTACAAACCTAGTAGTGATATTGCTGGATCAAGGGATATATTCTTTTAAAGCCCTTTGGGAATAATTCCAAATTGCCTTCCAGGATGGTTGGATCAATTAATAACTCTACCAGAAATGCAGTAGTGTCCCAATTTTGCCACATTCCCTCCAACATTTAATATTTTCCTTTATTGTCATATTGGTGAATCTGTAGGTGTGAGGTGGTACCTCAGAGTTGTTTTGATTTGCCTTTCTCTAATCATAAGGGATTTAGAACACTTTTTCATAAAGTTATTGATAGTTTAGATTTCTTCATCTGAAAACTACCTAGTCATATACCTTGACCATTAATCAATTGGGGAATGGCTTGATTTCTTGTATATTTGACTTAGTTCCTTATATATTTGAGATATTAGACCTTTGTCAGAGAATTTTATTATAAATGTTTTCCCAATTTGTTGCTTCCCTTCTAATTTTGGTAGCATTTTTGGTACAAAAACTTTTAAATGTAATATAATAAAATTATTCATTTATATCTTGTCTCTCATTTGGTCTTAAATCCTTTCCTTTCCCATAGATCTGATAGGTATACTATCCTATGTTTCCATAATTTTCTTATAATTTCCCTCTTTCTACTTAAGTTCTTTATCAGTTTAGAATTTATCTTGTTATAGGTTGTGAGATGTTGATCTAAACCTAATTTTTCCCATATTGTTTTCTATTTTCTCCACCAGTTTTTGCCAAATAGTGGGTTATTATCCCCAAAGCTGAAATCTTTGGATTTAGCAAACACTAGCTTGCTGAGGTCTTTTACCTCAAGTCTATTCCATTGATCCACCCTTCTATCTATTAGCCAGTATCATATTGTTTTGATGATCACTGCTTTATGGTACAGTTTAAGATCTGATACTGCTAGGCTCCCATACTTCACATTGTTTTCATTAGTTCCCTTGATATTCTTGATCTTTTGTTCTTCCAGATGAACTTTGTTATAATTTTTTCTAATTCTATAAAAATTTCTTGTTAATTTGATAGGTATGGCACTGAATAAATAAATTAATTTAGATAGGATTATAATTTTTATTATATTAGGTCTTCCTACCCATGAGCAATTAATGTTTTTTTTCCCAATTGTTTAGGTCAAGTTTTATCTGTGTGAATGTTTTGTAGTTGTGTTCATATAATTTCTGAGTTTGTCTTGGCAAATAGATTCCCAAATATTTTATATTGTCTAGAGTGATTTTAAATGGAGTTTCTCTTTCTAATTCTTGCTACTGCATTTTGTTGGAAATATACAGAAATGCTAATGATTTATATGGGCTAATCTTGTACCCTGCAATTTTAACAAAGTTGTTAATTATTGCCACTGGCCTTTTACTTGATTTTCTTGGATTCTTTAAGTGTACCATCATATCATCTGCAAAGAGTGATAGTTTAGTTTCCTCGTTGCCTACTTTAATCCCTTTAATTTCTTTATTTTCTCTTTGAATTGCTACTTCTAGCATTTCTAGTACAACATTAAATAATACTGATAATAATGGGCACCCTTGCTTCACTCCTGATCTTATTGGGAAGACTTCTGACTTATACCCATTGTAGATGGTACTTCCTGATGGTTTAAAAAATATTGCTTATTATTTTGAGGAAAGGCCCTTTATTCCTGTACTTTCTAGTTTGTTCAATAGGAATGGGTATTGTATTTCATCAAAGGCTTTTCCCACATATATTGAGATATTTATATGATTTGTTAGTTTGGTTGTTGATATGGTCAATTATGTGGATAGTTTTATGAACATTAAACCAACCCTGCTTTCCTGGGTGAATAGTTCATGTGATAGATTGCTGCAGTCTTTCTACTAGTATTTTATTTAAGATTCTTTGCATCTTTGTTCATTAAGGAGATTGGTCTATAGTTTTTTTTTCTCTGTTTTTGTTTTTCTCGCTTGGGAATCAGTACCATTTTCTGACTTTTCGTGCCACTGGACCCAGGCTTCCAACACCGAGAGAGTGAGACTGTCTCTGTGCATCAATTTTTCCACTTAAATCTCCTTCACGCACAAGTGTCTTTGTGCACACTCATCTATACACAATAGATGAAAACGCACAAAGACAATCGTCATCCTAGGTTACCGAGAGACTACTACTACTACTACTACTAGTCCTTCCAGCCAATTCTGATGAGAGTGAAATTCAAGCATTGACTGCAAGCTCCACATCTTCCCCTCCATTGTAAAAGCTTTCTTGTACCTCTTTTCTGTGAATTAATTTACTACATTCTATCTCTTCTTTCCATTTTCTCCAAGTAAATCTTTCTCACCCCTTGTTTTGTTTTTTTATATAATCCCATTTTTATTAACCCACATTCATGCTTTATGTCTATGTCTTTGTATATTCCTTCTAAATGCCTTAATAATGACAAAATTCTTAGGTATCCTCTTCCCATGCAGGAAAATAAACATTTTTAAACTCATTAAAACCACTGTTATTTCTCTTTTCTGTGTAGCTTTTTACTCTTCTCTTGAGTCTTGATTTTGAAATCAATTTTTTTAAATTTAGCTCTGGACTTTCCATCTGAATTCTTGACAATTCTCTATTTCATTGAATATTTATTGTTTATCCTGAGGGATTATTCTCATTTTTTATGAGTACTCTCTGATCCACTGACAGTGGCCTCTTTGCTTTTCTTTCTTTTAAAAAATAATTTCAATTCTCCCCTATTACATGCAAAAGAACTTTCAACATTTTAAAAAGAATTTTAATTTTCAAATCCTCTCCCTCTTTTTCCAACCCCCTGCTGAGATGTTAAGCAATGTGATAAAGACTTTACATGTGAAATAATGTAAGACAATTAATTTTTTGTGGAAGGAAACCCAAACCAAAAAATTAAGTAACTGAAAAAAGTTTACATTGGTCTGGATTCAGACTCCATCAGTTCTTTTTCTGGAAGCAAGTGGCCTTTTTTTTCATCATGAGTCCTTTAATATTTTTTTGAACTAAGTTATCCATAATTGTTCATCATATAGTATTGCTGTCATTGTCTATAATGTTCTCCAGATTCTATTTATTTGACTGCTTCAGTTCATGTAAGTCTTTCCATTTTTTTCTGAGCTCCTTCTGCTCATCATTTCTTACAGCTCAGTAGTATTCTATTACAATCACAAAATGTAACTAATTCAGTAGAGTGAAATAAGCAGTATCAATGCTTTGGGAGACAGGTCTAAATTGTTCTCCAGAATGGTTACATCAGTGCACAACTTCTGTATTAGTGTCTCCATTTTCCCATCTCCCTTCATAGTTTTGTCATTTTCCTTTTCTGTCATAATAGACTATCTGATACTTGTGGGGTGGTACCTTAGAGTCACTTTAATTTGCATTTCTCTAATTAATATTGATTTAGAGAATTTTCCACTTGACTATAGGGAGTTTTAATTGCTTTGTCTGAAACTTGCCTGCTCATATCCTTTGACCATTTATCATTTGGGGGATGACATATTCTTATACATTCAATTCATTTCTCTGTGCAGTTGAAAAATGAAGCCTTTATTAGAAAGACTTGTAAATTTTTTGCACCATTACGAGAACTGTGTATTTCCTCCATCCCATTTCACCCCAACCTGTTTATCCTCTTCTCTCTTCTTATACCCTATCTATCTTCAAAAATGTTTAGCTTCTAACCACCATATTCCCAGTTTGCCTTCTTTTCTATCAACTGACCCCCACTCTTTGTTATATTCTAAGTTTATGTTTTGGTCTTCCCTCAACCAAAATAAATTTGTCAAGTTTTTTCTTTCTTCTATTTTTTTTTGTTTACTCCTTTTCCAGCCTTTTTTTTAACTTAAATTTTATTCTGATATTTAAATCTTAAATCTTTTATTTAATCTTAAAAAATACTGTTAAAGTTGGGCTCTGTTGTGGTGAAAGGAGCACTATTCCAAGCTTCAGGTTCTTTGTGTAGCTGCCTTCAGAGCTAGCTTGGGGGAATCTCAGTTCTCTCAGAATCTCTCAGGAGAATTTTCAGTTCTTCCAAGTTGATATGATGTAAGAATAAACTGGGAATAAACAAAAGCACTCTTTTCTACTTGGGAAGTGTGACCAGGGTCCCTTGCTCCCCTGTGGTCACAAACAATGCTGTGGGTTGTGCTCCTCTTCACTTTGAGACCATGACCCAAGACTGTGACCTGGATCTCTCCATGGACAATGCAACAAGATTCCTGCACCCTAGTCAGCAAGGGGACCTCTACAATCTTATTCTGAGCACTGTCTGTCTCTTCTTGCTGTCTGTGGCTGAGAACTTTGGAAGCCTTTGCTCCTGATTTCTGGTGTCTTGTGCTCCATGTCCACCTCAGTGCAATAGATCTTTTGTGCTGTCCTTCTTTGGTTTGGGGCTGAAAAATTATTTTACCTCATCTTTTTTCTGGGCTATGCTGCTCCATAATTCATTTTGAGGTCTTATATGAGTTGTTTGAAGGGTAATTTGGTAGAGATCAGATGGTTCTCTCTACCTTCTCCACTATCTTGACCATATCCCAATTCTTGCTTTTCCTCAATCAAGACAATCTATGTCTTAATCCCAGATGGTTTTTTCTGGCTGTCCCTCATACCTAGAATGCTCTTTCTCTTCATCTTCCTCTTCTGCCTTCCTTGGTTTCCTTCAAATCTCCATTGAAATCTCATCTTTTACTCAAAACCTTCCCCAATCCTTCTTAAGCCTAATGCCTTCCCATTTTTCACATATAAATATAAAATAAATAAGCAAACAAACTCTGAATAAATAAGCAAATGTTTGTTTGCTTATTTATTTTAATATTCTTTCACAATGTTTATTCATAAATATATTTATATCAATATAGTATAATTATAATATAATATAAATATAATATTTATAAAATAATGTAAAGAAATAAATATAAAATAAATAGGCAAACTCTAGAGTTTGTATTTATGTTATATTTTATATTTATTTATTTCATTTTATATTATTTTAAATATAATATCATTTATATATATACATTTCTTTAGTTTGTTTATACATATCGATTTGCTTATTTGTATTTTTAACTGGATTTTAAGCCTTTTGAGAGTAAGATTACCTTTTGTTTCTTTTTGTGCCCCATTGCTAAAGGCTAATTTTGTCATGTAGTAGGCTCTAAATAAATGTTTATAAACTGTCCACCTAATGATAGAATGATGTTGTAAGTTCTTTGCAAAAAGTTCCATAAAACATCTATTTTGAAACACTAGCATTTTTTCCTAGTCAAATTGCTTCAGACTTTTTTTTTTTACAGGAAGTTTGGTTTGCCAGACACTGTAGACATTAAAATGGATTGAGAAAATGAATAATTGTTTATAAATAACTTTCATTATGGAATAATTTTTACTGGACCTCAACAAACCAAACAGGAAATGGTCTCTTTGATTGATTACATGCCAAATGAAAGCTGAAGCATATAATCCATCACATGAGCCTTTTATGAAGGCACAAATATAGTCTAGTATGGGTTATGGCTATTAAACAACAGCGTATAATCCCAAAAGGACTAGAAAGTGCATGTTCATTGCCTTTGCAAAGGGGCATTAAATTGAATAATTAAGTGACTAAGATTGCTGGATGAATTGTAAATAACTTCAGGCAGAGGTGTGGGGAGGGGATGTAGGCGGTTCATGAAGAGATTTAACATTGCTTGTGACTAAATAAAATAAAAATTTGGCATTGCTATTGTTGGCTCTTCCTGTGTAAAGTTCAGGGTGTTCCCCATTTAACTAAGATACTTTGCAAATTTCTTGAAATGTTTTTCACCTTTATTATTGTTCCCCTAAGCGATCACATCCTATATGCTGCCCCCATAGAATATTCCTGCTGAGAAACAAGAACAAACAAATTCGATACACGTGCAACCCAAGTCTCATAAAGTCTTTACTCTGGGACCAGAAATGCTCATCTGGATTCAAATGGGGTTTCAGTGCCTGTCAAATGCTATTTTTATTATGGTCATTTTGTATATGGTTTTGCAGTTCTGCTCCCTTGACTCTGAATCAGTTTGTAGAATTCATGCTATGTTTCTCTGAGATTTTCATATCTTCTATCTTTTCTAGAGGAATAGCATTGCATTCCATTTGTGGACTGAAATTTCTTCAACTATTTCCCAGGTGATGGGCACCTGCTGCATTTTCTGTGTGTTTTTTCATCTCTTTTCTATAAACCTTCTTTTGCCAGAGTTAGCTTTGCCTAACGCAGTGTTTCCCAAACTAACTGGACTTCTGAATTTGAAATATATTAATAGAATACATTAAAGCTAGTCCAGGCACAGTCTGTATACCTAGAATAAAAAGTAAGGGGGGGGCTTGTTAGAACATGGGGATAAGTAAACCTTTTTTTCATCTCCCAAATCTCTACAAGAAATGCCTTTAAAAATCTGTAGTTTAATATTCCAATTTTCTTTTTGAGTGAAGAGAGAAAGGATGTTGATAGATATCACATGGAATGTCAGTCCTTCAGAGCTCAGTTTGGGGAATGCTGGTATTCTGCAATCTATCCTTACTCCCCTATCAATTGGCCTGGACGCCATCGTTCCAGCAATTGAAAAGGGACCCTGTGTTTCTCACTGAAGATCCCTGCTTTCCTTCCTTCTAAGGAAACCTGGTGGCATTTCTTTTCCCATTTATTTCTGGGCATGCATTTCCCTAAAGCTGCTTCACACTATGTCATGGGAAATGTTCTTATTCATCCTTTCTGGTTATAGATGTTAAACTTTTCCTTCCATTACTCATTTTCATGACATGGGGAAGGGGAAAGTCTGATCTAAATTCACCCGGTCAACATCCAGAACTAGGTAGGGTTGCAAGGCCCTTGGAACTACTCTCATGGCTGATGTTTGCTTGATTGAGAAGCATATATAGTATTCTGGTGGATGTGAAAAGGCTGCTGGCACTCATCTGCAGAATTGTCATTCATGGAGAGTAGGAAAGGGGTATTGAAACGAAGAAATAATCATTCCTTAGAGCCAGGTCTCTTAATCAAATTTTTGTCACTCACAATTGATCTCTAAAGAAGGACTTGAGTGTACTGGGCATGAAGGTCACAGATAACTCCTCTTTCCAGATTTTCAATTTAGAATAAAGAGTCATATGATGTTAGGGCTGGAAGAGACCTTAGAGATTATTGAACCCAGGTCTTTCATTTTATAGTGAAATTTGAACTTCAGAAACTATGCTAAATTCTGGGGATACAAAAAAGTGAAAAAATAGCCCCATCCTTCAAGGATCTCATCTTCCTTTCTTCCTTCCTTCCTTCCTTCCGTTCCTTCCGTTCCTTCCTTCCGTTCCTTCCTTCCATTCCTTCCTTCCGTTCCTTCCGTTCCTTCTCCTTATGTTCCCTCTTAGAATCAATACTATTGGTCCCAAGGCAGAAAAGCAGTAAGGGCTAGGCAATAGGGGTTATATGACTTGCTCAGGGTCACACTACTAGGAAATGTCTGTGGCCAGATTTGAACCTAGTTCCTCTCATTTCTGGGCCTGGTTCTCAATTCAATGATCCACCTACTTGCTCTGAGCTCACATTTTTAATAGAGGAGACAACATGTAAATATCTATCTATCTATCTATCTATCTATCTATCTATCTACCTATCTATCTACCTATCTATAAGATATAACAATACTTAGAAGTTATCCTCTGAGCGCAAGGCATTAGCAGCTGGGGGACTGAACAAGTTATCTTGCAGACAGTGAGATTTGAGTTGAATCTTGGAGGATATCAGGGAAATTAAGAAGTAAAGGAGAAGAGGGAGCTGTATAAGGAACTTAGCTATCAGGTACTCAAATTCCTCAATATTTAAAAGAGAAAAATGTGAATCAGATCAATTAGATTTTTTGCTTAAAGTCACATAGCAAGTTTGGGAGAGACATTGGAAAATATTCTCTGAAATATAAAATTAGGGAATGGTTATGATCTGTTTGATTCGATGATCAGACAGAACCAGTCTGTTTACTGACTCTAAAATCTGGCAAAAGGCTAAAGATATGGTGATACTTGGTTTTAAAACCTGCCCCACAATTAACATAAATATATTAGGCAGAGGAGATTTTTTCACTAGTAAATTTATACATTTATATGTATGTATATAGTGATATATATAGCGATATTATGAAGAGATAATATCAAATAGTTATCAAAAGAGTGACAAACTATCATCAAGCTTGGAATGTTCCAAATCATTATTAATTAGAGAAACATAAACCAAAACAACTCTCGAGACTTTTCACCACACCAAGAAAACTGACCAAGATTAGAAAAGGTAAAGATATTCTATGATGAAAGGGCTGCAGAAAGGTAGGCTTATTCATGTAATCTTTCTGGAGCTGGTAATTGGTCCAAATCTGGGAATCAATTTAGAGTTATACTAAGAAAATTATTAAAGTGTCCACATCCAAGAGTTCCTGCTGCCTCATCTATAGACAGAGACTTACGATTTATGCCAAAATATTTATACCATAATTTTTGTTAGAGGAAAGAACTGGAAACCCATCAGCTTGGGAATTGTTTAATATATTGTAGTATAATGGAAAATTACTATGCTATAAACAAACAGAACACTACAAATATGAAAAACTCAAAGAATCTAAGGGAAGATTTAAATTAACTCATACAGATTATAATAGTATAGATAGAAAAATGAATGGAACCTTGCCATTATAATGATGATGCTTGACTCTGGAGTAGAGTTGCAGAACAGAACCTCCCTCTCTTTATTGCCTAGGTAGGATACTATGGGTATGGAATATTGCATATATTGTCAGTCAGAGTGAATGTGTTTCTTCTTTTTTTCCTTTATTGTTCCTTCCTTCCTTCCTTCCTTCTGTCCATCTCCCCCTACCTCCCTCCCTACCTTCATTCTTTCTTTCTTCTTTTCCTTCTTGTTCTTATTCATCTTAATTTTACAAAGAACTGTTCAGGAAATGAATGGGTAGAGTTATAAATTAGAAAACAAAATGTGATGTAAAAACAAAAGGAATCAATAAAAGAATTGAGAAATAATTTAAAAATAAATCACATGATACTTTGGAAAAACCATGCTCTATTCTCTTGAGCTGGGGAAAATGGCAACATGTGTAAACTTCACCTCTGAAGACCTTGATTCATGTCCAATTTAGATAGAATAGAAATTGATTTGGGAAGTTTCCATATGCCTGGTAGAGACAAATCATCCTCACAGCTTGACAGAAAGTTCTCTGGTTTTTCTGGGACGAGAGGCTTGTACTGCCTGAAGAGATTATAGCATGAGTTGGTGTGGATAAAATTATTGGGGCTTTCACCCTCTCTTTGGACATCATGTACTATATTTATGTTTCTGTGAAGAATTCAGCCTTTTAAGCCACAAGCAGGACTATTTTTTGTTCTTTAAACATTTTTCCTTTTCATCATTATGAATGAGTTTGATAAACATCAAGAGAATAAAATATTTCCTTATAGGAAGAACAGAAGAAAACAAACTTCATATAAAAACATGGATCTCCAGTTTATATTTTTTAAAGTACATTTTCAATTTAACATGTAGTTTCAAGTCCACCTTGTTTGTCTGTATGCTCTACTGAATTTCTTTTTACTTTTCTTTGTGACATTCTCTGCAGAGAAACTATTTATTTTATGTCACTAAGATGTCAAATATTGAGTGCCCCACATTTCTTAATATTTTTGTAGACCACAGGATAAACCAAATATTATTAAAGCCACAATCATGGAAATCATTGAAGAATAAAAGAGTGAAAAAGTCTATCATAAGTCTATTTCGGGTAATATTGGCTACCACAAAATTCCTGTAAAGTATAAGAATAGGGTAAAAGTGAATGTTAATGAAATGGCATTTGACTAATATTAGGGTAGGTCATTAAGGTGGCATGCTACTACTTTAGGCTCTTGTCTTGGGGTTTCCCCCTTCCCATTAGCATATCTGTTTTAGAGGAGAGGAAAAAACTGAAAGGCAAAATTCAGCTCAGTCAATCAAGGTCATAGAAAGCACTAAGCATGCAGCTGAATGGCATGATGTTAGAGGAATGAACTTCACTTATAAAATGATACCAACTATAGTGCCTTCATTCTAAGGCAATTGGGAAGATCAAATGAGATAATATATAAAAAATACCTAAAATACTACCGTCCTCTGTCTACCAGGACATAGTAAGTACAAACTCACTCTCCAATTTTTCCCTTTTTCTGTCTTTCTTTGTAGGCTGAGGCATGATGTACCTCTTTAAAACTGTCTTAAGAATTGGGAAAGTGGTGAGATGTTCAGATTTTAGCTCCTCGGATTCCTAGAAACTTCATCTTCATTCGAACATCATTCTTTTTTAAATTGCATTGTGCTATTTATCATACTCTTTATTTTCTCATCTATGTTTAATTCATATACTCAAATATTATGAATCCTCTTTTTTATTAGTTTCCTCATTTTTCCACATCTCCTCCAATATTTGCCATTTTAGCCAGCCTGATGGGTATGATATATCACAGAATTATTTTGGTTTGTATTTTCTATTTAGTAGTTATTTAGGGCATTTTTTCATATACCTATATATGGTTTTGATTTCTTAATCCGAAAATTGTCTGTTCATATCTTTTGCCCATTTGTCAATTGGAAGATGGCTCTTATGAATTTGACCAAGATCTCTATATATTTGAAATATGAAATCCCTATCTGAGAGACTGTCTAGAAACACTGCTTCCCCCTCATTTTCTTTTCTAATCTTGGAAACATTTGTTTTATATGTACAAAATTTTTTTCAATTTCATATACTCAAAATTATGTATTTTACATTTCAAAATGCTCTCCATTTCTTGTTACTTCATAAGTTCTTCTCCTAGCCATATCTGATAGGTAATATGTTCCCTGTTCTTCTAATTTACTTATGATATTTCCTTTTATGTCTAAGACATGCATCCATTTTAGTCTTATCTTAGGGAATGGCATAAGATAATTGGTCTATACTTATTTTCTCCTAAACTACTTTCCAGCTGTCCCAACAGTATTTTTTTTTACCAAATAGTGATTTCTTATCCCCCAAATGTAGATCTATGCTTTTCTCAAATACAAGTTTCCTATAGTCTTTTACTGCTGTTTGTTGTATGCCTGTTCTATTCCATTGATGTACCTTTCTATTTCTTAACCAGTATCATCATTTTGATAATTACTGCTTTATAACAGATTTTAAAATCTGGTATGGCTAAGCCTCCCTCCTTCCTTTAAAAATTTTCATTAATTTTTTTATATTCTTGATATTTTGTTTTTCCAAATGAATTTTGTTATTATTTTTTCTAATTCAATAAAATATTTTTGGTAATTAAATTGAGATGGTACTAAATAATTCTCTTAGTTTTTATATGAATGTCATTTTGATTATATTGACTTTGTCCATCCATGAACAATTAATATTCCTCCAGTTATCTAGATCTGACTTCATTTGTATAAAAAAAATTTTTTATAATTATGTTCATGTTGTTCCTGGGTTTGTTTCAGCATGGATTGTTCTGAGTTATTTTATTGTATCTTTAGAATCCTTATAGACTTTGACAAACTTTCAGTCATTTTGCAGTGATACGTCAAGGATTTGTGACAAGATAATACCTAGAGTATACTTTCATATGAATACGTCTGCCAAGTAACTAAAAGAAAAGTGAATGATTTATAGGTACAAGAGACCATAAAATATCTCACAGTACCTGTAAAGTCCAAGAGCATCCCCCCCTCTCTTTTCCTCCCCCATCTCTGTCTGTATTTGTCTCTGTCTCTCTCTGTCTCTGTCTCTGTCTCTCTCCCTTCCTCCCTCTCTCTCTCTTTTCTCTCTCTCCCCCTTTTCCTCTCTCCCTCTCTCTGTCTTTCTTTGTCTCTGTCTCTGTCTGTCTCTGTCTCTCCCTTCCTTCCTCTCTCTCTTTTCTCTCTCCCCCTTTTCCTCCCTCTCTTCTTTCTCTACCTTTCCCAATCCCTGTCCCTGTTCCTCTCCCTTCCTTCTCCCCCTCTCCCTCTCCTCTGTGTCTCAGAAAACTTTGAATAATAAAGCTGATTGTTAGATGTATCCATCATAAAATGGTTTTGCCAACAGTGCTGAGACAATGGATAAGTATTTAGCTGTCAGATGTTCACTCAATGTAGTTTGCAGTCATTGAATAACCTTGGGGCAATTTCCAAGAAAGTCCCTAGATAAAATATGGTATCATTTAAGTAAATAGCTTAGACTTGTCCATGTGATATGGTGCAAACATTTTTTGTGTTGATTTCAATTTTGCTTTATTTGGGCTTTACTTTTATTTTTTCCCTTCATATGGAGACTTTTTTTTCTTAGTTTCTCTTTGTTTCTCTTTGAGGTTTCCTTATGTTTAATTCCACTCTTTTACATATTACTCTAATAGATGTTAGAGAAAAGCATTGATGGTTTTATAATTTTTTGGCTCATGATTTCCTTAAGACAATTTCTCCTGTCTCTACCATTCTTATAAATTTTCCTTTGCTGGTTCTTTTAATTTGGCTCATTTCTTTTTCTGACTATTAAATCTATCTCTCCTTGGGAGTATTTGCCTTCTCATATGCTATTACTTTATATTTAATTTGATGCCTCAACCAGTTTTTATCTCACTTCCTTTTTTCCCTTTTCCTTGTCATGCTTTTTCCTTCACCTCTCTTCACCTGCCTCACAAAACCTGAAACCTTTCTCTTTTCTGGACATTTGCATCAGCCAAGATGGCAACATTATTGGCTATAAATTTCTCATAGCATTAGCTCCTTGTAGTTGATTTTGTCCAAGAATTGATCAGATATTTTACTTCCTGTTTTCACAAAAGAAGGGACTTTTGAATGGGGATTGAGGGTAACAATAACACCATTACCATTATGTCATACTGAATAGACATTTATCCTTCTCAAACTACCTCTATGTCTTTTATTTCTTTTGATTCTCATATCAAACTATTAGGTAGGCTGATTCAATATCACTCATTCTATAGATAAGATACTGAAGCCCAAAGATTCTAGATAATCTCTAAGGCAGTGGTTCTCAACCTTTCTAATGCCGTGACCCCGAAATACAGTTCCTCATGTTGCAGTGACCCCAAACCAAAAAATTATTTTGGTGGCTACTTCAAAACTGTAATTTTGCTACAGGTATAATTCGGAATGTGAATACCTGATATGCATTATGTATTCTCATTGCTACAAATTGAGAGGTTGAGAACCGCTGCTCTAAGGTCTCTTCCAAGTATAGATTTGATGATCAACCTATGACTTGTTCAATTTCTTTTTACTTTTAAAATATTTTCTTTTTCCCAGTCACATTTATAAATAATTTTCAACATTTATTTTTTTTAATTTTTGAGTTCGAAATTCTCTCTTCCTCAATGAAAGCAAGCAATTTTATATAGATTATGCATGTGCCATCATACAAAACATATTTCCATATTAGTCATGTTCTGAAAGGAAAGTCAGACCAAAAACCAAAAAATAAAAACAAAGTAAACTTTGAAAAGTATGCTTTGTTTTATTGTCAGATTCTATCAGTTCTTTCTCTGGAGGTAGATTGCATTTTTCTTCACTGGACTTTTATAATTGTCTTGGATCATTGAGCTCTGGAAGAATTCTTTTTTGGACATGACACCAATTTACATTTTTCTTTGAGGTTTTGGATGTGGAAGTTTCAATTTATTCTGAATTTGTCTTAATCTTCTCTGTCTAGAGTGTTAGGGCTTCCTTCTTGCCTGGGACTATAATCCAGGACTATGACCCCAATCTGTGTATGGGCAATGCAACGGGGTCTTATACCTAATGTCTGCAAAAGAATCTCTATAATTCCCTTATGACCAGTAGTCTGACCCCTTACCCTCTGTAGGTTGAGAGGTCTGGAAACTGCTGCCAGAACTGTGTTGGTTTACCAATGTAGGGACTGCTCTAGGGCTAGCTGTGCTAGATTGTGCTCTAATCTCACCCCAGCATGACAGACTTTTCCTGCCAACTTTCTAAGTCAGTGATGGCAAACCTTTTGGTGACCTTAGAGATTGAGTGCCCAAACTGCAACTCTCACACCACATGTGAGCCCCCTGCCTTAACGCCAGACAGAGGACGCCAACTCCCTTGGGCTGCTGGGCATTGGGATTGGTAATGTGAAAAGAGACAGAAGGACACAGAGAGAGAGAGAGACAGAGAATTTTCTTCTCTTTTTTCAGAGAAGATGGAGGATGGGGAGTGAAGGAGAAAGAGGAAAGAAAGAAGAAAGGAAAGGGGGAAAGGAAAAGAGAAGAAAAGGGAAAGGAATGGAAGGTAGAAAAAAGAAAAAAAGAAATGATAAGGAAAGGGAGTGGAAAAGATTAATATTTTTACAAAAATTCTGCATAGATTTATAACCCCTCATCTATATTATACTGATAAAATGAAGACAATAAATCAAAGATACTATTTATTTAAAATGAAAATGGAAATTGGGCATGAAGGGGACAACACTCATAATCCAACTACAAATATTAGAACGTAGAACCAAAGGAATTTCAGTAAACATAATTCTAGCTAATAGCCCATCACCTAATTGACTATCACAGTGATATCACAGGATCAAATTAGTATTCTCTAGATGTCACAGTGCACTGATAATGTCAATAAATTCCTCTCTTCCACTTTTGTTTCACTGTGTGATTGAGTTTCATAGCTCTTGGTGTTGATATTGGAGCAACATCTAGTATTTGAAATAATATATATAATATATAATATAATGATATATAATATAATAATAACTTGGAGCTCACTCAATGACATCTTAAGCTCCTTCTTAATGACATTTTCAGTAGTTATTTAATACCAATTAGGAACACAACTTTTTCCTCTCTTCTAAGTGGAGATTGATTTTAATTCATTGATTAGCAAAGGTTCTCTTGACCTGCACCTTCACCTTTTAAAGTGCATTTAACCTTTTGGAACTTCTGGATACTGTGAAAGCCTTGAACCTTTGGTGGAGTATTAACAGTTATATGATTCTCGAACTTGGGGAGCCACCTAATTTATCTTTCTAGCATATTTTGTTAACATATTATGCTAATGTTGCA
Organism: Monodelphis domestica; assembly: GCF_027887165.1. NCBI lineage: Eukaryota > Metazoa > Chordata > Mammalia > Didelphimorphia > Didelphidae > Monodelphis > Monodelphis domestica. The sequence continues at coordinate 59,312,551 of NC_077234.1, forward strand.
ATTTTGGCACTGAAAAAAGAACAAAATATATTAAGTCAACTGAAATACGTCATTTCGTAAGAGGAAAGTATGCCTTATATAGTAAATGAGCTTTTTTTTCACTAGATTTTTTTTTCAGGAAAACAATTTCAGTCCAAGAGGCAGAGCTTCTGAAAATGTTCCCCAAATGTTCCCACCCTTGTGAAGGGACATGGAACATTGAGACAAACTTGGAAATGACAAACAGAGTGAAGCCCACAGGATAGGCAGATGAATGAAGAAAGAGGTCATTGGAGAAGAGAGCCTCATTAGGGGGCTCTCAATAGTGATAAGAATTTGAAGTAAACATTTTAAACAGTAGTCACAGCCATGAATTGAAGACTGAATCTAAAATATCCCCTCTTTCAACTTTCTTGTCTTTGTTGATGGTTCCACCATCTTTGCAGTCACACAGGCTTCAAATTTCAGTCCTTTTTCTTTCTTCCCTCTCTTTTTTTTTTAAACCCTTACCTTCCGTCTTGGAGTCAATACTGTGTATTGGCTCCAAGGCAGAAGAGTAGTAAGGGCTAGGCAATGGGGGTCAAATAACTTGCCTAGAGTCACACAGCTAGGAAGTGGCTGAGGCTAGATTTGAACCTAGGACCTCCCATCTCTAGGTCTGGTTCTCAATTGACTGAGCTACCCAGCTGCCCCCTCTTCCCTCTCTTTTGACGCCCTTCCTATATTCAGTTGTCAAGTTCCATTCTTGATCTTTGACATTCATTCCTTCTCTCCACATAAAGACACTACCTAGTTCAGACTTTCTTCACCTTTCTTCTTGCTTATTAGAAAATAAAGGATCTTTCTGATTCTCATCTCTCACTAAGCAATCTTTCAGACACATCTCCAAATAATTTTCTAAAGTACAGTTCTGTTCAAATTTCTTTCCACTTAAAAAAATTCAATGGCTCCCTATCAATGTATGAAATGAAATAAGAACTCTGTTTTGCATTATTTAAGACCCTTCATCATCTGGCTCCAACCTAATTTTTCTAGAATCATTTCATACTAGTTGTATATTCTTGATGTCCTTTGCTTTCTAGATAAACAGTTTTACTCCCTATTATCATTCTTCATGGTCTCTTCTTTGTGCTTTAAAGCAGACTTGTAGAAATTCCTCCAAAATATATTACTTTTGAAAGCTTCTTCCTTCAATATACAGCTAAGAAACTCTTTCTGCCTTAAAAGTTTCCCTGAGGGGGCAGCTGGGTGGCTCAGTGGATTGAGAGTCAGGCCTGGAGACAGGAAGTCCTAGGTTCAAATCTGGCCTCAGACACTTCCCAGCTGTGTAACCCTGGGCAAGTCACTTGACCCCCATTGCCTAACCCTTACCACTCTTCTGCCTTGGAGCCAATATACAGTATTGACTCCAAGACAGAAGGTAAGGGTTTAAAAAAAAAAAGTTTCCCTGACTCTTTCCTCTAAATGTGACCTTTCTCAGATTTTCTTTGTCTAGTTTTCTCCTTTGACCAATAAATTCATACCATATATCACATTTATTTGTATACATGCTTCCCTTTTAAATTGTAAACTTCTTCAGCAATGCAATGATCCAGGACAATTCTGAGGGACTTATGAGAAAGAACATTATCCACATCCAGAGGAAGAACTGTGGGAGCAGAAACACAGAAGAAATACAGCTGCTTGATCACATGAGTTGATGGGGATATGATTGGGGATGTAGACTCGAAATGATCATCTTAGTGCAAATATCAATAATATAGAAATAGATCAATGACACATGTGAAACCCAGGGGAATTGCCCATTGACTATGGTAGGGGGTTGGAGGGAGTGAAGGGAAAGAACATGAATCATGTAACCACGGAAAAATATTTTAAATTAATTAATTGAATAAAAATTTCCAAATTTAAATAAATAAATAAATTGTAAGTTTCTTGAGAGAAGAGATTATAATTTTTCAATTTTGTGCCCTTGGGAGCCCATTACAATGCCTCACATTGAGCAATGTTTTTTAATAAATGCCTATATATTTATACTAATGATAATACCATTTATGTAGCACTTAAACATTTCAAAAGTGCTTAATATGTTACCTCACTTGATCCCATAACACCCCTGGAAGGTAGGTGCTATTATAAAATCAATTTTACAGATGTGGAAACTCGTGAAGACAAACAATTGAGTGATTTGTTTAGGATTACCCAGTTAGAAAGTGTCCAAGACCAGCTTTGAACTCGGATCTTGACTCAATGCCCAACATGGTTTAAATAGCCCACATTATAAATGAAATGACTATACATTTAAGTGAATTACATGGACACATAGGGTTTGGGCATATTTATTCTACTGACCTGATTAGTATAGAGAAGTATCTTCTTCCCACAAATCCTTAGTCTTAACAGGGGAGGAAATGTAGGTCCCCAGAATTAAAGTTACTTGCCCTAGATTTCAGAATATATTAGTTCCAGAAATAGGGATTGACCCCAAGTCTTTTAACTTCCAAACCATATTTATATCTATAGCATTATCACCTGGGATGACTGGCAAAAATTAGTAAAATTTAAGAATATAATGGAGATCATAGTGCAATGACAACACTATCTGTATTTTGTAGCTTGCTTGAAATTCCAAAATGTCTTAATTTAACCCTCTGACCCCCCACCACTGCCCATCAGACAAGCAAGAGCCAGTTATATATGGGAACAGTAGAAAATGTCATCTTTTATCTGTTTTACCCAATTGGAACCATCAGATTTGGTATCATTTGAATGTATGGTTGCACAATTAGAGAAAAGCAGCAAATGAAATTTAAATAAAACCATTTTACCCACTAATTAGAACTTTGTAAATGGAAAGGAGCTAATGGGGAAAAGGAAAAGGCTGGTACTGTCAAAAAGAACAATGGGACTATGCAGAGAATTAATCAACCAACTTAGAATTTTTGCAGAAGTTGTGAGCAAGAAAAGGGATGATCGAAGGTAAATGTCAAGACAAGCCTGTAAGAATGGTTCCAGGAATGCTTAGCTCAGAATGAGCCAAAGCTGGCAAGGAAAGCTAAGGACAACATCAAGGGTTTTTTTTTTGTTTGTTTGTTTGTTTGTTTTTGGTATCGGTTGAAGGGAGACTTAGGACTTCTGCTCAGTTTGGATAAGAAAATAATTGACAACAAGGAGAAGGAAAAATGCTGCTCTATTCTCATTTTGCTTCTGTTCTCTGCCAAGTAGAATGATCTTTGCACTAAAAAAAAAAAGAAAACATAACAAAAATGCCTAACAAGTAAGGAAATATTAAGAGTGTTCTTAGCAGCTCTTGATTTCAACTCACTTGGCTCAGTTGAAGGGCATCCTTGGTTACGCAGAGATTTAGTGGATTTGACTATAGAACCACTGAGACACTGTGAAAGTCTGTAGAGAATAGAAAAAGGACCTCAGTCATAAAGAAGGGCAAACGTCATCCTAATGTTGTCAGTGAAGCGATGGGACTCGGTGATTTCTAAAATCCCTTCTAACTTTAACATTCTATGCCTCCACACTAAATACCAGGCTTTCGTTCCTCTTCATTTGGATCGAATATAATAGACAAAGTTAAAGGAATCTTGGATGTTTTATTATTACCTTCTTGTTTGCGGACGATCATATTACCATGAATTACCCAGATATTGAAAAGATAGACTGCTATCTTCCATCAAATATTCCACTCGTGTCGAATTTCCCATTCTCTTTGTTTAACCTTGTACTTGGTTTCACCTCATGGGAAGTGTTCAGGTTATGAATGTAATACAGCCCTGCTGACAAAACCAGAGAGTGCTGTTGTTTCTTTTATATTGACAAATGTGACAACATGGGAAGTTTTTCTTTCTAACTCCTGACAAAGTCAAGGCAAGGGAGGATCACCATTCCACTCACATATTGGGAGTCCACCTACCACCTGGCAGAGGAAAGGCACTGGATGTGGGCATTGATGACCAAGACAACAGTAGGTTTCTTCAATGGTCTTAAAATCAATCAGTTGGCCACTGAGCATTTATTAGGCACCTATTACATGCCAGGTGCCATGCAGGACATTGGGGCATAAATACAAAAATAACTACTTTCAGTGAGTTTGCATTCTGTTGGAGAGAGACAATAAATATATAGAAGATGTGGTAGATTGAGAACTGTACCTAGATCTAGGAAGAATTGAATTCAAATCCAAATTCAGATAAAATTTGTGAGTCTCTGAGAAAGTTACCAAAGTTACCCAACCTCTGTCATCTTCAGTTTCTTCATCTAGAAAATGGGGATAATAGGACCATTCTTTCCTATCTATTGCCAATCTACCTCCCAGGGTTATTGTAGGGGTAAAATGAGATAGTATTTGTAAAGTACTTTGCAAACCTTAAAACAGTATGTAAGTGACATTATTTTTATTCTTCTTATTAGCATATAGAATAGATATAAAATTAAAAAAATATTGAATTACAAATGAGTTAGGGATTTAAGGCACTGACAATTGGGGTGATTCAGGAAGGCTTTGTATAAAAGATGGTGCCTAAATTGTGTCTTGAAGGAAGAGAGGAATTCGATGAGGCGGAGAACAGAATACATTCCATGCATGGGAGATAGCCTTGGCAAAAGCATGGAGATGGGGACCAAAGTGCCTCATATAAAGAACAAATGTGGTCCAACATTCTGTTTAGACAAGATTACCACTGGAAGGAGAAGGTAATCTGGTTTGTTTAAACTCACCCTTTGGCCTTGATTCTTTGGCTGCTGTGGTAGTTATGCCCATTGGTGTTTGACTCACCTAGTCATGGAGAGTGGGCAATCTATTTTCCCCCCTCCTATATTTTGACAGAGAGAATATTATCAGATAATGACTCAGTCCCTTTTGTTCATGGGCCAATTCTGAACTGGTGGTCTGGACAGAAGAAACATTCTGTATTCTATTACCAGCCAGTTCCAATGAATGCTAAATATTGTTTCCAAAAATGATTGTGGCTAATTGAAGGCTTATTTTTTCCAGAAGAGCTTTTCATATTAAATAACAAAAGCCCTAGATCCTTTACTGGCTTTCAGTTATTCTTCAATCTAGAAAAGACATATTTTTGTTTTTAATAACATAAATCTCACATCTTTAGCATATCCAGGAAGCAAATACTATCCATCTCCTTGTATTATTGGCTTCCCACAATATAAAGATAAATTACGTTAAAGAGCTACACTTGGGACAAACAAGATGGCAAAAGGGTTGGCCCTTTATGATAAGAGAATCTGGAGTCTGGGAAGTTCTCATGGATGACCTCAACTCTGGAGCTCCCCCAGGGTCTAGCATGAAGCTGTGTATATAGTAGGTATTTAATAAATGCCTATTAAATGAATGAATAGCTATAGGACATTGCATCCAGAAAGCCATTTTGGTTTTGCATTTCAATGGCCACTGGACACATCAAAGTCCCTGTACTTCATGAATCCTCCAACAAAGCTGTTTGAAAATGTGGATATTTATCGCAACAAATAGGAAAGAATGGTCATGTTATCTCCTGCAATGTACAAAATATTTTGCACCACTCACTTCAAAGGAAGAGACAACATTCAGTTTTGGACATGGATGAGGTCATGGCAGTTGTTTGTAGCCAAAGAGCCCATGTTTAATTGATATCATATGGCTCAGAAATGTCTTACAGAGTTGGCTTGGTTTGATTGATTTTTAATAACTAATAACTCTTGGTGGGAGGCCAGCATGTGTAAAGAGGAATATAATGTATCTATTTTTCTAATTTGCCAGAATTTTTCCTGATATAAGTTTAAAAATTTTAATAACCTTGGGATAGCTACTAGTAGCAATTGGACACAATACTGTTTCAATTAGACTCAGTTAGGGAATGGTAAAACAGCCATAAACACACAGACTCAGAGAAGATGATAGATACTGGGATTACAAGCCATTTCTGTTGGTATGACAAAAAAGGTCCACAATCACCAAGCATTTAAGCCAATTCTTGCGTTAAATAATTTCTCAAGAAAACTGTGTATTTGTCATATATTCCCCCTTTGCCACATGTGTTACAAATAAATATACCACCCCAGAGCTTTAATAGAAAGAAATGTTATCGTCATCTGGGTCTTTCAGAGAATCTGCTTTTCTTATTTTATGGGAATCAAACTGCTTGAGTTGTCAGTTTGTCAATAAAATATGAAGTGCCAACTATGTGCCAGTCACAGAAAGAGACAAAAGACAGTCCCTGCTCTCGAAGAATTCTCAGGGTAATGCGCGAAAGAAACCAAGCAAACAAATGCATACAAATTTGCCAAAGGCTCATGTACACATGCACCAACATGGTTCATCAGGTTTGCCAATGAAGTGGGAATTTTTCCTGTGCTTTCTTTTTCCCCCAATTCATACAGAAGGATTGAAGATCCATTACAGGTTTTACATGAAATATTTATTCCATCTTGCTGATAATAAGACATCTATTATACTGATGACAGTAAAAATGGCAGCTTGACCAATGTTGGATTAAGGGCAATCTAAACTTATCCCTCCTTCTGACATACACTGACTTTGTGACTCTGGACTAGCCATTCAATTCTCAATGCCCCAGGGAACTTTCCAGATTGGTAATTTACAGTGTGGTTATCATTCTATATCAGTGGAAGGAACTTATGTCTTTAAACTGATAAGATCATAAGTTTGGACCAAAAAAAAATCCAGATATAATTCTACATTAATTGATATCTGATAAATTTAAATAATTTTTAAATTTCAAAATTAATTTGATCATCACAACAACATTGAGAGATAGGAACTACTATTATTCTACTTTTGCAGAGGAAACTGAGGCAAACAGAAATTTAGTGACATCACACAGTTAAGATATATCTGAGGTTGGAATTGAACTTTGGTCTTCCTAATTCTTTTATCCACAGTATTATCTAGCTACCTAATTAAATGAATTAATCTAAAATCATTAAATTATTTCATTGTGAATGTGTGGAAGCAATATGTTGAATATTATTTGTATATTATAGTGCTACATGGATCACTGATTTCATTGTCAATATGACCATTTCCACCATGGAGATCACAATCCCTCCATACATTAGCAAATGGTTTCTGGGAATTACTACGACCAAGAAATTTGTCACCCTCTGGGAAATCTGGTTAGGAACTTCTCCAAACATAGCCAGACTGGTCCTCAGGTAACAGACATACAGGTTAACATTGGACCCACATTTAAGGCCATTCCAGCTTTGTACGACCCTTCAGACTTCGCTGTCTTAGTCTTCAAGAACCCAAGGTCAGTTGTCTAGCATTAATATCCAACTTCAAGGTTTGCCATTTGTTAATTCATTAATTTTCATGATAACCCTGAGGTACCCATTTTGTAAATTAAGAAACTGATTCTGAGAGAGGTTGTGGCCTGCCTGTGGTCACATAGATGGTAAGTATTTAGGTCAGAATTTGAATGTAAGTCTTCCTAACAATTTCAGCATGCTATCCATTTGACCAACTTAATAGTGTTTTATAAAGTAGAATAATTACATTGCTAAAATTAGCTATTAAAATATTTTATATTATCTTTTGTTTTTATATCATTTATATTTGCCAATAGAGCCCTTCTTTTCTCCATCCCAGAGAATCATCCCTTAATAAAAAAAAGGAAAAAAAAACCCTTCAGCCTCCAAAAAGTAATCAAATGTCTGATGTTATTTATTACAATATTCACAGACATAGTCTCCCCTCCCATTCCCCATCTTCCTAAACAGAAAGGGAGGGAGATGCTTTCTCATGTCTTCTTTTGGACCAAGCTTAGTATAATCACTACCTTTTACAAATCTCACTGATTCTCCAAACCTACTTCCTATTTTCGAGTTGAGGTCTTACTAATGAGTTTTTATAATTATCCATAACTAAAAAGGGATAATCCAAAACTTTTAATTTATTAAAGAATATATTAGCACCCAATATAAATCTTGTGTAGAATGACTGTGTTCTCTTCTCCTTCCCACAAAATGATTTACATAAAGATCAGGAGGATATTCTAAGATTCTCACCATCTAGAAATGTTGATGATACTATGTCGAGCAATAGACTCACATATACTCATCTTATTATTATTGGATTCTTGCCCTTGTTTTCCCATAACTTTTCTGCCTAATATCTTGAAAATTTTGTCTTCAATATCTTTTGACTTGGCATTGGTACCAAAGCTGCCCTTGTGCCATCAATTGGTGAGTTACCTCTTTTTTTCTCACTGAATGACTGGTCCATCTCCTTTTTCCCATCACAGATTTCTCTAATTATATCTGTTACACAGAATCTTCATTGCTATTCTTTGTTGATAAGATGCTGCAGCCTACTTGAGACCATCAAGCATTTTTCCATTGTGCTTTGGGTGATCAACAGCTTTAATTCTCAAACATTGTGTTATTCTTTACTTTGGAGCCATAGTATGACACTGGAAGAGCAGGGATAACAAAACACATTTTTTCTCTGCAACTTAAAATCTTAGAGGTTTGCCTACACCACTGAGAGTATAAGTGCTCTCCCCAGCATCTTATAACCTATATGAGATTGAAATCTGCTTGACTTCAATTTTAACTCTCTACTAAATTATGTTGTCTTTAACTGGAAGAGAATTGGAGCTAACGAAATGGACTTTCATTTCAGAGAGAAGTTAGGGTGTCATTAAAATACATCCCAGAACTTTTAGCAAAGAACTAAACATAAAGTACAGAAATACAATAGAATATTTCATGCTTTAAGAGATGGTGAACATGATGAATAGAGAGGAATAAAAAGACTCAGATGAACCGATGCAAGGTGAAAGAAGCACAGCCAAGAAAACAAGCTAGATATGATTACAATATAATAAATGGAAAGAAAAAAAACCTCAAAGCACTCTAAATTTAAAATTATAAAATTCTGAAGGACAAGCCTGTATTAAAGAAGAGATATGAGATTTCTCTCCTTCCTCCTTTGCAGAGATTGGAATTCTTATGTGTAGAACATTACATACCTTGTCAGATTTTTCAGTGTGTTGATTTTACTGATTTTCCCTCTTTATTAAAAAAATGTATTCTTTTTTTCTCTCTGGAAGGCATTTCTCCCATATCCTTCCTAACCTCATTTCTCCCATATCCTTCCTAACCTCAGGTTAGGAAGGATATGGGAGAAATGAAGATGACGTGAGAACAAAAAATGATAATAAAATCTATCTATTTTGAAAAAAGTATTTCATAGTTTTCCAAATATTACCTTCAATGCTTTCTATTCAGTAACAGACCAAGTTCATTATCCTTCAGCAATCTTTGTGTAAAATATATGTGATGATGGAACAGTCAGTCCTAGGGGCTATTTTTCTTGGGTGGAGAGTTAAGCCAAATTCTTTGGAATTATATTGGCTCTCCTTTAGGAGACTGTGTAGCATTCCTAATATTGATGTAATTGGCATGATGTCATCTGCAAACAGGAGCATCTGGAAGACTTCACCATCTATAAGGAATCCCTCTCTCCTCTGCACTCTGTGCTTGCTTTAAATCTTCTTCTACCATGGCAAATGTCTTTGATGCTCATGCATCATCCTGCTTTATGTCTCTCTTGATGTTTACAGTCAGCGAGTTGTCTAACACAGTTATTTCTTTTGTGATGTACAAGAAATCTGGTATGATTTTTTAACACATTTTTGGAAGACTCATTCTGGCACAAAGCCTTTTAGATATTGTTTTGTATGACTGCATCAAGGGCTTATTTTATACACAACAGATAATAACCACATGGGATATTGTATTTCCTTCTCCTTTTAGTTAACTCAGTAATTATTATGAAGTCACCTGCTATAGATAATTATTATTCCTGCCCATTCCTTTCTCCTATTCTTGTCAATTGTGTCTGAAAGATTTATTTAATACTGGAAAAGTTAACATATGGGTCAGTCATTATCTATGTTTTCTCAGTCAACTTTTTGTGGATAATAATATACTACTTACTTGAATGTCTGGTCTCTTTCACTGTTTTATATATAAAAGAATCAATCCTTCAATGTCCTCAACATTTGTTGCCTTCAGCTCATCTCATCAGATTGTGCAAAACTGGTCTAATTCAGCTTCTCTCTCCATCTTTTTTTTTCCATTTAGCCTCATGCCTACTTCCTTGAGAAGCACTTGATATTAGTAATATAAAGGTAGTGGCTCCAATGCCATTAAAAGAGGAGATAATTTGTTATCATAAGTTCAATATATTTGTTGTTCCTCCAGTTTTATCCTTAAATCCTCTTGAGTTGAATATGGTTTAATTGAGTCTCTTAAAGCTTTGTGCAACCTTAGTTTTCCCTTTACCTCTTCCTAACATTTCTTTTGAAGCAATGCTAGCCATAAGTGTTCACAATCCTTATTTGTGTAATTTTATGAATGAGTTTATATTCTTAATCCCTGTTGCACTTGGCTGCCATGTTTCTTTTCTTGGCAAGAAAATAAGGACATCTTTAGTCACATGATTGATGGAAAGGTACAGGAAATATAAGATCCCATTGGGCTTATTCTATGTTGAAAAGAAAAAAAAATCTGACTTAGACAGGCAACATGGAACTTGGTCAGTTCTCTGCCAGCAAAATATCCCCCATGCATATGTTCAAATAATTTAGGACACAATGATAGACAAATCAAAAGAGATAATTTTATTTAATAGTCCTCTAATCATAAATAGCAAGTGAAGCAGGAAGTAAAAGAGATAGATGGAGGGTTCCCAGCACTTTATACATATTATGAATTTCAAATGAGGTGACATATGTAAAACACTTGGCAAACTCATGTTCACTGTATGAATGTCAGCTATGATAGCTATGACTGATTATAGAATAGGAGATGTCTCTGGATCACAGCTGTTAACTGAAGTCTACTGAGTCAGAGTAGGTCTCAGAATGGTACTTGGGATTATGTACCTGGATTGTAAAAATCTCTTGCCATCTCATTCGTCCCAAAGAGCTTCTTTTGTGAACCTTATATCTCACAAAGGGGCAGCGAAGTGGTGCAGTAGATAAAATGCTGAACCTGGACTCAGGATGTCTCATCTTACTGAGGTCAAATCTGACCACAGACACTTCCTAACTGTGTGACCCTTGGCAAGTCACTTAACCCTGTTTGCCTCAGTTTTCTTATCTGTAAAATGAGCTGGAGAAGGAAATGGCAGACTACTCCAGTGACTCTGCCAAATAAAATCAATGCAATCATTAAGAGTCAGACATGACTGAAAAAACCCAGAACATGGTATAGAATGAGGATGGTAAAGTGTTGCTTTCTTACTACTATATATATAAATTCTCTTTGATCAGTCAATGAATCAATCAAAAGTTTTTATTAAACATTCACAGTTAGGCATAATGCTAAATGATAGGAATGAAATGAAAAGTAAAAATAGAAAAAAAACAGTCCTAACATGTACCAAGACCATATATTAATGAAAGATGTGTGATGTAAATAACTAGGTGCATACTGATATATATGCATACATATGATATGAGCATTATAGATATATATGTAAATATATGAATACATATAGTTGTTGAGTCATTTTTCAGTTGCATCTGATTCTTCATGACCCCATTTGGAACTTTCTTGGGAGAGATACTGGAATAGTTGACTGTTTTCTTCTCTGGCTCATTTTATGGATGAGGCACCAAGGCAGAAAGGGTTGAGTGACTTCCCCAGGGTCACAAAGCTAATGAAAGTCTGAATGCAGACTTGAACCAGGAAGATGAGTCTTCTTGATTCCAGGTCCAGCTCTTTATCCTCTGTGCCACCTAGCTCCAGTATACACACATAGATGGTAATTCATCTTCAAAGGAGAGGCACCAATGACTGGGGGGGCACTCATTAAAAAAGTGAGCTGAGATTTCAAGGACGAGGACAAAGTAAGGAGAGAGAGCTTTCCATGTGTGCATTGGGGCATCCATTCCAAAGACACAAAGGAGGATATATAAGGAACTAAAGAATGATGAGAGCTAATAGTAAAAAAAAAAAAGACTTTGAGGTATGGATTGTGACTTTTGAGCAATATGAAAGTGAGGAGAAGCATGGAAGTGAGAATATAAGCATGTACTTATGTTTCTCTTTCAGGAAATAACCTTGGTTAAATTTAAAGCTATTTCCCCCCCTCTTCTCCCTTTCTAAGGTAACTGAGAACTAATGCTCTTTTCTTTTTCCTTCTTTTCTTTGGCTCTGGGTGGTCACATGTGTGAAGCTTCCAAGCCTGATGCAGTGGGGTAGCATAATCTTATGGCTTCTTGGCTCTACAGTATTTAAGCTCATGATTTCTGGTGATCTATGTCTATTGCCACACTCTTTTCATGAATATAAGCATGACTGATTTTTAAAGATTGATATTACAGAGTAGTATCATGACCATCAGAAATTGTTTTGATAGAATTGTATATTTTTGTGAAAGCTAAAATTTCTCTAAGTGGATTTCAAGTCCCAAAAAAGTCTTGGTGCAGTTTTAAGTGGTGATAGCTCAAAACCATTAAAGACTTTTTTGAGAAAACCATGTATTTTAATTTTTTCATATGAGTAAGATATATTTGAAGCAGTAGCTGAAGTGTCCATTTGTTAAAGTTTCCTTCTTGTTTCCAATTTTCTGGCTCCCCAGGGTTGTTTGTAGAATTGGCTCCAGAAGGGAAACTGGGGTACATTTTGTTTTAGAGATTCCAAGGATTCCTGGGCAAACTTCTCTATTCTAAACAAGCAGTAGGTAGTCTATTCAGTATAAATAATCAATAGTTAGTAACTGAGAACTGAACACTTAGAAGTTTGTACTCTAGGTAAAAATGAGTAAAAAGGAGGAATAATGACTTTCTTTTCCCGAACAGCAATGTTTCCTTATGAAAACTTTGGGGATATGCATAGGTATATATCTATAAATATAGATATAGATATAACTCATCATTCACCAGCAAAGCATGGGGGAAAGAAATGGGTCCAGATTTAATCCATGGAAATTCTTGATAGTTTATTACTCTTGGTTTTTTTTTAGTTTTTTTTTTTTAATTTTTATTTGGTCATTTCCAAACATTATTCATTGGAAACAAAGATCATTTCCTTTTCTTCCCTCCCCTCCCTCCCACCACCTCTCCCATAGCCCATACGAAATTCCAGTGGGTATCACATGTGTTCTTGATTCAAACCCATTTCCATGTTGTTGGTATTTGCATTAGAGTGTTCATTTAGAGTCTCTCCTCAGTCATATCCCCTCCACCCCTGTAGTCAAGGAATTGCTTTTCATCGGTATTTTTACTCCCACAGTTTATCCTCTGCTTATGAATAGTGTTTTTTAAATCCCTGCAGATTGTTCAGGGACATTGCATTGACACTAATGGAGAAGTCCATCACCTTTGATTGTACCACAATGTATCAGTCTCTGTGTACAATGTTCTCCTGGTTCTGCTCCTCCCGCTCTGCATCACTTCCTGGAGGTTGTTCCAGTCTCCATGGAATTCCTCCACTTTATTATTCCTTTTAGCACAATAGTATTCCATCACCAACATATACCACAGTTTGTTCAGCCATTCCCCAATTGAAGGGCATCCCCTCATTTTCCAATTTTTGGCCACCACAAAGAACGCAGCTATGAATATTCTTGTACATGTCTTTTTTCCTTATTATCTCTTTGGGGTACAAACCCAGCAGTGCTATGGCTGGATCATAGGGCAGACAGTCTCTTATCACCCTTTGGGCATAGTTCCAAATTGCCCTCCAGAATAGTTGGATCAATTCACAACTCCATCAGCAATGAATTAATGTCCCTACTTGGCCACATCCCCTCCAGCATTCATTACTTTCCATAGCTGTCATGTTAGCCAATCTGCTAGGTGTGAGGTGATACCTCAGAGTTGTTTTGATTTGCATCTCTCTGATTATAAGAGATGTAGAACACTTTTTCATGTGTTTATTAATAGTTTTGATTTCTTTGGCTGAGAACTGCCTATTCATGTCCCTTGCCCATTTATCAATTGGAGAATAGCTTGATTTTTTGTACAATTGATTTAGCTCTTTGTAAATTTGAGTAATTAAACCTTTGTCAGAGGTTTCTAGGAGGATTGTTTCCCAATTTGTTGCTACCCTTCTGGTTTTAGATACATTGGTTTTGTTTCTACAAAACCTTTTTAATTTGATATGGTCAAAATTATTTATTTTACCTTTTGTGACTCTTTCTAAGACTTGCTTGGTTTTAAAATCTTTCCCTTCCCAAAGGTCTAGCAGGTATACTATTCTGTGTTCACCTAATTTGCTTATAGTTTCCTTCTTTATGTTCAAGTCATTCACCCATTCTGAATTTATCTTGGTGTAGGGTGTGAGGTGTTGATCCAAAACTAATCTCTCCCACACTGTCTTCCAATTTTCCCAGCAGGTTTTATCAAATAATGGATTTTTGTCCCAAAAGTTGGAGTCTTTGGGTTTGTAAAAGACTGTCTTCCTGAGATCATTTACGCCACGTCTATTCCACTGATCCTCCTTTCTGTCTCTTAGCCAGTACCAAATTTTTTGATAACCACTGCTTTATAGTATAGTTTGAGATCTGGGACTGCAAGTCCTCCTTCCTTTGCATTTATTTTTTTCATGATTTCCCTGGATATCCTTGATCTTTTGTTCTTCCAAATGAACTTAGTTATGTTTTTTTCTAATTCAGTAAAGAAGTTTTTTGGTAGTTCAATGGGTATGGAACTAAATAAGTAAATTAATTTGGGTAGGATTCTCATTTTTATTATGTTAGCTCGTCCCACCCATGAGCAATCAATGTTTTTCCAATTGTTTAGATCTAGTTTTAGCTGTGTGGAAAGTGTATTGTAGTTGTGTTCATATAGTTCCTGTGTTTGTCTCAGCAGATAGATTCCTAAGTATTTTATATTGTCTAGGGTGATTTTGAATGGTATTTCGCTTTCTAATTCTTGCTGCTGAAATGGGTTAGAGATATATAGAAATGCTGATGACTTATGCGGGTTTATTTTGTATCCTGCAACTTTGCTAAAGTTGTTGATTAGTTTGAGTAACTTTTTGGTTGATTCTCTAGGATTCCTTAAGTAAACCATCATATCATCTGCAAAGAGTGATAACTTGGTCTTCTCATTGCCAATTTCAATACCTTCAATATCTTTTTCTTCTCTAATTGCTACTGCTAGTGTTTCTAGTACAATCTTAAATAATAGAGGTGATAATGAGCATCCTTGTTTTACTCCTGATCTTGGAAGGGCTTCTAGTTTATCCCCATTGCAGATGATGTTGGCTGATGGTTTTAGATATATACTGTTTATTATTTTTAGGAAAGGCCCTTCTATTCTTATACTTTCTAGTGTTTTCAATAAGAATGGGTGTTGTATTTTATCAAAGGCCTTTTCTGCATCTATTGAGATAATCATGTGATTTTTGTCAGTTTGCTTGTTAATATGGTCAATTATGTGGATGGTTTTCCTAATATTGAACCATCCTTGAATTCCTGGTATGAATCCTGCCTGGTCATAGTGGTTGACTCTTGTGATGACTTGCTGGAGTCTTTTTGCTAGTATCCTATTTAGGATTTTTGCATCTATATTTATTAGGGAGATTGGTCTATAGTTTTCTTTCTCTGTTTTTGACCCGCCTGATTATGGAATCAGTACCATGTTTGTGTCATAAAAGGAGTTTGGTAGAACTCCCTCTTTGCTTATTCTGTCAAATAGTTTGTTTAATATTGGGGTTAACTGTTCTCTGGATGTTTGATAGAATTCACTAGTGAATCCATCAGGCCCTGGGGATTTTTTCTTAGGGAGTTCTTTGATGGCTTGTTCAATGTCTTTTTCTGAAATGGGGTTGTTAAGGTAATTTATTTCTTCCTCTTTTAGTCTAGGCAATTTATATTTTTGTAAGTATTCATCCATATCACCTAGATTGCCATATTTGTTGCCATATAATTGGGCATGGTAGTTTTTAATGATTGCCTTAATTTCCTCTTCATTAGAGGTCAGGTCTCCTTTTTCATCTTGGATACTGTCAATTTGGTTTATTTCTTTCCTTTTTTTAATTAGACTGACTAGTACTTTGTCTATTTTATTTGTTTTTTCAAAGTACCAGCTTCAAGTCTTATTTATTAAATCAATAGTTCTTTGACTTTCAATTTTATTAATTTCTCCTTTGAGTTTTAGGATCTGTAATTTAGTCTTCATCTGAGGATTTTTAATTTGTTCACTTTCTAATTTTTTAATTTGCATGCCCAATTCATTGACCTCTGCCCTTCTTAATTTGTTAATATATGAATTCAAGGATATAAATTTCCCCCTGAGTACTGCTTTGGCTGCATCCCATAGGTTTTGAAAGGATGTCTCATCATTGTCATTTTCTTCAATGAAGTTATTAATTGTTTCTATGATTTGTTCTTTAACTAACTGGTTTTGGAGAATCGTATTGTTTAATTTCCAATTAATTTTCAATTTACCTCTCCATGTTCCCTTACTGATTATTATTTTCATTGCATTGTGATCTGAGAAAGTTGCATTTATTATTTCTGCTCTTTTGCACTTGTTTGCAATGTTTTTATGCCCTAATACATGGTCAATTTTTGTAAATGTACCATGTGCTGCAGAAAAGAAGGTATATTCCTTTTTGTCCCTATTTATTTTTCTCCACATGTCTACTAACTCTAATTTTTCTAAGATTTCATTCACTTCTCTTATCTCTTTCTTATTTGTTTTTTGGTTTGATTTATCAAATTTGGATAGAGGAAGGTTCAGGTCTCCCACTAGTATTGTTTTTCTATCTATTTTGTCCTTGTGTTCCTCTAGTTTCTCCTTTATAAATTTGGATGCTATGCCATTTGGTGCATACATGTTGAGTACAGATATTTCCTCACTATCTATATTGCCTTTTATCAGGATGTAATTACCTTCCCTATCTCTTTTAACTAGATTTATTTTTACTTTGTCTTTGTCAGATATCATGATTGCGACTCCTGCCTTCTTTTTGTCAGTTGATGCCCAATAGATTTGGCTCCACCCACTTACTTTCACCCTATGTGTATCTACCTTTCTCATATGTATTTCTTGTAGACAGCATATGGTAGGGTTTTGGACTCTAATACACTCTGCTATTCGCTTGCGTTTTATGGGTGAGTTCATTCCATTCACATTCAGAGTTATGATTACACATACACATACACATACACATACACATACACACACAGCTAGCTGTGTATTTCCCAGCATTTTGATTTCTGCTCCTTTACCTGCCTTTTCTTCTTTCACTATTTCCTTCTACACCAATGTTTGCTTTTGAACGATCCCCCTTGTTTCCACCCTTATTTTACTTCCCTTTCTACCCCCCTCCCTATTTATCCCCCCCTTATTTACCCTGTAGTCTTTCTAAAATTAACCCCCTGCTCCCTCCCTCTCTTGTACTGCTTCCCTCCCCACCAGACCGTTTGTTACCCTTCTACTCCCCTATAGGGTGCAACTCTATTCTCTGCCCCCAATGGATTGGATTGTTTTTCCCTCTTTGAGTCACTTTCAAAGCATGTAAAAGTTGAGTATTTCCTGTCTCTGACCTCTTTACCCTTCTAGTGTATTGATGTTCTCCTCCCCCATACCATGACCTTCTTTATGACATATAAATTTACCCCCATTTGTTTCTTTTCCCATTTCTTTTAATATTAACCTATTTTAAGCTCTAGTTATATATATATGCATACTTATGCGTATGTATTTTTGCATGCATATATCTATATACCTATTTATATCTTGTCCTTTCATCCTATACAGTTTGTTGCTGTTCCCTCTAAGTATACTTCTTTTTGCTGCCCAGCTAATAACAACAGTTTTTAAGAGTTACCAATGACCTCTTTTCTTATAGGGATACATATCATTTTAACTTATTGAGTCTCTTAAATTTTTTTCTTTTTTCCTCTCTTTTTTATTTACCTTTTGATGATTCTCTTGAGTTCTGTGCTTGGACATCAAATTTTCTGTTCAGGTCTGGTCTTTTCTTTACAAATTCTTGAAATTCTTCTATTTTGTTGAATGACCATACTTTCCCCTGTAAGAATATAGTCAGTTTTGCTGGGTAGTTGATTCTTGGTTGTAGACCTAGTTCCCTTGCTTTCCAGAATATCGTATTCCATGCCTTTCTTTTTTTCAGTGTGGATGCAGCCAGATCCTGAGTTATCCTCACTGTGGTTCCTTGGTATCTGAATGACTTCTTCTTGGCAGCTTGTAATATCTTTTCTTTGGTCTGATAGTTCTTGAATTTGGCTATAACATTCCTCGGTGTTAGTTGGGGATTAAGTACAGGAGGTGATCTGTGGATTCTATCAATCTCCACTTTTCCCTCTTGTTCAAGGATTTCGGGGCAGTTTTCTTAATAATTTCTTGTAATATAATGTCCAGGCTTTTTCTTTTGTCATGGTCTTCTGGTAGGCCAATAATTCTTAAATTGTCTCTCCTTGAATGATTTTCTAAATCATCTGTTTTGTGAATGAGATGCTTCATATTTTCCTCAATTTTTTCATTCTTTTGGTTTTGTTTTATAGTGTCTTGCTGCCTTGTGAGGTCACTTTATTCAAGTTGTTGTATTCTGGTTCTTAAAGACTGGATTTCATCCTTAGTTTTTTAGTTGTCCTTTTCCTTTTGGTCGGATTTTCTTTGGAGGTCATCTTTCATCTTCACCTCATCTTTCATCTGGTTTGCCTCATCTTTGATCTCCTTTGCCTTATTTTCCAGCTGGTTGATTTTGGCTTTCAAGACACTAATTTCTGTTTCCAGATGACTTATCTTAGTTTTTAAGTTCTTTTCCCAATTGTCTTCAGCCTCTCTTAATTGTGTTTTGAATTGCATTTTGAGTTCTTCCAAAGCCTGTATCCAATTCGCTGGGATTTCTGATTTTTTCTTTGCTGGGTCCTCCCCCTCTGTTTCATTCTCTCTTTGCTCATTACCTGTGCAGAAGCTGTCTATTGTAATTTCTTTCTTCTTTTTCTGTTGTTTGCTCGAGCTTACCCCTTCTTTGCTCCCCGTATTTGGCTGTGCTCTTGCTCCTCTCATTTTGTTTTGGATTTGGGGCTGTCAGTCTCCCCTCTTGGAGCTTTGTCAGATCTCTTGGTACAGTCTCTAGGGGAGGAATGTTAGCTTCCCTGTCCTCTGGAGGCTTTTGATTGGATTGAGTTCAATTGGGTTGGGCTGTATGTGGTATGAAGCACTGAGGCTCTGAAGACTCCTGGAAGGCTGGGCCGCCCAGGCTCTCTCCAGTTCTCTCCAGTTCTCTCCAGCTGCTTCTCTGATGTCAGCAAGTGCCTTTGCCCACCTCCCTAAACTCTGAGGAGTTCTGATGGGATTAGATTTAACTGGATTGGTCTGGATGTGCCCAAGGCAAGGGTGAGACTGGAGCCGGATGGAGGGACCCAGCCCTGGCCGTTTCTCCCTGGCTTCCTCCCCGCTGTCCAAGCTGGATGCTCTGGGCCCGGCTCCCCGCTGCTCCCAAGGTAGACCCTGCAAACCAGCACCTTTGCCTGCTCAGAGGTTCCCACTGCTGCTGGGGGCTCAGCCCTCTGGGTTGTGGGGGAGGGGTCCTGGGACCTTCGCTCTGCCTTCCCCTTAGCCCTGAGTATTCTCAGATTCCGGCTTTTCGGGGGGCGTACCTTTTGATTTAAGTCCAGAAGGAGAGTTCCCCACTTCTGTCCTGTTGTTCAGATTGAATTTCGGTGCCCTAGGAGCATTCAGTCTGTATCGGTAAGGAAGGGTCTTCCACGAGGTCTGAACTTTTGCTGCTTGCTAAGCTGCCATCTTGACTCCGCCCAGTTCATTACTCTTGTATAATTTGTACCTATTCCAAAAATATCTCTAGGGAGAAAAAACAATGTATGTCTATCTTAATATCTCATCTTGCTCATTTAGCTTCTCTTGGTGGTATAAAACTCTGTTCTTGCAATCAAATTGTGACTTATTTGGCAATAGAAAATGATACTTGTATGCAAGATAGAACTATTTCTAAAAGCCAAGGGCCTTGAATTAAGGGACTGGGTGTAGGACTGGGTCTTGCCTCTGCTACTTATCAGCCAAGTAACTTTGGGGAAATAATTAAACCACAAGGTTGTTGTGAGGCTCAAATTAAACAAAATATGAAGGATGTACTTTAGGAATGTGCATAAATGGACAAAGGCAGAAGCATCTCAAGAATAACTCATTTCTAACTTATAATTTATTATTGTGCTAAAAAAATAGAATTAAAGTTCAAATTAATTTCCTTTCTTTGAAAATTCAGAACACTGTAGGCTGAAGTAGGTAACAAGTAAAAATGACTTCATATTTTATCTGAACCCCACCCCTTCTTTTACGTAATTCACAGAATTTAGGGCTAAAAAAAATGCCCAAGAGGTTACTTATTAGACTCTACTCCAGAGCTTGAAGATAAGAAAATTTGGAGGATTATAGAGAAGTGACTTACTTAAGGTTATATAGGTATAATTTAGATGAGTATCTCCTTAGCAATAATCTGTTGTCACATTCCTCTTTCACCCCCAATATCTTTTTCCTTTTCAATTTCAACTTTCTCCTTTTCCATATGTTAAACCTCCAGAAAATTAAAAGACTACAAATAATTTCTTGTCACATTGTTTTTCTGGTCATGACGCTTAGAAAGTTCCTTAAGATCATGAGCAGAGCCCTCTTCTGGGCCAATCAATCATCAACATTTATTAAATACTTTTGAGTAAGGCATTGTGATAAATGCTAGGTTATCAAAAAAGAGATATGAATCCCCATCCTTATGGAGATTACAATCAAATGTAGGGAGGGAGTGAAACACAGATCTCTAATAAATATTAGATTTATTTATTCCATATTTATTCCAATATTTATTCCATTTTCTCCTTTATATGAAAGGAATACAGAATGTGCCTAATTTATTCCTTTCTTCCAAACCTTCTCTACTCCCTACTGGTAGAGTTCTTTGACACTACTGTTAGTTTTAGACAAAAACGTGGTAAAATATATGACAGTAGACTAAACCAGTGATTCCCAACCTTTCTAAGTATGGAGACCTTACTTCAGTATTTTAAAATGTTTCAGCCTTTTCACAATGATATGTTTAAGTAGTAATCGTTCTTATTTTTTCCAATTGTTTGGTGCTAAGAGGACACTTTTGCATAGGGGACAGAACACTTCAAGAAGCCCTCCTTTTTATTCTAGTCTCATTCACTCCCTATTTGACCCTTAGCATGGATTTAACTCTGTTCAGTCTATATTTATACATCTGTAATAGAACCTTCCTCACAGGGCTGTGAGGCTCAAATGAGACTTTATATATCTGTAGATATAAATAGCACTTTGTGACATTTAGAGTGCTATGTAGATTTTTATTATCTCATTTTCATCTTTTTTCCTGAGTATTTGATTTTTTGCTTCCTGAAAAGAACATAAGCTGAAACCAGAAATGTATTAATAAGTAAATTATTATTAATTAATAATATTAAAATATTTATTAAAGGGTTTACTACTGGGGAAAAGAGAAAAAGTTCATTAAACCTTTCATTTTCTCTACCCAGCCTAGACCATCTGATTTCTTTAGAAAAATGAGGAGTACTAAGAAGAAGAAATTGAAAGCAATCTCTAAGCTAGAACGTCACCTAGCTCTTTCGCTGATTGATAAAATGGAGCTCTCAGAATATTTGCCTGAACCAAGGATTGTCATAAAATTTCAAAGTTTTTTTTTCTCCTTAAACCAGACAAGAGCTAGAACACATTCAGTAGAGACTGATGGAGAAAGTAGCCAGTGTTAAAAATAATCTCAATACTAGCCTGGAGTCATCTACTGATTTTTATAATTTACCTACATATGTAGCATTGGTCATAGCCTTAGGCTTTAGACTCAAAAGCTCACGTTTTCCTCTAATAGGCTAGGAGTCAATTCACCTCAGTATGTGACAGCAGATATCTGTAGATGAGCTAAGTGTCCGAAGATTTCAGATGCTCAATGGAGACTGTGAAGTTGCAAGATCTTTGAGAGCAAAAACTGCTTTTGTTTTGATTTGTTTTTGTTCTTTATATTCTCATCATTTAGTAAGACACATGGCAAATACTAAGCACTTAATAAATATCAGTTGACTAATAGGAAGCAATGAGAAGATATCATCAAAGAGTCAGAGGCATGAAAGTATCCATGAATCCTTTATGTGTGTAATTTACCCATACATGCTTCTTATATGTGCTCTTCCCCACCAGTGGTATGATAATCCATGATGATATCTCTGCATTTATTAGAGCGGAAATCTCTTCTTGTCCCAGAAATTGTTATCCTATTTGTTTTAAACCAATGCATCCTTTTTGTTTAGCCTTATAAAAGTAATGAAAAAAGAATTAACATCTTGATAAAAGAATCACAAAATATACTGAAGAACTGTCAGAGGCACAAAAATTTACTGAAGAAAAGAACTTTTTAAAAAAGCAGAATTGACTGAAAAAGAGGTATAAATGCTCACTAAAGAAAATAAATTCTTATAAATCAGAATTGTGCAATTGGAAGCAAATGACTTATGAGAACAAGAAACCATAAAACAAAGTCAAAAGAATGAAAAAACAAAGAACAAAAATTAATATATCTCCTTGGAAAAACAACTCACTTGAAAACAGATCAAGGAGAGATAATTTCAGAATTATTTGATTTTTCTGAAAACATATTTGTAAAAAGTCTATACATTATTTTTCAAGGTAATATTAAGGAAAACTACACTGATATCTTAGAATCTGAAAATAAAATAAAAATTGAAAAAATCAACAAATCATCTCTTGAAAGAGATACCAAAATGAAAGTGCCAGGAGTAATTATAGCCAAATCCAGAGCTCACAGATTGAGGAGAAAATAATGCAAGTAGCTAGAAAGAATAATTCAAGTATCATAAAACCACAGTAAGAATAACACCGGTTTTAGCAACTTCCATGTTAAAGGATTGGAAGTCTTGGAATTTGATATTCTGAAAGGTAAAGGAGCTAGAATTACAGTCAAGAAAAAGCTACCCAGCAAAGAAGTGTATAATGCTCCATAGGGGGAAAAATGGTCATTTAATGAAATAAAGGACATAAGCATTCCTGATAAAAAGAACTATGCTGAATATAAAATTTAACTTTCAATGATAAGACTTAAAAGCTGCATAAAAAGGTAAACATGAATATC
This sequence comes from Monodelphis domestica, assembly GCF_027887165.1. Lineage (NCBI taxonomy): Eukaryota > Metazoa > Chordata > Mammalia > Didelphimorphia > Didelphidae > Monodelphis > Monodelphis domestica. The sequence goes on from NC_077234.1 coordinate 59,335,687, forward strand.
ATAAGGCACATAATAAAGTTTAACTGCTTAAATTCCAATACCAGGAAATTATACACAAAACTCCTAAGAGCTTATCTTCATTAGAGCAGTTAGAAGGAGTCTACATAGATAGAGGGCACAAATATGAGTCAACTATGTTGAAATGATCTCAAAATGAATGAAAGAGTGAGAAGAGGAATACAATGGAATAAGAGAGAAGGAAAAGAAAGAATGGGGAAAACTATCATATAAATAAACCTCAGCAAGGAAGAGTTTTAACAGTGCAGGGGGAAAAAGAGGGTGGAAGGAAATGCTTTAACCTCTCTCATAGGGAGAGTGATAAAAAGGAGGGTGCAGTAAGGGAGATACTGGTAGGAAGTAGAACAGACTTTAAGAAGGATGGGTGAGGATGGGAGACAGACATAGAGAAAGAGACAGAGACAGAAAGTGAGAAGGATAAATGGAAAAATAGAATGGAGAGAAATCTACATTAAATATTCATAAAGGTGAATGTGATTGGGATCAACTCATCCATAAAATTGAAGAAGATAGCAAAATAGATTAAAAATCAGCATGTAACAATATGTTGACTACAAAAAACATAGCTGAACCACAGAGACAATCAGAGAGCAAAAATAAAGGGCTAGAACAGAATCTATTATGCTTTAGCTGGGATTTAAAAAAAAGCAGAGGTAGTGATCATAATCTCAGACAAAGCAAAAGTAAAATTAAACCAATTAAAGGGGGTACGCATGGAAACTATATTTTATTAAGAGGTAGGTATTCAAAGACAATGAAGTAATATTAGTGCTAAATATATATGTATCAAATGGCCAAGCAAGCACATTCTTAAAAGTTAAATGATTTACAGACAGAAATAAACAATAAAACTAAAGTAGGGGGATCTCAACTTCTCTCTCTTACAACTAGATAAATCTCAACACAAAATAAATAAGAAAGAAGGTAAGGAGGTGAATAGAATTTTAGAAAAGTTAGATATGAGAGTCTTTTGGATAAAACTGAATGGAAATAGAAAGGAGTAAGCCTTTTCTCAACTGTAGGTAGCACTTTCACAAAAATTGAGCATGTAAGAGGGCATAATCTCACCATCAAATGCAGAAAAGAAATATTTTTAAAATATACTCTTTTTGGATCATGATACAATAAAAATAACATTCAATAAAGACTCTAGAAGAACAGATTAAAAATTAATTGGAAACTAAATAATCTATTCTTAAAAAATAAAAGTTGATCAAAAATTATTTTAAAAAGCAACAATTTAATTATAGTGACAACAATGTGACAACATATTAAAATGAGCCATACCTAGGGACTAGAGGTGCTAGGTTCAAATCTGACCTCAGATACTTCCTAGTTGTGTGACCTTGGGCAAGTCACTTAACCCCCATTGCCTAGCCCTTACCGTTCTTCTGCCTTGGAACCAATGCACAGTATTGATTCTAAGTTGGAAAGTAAGGGTTAAAAAAAAAAAACTAACATCAGTAAAATAAGTGTCAATCAAAGAACAGGGTATAAAACGAAAATAACCAGAAAAAGAGCAAATTAAAAATATCTATTTACACATCAAAATAGAATCCTAAAAAGCAAAGAAGTAATTTGTAGAATTGAAAGACAATTATATCAATGGCTATGCTTCTCTCTTCAAATATTTTTTTCTTTTCTGTTTAAATTATAGCCTCTAGTAGAATATAAATTCTTTTGGGACAGGGACTCTAAATCTCTGATATTGTTACTGTTTTTGTTATTGGTTTTGTTTTTCCATTTCCAAGCACAGTAACTTCTTTATAGTAGGTGATTAATAAGTGCTTAATGAATTAAATTGAATGTTCCTTTTAGAATCCACTGAATGAGGGAATATATAACAAAATTTCCCCAAATAAGCAATGCTTTTAGATAACGTTGGTTTATATTCATCAAAATAGCCTTTACATGCATTTTAAAAATAGCAAAATAGATGTGTGTGAGATATATGATGGATTCAGTCTACAGTCATTTGGTCATCAAACTTTTCTTCAGGGCTTACTATGTGCCAGGTACTCTGCTAAGTGCTGAATCTTCAAAGAAAGTCAATGACACAATTTCCTATACAATGTTCCTCATCCTTCCTATTCCCACAAGGAGACCGTGTTCTTTTTAAATAATTTTTTTATTTTATTTTTTCACATCACATATAAAAATTTTAACCTTCCTTCCTAAAATTTTGAATTGCAAATTCTCTCCTCCCTCCCATCAACCCTCTCTAAGGCAGTAAGGAATTAGATATAGATTATACATGTATAGTCTTGCCAAACATCTTTCCACACTAGGTAGACATGTTCCAAAAGACATAGACCAAAAATAAGAAAAATTAAATTAAAACCTTCCCCAACACTTTTCAGTCTGTATTCAGACTCCATCAGTTTTATCTCTGGAGGTAGATAGCATTTTTTCATCTTAAGACCTTCAGAATTGTCTTGATTCATTGTAGTGCTGAGAATAGCTAAATCATTCACAGTGATCATCATACAAGATTGTTGTTTCTGAATGGAATGTTCTCTTGGTTCTGTTCATTTCACTTTGTACCAGTTCATTTAAGTATTTCCATGATTTTCTGAAATGACCCAATTCATTATTTCTTATAGCAAAATAGTATTCCAGCACCATCATATTCCACACATGTTTAGCTATTCCCCTGCCGATGGGCATGCCTTTACTATCCAATTCTTTGCCACTGCAAAAATAGTTGCTATAAATATTTTTTCATAAATTCATTTTTTTCTCTTTTCTTTGCTCTCTTTGGAATGAAGAAATTGTTACATCAGGGAGATCACATTCTAATGGGAGAGAATGTTTATATATATGCATATAAATATATATTTTATAAAAATATATAACGTGTATAGGTAGAGACAGTGACAAATGAAGACAGAGAAATAGAGATAGAGGCAGATAAACAGAGAGAGACAGAAGATGGAGAAAGAGAAAGTGGAAGATAACCTCAGAGGGAAGGTTCTAACAGTAGGGGAGGAGAGAAAGGAGGGACCAGGACAAGCTTCCATCATAAGATCATATTTTTAGCTGACTCTTGAAGGGTTCTTGGGAAACCATAATAGTTTTTTGAATTACTTTTGCATATGGATTCATGGATTAGTTCCAGTGACTCAGGAGCCAGAGATTGGGAACCACTTGAAGATACTATACCATATATTTATACTGATAGATGAGGATTCCATTTTGGAATCACACCAGTTGGATTTCTTTTCCTGTGAAATATCCATAGTGTTATTTAATCCTTAAAAATGATCATTTATGTATGGTACCTCCTGAAGTCATATTAGTATGAAGTATGTTATTTTCCCTCTTTTCAGTTAATTTTTCTTTCAACTATTCCCAAGTCTCCACAGACCTGCGGTTTGTCTGATATTTTACTAATATTTGGCTCTCCCCCCCCCCTTAAACCCTCACCTTCCATCTTAAAATCAATACTGTACATTATTTCTAAAGCAGAAGAGTGGTAAGGGTTAGGCAATGGGAGTTAACTGACTTTCCCAGAGTCACACAGCTATGTCTGAAGTAGAATTTGAACCCAGGATGTCCTATCTCCAGGTTTGGTTTTTTATCCACCAAGTCACCCACCTGCCCCCTATCTGGATGTTCATGATGAACCAAGAAGGACCAAAAGTATCCATATAGTCTAGAGTTAATTAGTGCATATATGGGAGGGAAATCTGCCCTGAAGGCTATTGATTTTGAGTAATTAGCTATTAAAGTTACACAGAATCGATTATAGCACTTCTTTGCATCCATAAAATATTTCCAATAATTTTGATATATCTAGGGAAGGGGACACTTAATATTTTAGTGACCTTTCTATGAGGTATTAGCTCTTGATCATGAAATCTGTGTAAACTGGATGGTAAGAGAACATAGAGTCATTATTAAGAACATTCAAGGCCAAGTAATGATAGCATCTCCAATTTGTCGATTGTGAAATGAATCCTAGGACAATAAATTTAGACCAGGAAAGGACCTTAAATTTTATTTTTTTGTTGTTGTTCTTTGTATCCATGGGACCTAGTAAACAGTAAATGTTTTTAAAATGCTTGTTAAGTTGATTAAATTATAGAAGCTCTCTAACCCTATCATATAATTATACAAATATGGAAACTGAAGGCCAGACAGATTACATAATTTAATCTTGATTATACTGACCATAAGGCAGCTAGTGGATAGAGAATTTGGCATGGAGTCAGGAAGAACTGAGTTAAAATCCAGCTGTGTAACCCTGGGCAAGTCCTTTAATCTCTATCTGCCTCAGTTTACTCAACTGTAAAATCAGGATAATAATAGCATCTACCTCCCAGGGATAAGGTGATGATCAAATGAGATAATATTTTTAAAGGTGCTAGCACCAAGTAAGAGCTATATAAATGCTAGCTATTGTTATTATTAATATTAGCAAAAAGCCAGGATCTCGAACTCCAAATCCAGCATACTTTTTAATACAACACTGTCTTACAAATTGAACTGTAGATGTATAAGAATTCAAATGATTGTAATAAAATCTTACTAATAGAAAGGAATACCAATTTATTTTTTTTTCAGTTCAATCTATTTTCAAGTTAAGTAAGCATATTCATGTCTCTAGGGGAATTCATTATAACACATGAAGGAGAAATATTTGTAATTAGAATATCAATTGTTTTCAAGTAAAGGAAAACCATTGCCACAGACATTTGGTGTCCCAGTGGATAGAGCCTTATGTCTGGAGTCAGGAAGACCTGAGTTCAAATCCAAACTTAAACATTTATTAGCTGTGTGACTCTGGGCAAGTCATTTAACCCCAATTGCCTGGCCCTTACTGCTCTTCTGCCTTCCAATTGATACTCATTATCAATTACAAGAAAGAAAGTAACCAGTTAAATAAACAACAACAAAAAGAAATTGCATACCCTTTGATTGGGAAATGGCTGAACAAACTGTCTCTGCCAACATAATAAAATATAAATGTGCCAAAAGAAATTATGAATCTGATCAATTCAGAGAAAGGTGAGGCAAATAGCAATTTTTAAACACTTGCTATGATCCAGGCAAATTTGTGAAATGTTCAGCAAAATACTTTGCCCCAGGAAGTATTCAAAAGATGTTATTTGCCTTCCTTTCCTTTGCCTTTCTCTGAGTTCATTACAACTTCTTTCAGTGAACTTACACTCTATGGAAGGGAGATGCCATATACAGAGATAGTACAATGGCTACAGTGCTAGGAACAGCCCTGGGAAGTCCCGAGTTCAAATCCAGAATCTGATACTTCCTAGCTGTGTGACCCTCCTCCAATGATTTCCTCTCTGCCTGCCTCAGTTTCCTCAGGAACAATAATTGCACCCATCCCTGAGGTTGCTGTGAGAATAAAATGAGCTAATATTTCTAAAGCACTTTGCAAACAGTTCTTAAAGCTTTTATAAGTGGTGACTTGTATTTGGAGATATAGAATTAAACTGTATATGTGCCTATAATTAAAGGAACATATTGAAAACATATGTATGTTTGCACATATGTGTACCTACCATATATCAAGAAACAGGGTGGGACTAAGAAATGTGACAACTTCTCCCTCACACGTCTCTAAATCTGCTTTTTATTTGAAGTAGTAAAGAGTCAGCAGATCAAATATTGCTCCAAAAAAGTGCCGCCTCCATCTGTACGCTATGTATTTCTGAGGGAGACTTTGACTCATAAAGAGAACATAATGTCTGAGTGAAGCTTCTGTACCATTAAAAGGGATCTTAACTGGAACTCGGGAGTCGGCATCAGGAAAGCCCAACCCTGGTTTTGTTTGTTTGGGAGCTCAGTTTCTCTAATTATGAAATGGGAAACTAAGTGAAGAGAGAAATTCTGGAGGAAAATTAGAGTGAGAACTCCCCCCCTCCTTTTTTTTTGGCATTGGAGAGAAAAAAGGATTGGACTCTGACAGCAGCTTTGCAAATGATATTAAAATCAGTAGACCTGTGAAAATTCCATTTGGTCTTGAAAACTGGCACAGACCTAACGTAGCCTTGCAAATGCCAGCCTTTGGTTGTTTTTAATACTCCTATCACTAGGAGAAGCAAACAGATGTACTGGCTTATAGAAAACACTCCCTGCAAATATAAATTGCAGTAAAAAGCAAAGCAGAAAAGAGAGTGAAGACCAGGCAGAGTTGGCAACTTTCTTCTCCTATGGAGATTCAGTAGAATCTGCCATGTTTTCCTTCAGGCCAAGGCTCTCTAGACCAATGCATTTCTCTCCTTCCACTCTCCTGTGTGTTGTAAATTCAGAATAATATTCATAACATGAATATGAATTCATAAAATTCAGAATCATTCATAATATAATAATTCATAATTATGACAGCAAAATGACATTTTCTTTCAGTTCCGTGGTGAAAGTCAGGATGAAGGGCATGAACTGTTCTTTTAATGTATGATTGAAAATCTGTTCCCCTAAAAAAGAACTACATATCCCAAGAGCCCACTGACTTCCTGTCATTACGTACTTCCTGTAGACAGAGGATAAAGGGTGTGGGCTTTGGAGGCTCCCTCTCTCTGATGTAGAATCAGCATTGGTGGTGGTGAGTGGGGTTGACTAAAAAATGGCTAACCAGCCATGGGCATGTGGTCTTTATTTTGTATCTTCCTTATTCCTTGATTTCTAATGATCATTAATAAATCTCTTAAAATATAATATTATTATTGAGATTTAATTTTAACTTTTACATTGATGGCAACAAGTAGTTGGAAAAGAACCTCTCAAATTTTTAAGTTAACCTAGATAAAATTTTTAAGCCACATTTATCCTACCAAGGCATTTAATTTTAACTTTTACACTATTTAGGAGGAAGATGGAAGAAAAATATTCTACTATAGAAAATATTCTCTATTCTGGGCTTCCAATTCTCTGCTTCTTTCAAAGACCCTGTTCATTATCCTTCTTCTCTGTGTTTCCTACCTTGAGTAAACTCATCCCAAATTCATCTTTTCCCTTTTGAAATTCTTGAGAATGGACTGGCAATTAGCTGGCTCGATGGATAGCAAGCTAGACTCAGAGCCAAAGTCAGATTGTTTCCTAGGTGCTTTGTAGCTTTAGGACCCTGGATTAAGTTACTTTCAATTCTTTCTGCCCATTTCCTCATTTGTAAAAAGGGAGATAATAATGTGACTTCACAGAATCATTGATAAGATCAAAGGGGATATTCTATGCAAAGTGCTAATCAATGATTGCTATTATTATTACTCTTTCAGCAGTCTACATTGGCCTCCATATTATACATTGAATTATGGAGAGGAGAACAGGGAGAGTAAAAGTCTCAAGTGCAAAAACCTCCATTGAGGGGGGCTCAGCTCCTTACAAGGTGGTCCTTTTCAGTTTCCTATAGTTCCAAGAGTTAGAAAGTTCATTCTGGTATTAGACCTAAATTAACTTTGTTTTTTACCTCCTGCCCATGGCTTTATATCCTGTCCTGTAAGAACAAGCAAAATGAGGGCAATCCTTCTTCCCAGGCAATCTCAGCTACTCTAAGACATCTATTTGAACTTGTCTTTCTTATCCAGGATAAATAAGCATTGCCTATTCCTTTAATCAGTCCCCAAATAGCATGAACTCAAATCCATTCACCATTCTGGTTGCCTCCCCTAGACACTATCCAATCCACCAGTCAATACATTCTCTTGCATTTATTAAACACTCAAAATGTGTCAGATATTGTGCTTAGCAGTGGAGATGCATAGACAAAAGTAAACCAAACTCTTCCTTCCCTCAAGGGGCTTATATTTTAAGGATGTGTTTGCTAACATGCCCAGAAACAAACATAATAAATAATACCAGATGTCCCTTCTCACAACATAATCACAACCATGTAAAGAGGGAATAAAATAACAAAAAGTATTAATATTAATAATAATAGCAGTCATCCTTTCATCTGGTTAAGTCAAGTCAGTACTCCTCCCTGGCACTCCTTAAAAAGAGAAATAATAAACCTTTTACCAGTTTATTTTTCTTTAGGAGAATATGGATTACAGTAGCAGACTTTGTCAGGACAATGAAATAGTCAGAATTTCCAAGTTATCATCATTTTCAACCTTTTTATTTCCAGTACAAAAGAATGAAAACATGCATTTGAAATATGCCAAACCAGTGGGGTTTTTTTTAATGATTTTTATGTATATGTAATAACAAGTTATGTCAAAGATGCTATAAAGAAACTCCTATCCCTTTTAGGGTAAAAGATCAAGAGTAAACAATGCTTCAGAAGAAATAAAGTTTTTAGTCCTTTCAGAATCTTAAAAAAAACAAACACATTCTATTTCATTTTTTGTTTTTTTGGAGATGACCCTTCAGCAGCATGTGGGAAAAGCTGGTCTACATCAACTCTCTTTGATAAATATTTTATCAAACAGTCATCAACAGCTGCTATTTTAAAACAGTAGATTTTAGTGGGTTGGTTTCTCCATTTTTCAGGCATAAAATTTTTCATTCTCTTCTTAAGGCTTGAATTTTCATAAGTCTTTTACACATGGTTTTTTCCACTGTACTGGGTGGTAACTTCCTGTGGCTACTATGGTTGGTGTCAGTATTAAAGATTCTATTTCAGACTTCTGGTCAAGATGGCGGCTTAGAGAAAGCTAAAGTTCAGATCTCCGGAAACCCTTCCCTACCGAACTTAAATTATATGCTCCTAAGGCACCAAAATTCAAAACGAACAACAGCATAGACCCCGGGAATCCTCCTCCTGGACCTGGACCTGGATCAAAAGGTAAGGCCCCCCCAAAAGCCAGAACCCGAGATCACTGGGACCTAAGGGGTAGGCAGAAGGAAGGTCCCAGGACCTATCCCCCCAACCCAGAGCTCTGAGTCCGAGGCAGCAGAGGGAAGCTCAGAGCCTCAGGGCCGGCTATCCTGAAGGCCACTTCCTGAAAACAACCTGACCCAGTCGAGGGGGCACCCAGACAACCGGGAAACAGAGAGAGACAGGAGGAGCCTGTAGCCCCCTTACCAGATCCTTCCATCTGAGTCTCACAGAAGGTCCCTGCCTCAGGGCATACTCAGTCCAAGGTTAATCCTATCAGGAGCCCTCTAAGCTCCAGGAAGCCATGGCCCCTCCCCTCTCAGAGAGCAGGGTCCTCTGAAACAACAGTAACCCTCAGGACTGGCAAAAGGGCCTCGGGAGCTGGCTATTCTGAAGGCCACTTCCTGAAAACAACCTTACCCAGTTGCGGGGGCACCCACACAGCAGGGAAACAGAGAAAGACAGGGGGATACCTGCAGCCCCCTGGCTGGATCCTTCCATCCAAGTCTCACGGAAGGTCCCTGCCTCAGGGCATACTCAGTTCAACCCAGAGAAAGTTAATCTTATCAGGAGCCCTCTGAGCTCCAGGAAGCCACGACCCCTCCCCCCTCAGAGTGCTGGCTCTCCTGACCAGCTAAGGCACAAAAACAAACACCCTGAGGAAAGGGCTGAGCCAGGCTCAGAGCGTGGAAGTAAGGCAACAGAGAAGCATCGGGAGGGATCTGAGGAGGGCAGTAACAAGGAAACACCAGCAATTCCTGGCTTCCCTGGGAAGACAGAACAACAACTGCATAGAAAAGACAATCTGCCTAGGGCTAACACCTCTGAACACCAGACAGAGATAAGAAAAGCTAGTCCTCCCCACTCAGATAGAGATGGCAAACTCCACAGAAGCACAAAAGCCCCCAAATTCCAAGAAAAACAAGAAGGGGGTGACTTTGGACACATTTTATGGAGCAAAAATACAAAATACAGAGGAGATAGAAGAGGAAACACAAGCAAATGCTCCAAAACATTCCAAAGGAAATGGAAACTCTCCACAAACCCATGAAGAATTTGAATTGGAAAGGATCAAAAAGATGGAAGCCCTCAGGGAGGAAAAGTGGGAAATAATGCAAAAGAAATTCACGCATCTACAAAACCAGTTTGACCAAAGTGAAAAGGAAAACCAGACTTTAAAAGTCAGAATTAGGCAACTTGAAGACAATGAGCAAGAATTAATAAAGCAAAGGGAAAAGACCAAGAAATTAGAAAAGAACATAAAATATCTCACTGACAAGGTGACAGACTTGGAAAATTGAGGAAGAAGAGATAATTTAAGAATAATTGGACTTCCAGAAAAGACAGAAATAAACAGCAAACTCGACATTGTAATACAAGATATAATCAAAGAAAATTGCCCAGAGATTCTAGAACAAGGGGGCAATACAGCCACTGACAGAGCTCACAGAACACCCTCTACACTAAATCCACAAAAGACAACTCCCAGGAATGTAATTGCTAAATTCCAAAACTCTCAAACAAAAGAAAAAATCCTACAAGAAGCCAGAAAAAGACAATTTAGATATAAAGGAATGCCAATCATGGTCACACAAGACCTTGCAAGTTCCACTCTGAATGATCATAAGGCATGGAACATGATCTTCAGAAAGGCAAGAGAGCTGGGTCTTCAACCAAGAATCAGCTACCCAGCAAAACTGACTATATACTTCCAAGGGAAAGTATGGACATTCAACAAAATAAAAGATTTCCAAGTTTTTGCAAAGAAAAGACCAGAGCTCTGTGGAAAGTTCGACACTGAAAAACAAAGAGCATGGAATACCTGAAAAGGTAAATATGAAGGAAAGGGAAAAGGAGAAAAGTGTTATCTTTTCCTTTTACTCAAACTCTCTTCTATAAGGACTACATTCATATCAATCTATGTATACTAACATGTGGGGAAAATGTAATGTGTAATTAGGGGGAAAAGAAAGACCAAATAGAATAATCTTTCTCACACAAAGATTCATACGGGAAGGGGAGGGGAAGAAAACTCCTATAAGAAGGAGAGGAAGAGAGTTTTTACTTAAACCTTACTCTCAGGGAAATCAACTCTGAGAGGGAAGAACACTCAGATCCATTGGGATCGTGAATTCTATCTTACCCAACAAGGGAAGGGAGAAGGGAAAACCAAGGGGGGGAGGGGGAGAGGGAAAACAAAAAGGGAGGAAAGAAGAGGGGGTAGGGGGAGGGAACAAAAAAGGAGGGACTAGAAAGGGAAACATATCAAGGGAGGGGACAAGGGGGACTGATTTAAAGTAAATCACTGGACTAAAAGGTAGAGATGAAGAAGAAAGGTTAGAATTAGGCAAGGATATCAAAATGCCGGGGAGTCTACCATTGACAATCATGACTTTGAACGTGAATGGGATGAACTCACCCATAAAACGTAGATGAATAGCAGAATGGATTAGAATCCAAAACCCTACCATATGTTGACTTCACGAAACACACATGAGGCAGGTAGACACCCACAAGATCAGAATTAAAGGATGGAGTAAGACCTTCTGGGCCTCAACTGACAGAAAGAAGGCTGGAGAGGTAATCATGATATCTGATAAAGTCAAAGCAAAAATAGACCTGATCAAAAGGGATAGGGAAGGTAATTATATTTTGTTAAAAGGGACTTTAGATAATGAGGAAATATCACTAATCAACATGTATGCACCAAATAATATAGCACACAAATTTCTAATCGAGAAACTAGGAGAATTGAAGGAAGAAATAGACAGTAAAACCATATTAGTAGAAGACTTAAACCAACCATTATCAAATTTAGATAAATCAAATAAAAAAATAAATAAGAAAGAGGTAAAAGAAGTGAATGAAATCTTAGAAAAATTAGAATTAATAGACATATTAAGAAAAATAAATAGGGATAAAAAGGAATACACTTTCTTCTCAGCACCACATGGCACATTCACAAAGATTGACCAGACATTAGGTCATAGAAACGTGGCACACAAATGCGGAAAAGCAGAAATAATAAATACAGTCTTCTCAGATCACAAGGCAATAAAAATAATGATTAGTAATGGAACATGGAAAACCAAATAAAAAACTAATTGGAAATTAAACAATATGATACTCCAAAATCATTTAGTTAGGGAAGAAATCATAGAAACAATTAATAATTTCACCAAGGAAAATGACAATGGCGAGACATCCTTTCAAACCTTTTGGGATGCAGCCAAAGTGGTAATTAGAGGTAAATTCATATCCCTGAGTGCATATATTAACAAATTAGGGAGAGCAGAGATCAATCAATTGGAAATGCAAATAAAAAAACTCAAAAGTGATCAAATTAAAAAAACCCAGCAGAAAACCAAACTAGAAATCCTAAAAATTAAGGGAGAAATTAATAAAATCGAAAGTGATAGAACTATTGACTTAATAAATAAGACAAGAAGCTGGTACTTTGAAAAAACAAACAAAAGAGACAAAGTACTGGTCAATCTAATTAAAAAAAGGAAAGAAGAAAAGCAAATTAACAGCATCAAATATGAAAAGGGGGACATCACCTCCAATGAAGAGGAAATTAAGGCAATCATTAAAAATTACTTTGCCCAATTATATGGCAATAAATACACCAATTTAGGTGATATGGATGAATATATACAAAAATGCAAACTGCCTAGACTAACAAAAGAAGAAATAGAATACTTAAATAATCCTATATCAGAAAATGAAATCCAACAAGCCATCAAAGAACTTCCTAAGAAAAAATCCCCAGGGCCCAGTGAATTCTATCAAACATTCAGAGAACAGTTAACCCCAATACTATACAAACTATTTGACATAATAAGCAAAGAGGGAGTTCTACCAAACTCCTTTTATGACACAAACATGGTACTGATTCCAAAACCAGGCAAGTCAAAAACAGAGAAAGAAAACTATAGACCAATCTCCCTAATGAATATAGATGCAAAAATCTTAAATAGGATACTAGCAAAAAGACTCCAGCAAGTGATCAGAAGAGTCATCCACCATGATCAAGTGGGATTTATACCAGGGATGCAGGGCTGGTTCAATATTAGGAAAGCCATCCACATAATTGACCACATCAACAAGCAAACCAACAAGAGCATCTATCTCAATAGATGCAGAAAAAGCCTTTGATAAAATACAACACCCATTCCTATTAAAAACACTAGAAAGCATAGGAATAGAAGGGTCGTTCCTAAAAATAATAAACAGTATATATCTAAAAGTGTCAGCTAATATCATCTGCAATGGGGATAAACTAGATGCATTCCCAATAAGATCTGGAGTGAAACAAGGATGCCCATTATCACCTCTACTATTTGACATTGTACTAGAAACAGTAGCAGTAGCAATTAGAGAAGAAAAAGAAATTGAAGGCATCAAAATAGGCAAGGAGGAGACCAAGTTATCACTCTTTGCAGATGACATGATGGTCTACTTAAAGAATCGTAGAGATTCAACCAAAAAGCTAATTGAAATAATCAACAACTTTAGCAAAGTTGCAGGATACAAAATAAACCCACATAAGTCATCAGCTTTTCTATATATCTCCAACACAGCTCAGCAGCAAAAACTAGAAAGAGAAATCCCATTCAAAATCACCTTAGACAAAATAAAATACCTAGGAATCTACCTCCCAAGACAAACACAGGAACTATATGAACACAACTACAAAACACTCTCCACACAACTAAAATTAGACTTGAGCAATTGGAAAAACATTAACTGCTCATGGATATGACAAGCTAATATAATAAAAATGACCATCTTACCCAAACTTATTTATCTATTTAGTGCCATACTCATGGAACTCCCAAAAAAATTCTTTACTGATTTAGAAAAAAACATAACAAAGTTCATTTGGAATAACAAAAGATCAAGGATATCCAGGGAAATAATGAAAAAAAAAACACAAATGATGGGGGCCTTGCAGTCCCAGACCTTAAACTCTATTACAAAGCAGCAGTCATCAAAACAATTTGGTACTGGCTAAGAGACAGAAAGGAAGATCAGTGGAATAGACTGGGGGCAAGCGACCTCAGCAAGACAGTATACAATAAACCCAAAGATCCCAGGTTTTGGGACAAAAATCCACTATTCGATAAAAACTGCTGGGAAAATTGGAAGACAGTATGGGAGAGATTAGGAATTGATCAACACCTCACACCCTACACCAAGATAAATTCAAAATGGGTGAGTGACTTAAACATAAAGAAGGAAACCATAAGTAAATTGGGTAAACATAGAATAGTATACATGTCAGACCTTTGGGAGGAGAAAGACTTTAAAACCAAGCAAGACATAGAAAGAATCACAAAATGTAAAATAAATAATTTCGACTATATCAAATTATAAAGCTTTTGTACAAACAAAACCAATGTAACCAAAATCAGAAGGAAAACAACAAATTGGGGAAAAATCTTCCTAGAAACCTCTGACAAAGGTTTAATTATTCAAATTTATAAAGAGCTAAATCAGTTATACAAAAATCCAAGCTATTCTCCAATTGACAAATGGGCAAGGGACATGGATAGGCAGTTCTCAGATAAAGAAATCAAAACTATTAATAAGCACATGAAGAAGTGTTCTAAATCTCTTATAATCAGAGAGATGCCAATCAAAACAACTATGAGGTATCACCTCACACCAAGCAGACTGGCTAACATGATAGCAAAGGAAAGTAATGAATGCTGGAGGGGATGTGGCAAAGTAGGGACATTAATTCATTGCTGGTGGAGTTGTGAACTGATCCAACCATTCTGGAGGGCAATTTGGAACTATGCCCAAAGGGCGACAAAAGACCCTTTGATCCAGCCATAGCACTGCTGGGTCTGTAACCCAAAGAGATAATGGAGAAAAAGACTTGTACAAAAATATTCATAGCTGTGCTCTTTGTGGTGGCCAAAAATTGGAAAACGAGGGGATGCCCATCAATTGGGGAATGGCTGAGCAAATTGTGGTATATGTTGGTGATGGAATACTATTGCGCAAAAAGGAATAATAAAGTGGAGGAATTCCATGGAGACTGGAACAACCTCCAGGAAGTGATGCAGAGGAAGAGGAGCAGAACCAGGAGAACATTGTACACAGATATATACACTGTGGTATAATCAAACGTAATGGACTTCTCCATTAGTAGCGGTGTAATGTCCCTGAACAATCTGCAGGGATCTAGGAGAAAAAACACTATTCATAAGCAGAGGACAAACTGTGGGAGTAGAAACACCGAGGAAAAGCAACTGCCTGAATACAGCGGTTGAGGGGACATGACAGAGGAGAGACTCTAAATGAACACTCTAATGCAAATATTAACAACATGGCAATGGGTTCGAATCAAGAACACATGTGATACCCAGTGGAATCACGCGTTGGGTATGGGGGGTGGGAGGGAGGAAAAGAAAATGATCTTTATCTTTAATGAATAATGCTTGGAAATGATCAAATAAAATATTATAAAATTTTAAAAAAAGATTCTACTTCAAACTCTCAAATATTATTCAATCTCTGATTTGCTGACAATATTTTGGACAGGTCTCGCTTTTTCAAGCACATTAAAAAAAGGATTAGACTTTCATGTTGGGCCTTTTAGTGTGTTCTTGGGCTCATATTCAGTTTTCCTTTCACTATTCCCTTTTGGGCTACTGAGATTGCTACTACTTGTTTGTCAAAATCTTCCCTCATAGTCCTCTGGGAATAGGAAATTCATTTTACAAATGGATCAAATGAAAAAGGTCTATTATTATCATCATTTAATATTATAAAATAACTATATCAATATATTATACTTTCAATTATTATTGATTGATCTATTGATCAGTCATTTCCTTGGGGGTCAGTTGATGTTGATCATTAGCTACTTTTGTCACATAATTAGCTCTTTATTCATTAAATTCAATCCTCTGACTTTTTTTTTTTTACTAATTTTATTTGTTTTAAGAAATAGAAGTAGACTAGTCCAGAGGACAACAGGGCGCTTAACTAGGTAAGTCTAATAGTTTTTAGAAAATTTGAGTTTTTAGAAAGATGAAGAGTAAAAAGAGTGCTTTACATCTTTGTCTTTAATGAATAATGCTTGGAAATGATCAAATAAAATATTATTTAAAAAAAGAGTGCTTTATACTGAGAACTACCACAAAATTTTGCATAATTATTGGTATTTACTTTTTCTGCTTAGTCTAAACCTATCTGAGGACATAAGTCATAAATTCTTCATAGCTTAAACATCCTTGAGAAGTCCCTATGGTGTTTCTTTTCTACACTTGGATTGCACAAACTGTACTCACTGATAAGAAATTGGCTTTGAATTATATTATTTTCCAGTTATCAATATCCAAACAGAAGTACTGGCTTCTATTGGCAATGGTTTCCATTCTGGTGGACTGGCTATGCTCCAACAAATCACATTTGGGGAATTTTTCAATCATTTAATATTGTCATGACTTATCAGGTGATACTGATAAACTATGTCAGCCAGCTATCAATACATATTTATTGATGCCTAATATTAATACATTTTCACTATTTAGCTTTGGCCCCCCTCCAATGTGCATTCCTGAAAGCTCTCTATAACTCAAGGCACATTTGGTTTAGCACCCATTTAAAATTATAACATACCACTCATTTCCTTCCCCCCCCCCCTTTATGTTTCTCTTTTACTAAAATAAAACAGAAGCTCTGGAATTTGAAGCAAAAGGTATCTAATCTAAAAGCAAAGCAAGATATAGGACAAGGAGAATCCCCCTATATATACCATGGATTTTCATGTCTCTGATGGAAAAGTAGGGACATATTATTAGGGAATATGTGTGAGAGGGTTCCTTTCACCAGGAAAATTCTAACTTCTATGCCTATATCCCTGGCAAAAATTTCTTTCTCTTCAAAATTAACTCTTTTTTCTTCCTTACTAACAGCTTCTGATCTGGGGATGTCTTCTGCTAGACTTCTAGATACTTCTACTGGACAGCTAAGATCTTCTGTTGAGTTGTTTTCTCCCTTTGCTGGTTTTCTCCTCTTAGGATTGCCTTCTCCTGATTCTCCATTGAGTTGCTGCCATCTGTTGGTTCTCTGAAGTCTCTTCTCTGCAAGGGAGTGGTCACAGTTCTTTTGGTGAAGGTAGCCCATAGCCCAGAGGGCAATTTCAGCTCTGTAGTGAGTCATTCAGATTCATAGTTTTACCAAGCTAACTAGTAAAAGGTATTAAGATAGAGATTATTTTTCTTCTGAGTTTCCATGTCTTCAGGCTTGCCATTTTTGTTTTTGTTTTGTTTTTAGGTAAGAAAATTCATTTCAACCTCCCTCATGTCTGTGGTCACTGGTACTTGGATCAAATTAGCAAGATTTGAGATCAGTGGATTTGTCTACCTTTTTTCCTTTTTTTCCTATAAACAAATACATGTTGAGTGATTATTATGTGCATTAAAAGGACATCAATTACCATTGAAACCAACTTTTTATATTTTCATAAAATATTTCTGAGGATAATACTGAAGTATCCTTGATGAATATATGAAAAAAGAATGAATAGGCTTTGCAAAATGATGCTCTGCTATCAATTCCATCTTCATTTTCACCTAGTTTGTTGAAAGATACACAGAATATAGCACCTTAGTGCTTGTATTATTTGCAGATTATTAAGATTAAGCAGTTCACTTCATGAAAAATGCAGGGTAAAAAGCTCTCTAAAAAGGCATCATTCAGAAATATATTAAAATTGCACAAGATTCCTTGTTAAATGTCAGGATAGGAATAAACTCTTCAGTTATTCAGTGATCCCCCAATTATTAATATCAAATAAAGAAGAAAATGGGGAGATGTATGCTTATCAGAGGTGTTTACTATTATTGTGAAGAAAGTTTAGTTCGAATGTCTAGTGAAAAAATATTCTCTGTGGAGGATGAGGTATTTTAGATGAGCCCTCTATATGTATAATATTGTTCATAATGGAGGGACTCTTTAATGAGATTTCTTATTTTCCAAAATAAAAGATACTAATTCTCAAAAAAATAAAAATTAAATGAATGAATAATGTCTATGGTCTAGACATTCAAATCCTAAACAATAGATTTGGGTATGTCTGGTTTAGGGATTTCAGATAGACAATCAAATGGGTCCAGTATTGAATGAAAAAAAGAGCACAGGGCTGATTTTACTTGGGAAATTGAGCAGTGCTTTTAATTAGCTCAAGCTACACTTTAGCAGAGACATTTCTTTCTCAAACAAATGTTCTTAAATTTGCTCTATAACCATGTGAGCAAACCTATGGCATGTGAGCTGGAGTGTGCTGGAGGGGGCTTCTCCCTTCTTCCTCTCCACACATGCCTGAGGATATTTCTCCCATCACCTGCCCCTCTGCCCAGCAGCCCAATGTGAGCATTTCCTCCCTTCCCTTTCTGGAGTAAGGTGGGGGCTCACATGAGTTGTGAGACTTGCAGTTTGGGCATTCAGTCTCTGAAGGTTCACCATCACTGTTTTATAGTGTTGCTAATCTGTAGATAAAGCAATCACTGATGCATCAAAGTTATGGGTAGCCTAAATAGCAATGGAGTGACAAATGCAGGATACAACATGCCTATGTCTAAGAAATTGCATAAAGGATATCATTGGGGTGTATTATTGGAAAGGAGATGAGCCAAACATATTAGAACATAAGAAATGGGCAACTAGATGGAATAAGGAGAACCTCCATTATAGATGGTTGGATGATTTATGGAGTAGATAGAATAAAATCATACAAAATGAGAAAGCATGATCCAGATTCAAACCAGCACCAATTAGGGTAGGGGGAAAATCACTGATGAAATTTCATATCCAGAGAAGTATGAAATAATATTAAATTAAAAACTAATAATATTAAAATTAGGCAAAAATTGTCATCAGCTCTAATTTGCCCTTTGATGCACTAACCACAGAATCAAGATGCAAAAGAAAGCATATTTATTTCCTTTCATTTTCCACCATCATTCTCTTCTCTCCCCACATTATGAAAGCCATAGCCAATGTGTAGCTCTACACATTTCCTTGAACAGAGACCAATACTTGCTTAGCATTCTCTCTATCACCTCCCCATAGCATGCTAGTAGGGTAATATTTTAGCATGTATATCTTCAAAGTTTTCCTGCCCTTGGCCAACACATACACACACACACACACACACACACACACACACACACATTCTTCTCATTTATGTCTGACATACTTTGTAAAAGTTATCTCCAAGTAACTGGAAATAAACTAATTTTTTCTACTATTCTATGATCATTGTTAGGCTTTTAGATATGAACACAAACATACACACCCATTCCAAATTTTTTTATGACCATAAGTCATTCTTTTAAAACCATAAAATTGTTCATTCACTATCTTAAAAAAAATGAAACAAAAAAAATAGAAACTTATCTTTGGAGATGTTCAAGTCAAACTTTTATATTTTGCCAATCATTTAAGTTTCTGAAACATGCTCATAAAGTTCTTAGGAGTTATCCAACTCAGGATAGCATCTCTAAATTGCCAGGAAAATAAGAATAAAAGCAAGCAAACAATTGGATTTGGCAACTCCAATCTGGATTTAAATAAACTTAGGCTCAGCTGTACCTCCTTCTGAAGGAATGATATCCAGAAAATTTCACAGAAAAATAAAGTATTCTTCATCCAGCCCACCAAATAGTTCACATATATCATAATAGACTAAAAAAAATCATTCCACTGAGTTCTGGGCAGTACTAGCCATTGATTTTAAGTCTCAGAAATTGCTGCGCCTGATCTGGTGTGATGAACCCAGTGGAAGAAATGCGGTGTCCCTGATGTGGAATGTGTCTCCAACAACTGCCTGGGAACTGTAAAGGACACTATGTCTCGATCTGTTCTATATGAAAAGGAAATAGAAGCTGATTAAATGCAATTGCTCAACTAGCCAGATTTCTGTTTCTGCCAGAATAGCAGAGAATTTTTTTTTAACCAACATAGTAATACTTAAAAAAAAAAAAAAACATTATTTTATTTGTTCATTTCCAAACATGGGTATCACATGTGTCAAGAAGTTCTCTAACTTAAAGGATTTTAATTCATCTGCACATATTTCTCTTATCACATTTTTTGTTGTTCAGTCATTCCACTCATGCATGACTCTCATGATCCTATTTGTGATTTTCTTGGCAAAGATACAAGTGTAGTTTTTCATTTCCTTCTCTAGATAAATTTACAGCAGAAGAAACTGAGACAAACAGGGTCAAGTGACTTTTCTAGGGTCACGATGCTAGTAAGTGTTTGTGGTCAGATTTGAACTCAGGCCTTCTTGGCTCCACACCCACGGTTCTATTCACTGTACCATCTACTTATCCCATAATCACTTTGGGTCTAACAATATGAAAAGAAAATGAAGGGAATTTTTATCATTTAATTGTTCTATATATCTACTGCATTTATAAGCAAAATTAATATTAAGTAATTAGTATTGTGAATCATGACAATAATTTATAGATTGATTAAGGCTACACCTCATAGGAAATGAGGCAATATGGACTCTGAATTCTCTGAAATCAGAGAACCTAGGCTCAAATCCCACTCCTGGCAATTACTGTATGACTGTGCAAATCACTTAACCTCCATGAGTATGGATTACTTTATCTCTTAAAAAAGGAAGGAGTTGGATTTTGTCCTATTTAGATCCTTTTTGAAGTTCCTTTTAGATCTATGATATTACCTAAATTTTGCTTTAGATGTCAAGTTTTTGTCTACCCTAAAGACTTAAAGAGTAGTGCTAATATCCAACTCATGTTAGTCACACCCAAGATAAATGACATCCCATTAATCTCTACTTGCAATCAACCAATACTGCAGTGAACCTTAAAGTCACAAACAATTATTTAAAGAATTAAAATTTTAAATAAATAAGTATTTAAAACTGTTTTTAAATCCTATGGAAATAGGATTATGCAGTTTGTTGTCAGTAATTCTAAAGGGGATTCTTCTACCCTGTAACTATATTTTGGCAACATACACAAGGTTAACAACCACATTTCTGAGCCAGTGTTCCTAAACAGATTCTTAGACTGTGGTTTATAGGGATGATTATATTGGTAAGAGGAAAGATCAAGGAATTTAATTTTTTAAGGATTTTATTTGGTTATGAGAAGTTTGGTTACCTATGTGACTTTTTTCCTGCTTGTCTGTGATTGTCTTTATTTGTGTTGGGTATGTGTCTGGGAAGGCCATATGCCTTGGTCCAAGATGCAAGCTGTTTGATATTTCAGACACAGAATAAACTGTAGTGCTATGTGGTGGTGATGCCTTTATGTCACAAAATCAATGGCAGCTATATCTTTAGCAATACCTTGTAAGCCCATCGCTATTGTCTAAGACATTTCAGTATCAGAGGCCATGGTGTATGAAAATCAACAGAAACTACATGTTGTCTATGGAATAAAATTCAAATGATACGTTAGTATCACTAAAGACCATCTTCAATCTAGTACCATCTTTTCTTTATAGCTTTATCTAATTAGTTGTTGTTGAGACATTTTTGAGTCATGTTTAACTCTTTGTGACTGGAGTTTTCTTAGTAAAGATACTGGAGCAATTTTCCATTTCCTTCTTTAGCTCATTTTACAGATGAGGAAACTGAGGCAATCATGATTAAGCACCTTCCTCAAGGTTACACAATTAGTTGGTGTCTGAGGCTGGATTTGAACTCTGGTAGATTATGAGTCTTCCTGATTTCAGGCCCATTGCTCTATCCCTTACCACTTGGCTACCCGATTTAATCAGACGTCTCCATGAACAATATATTCTAGAGTTATGCATAGTCACTATATATGCTTGATAATTTCCTGCCACTTTGCCTTCACTCACACTGTTCTCTAATTTCAACAATGCCCACTGTTTCTCTTCTGTTTATCCTTAAATTTAAAAAGAAAAGATTCTTTTCATTTTTCACCCTAGCATTTCACAATTTATACTCTCTCCAGCTGAACTCATCCTTGTAACAAAATACAAGTAACTTTTATTACAGCCTTTCATTTTTATTATGTTACTACAATCTGTAGTTTTAAAATGTAGTTTTTGTGTAGAGCAAATGTTAGGTTTTACTTTCTTGTTTATTCTGCTATTTTCTTTAATTTTCCTGGGGAGCTGAATTTATTCACAATTGAAGGTTACAATTACTCATTTGTGTTCCCCTCCATTTAATTCCTCTGCATTTATTTCTCCTCTTTTCTCTCCTCTTAAGTCAGCACTTGCTTCCTGAAATTGGTTTTGTTTACATCCATTTGGTCTCAGCCTATCCTACAGATGTTCTTCCCAGCTTCTATCCATCAGCCTGTCTTATCCTAGGTTCCTTCAGCTTGCATTAGTTATTATTCTTTCTTTTTTCCCTCCTAGCTTCTCTCTCTCTCTCTCTCTCTCTCTCTCTCTCTCTCTCTCTCTCTCTCTCTCTCTCTCTCTCTCTCTCTCTCTCTCTCTCTCTCTCTCTCTCTCTCTCTCTCCCCCCCCCCTTCAAGGTTTATATTGGGTATTAATTAGGCAAGAGGTAAATTGAGGCTGTAACACATCTTTATTAGACAGTCTGTGTCTGAGGGTTGGGGGAGAGGGAGAGGGCAGGCACGTGTACAAGGAAAGGCAATCCTTTGGGTTGGCTGTTTCTCATAACCCTGCCTTCATCATTAGGACTATTCTGGATTCTTGCTGTTTCAGCAGAGAGGAAGGGCATAAGCACAGGCAATGGCTGCAGTAGACAAGCAGAGTCAGAGAATAAAATAGAGAACTACAGACAAAATGGAGTTGTTTTAGCTTTCTCAGTCCCCTACAGTGTTCCTCATTTTCTCTTTTAGCAATTTTAACGACTAATGTATTTCTTGTCTGAAAGAAGGTGAGATTTACATTGAGAAGCAACCACTCATGTTGCTATCTTGACCAAAATCCTCACAAGCCTTCCTCAACTAATCTTGCCAAATGGTAACAAACTTTTTCACCTAAAGACCCCAGCAAGGACATCATTTCACTGATCACATACTTGTGATGTATAATTTTGTGCTATAATTATTTATGTTTTCATTTCCTCATAAGCTCCTTAAAAGAAGATACTATACACTACTGAAACTTCTTAATCTCCAGTGCCTGATATCATGGTAATGATCTAAGTACCATTGGGTCCTGATTGGTAGGAATAATGAATCCCATGAGGTAGTTACATGTATTTGATTAAGATTATGGGAAGTTATAATTATGTAATATATGGTCATTGGGTCCGGTCCAATGGAAATATCAAATAATGTGACCATTTCATGGGATATATCATTTAAATTAATTAAGACATAACTATCATGTTCACACATTTAGATGCCATGTCACAGTGTTAAAGAACTTTCTATGAATGAATTCATTTTCCCTC
This sequence comes from Monodelphis domestica, assembly GCF_027887165.1. Classification (NCBI taxonomy): domain Eukaryota; kingdom Metazoa; phylum Chordata; class Mammalia; order Didelphimorphia; family Didelphidae; genus Monodelphis; species Monodelphis domestica. The sequence continues at coordinate 59,358,894 of NC_077234.1, forward strand.
ACAAAAATCATTTGACACAAGTAAAACAAATATTAGTATTGAAAAACAGAAAGTAGCTAATAAAACCAGAAGGCTAATAGGAGACCTCAAGAGGATAGATAGTTTCCTCATTTCTATCCTTTTCCCACTACAGTATCCCCATTTCATAGATAAGAATCCTGGAGTACAGAAAAGTTAACAGAATTTGTTGAGGTCATACAAATCTCATAAGCAGAAGTGACAATTCAACACGAGACCTGGATCTAGAGTTCAAGGTCTTAGGCTGATATCCTTCATCTGAAACTCCTTGTGTGACCACGTGCAAGCTAGGTAAACGTAATATTCTTGTTTATATGTAACAATTCTTTTTTTTGTGCAAACCTAAGGGCACATGTGATGATGGAGCACTCTATGCTACCTACTTTTTCCTCAGAGGAGATTTAGACAGCTATTGATTGAGAGAACTTTGAGCATAAAGCTTCAGATTTTGATAAAGGACATACTTGAAGGTTTTTTTTAGAGACTTGAGAAAGGCTTCAGAGACACACATAGAGAGAGGAGCTCCAAAGAGTGGAAAGAGAAGAGAGAGACAGTGAAAAATAGAGACAGACAGAGAGAGAGACAGAGACAGAAAGAGAGAAAGAAAGAAAGGAGCTCCAAAGAATGGAAAGAGAAGAGAGAGACAGTGAAAAAGAGAGAGAGAGAGAGAGAGAGAGAGAGAGAGAGAGAGAGAGAGAGAGAGGGAGAGAGGAGAGAGGGAGACAGAGGCAGACTAACAGCCAGAGACAGAAACACAAAATCCAAGAGACAGGCAGAGAGAGTATTTTAAATAGCAGACCGATATGGACATCTATGAGAATGAGTCTGAGTATATTCCTTGACTTTCAGGGCTTATAATTCTAGATTGCTTGGATGAGATCATTCTGCGCTCAGATTTTGAAAATTCTGTATTCTTTGATATATTCTAAACTGTCCAATTCCATTTACTCTTTTACTTAGAAAAATTAATTTACTTGCTTTTTTTGTGATAGTCTTTTGTTTAACTAGGTTTTAGTAGTGTGATAGAACTACAATTCTCCTTATTCCTTAAAATAGGGGGTTACTTTTCTTTTAAAATCAGCAAATCTAGGATGTGATTGTCCCTGCCTCCCTTGACACTTTTCTGAGCACCTAAATGACATAAAAAGTCAGAGGATCCTCTCTGACTTGCCCTCATCATCATACCTTGCCCTGCTAACCAACTATGTTTCCATATGGAGACAAGGTTGGAATAGAGGCATGTTTAGAAAAGCTAAGGACCATTGTATCCTTTTCACATGTCCTTGCTAGGTTACAGCAAAGGAATCCTTCTTTTATCAACTGTTTGATGATTCACAAGTTGTTTATTTTGTCCTAACATGGAACCCTTTCAAGATGCTGGTGTCAGACCTGTTCTTAATGGGGTATAAAGAGCCTAATTTGGTGAATATAAACTTAAAGATTTCTTTCCCATTTAAGAATGATCAAGGAAATGATTTTCATTCTGAACACAGACTTGTCCCCCTACACTTAGGATATCTGAGTGGGTGCCAGATAGATTTAATCCTCTTGGAGATGAGAATGATCCTTTCCATCTCTAACCTGCTTCCTCTAACCTTTGTCTTTCCTCCTGTTCTCTGCAAAGGTGGGCCAAAAGACTCAAAAATACATGGAATCATTCTACTGGTGAAAACAATTATATATTTAGAGAATGCACCCATACCAGACATATAAAATGAGGGAATTGGATCAGATGACTTCTAATGCATCAATTCTTAGTCTAGGGTCCACGAATCTCCACGTGGTCTATGAATTTTGATAAGAAAAATACATCTTTATTTTAGTACAATTGATTGTTTTCTTTTGTCATCCTATATCTATTATTTTATGTTTCAAAAAACATTGTTCTATAGACTTCACCAGCTTGCCAAAGGGGACCACAACAAAAAACCCAGAGATTCTCTACTCTGAAGTCTCTTCTAGCGCTAGATCTCTGATCCATATAAAAGGAAAAAAAAAGTTTGTTGAGTTTAATTGAACCAAAACAGAACTTAGACCTGGGTCTGCAGAGTCGTGTTCTAATGTTCTTTCTATTTTACCAAAACCTGCCCACTTTGAAAGGCTAATTATATACTTGGAAGATACAGGAGAGGCAACTCTGAAGGTCATTCTATCCTGAAAGCAAATACAATAAAGCATATCTGTGCAGTGCAGGTTAGGTTAATTAAAAGTTATAATTAAAAATCCAATACCATGTTATACAAGGGGCAACTCTGCTCCAGAGGGAGAACCTAGAAAAAATGCACAAACATTGTAAAGATGCAGTTCTAAGTAAAAGTAAAGTAAAAACTTTCCTAACATTTAGAATGCTCTTAAAGTAGAGTGGAAAGCCTTTGAAGGCAGGGGTCCTCTCTTTCATTAGTCATCCTTAGGTAAAGGTAGGATGAAAACTTTTTTTTTTTTTTTGTAGAGGGGATTCTAGTCAGGTACAGGTGTGGCTGGAAGGTCTCTTGCATTTTTATTTTTGAGATTTTGCAATTTTGTGATAATAATAGGATTAATTGGAAAATATTTTTGTTCCTTGATAGATGAGATGGTTTCAAATCTAAAATAAAAATAAGTTTTACCCTTAATATCTAGCACAGTATCGGGTATAAATAGTAGGTATGTAGTACATGCTTTTTGATTGATAGATTTTTTTTAAAAAAGACAAATCAGATTTCCAAGGGGAAACTGGAAATGTTCTGAATTACTTGGATTAAGAAAAGAAAAAAAGAATCCTCCCCACTGTAGGAATGATGAGATAAATATCCAAAAGGCCAAACTGTCAGAAAAAAGATTCGGATAAGAGAGAGATAAGTTTACCAGATATTAGGAATTTTAAGTTAACAATAATAAAAGAAAGAAATTAATTTTGAGCACCTACCATGTACAACTTACCATATTGGGCAAAGTAATGGAAGTAATACAGTGAATAGAGTGCTGAGCCTGAAATCAGGAAGATACTTCTTTCCTGAGTTCCAATCTAACCTTAGACATTTACTAGCTGTATGATCCTGGAGGAGTCACTTGATCCTATTTACCTTAGTTTCCTTATCTGTAAAATGTGCCAGAGAAGGAAATGGCAAACCACTCCAGTATATTTGCCAAGAAAACTCTTAATGGAGTCATGAAGAGTTGCACACAACTGAACAACAACAAGAGAAGTAAATATTTAGCTATAGCTATATAGTATGAGAGGAAGACCATTTTATGGCAGTAGGCTCAGGAGACTTGGGTTCAAACTCCTCCTCTGTCATTTTCCAACTGTGACTGGGCAAGTAGGATCATTTATGAAAATAAACAATAGTATATAAACTGTCTAGCTTACAGGGCTGTTGTAAAGAAAGAAAGTCACCACTTCCACTTCTCCACTGAATGTTCCCTCACTCCTCAAATTCTCTTTCATTTTTTTTGCTTTCAATGATGCTTTATTTAAACACATCATGGACAACCCAGGTGTGAAAAGAATCACAATTATATATGACCCAAAGTCCAAAAGGAAAAAAAAAAACAAAAAACAAAACATTGCTCCAATTATGTCCCATTGTCTGTAAGACTAAACCTCAGTAGAACTAGAAACTTCTTGATGCCTGGGACTATTTTAACTTTTAGTTCCTTTTACATAAGGTTTTATACTCTAGAACTTGTTGAATTGAACATTTAATACAAGCTTCAGTTCTCAGTTCTAACCTTGTCTTCTGCAAAAGATCTTTCTGAGTCTCCTACTGAGAGTATTTTTACTCCAAGATTATCTTTCATCTATTTTCTATAGATTTTGCATGAATATAATTGTTTGCATATTTTCTCTCATTACAATGTGAACTGCTTGAGGACAGAAACTTTGTTTTTCCTTATTTTTTTCTCATCTCTATCACATAGCAAATATCTGGCACATAGTGAGCATGTTTGTTGACTAATGCCCTAAGGATCTTTGGAAATGAGTATTATTATTAGAAATCCCCAAGGTCCTACCAGTACAGATGAAGAAAGAGGACTCAAGGACTATCCATCTGAAAATCTATGCAACATGAAATGGCATAAAATTCCCACGTGTCCTTAGAGAATGCCAATTGCTTCAGACAGCAAGTCACATCACTAGCTAGAGCTTGCAGCTCAGGTAATGAATTGGTTAGTGATAGATTTCTAGCTCAGATTTACTATCTAAGCTATCAACCAAGCCTCCATACTATCTGGTTAGTTTCTGCTCTGTCTGCAAATTCAAATTAAATCCTTTGCCATTTTATGGTCAGTTTATTATTTTACCAATGTAGATTTTTGCCTGCAATTGGTTCTTCATGTGTAATTCTTTACCTTCCTCTTTGTCTTCTGGACAATTCCAACTGTATCCAACTTGCTGATGTAACTAAAGACTTATGAGGTTGTAGAAAATATTACTGAGGACCATTGTTTTTTGTGTTCCATGGAACTAGGAACTCGTGTACATAATTCAGTGGTGATTAAATCATGGCGCTGTGTTGATAATTATGATTGGCATCAGAACCAAACAACAATCCTTGGGCAATTTTTATGTCATGGGCAAATAAGTGTATTCACTTAATAGGAAACCTGGTACTGGGACAGAGTCTGTAGATATTTCAAAGCCATCACTGAGCATCAAAACTTGAAGGAAACATCTTCCAGTCTTACCATTACAAGCTGGTCTGCTAATGTTACCAGACCTGAAAAATTAAAAAAAAAAAAGACAAGGATTAATTTGCTTTATAGAATCCCTTTATTTCAAAGCAATCCTTTCCTTCCCTCCTTCATTCTTCCCCCACAGATTGGGTTGTTGACTCTATTCTCTGCAATATTTCCCTGGATATCCCTTGGCAAACCATAGTGTGTGGGTTCAATGATCTGGACAATTCCATACTTAAGGAATAGATATTCCTGAGTCCTTAGACATCCCTTTGGGTAGGGGTGGACAGAAGTTTCACTTTCTACCAATCCAGAAGGGTAGGATTTAGGGCAGAGGGGAGGGAATGAGGCTCCAGGGATTAGTGAAAGTGGAGAGAAAAATCTATACAAAGGTGTTTGAGGTAAGCACACTCTTTCTTGGTAACTAATTAAGTATGTAGATCAAGGAAAAGAGAAGTCCTAGGCTTTGAAGGTGGGTGATTATTTCCCCTAGCTTCTGAATGTTTTTACTTTCTGCTCCTGGGCTTTCAATCAATAGAAACTACATTTTTTATTTGAATGAGGGAAAAAAAAATCACTCTCTAGGGTATGTTTCTTTGCCAGTCAAGGATTCCAGGGGCAGCTTGAGATTTATGTTTTTGTCACTAATTACTTTAACAAATACTGTCTAATTGCCCTATTATCTTTCAGAATTTAAAAGTCTCTGGCTTCTTACCTGTCTAATGATTTCATTTTCAAATGCCTGTCATTTTTCAAGAATTTCTGATATAGTAAGCATCCTACCTGGAAAGTTTGAGGAAAATATTTTATTTTTCCTTCTAAGCTACCATACTTGCTGAGGTTATAGGTTCACTGGATCAGAGCTTTAGAACTAGAAGGAATCTTAGAGGGTTTGTAATCTAAGATCCTGTAACAATTCCATGTTCTAAAAGAAGCCTTTCCTGATATTACTCAATACTAGTGCCTTACCTCTGTTATGTACAATTTACCCTATATATGTGGGCATAGTTATTTTTTTGGTTTTTGTTGTTAAGTTGATTTCATTGTTTTTTACTTTTCATGTCCCTATTTGGGGATATCTTGGCAAAGATACTGGAATGTTTGCCATTTCCTTCTCCAGCTCATTTTACCTATGAGATTCTGAGACAAGCAGGGTGAAAGGACTTGCCCAGGGTCATTTAGCTAGTAGCTTAAACCTGATTTGAACTCAAATCCTCCTGATTCCAAGACCAGAGCCCAATCTAATGTGATAGATCTACATCTATATCTCTTAATATATATTGCATACATAAATATTTGTATGTTTCTGTTTTCATGTCATCTCTTCTATTGGTCTGGTTCTTTTAGAAAATCGACTATCTTTTGTTTTTCTTTGTATCCCCTATGCTTAGTTTCCATATGGATTTTTCAGATCCTTTGTCATAACTCCATGACTTATTGGGGATTCATAACCCATAGATTAGAACCTATAGGTCAAGCAAAATACCACAATGGCTGGTATGTGATTTCTTAAATAAAAATACTTTTTTCCCTTTTCTTTCCCCCCCTAATATTTAAAGAATTTGTGTAATGGATTTTTAAATGCAGTGCTCCAATTCTAGAAATGTATTATAACTGTAAAAATGTATGATTCCAGGAAGTAATGCCCAGAAGCAGGAAAAGTGACATGGTTAGCATGAACCAATTACCTAAACTTAGAAATATCCATCACAAGGTCAAGAAGGATCAAGAGATATGAGAACAAGATCAATGTCAAATCTGATGTCAATTTGAGGCTGTAGTTTAAGCTAAAATCAATACTCCATAAATTCAGAAGCTTTTACATGTTTGGAAGCATAATATTATTTAATTGTACCTTCAAGGGAGAAACTGAACTATTTGTCAGTAATCTTAAAAGTATGAATTATAGGACTCTGATGCCTTCATAAACTCTCTATGTCTTATTTGGGTAATGAGGATCTCTTTGGATAACTGGATTTGACATTAGAAAGGATGAGGGGAAAAAGGAAGGAAGGAAGGAAGGAAGGAAGGAAGAGAATGAGAGAGAGAGGAAGAAAGAGAGAGAAAGGAAGGAAGGAAGAGAGAGAGGAAGGAAGGAAGGAAGGAAGGAAGGAAGGAAGGAAGGAAGGAAGGAAGGAAGGAAGGAAGGAAGGAAGGAAGGAAGGAAGGAAGGAAGGAAGGAAGGAAGGAAGGAAAAAAGGAAGAAAGGAAGGAAGGAAGAAAGAGAAGAAAGAGAAGAAAGAAAGAGAAAAAAGAAAGAAAGAAAGAAAGAGAAAAAAGAAAGAAAGAAAGAAAGAGAAAAAAGAAAGAAAGAAAGAGAAAGGATGAGAAAAAGGAAAGAGAGAGAAAGAAAGAAGAGAGAAAGAAAAAGAAAGAGAGGAAGAAAGAAAGAAAGGAGGGAAAAGAAAGAAAGGAAACAAAGAAAGGGAGGGAGAGAAGGAAAGAAGGAAGAAAAAAAGAGGATTTATAGTCTTTAGGAGCACTGGTCTAAGCTCAAATATAGTTTTTGGACACTTTTTTGGGCAAGTGACTGAATCTCTGTCATTCTTTTGACAACTTCAAAACAGATAATAATAGCATCTACCTTACAGGATTATTGTGAGAATCAAATGAGAGAATATTTGCAAAGTATTTAGCAAAGTGTTTAGTATTTAGTACTTGGTAGGTAGTGTGAAGTGCTGCTAACTCTTAAACAGAGAGAAAGATATATTAAGTGGTTTATATCTAGGTCACATAATAATATTCTGATGTAAGATTTGTACTAAAGTTCTCAATTCTCTCTGTCCAGCCTTTTATTTCATTAGAATAATTTCATGTGTATAGAAAAATTTCCATATAATTATATAGGTACTTGTGTGTGTGAGGGGGGGCAGAAGGAAAGAGGGAGGGAGGGAGAGGGAGAGCTCAGAAAATTGAGAACTACAGAAAACCAACATGAGAGCCCAATGTAAAACCTTCTCCTTCAGTAAAAATTTGGCCAGATGAATAATACTAAGGGTGAAGCATAATTGGCTATTCTCCTCTTTGTCCCTATCTACTTTCTAGTGGAGATGCTGACAGGTCTCCAAATGGAAAGAAGCAATCAACAGGAAAAGGACCTTGTCTCACTAACTAGAGATAATAATAACCTTGACTAATGATGTCAGGTAGATGTTAATGTAATGTCACAGGATAAACAGCTGTATGTATTGCCCCTGTGCAGCCAGTTTGTGTCTTTCGGGAGAGGATTTGTCATTTCATCTCTGTGGGAACTTCTGGTTTGGAAACTCCCTTCACAAGTGCAAATTATTAATAACTTCTTTGTAATTTGTGATATTAGAGAGTTGCCAGGATGCCTGGAGAGGTTAAATGATTTACCCAATAAATATATATCCAAGGCAGGATTTGTATATAGGTCTTCCTGACTTCAAGATTGACACTATTTCCAATATGGATCAACTATATTTCCTGTGTTATCTGCTTTAATTGAGAAAAAATATAGTCAATCATTTCTAATCTTGCCAACCCTGATGAAAGAAATACCAGACTGTGACTTTCACAGTCTGAATTCTCAAACAATTCTCCCCCCTCAGGCAGCTCTCCCCAACTCCAGGCATCCTGCAATAAGTTTCTGAAATGAGGCAGCAACCATTTGTATTGAGAGCTTGGATATGATTAAGTGTCCTCAATGGAGAACTTTATTTTGGTGTTGCCATCTGCAGCTGTAATTAGTTTGAACTTGTTAAAATGAAAAGTTTGACAGGAGCTCCAGTTTCTGAGGAAGGAAGACCTGAAGGTATTTGGGGATGAAAGCACCATATTGGAATCTGAGAGATTTGGACAGGCAGGGGTGTTACCTATCTCATCAACTCTTTTTGATGGGCAGCACAATTAGGCAAAAAAAATGCTTAGAAAACATAAGGGGAGGCCAGAAGTAGAGCTGGTGAGTCAGATGACAAAACGCCTCTTTTTACTTATCCAATTTTTGAGAGCTGAAACCACAGAGGGATTTGTCCCTGGATATCAGTATCCTGGTGAGAGAAGAAATATTTCCTCTCCTTGGCAATCACTATTTCCGTGGCTTGCCCCATGGCTTTCCATTGGCACATGGTGCCTCTTTGTCCAAGCATACCTTTTTACCCAATGTCCACTGGGGCAAAGGTCAGACTGTCCCCTCTCCTAATGTGACTGCAACTGCAGACCTCAGCTTGATTTTTGGCTTGCCCTTCCTTCAACCTTCTAATTCAACTATTTCTGTTCCAGGTAAAAATAGTTCTCGTTATGGCTCTCTTACCCATCACTTTGGAGATTGCAAAGCTATCATTTGCATGGACCCTAAAATCCCTGGTGGGGGCAGAGAAGAGGAGGAGTTCAGTTACAGTAGTTACTAGCTGGGTCTGGAAAAAATCTATGGTGCATAGACAATCAGTACAGAATCATTGAATCAGATCATGGGGCAGATCCTTCCCATATCATTGACTGAATCCAAGGCACAAGGTAGAGTCTTCTATTTTGCAGGGATCTTGGAACTGAGAGAAGTCATGAAAAAAAGCTAAACTTTCCCTCAGTTTCCCTTCCTGACCATTCATAGCCACTATAAGAATAGTGAATAGTTCTGTTACCCTCTAGGTGTGTCCTAGGTGACTAGCCTTATGAAGAATCAAATGAGAAAACAAAGGTAAAGCACTTTGCAAAGTAGTACATAAATGCTAGCAATTATTGTTGTTGTTTTTATATGCCCCCATAGTCAATCTAAAAAAACTTCTCTCTATTGCATGATTAGAGGAATTCAGTGATGTGATATATACAATATATATAATACAATATATCAACTGATATGCTATTGTGTGATATTATATGTATATATAATATTATTTGAAATGAAATGTATAATGGTGAAACTAGATAGTGCAGTGGCTAGAACACTGGGCTTGCAATCAGGAAGACTTATCTTCATGAGTTCAAATCTGACTTCAGACACTCCCTAACTAGGTGACCCTTGGCAAATCACTTAAGCCTATTTGCCTCAGTTTCCTCATCTATAAAATAAGCTGAAGGAGGAAATGGAAAACCACTCTAGTTTCTTTGTCAAGAAAACACTAGAGTTGCAAAGAATTAGACATGACTGAAATGATGGAATGAAAACAAACTATATTGAGACCACCAACATAATAATAACTTTCCATCATTTATATAGCACTTTAAGGTTTACAGAGTTCTTTACAAATGTCATCTCATCTGATATTTACAAAAGTCCTAAGAGATAGGTGCTATTATTAACCTCATTTAACTAATGAGGAAACTGAGGTAGTCAGTTTAATGATTCACCTATGGTCACAGTTACTAACAGTCTAGATAGGAATTCAAGTCTTCCTGATTGCAACTTTAGTGTTCTACTCCCTGCACAACCTAGTCTCTAGGTTGCAGTTGTTATAAAAATTCATCATCTTTCATTGATACCCTATGAACTAGATTAATGAATGAAAATAGATGAAAATTATCAAGTCATTTTCGACAATCCCATCTCCTAACGAAAATAAATTATTCTAAAACTATAATGTAGCAGAAGGAATACTAAATCCAGATGTATGTTCTTTATTGAATCTCTTTGAACCTCATAGATTCTTGGGTGGAAGATAGAAGTCAAATAAAATAAAACACAATCAAGTAAAAACTTGAATCTATGCCCACGTTCTGGACAAACTCAATATTCCAGTCACTGTCAAAACAGCTGAGTAGGAATTTTATCCTGTTGTGATATTTGTTCACTAAGGAACTATCACAGATTTCCAAGAATTAAGTAAAACAGAAAGTAAAATGGGGAGGAGGGACAAAAACATTCAAAATAGTGGGATGTTCTCCAATAAAGGTCCACAAAAACTGAAATACTTTGAGAAAGGCAAGTTTTTTTTTTATTTTTGGATAGCAGTTATTGTTTTATAAGCGAGTGATGGATGTCTTTTCCTCCAGTTGCAAGTATAAATTTTTGATGACCTAAAAAAAATTGTTTTAAAATCTCTTTCTTTGCTATTAAAGCTCCCTGAATCTCGGGAGGCATTGTGGGTTAGCATCAAAAACCCTGGCTGAGAGTAAAGTACTCTATGTTCCATTTTTACACTGTCAATGACTTGTAAGATGACTTTTGCTCACATCAGCAATATTCTATTTTAAGAAGCAGATTTCATGTGGGAGCTGTAGCTGAGGGATATCTCAGTTTACAAAGTGCATAGCTATTTAGACTCTCTCCCCATATTTGCCAAAAAAAAAAAAGTTTATTGCTCTCCCTCATCTACCATTGCCCTAGTGCGACCTACCAGAAACAAGGGAAGCCATTATCTTTTTATGGAAAGCAAATGAGGGGGAAATGACCACCTTATTGCTTTTCAAAAATCATTGTCATTGTATTCTCCTTTTGTTTTCTTCCTTTGTTTTCATCTTCACTGTTGGAGACTTTAATGTAGAGGTGGATGGAAGTAATAAAACTCCATGTGTCTAGATTGAAAGTTTTAGGGAAAAAGAAAGTAAAACACCAATATACACAAATGGACCCATACCTATACACACACATTTTGATACATCTTTTTCAAAGCTGGGAGGCAGTCAAAATACTAAAAAGAGCATTGGTCAGTGAGTCAAGAAACCTGGCTGCTAGGTTCATAAACAAGTTGTGTTTCTTTGAGGGATAAATCATTTATGTTTCCTGGGCCTCAGTTTCCCTTTTTGTTAGTTAAGTAAAGTTAATAGAGATTTATTAAGCAGGAACTATGTGTCAAGTACATTCTTAAGCACTAGGGATACAACTAAAGAAAAACAAAACAAAAATAAAATAACCATTTTTTTCAGTCCAGAAGTTCACAGACTAATGGATGATATGACCTGCAGCAATAATTTATACAATAATAAAAATGTAATAAATTGATATAAAATAAGATGTAATAAATAATTGAAAAGAGTAGGGGTACTAGAATTATGAAGGATTGGGAAAGGCTTCTTGTAGAGGTTCAAATTTCTGCTGAAACTTGAAGAAAATCAAAAGGAAGAGATTAAGAGGAGGAGAATCCCAGGGCATGGGAGTTGGCAGAAAAATGTGTAAGGAATTAGCAAGGAAGGTAGTATTGTTTGAGCATAGAATATGTAGAAGGGAGTAAAATCTAAGAAAACTGGAAACGTAGGGAGCAGCCAAGTTGAGAAGAGCTTTAAAAATTAAATGAAGGATATTATTTTTGATCCTGGAGGTAATAAGGGAGCTACTAGTGCTTATTGAAAATATCCGGGGGAAGTGAAACATGATCAATATATCTGTGCTTTAGGAAGGACATATTGGCCATTGAGTTGAGTATAAATTAGAATAGAAAGAGACTCAAGATAGAGACCAACAAGAAGGCTATTGCAAAGGTCCAAGTGTGAGATGACAAAGGTCCATACAAGATGGCAGCAATGATAGAGGAAAGGAGAAATCTAATAAATAGAGAATTGTTTTTAAACCCTTCCCTTCTTTCTTAGAATCAATACTGTGTATTGGTTGTAGATAGAAGATCAGTAAGGGCTAGGAAATGGGGGTTAAATGATTTGCCCAGCGTAACATGGCTAGTAAGTGACTGAAGTCATATTTGAATTTTGGACCTCTATCCACTGAGCCACCTAACTGCCCCAAGATTTTTTGAAAGTGAAAGTTAATGAATCTTGGCTACTAATTGAATAGAAGGAAGTGAGAGAGAGAATGAATAGTCAAGGGTGATATCTAAATTGCAAGACTCAGTGACTATGATGATGGGAAATTAGGAAGAAGGTCAATTTTGGAGAAAAAGATAATTAGTTTAATTTTGGACATGTTGAGTTTGAGGTATTTATGTGTCACTCAGTTGGAAAAGATTAGACTAGATCAAAGGTTCTTAACTTGACATCCATGGATTCAGTTATTTAAAAAATATTGATAACTGTATGTAATCCATGGCTCAAAGCCCATTTGGATAAGAACCTCCTCATTGTTGTAGACTGATTATTTAATGTTCCATACCTGTGTGAAGAGCAGATTAGTTGAGAATTTGGGAAGAGATTCTGGTCTTTGGCTTCTCTCTTCAGGAAAGGGTTACTGAATAGCCAGTACATTTATGGAATAATTAATTTATAATGGTTCAAATAAGGGAAAAATTCTGGAAGGAGACAAAGGGTTCAGCTGCCCACACTTGCTTTGTAGCCATGAATTCATTGAGTAATTCTTTAGGTGCAGCTTTGATTAATATATAGTCTCTCTTTATATGGTGCTCTCAGTTTATGACTAAGAGAATGGGATCATTACAGGGTCCCTTAGGATTGAAGAGGGAAAGATACACCTCTTTTATTGAATCCTCACTGGGAAAAACCAAGATGGAAGCAAAAGAGAGTAAAACTTTAACTGCACTTTAATTAGGCATAGAAAATACAAAGGCAAACAGGTCCAGTGGTCTAGAGACACTCAGGAGGTGAGCAGTGGTGGGGAAGAGAAGGGGGAGGGAAAGGGACACAGAATCACCTAACTGCTGATCAGAATTGGAGCACTGAGGCAGCATAGAGCTGTAGCAGGTGAAATAGTACTCGGGACAGGAGTTTGGGGTCTTTTTTATAGGGCTTTGGTGTTGGGGGAGATGGACTAGCATATTCATGGTACTTTCACCTTAATTCAGTAACATATTCACCTCATCTCAAAATTACTCTCAACATTTTAGGATTAGTTCATTAACATCACACTTTGTTAAGAGTTCTAATCATTTTACTGCTCCAGTCTGGAGCTTATCTGAGGCTTACAAGCCAGTGGACGTTAACATGACCAAAAGGCCATTTCATTAATGCCTAGTGGCTTTCCTGGATGTGGCCTTAATTAATTTATGAGATAGTTTCCAGTGACTTCTAAGCTCCTCTAATTTATGAGAGTTTACAAGCAACTGTAACATTCCTTAATTTATGGCATAGTCTGTAAGTGACTTCTATGTTCCCCTTTGCAAACTTACTTCCTACTATTACAAACTTAAACTAGTTAAAAACTTATTCTGCTTGTAAACTGATTTGGGGGAGAGGGGAAAGTTGACCAAGAGGACCAGAAAAAGATAACATTTTTATGTACTTCCAAATTCTCTTTATGTCTTTGAAGGGAGTCTTAGAAGAAGCCAATATATAGAGGACTTGGTACCTGGTACAGTAATGCCCCTGTCCTTAGCTTGCCACTTGGACACTTTAGTGAATTTCACTATGGATTCATTCTGAGACTCTCCTTCTTGATTGAACTAAGATATCTGGCTCCCAATGGGAGAGATCATTCCATCTCTGTCGTGTCTGATATGTTCTTATCTGTATAACTTCTTTGATTTAGGTTTGTTATCCACATGGATAAAATAATTCATTTACTCTTCACTGTGTGTGTTGAAAGTGGCATTTGGTGGCAAGAGAGTCATGCCATGAATATATAGCTTTAGGCATATGTCCCCTATTAAAGAGTTACAATCAGGAGCTCAGCTTGAAGGTAGAAATTATTTCCTCTAGACTAACAATACTAAGCAGGGTGGTAGTAGGTAGGATGAATGGATAGACACAATTTTATCTCAGTACTTACCATCTCTAAGAACAGAGTTGTCAGTCTCTGGCCCCAAACATTTGCTTTCTATGCTGGAAGGAACCAAAATGACTCTTGAAGACTGGCAGAACAGAGCAAACTCCTGCACTATCTATTTATGTTTCTCTGTGAACCATATTTAGTTAGACCTATGTAGATACACATAATTTACATGGGCACAGTATACACACCATCTGTTATATGGATTTTAATATAATTACTTTCCTTGGTCATTCAATGTATTTTTTAATGTCTTTAAATAAATCTTCTGAAAAGGGATCCAGAGACATAATAAGACTGCCTAAATCTATAAAACCAAAATGTTTAAGAACGTCGGGACCAGAGGATCTCCAAGGTTCCTTCTAGTTCTAAAATTAAGTAATCAAAGGCTGCAAGGAAGCATTTGTGAATGTTAACCTGATAAACATATAGAACTACTAAAGTAGTCAGAAAAACCAAGTCTTTAATCAGGAAGGAGATGGTGCTCAATATTTGGCCACCACACAGAGCCAAGGGCACTGGGACTCTGGCAACAATGTCTCTGAGAGGATCACCATCACCCCATGAGGTGATTCTCTGAAGAACAATAGAATTTAGGGAACTTATATACCATTTGGAGAACCAAGGACAGGGAAGTCTGATTGATTGACATTGCCATGGCTACAAGGAAATGCGAGGTCTGACTTACACTAACAGGATGTAAACAATCCTGGGAAAGAAATCACAGTCAGTGGCCCTGACGTCAGGGAGTGGCTCACCTACACAAGTCACTACAAGTTTTTTTTTTTTTAATTTAAAAAATTTTAATACAAACTTAATATAAACTATTTCAGTCCCTCAATATGTAAGACACTGACTCAAAATACTTTTATACCATACTCTTCAAGTATTGGTCAAGATAGGTACAAAATTAATATTGATGATTACATTTTCTTCTATAATATATAGCAAACATCTTTACACTTTTAACAGAAAACACAATTTTTTTTTTGGGAAAAAGCAAATATTCATACATTTTAATTCCACCACTAAGGAATATGCTATACACAATTTTTAGAATAGTTGATGTCTTTAAGATGCACGGGTGTTGGTCCTCTTGGGAAGGATCCCATACAATAGAGGAAACTTCCAAGATTAAAAGGGTACTTAGCATTTAATAGAGATCTACTAGTTCCACCCTACTAGGACCATTAAGTACCTCCAGGTCTATTATTCAATCTGAAATGGCAAAGTCTGGGACTTCCCTCAGAATGAATTCTCAGGGGACAGGGGCAGAATGGGAGGCTCCAGATCTCAATTTAAAAGGTACAAAGATAAGAGAAAGGACAATCCCCTGCAGACAGAGAGGGTGTTTAGAGTCATGAAATACTTGTGGCTCCAGAATAAAGTATTCAAGGCAGGTACCATAGGGCATCTAAGTGGCACAGGCACAGAATGCTGAGCCTGAAATCAGGAAGACTCATCTTCCTGAATTCAAATCTGGCCTCAGACACGTATTAGCTGTGTGACTCTGGGCAAGTCACTTAACCCTGTTTGTATCAGTTTCCTCATCTGCAAAATGGAGGAGGAAATGGGAAACCACTCTAGTATCTTTACCAAGAAAACCCCAAATGGGGTCCCAATGTGTCAATCGTGACTGGAACAGCTGAGCAACAAAATAACTTTGGCCATGAAACATTTCTCAGGTTCTGAATACTTCAAGTCAGGCAAAATGATAGAGAAAGCTTTGGCAAAGTATCACATGCCATTAGTGACATTGTATTCTTGAAGTCAATACCAGTGGAATTCAAGGTCTAGCAATTCTATCAACTTTGAAAGGGTTGAATAAAAGCCTGGAACAGACTATATGTCTGTCGTCCTAGATCTAGCTTATCAAAGTTTATTTAATGTTCATTTTTTACGTATTTTATTTTTTCCAATTACCCATAATAACACATTTTAAACATTAATTTCCTCAAATTTTGAGTTCCAACTCCTCTCCCTCCCTCCCTCCCTCTTCTCCTCATTCCCTGAGACAGTGAGAAATTATATCTATACTCTAGATTAATTTAGAAGTTCATTAACAGGTTGGCTTTAAGGTTAAAGACCATCTATCCATTTGCTAAGCTATGGAAGGATCATAGGATCCTCAATTTAGAACTAGAAGCATTCTTAGATGTCATTTAGTCCAACCCTTTCATTTAATTGATGAGGACCTTGATCCTCAAAGAGGCCCATTTGCCCAAGGCTACCCTTGGCAGGCCAGGGATTTGGACATAGAACCTTTGGCTCTAAATCCAGGACTACTTCTAGAGCACCATGAGTAAATGAAGAGGATGTGTAGTTTGTTGACAGATCAATCCCTGGGCTTTTACTGAAGAAGATCTGGGTTATAAACCAACCTCAGACAAATAGTTAAAGATTATCTGACCATGGTCAAGTCACAGCTTCTGTGGGCCTTAGTTTTCTCAGCAAGATATGATAATATCTTTAGTATAGGTTTATTTCCAAGGTTGTGGAGAAGATTAAAAATTACAGGATCACAACTGTAGCATAGGAAGGATCTTGTTTGGGGATCCTAGGTGAATTAAAATGCAGACATCCCTAGAAACCAGTACAACCTTTATTTTACAAAGAACATAAAGCCAAAGGTGAGCCAGTGAGTAAATTTACATAAGGTGCTTTGCAGACTTTAAAGTAATTTTTAAAATATCAAAATTTTTTTTCCTGTACCCGTGTAATTATAGACATTGGGAATTTTGAAATAATAATAAACAAGAGGGTTTAGTTTTTGAGCACTAGCAAGAAGTCCTCCTACAAATACTACAAAACCAGTATTTAAGAAACACATTGAAAACACTATGCTTTTTGACAGATGGCAAAAAATCTAGGTCCTTCGTGGCTAGCATGAGAAATGATTTTTCCTCAATATGGTTTATGGTCTTTATGCCATTTTATACTTTGCCTTCCCTGAGATGAGTTTCCCATCTCAGTTTTATTTATTTATTTATTTATTTATTTATTTATTCCTGGGGCAGCTGTTAATGCCACTGCTTTGCATTCACTACATTCAGGAAGTATTTTAGATGCCATGGCAGATCCCCAGAAAAGCAGGTCTTTGGTTCCTGGGGACAGTAGATGTCATGACTATTTCTATTCAAAGAGATATTAACAGTTATTAGAGGAATACAATTCTTCAGTATGCTGGGTGGGGTTAAAAAAGAACTCTAAAATAATTCAATATAAATGTTGGCATATCAGTTCTTAATGGTTTAAGAATTAGAAAGGGATATATTAGCAGATCAGGGCAGGGGACAGAGAGCCAGCCATGAGAGTCAAGAAGACCTGGCTTTATGTCTTATGTACTCTGAGTGTTAACCTCCCGCTATCATAGGCAACACTTTGAGACTAAATTGCTTCATAAGACTTACCTATCTACATTGGCAGAGGGAGCTTATTTATGCTGAATGAACAAAAATTATTTATGCTTATGAACAAAAAAAGGCAGCACAATAGGGTTTTGAAATGCAATCAAACAGCTTTTGAGTCAGTTCAAATTTGATTGAACTAACCAAATGACGAATAAACATTTTGGTAAAAGCCAACAACAAAAGCAACCAAATGGTTTTGAAGGAAAAATTTCTTGCCTTTAATATTCAAGAAGCCGCTCAGCTGTACCCCTCACTTACTTTGAACCACTCAACCACTGGTAGTTGCTGGTAGAAAATACTTTCTGTTTAAGTGGAATTTTAGATGAGGATAAGATAAGGATTGGATCTATTTTGCTTTAAACAATATTCGTTCATTCCTATTATTACTTATATTCTATTTGTTGTCTATAACCAGTATCTCACTACCTTCTAACTTACCTTCCTTCCCCCAACCATCATCCAAAGATTCTGGGTCCCATCAATCCTAAAACTACTTTTTAAAAACTATAACAGAATTTATTTGTCATATGTGAGAAGTACAAAAAACTCAGAGATCACCAAGTATAAATCCTGCATTAAACAGAGGGTTAAATTGTGGATCATAGATAATAATAATAGAAATAATAGCTAACTTTAGGAAAATTTCTAAATATGCTCATGAAAAAGGTATTTTCCAATTTTAACTAAAAATGAAAAACAAGTTCCTTAGCATTCACCAATTCACGTAACATACAATATGACTATCACATATGAATCAGTCTTCATGGAAAACTCATAAAATACAAAGTATTCATAGGAGCCTAAGAACAAATACAGAAACAGAAAGCACTCAAATACTTTATTAGACTCCTATGGATGGTAAAGATACTTTGAGGGGCTGGGGAACATATATTTCTCATTCATCTTGGGCTGGGCTGTATGAAAAACTTATAGCAATTATAGGGAAGGGGTTAGCATGGCCTGAATCTTTTGGGTTCCACATGGCTTTTACTTTTAGTCCTTCAACTACAGGAAATATTCCTATTCCAAGAAACTTTTGTTGAGGAAATTTCTCAATGATCAAACTTAAGAACTCTAGATCTTTAAGAAAATTTTACATTTGCATGAAAAGTTCATTCTTAGGGTATTTAATCTCTGACCTTTTCTTAGAAAAGGAAACAGAAAGATATAAAAAAGTGACTGGAAAATAGCAGTCCAGAAATTCATTTCTTAGACTTTCTACGTATTCATTTGTAAAGCACTATGACTGTACTTTACACTCAAAGGAAAAGAGAAAGAAATCAGGAAAAGAAAAAAAAAGACCACATTGTTTCAGAGTTCACTTTTATAGACCAAAGGGAAAAGATGATTCTTCTAACAAAGAATTCCCTTTTACAATACTGACACTTAATTGTGGGTCATTTAGAAGTGGCTCCTGTGTCTGAGACCTAATCTGAGGAAGATCATGTATTCTCTCACAAAAATATTAGAATACGCAGATGTTTCAGAAATCCAGGGGTGATTCCCAGTTAAAAATGGCATTGCAAAAGGTCATATAGGAACCCAGATTTATCAGATAGAACACAGAAATTATCTTTTAAAAAGCCCACCATATTGAGACATGGCCAAGAAAAGTCAGAAAAGTATCAATAGTCTCATTCATTAAGCCAACGACTACACAAAAAGACAACTATAAGTATTGGAAGCAGCATCTCACCAGGAAAGCCATCATAAATTTAGGTAAACAGGCTGAAATACTACAATATTCAAACTGGTTTGACCTTTGGAAGGGACAGAGCATGTAGTATCTGTCTTTGTATAATAAACAACAAAGCTTAACTAGGGTGGTCAAACCTACCAGTGCTTTGACTTCAAACTACTGGGAGAGATGACTAGTGGTAGAAACCTAGGAAATAAAAATCAGCACCATAAAAGTCCTGATAACTACTGTTAAGAGTAGTAGCCTGGCTCTGGTAGAAAAAAAGAAACATGCAGATATTAAGAATGATGATAAGAATCGAAAGAAAAAATACCAAACACTATAAAGAAATATTATGGGTGAAGAGGTAGATCCTGAAGAAGTAAATCCCAATTCCATGACAAAAATTAGCAAATCATCAGAGGGGAAAAGGAAAGCATCTTGATTATAAGAATTATAAAAGTACCTCAAAGAAGGAAAGCAAGTGAAAATTAGAAATAAAATACATATTCTGGGAGAAAGAATCTGAAAGAAGATAAACAGCATAAAACAGATGAAAAATAGAAAAGACTGAGAACCCAATGGCTCCATGAAATGAGAAAGAATCTTAAAATAGAATCAAATGATTAAAAAAATAAAAGAAAATGTTACAAACTTATTATCAAAATAAATTACTTGGAAAACAGATCAAGAATGAACAACTTATGAATCATCAGATTATCTGAAAACTATGACTCTTAACACCCTTAGAAAGAAAGTCCTCTATGTCATATTTCAAGAAATCATGAATAAACATTGCCAACATTTGCTAGAAAAAGAGAGCCAAGTGAAAATAGAAACAATTTACTGGGTATATGCTGAAAGAAAGCTTTAAATGAAAATTCCCAATAATATTGTAGCCAAAATCCATAGTTTCTAGGTTAAAAATAAAAATACTACAAAGCAACTAGAAATAAAGAACTGCAGGACAAGATTACATAGGACTTGGTAGTAAGTTCTATAAATGAGAAAAAAACTTGAAATGATATTTTTTAAAAAGTAAAAGATGAAGTCAAGAATAACTTACTCTGCTATAATGAGTGAAATAGTGGAAGTGAATAGACCTTTTATGGAACTTACAAGCATTTCTGATGAAAAGACTTGAGCTGAGTTCATACTTTGAACTGTAAATAGTAGAGTCAAAAAGAAACCTGGAAAGATCAAGAAATCTGATCACATTGAAAGGTGCTATATGGAGATGAAATACTAAACATTCTAACAAGAGTTGAATCAACAAAGTGGTTCTTAAAAAAAACTTAATGTTTACAAGGTTAACAATTCAAACAGAAGAACTTGTGGTTATTTTTTCAGTTTTGATGGTTTTAAGATAGGAAAAATGTTATAGAAAAATAGGAAAGTGCTAGAGAAAAAAATGAAACACAAAGAAGTGGAATTTAGTATTTTTTTTAAATTGAAGTACTCAAGAGGAAGAGTATACAGACATGAATAAAGGAATGAAAGGATGGACTTTGCATGAACCTTATCTTATCTCAACTTGACAAAAGAGAGTGAAACACAATCACACATATATATGCAACCAAAGAATTTGGTTTAGTAATGCATTAAACTTACTAAGGAAATAAAGAGAAGGGTATGCCAAGAAAATTAGAGTCAGGGAGAAAATAGATATAAGGAAAACAAACATCAAAGAACATCAAGGGGATATTAAAAGGAAATAAAATATAAGAACAAGTGAAGAGTGTCTTGATGAGGAGATATGAGAAGGAACAGTGAAGTAGAAGCAAATTGCTTCAGTTACAGATCACTGGTGATGATTATATATTTTCACTATCATCTTCTTTGTTAAGAGAGAAGCATCAAGCAAAGAAAGGAAACTATATAAGATAATATGGAGAGAAATGAACAACTAACAATAGTAACTGTGAATGTGAATGGGATGAACTCACCCACAAAATGGAAGAGGATAGGATAATAGCTTAGAAAGCAGACTATAACAATCTGTTGTTTATAAGAAACACAGATGAAATATTAATACTGTGATAGAGATATGAAGAAAGAAATTTTTGCAGGACTTGTGGACCAAGATGTAAAGAATGCAAAAGTCAGGGTTCCAACAGAATGTCCCTGGTTGGTGGCAGTTGGAGCTGAGGGAGGGGCTTTTGGTCTCTGTGTCTGGCACTGGAAGTCACTCTTTTCCCTAGAGGCTTTTGCTGGCCTCACTCTGAGAGGAGAAACTGGGCTTTTGAACTTGGTCTCTCTCTATGGCTCTGAACAGTTGGAGTTGACCAGGGGGCCTTTTGGTCTCTGGATCTCTGACTGGGGAACACACACTTGCTCCCTGGAGGTTTGAAGTTGGCTGAGAGACTTTTGTGAGGCTGACTTGGCTTTTGGACTTTATCTCTGGCTCGGAGTAGTGGAAGCTGACCAGGGGAGAAGCTTTTGAGTTGGTGATCTATTTGGCTTTTGAGCTGGCCAAGAAGAAACTTAGAGACTTTTTAACTTTGTTTCTTTCTGGGGTTAAGCTGAGAGATCTAGCTGATTTGTGAAAAAGAAGAAAGATTTTGAACTGCTGTTATCCTCCATCTTTCTAACTGTCTAAGAGACACACTTGTGACTTCCTATACCCTTAATTTTACCTCATTTAGATTAGGGAAATTCCTCATCCCTCTTACCTTAGTTTCCCATCCTGTTATCCCAATAAACCCTTTGACTGAGAAAATAACTAGAATATGATTATAATTAACTGAGGAGGGAGGGAAGGAGCCAATGGCTTCAAAGCGGAGGTGAGGGAGGCAAAAGGGAGAGGTTGGTTAAGGGAGGGAGTGAGAGAGGAAGGGGTTTAGGAAGTAGATTGATCCATCAGCAATCAGTAGGAATCTATAGGCAAACCCCAGAGTGTCCCCTGTGTACCAGCATCTCTGTGTGTGTGTAGTATCCCCCAGCACTTCTCTGTATCTACCTCCATTACTATAAGCAGGTTCAGATTCCTTCTCTCTAGTCAGCCAGAGAACAACAGTGATTGTGAAGAAACAGTTTTCCTTCAGTTTATCCTCTCCATTTCAATCAGTAACAGTTTCCAGTCAGTTTACATAGTTTATTACATCACACAGAGTTAAAAGGAGAGCCTGAAGCAGAATTTATCATAATTTTAGTAAACAGAAATCTAGAACCTCATGAAAGAGTGAGGAATTTCTCAATGCTGATAATAGCCTATATTGATGAGTTTTTATGATTATCAGAAACCTTGATATGATTTCATTAATCTTTATATTAACCATGTGAAATAGTAGTTATTATAGCTGTGGTTGTTGTTTCAGTTGTGTCTAACCCTTTGTAACCATATTTGGATTTTATTTTTGCAAAGATACTAAAGTGGTTTGTCATTTCCTTCTTTGCTCATTTTGCAGATAAGAAAATGAGGAGTTCAGGTTATCTGACTTTCCCAGGATTATCTAGTTAATAAGAGTCTAAAGTCAAACTTGAACTCAGAAAGATGAGTCTTCTCTGAACTAAAGCTCAGAAATATTAAGTGACATGCCAAATGTTACATAGATAGTAAGGAGAGAAACTAGTACCAGAAACAAAATGTTCTGATTTCAAGTCCACTGTTTTGTTTATCCAATTACTTTAACATCTCAACTTGTCCTAATCACAAAATACTCCAGTGCAGTTACTACCCATTTTCTATTTTAGAAATCAAATTCATGTTTAATAAAATGTTAAAATTATGATTTTCTTATCTTTTGGGAAATTATATGAGAACTCAAATGAAATATATGGACACATATGTATCTATATACTTATATGTGTGTACGGAATTCTTATTTGTTGTCATCCTGGCTCAGGTTATTTTCAAACTTATAAGGAGGTCATGATGTAAGGGTTGTTAAATATGGACTCTCCAAGAGTTTCACTAGTATGTATGAGGTACTAAAAATTCAACGTAAGTCCTCCAATGCATTTGGTACATCTCCATGGAGAAATTATGTCAATACGTGATCAAGAGTCACATAAAAAGATGACAAATATTTGCGTACCACTTCTTACATATAATGTCAACCCTATCCCCTTTTCTATGTGTGATTTTGTGTCTCTCCTCTCCTCTCCTCTCCTCTCTTCTCTTCCTTACCAAGTAGTTTTAGAAACCACATCAAATTCCTTATATCTGTCATATGAAAATATAGTTTTGGGAAAAAGGATATTTTGGATATCTTTAACCTAAAAACCTTTCTTCTTTCTTCTTTTCCTCCTCCTCCTCCTCCTCCTCCTCCTTCTTCTTCATCGTCGTCGTCATCATCTTCTTCTTCCTCTTGTCCTTTGTCTGTCTCTGTCTGTCTCTTGTCTTTCTGTCTCTGCCTCTCCTTCTCTGCCTGTCTGTCTCTCCATTCATTACCAGATGTGATAGTTGTTTCTACAACTCATGCTATCAAAGTTCTAATGGTAAACCTGAGGAAGAGACTATATTTCTACTTCTTTATACATAATTCTAAATTTCCACTGGTGTTCTTCCTATTTAACAAATCATGTGAGATTCACTCTTTTAACTGTTATTCAGAAGTATTTTCTAAGTAGATGCTAAAGCAATAAAATAACTCTAAACTAAGATGTTATTCTCCCACTTGGTGTACACAATGTCCATAGGGAGGGTGAGTGCAAATTTATAGAAACTTTTGTTTCTGTAATACATTTGTAATCAGTTGAAAATTGACAAGCACTTTTAAGCACTTGATTTATTTCAGGTACTGCATAAGTGCCATGACTACAAAGATAGACAAAAAAAATCAGTCCCTACTTTCAAGGAGCTCATAGACTAATTGGGGATACAAGATGTAAATGACTCTATAAACAAGATATACACAGGATAAATTCAAGATAATCAAAGACAGAAGGCATTAAAATTAAAGGGGATCAGGAAAGACTTCTTGTCGAAGGTGAGCCTTTAGCTATGACCTGAAGGAAGACCAGAAGGTTAAAATGATAAGACAGAATTCCAAGCATAGGAAACAGCCAGTGAAAATGTCCACAGCTGGCATATTAAATGTCTTGTTTGAGGAATAGGAGGCCAGTGCTGATGGAATGCAGAATACTTGGGATTGAGTAAAATATAAAGAGATTGTAAAGATAGGAAGGTACCAAAACATGAAGGGGTGAAATGAATCACCTCTCTGACATGTTGGCAAACCAAAATTCCCATTTCTGCCATCTTCATCCTAACTAGGCAACATGTATTTGTCCTATAATTACCAAGTAATTTTAGAGACAATGAGTTTCCTGGTTATTAACATCAAATTCTTCTATCAGTCATATGCAAATAAAATTCTGGGAAAGAGACATTTTGGCCATCTTTAACCTAAAAACTTCTGAAGAACCTAAGCTTAATAAATGCTTGTTGACTTTTTGACTTCACCAAATGAACTTTTTTTCTGTAGATTGTTTTTGTCAGTATTTCCCTCAAATCATTCTTATTTCTGACCCTTTCCATTAGCAAAATTGTCCATATCCAGAAAAGGCAACTCCTTACACATAATTTACTAATATGTAGTATGAATCAGTGAAAAATGGTTGGATTTTGAATCAGGAGACTTCTGCTCTGTTCTGACTTTTCCATTAGTTAATTATGTGACCTTGCCCTCCATAGTCCTTCTTTCTTTCTTTCCTTCCTTCTTTCCTTCCTTCCTTCCTTTCCTCTTCCTTTCCTCCCTCCATCCCTTCCTCCCTTCCTCCCTTCCTTCCTTCCTTCCTTCCTTTCTTCCACCTTTGCTTCCTTACTTCTTTTTTCCTTCCTTCTTTCCTTCCTTCTCTTCCTTCATGAACTTTTGGTCTCATTTGAAAGCTGTTTCTCCCAGTTCCTGGCACATTTTCAAGTACAACGTTAATGATTGTATCCCAGATATAATCATTCAGTGCTAATGGAGATAATGATTGAAGGCATATTCCACTTAATCAGAGAAACTCTAGAAAAGGGGACCAGAAGTAAAGCTATTTCCTTAGAGGAGTTTATATCTCCTTCCTTTCTCCCTCCTCCTCATCCATTTCTTTCTTCATTGTATGCCCTGGTAGGCAACTAACTGCCCTTTAAACCAAACAATCATCTTTGGTATTTACATCAGGAGTTCATTCCAAGGCTGAAGATTCTTCTCTTATCCGGTAAGTCTTCTAGCTGCCCTATTCAGCCAGTGAGCTGAGACCAGTTGCAGAAAAATCTGCAGGTGTCTATTTCATCTTTCATTTCAAAGCAGGGAATCCCTGGCAACAGGAAGAACCATGCTGTGTCAGAGGAATAAAGTAGCCAATTATAGATGTGTGATTCTAGAGAATGAATCTGAACCTTTGTAAAGATAGCTGCTGAGATCAGGTAGCAATGCAATGGGGTGCAGTGCGCCACCTGATGAGCAGCATGTGGCATTCAGTGCTCAAGTGATTCACAGTGTTTTGGCTCACGTCATGTTTCCATTTTATTTTAACAATTGTGGTAGGGAATAACGGAGGTGAGGAAATGGATAAAGAGCTAGAAGAAAAGGAAATTTAGGCAAGCAGGGAGCTACTGCTGGGCAAACTTAAATATTCATAGAAAAATAATCCAATCCCTGTCCTATGTTATTCCATGTTAGTTAAATTCATAATTATCACGAAATAACTTACATTTATACAGTGCATTGTAGTTTACAGTGCATTTCATAAACAATGTCATATGGAGGCTCAATGAAGTCTTTTTTATTCAATATCTTAGATAGGCTCATAGAAGTATATCATATTCAATATTTTATATAGGCTAATAGACCCTGAGCTGGAAGGTCCCTCACAGTCCCTCTAGTCCAGGTCCCCTCATTTTATAGATAATAAAACTGAAGCACTGAGAAGAGAATGACTTCCCCAAGATCATATAAGTAATACAGATGATTGTATTATTCTTATTTTAGAGGTGAAGAAACTAAGGCTCAGATAGTCTAAGTGATTTGCCCACAGTCGCCCAGTTAGTAAGGGCCAAATGCAGGAGTTGAGCCCATTTTTTCTTTTCACCAAGTATTCTATGTGACAGTGTCTCATATTTTTTATTTAACTGTGAGCTCATAGGGCAACTAGGAGGCTCAGTGTGTTGAGAACTAGCCTAGAAGTTGAACATCCTGGGTTCAAATCTGGTCTTAAATACTTCCTAGCTGTATGACTATGGGCAAGTCATTTAACCCCAATTGCCTAGCCCATACTGCTAGTCTATCTTAAAACCAATACTTAGTTAGCATTGATTGTAAGATAGAAGGTAAGTTTAAAAAAATGAACTTTGAATTCCATAAAGGTAGCAAGTGTCCTTGCTAAAGCTTAGTGGTTGCTATAGTCCTCTGCACACAATTAGTGCATCCTAAATGTGAACTGAACATAGCTGAACTGAATTTAATTAAATGCATAAATTCTCTAATGGATACTGAAATGAAAAGTTTCAGGGATCAACGAGAAGACCAGTTTGTATAATGAATAAATCAATCAACATATATCATTAATATTAATACATATTAAGCATTTATTGTCTGTTAGTTATTGTGCTAGCTGGTAGGAATCAAAGGACAAAAGAAACAATCTCTTCTCTCAAAGAACTTACATTAGGGATAGCTAATGATGGGGAGAGGAGAGGAGACAGACAGACACAGAGAGAGACAGAGAGAGAAAGAGACAGACAGACAGACAGACACACACACACACACACACAGAGAGAGAGAGAGAGAGAGAGAGAGAGAGAGAGAGAGAGAGAGAGAGAGACAGAGATACAGAGACACAGAGAGAGAGAATTTCCCACCTATCTTCCAACTTGTTGTGCTTCTTCATCATGGTCCTAGGAACCACATCATCTTACAAGATCATATCAACAGTAGCTCTTATATCTCACTTTAAGGCCTCTAGGATTAGAAGACTGAATGGAGAGCTCCTCCCAAAAAGTCCATTTAAAGAGGATGTTGAGGCCAGTCAAACATGCCTTTTCCCACTTGGTTGCATTCCCCTTTGTATTTCTGCATCATGTTCCCATGTCTGGTACCTTCTCTTCTTGTGCCTGATGCCTTCCCTGTCTACCTCCCTTTACAGGCTCCTTTGGCATATGGTCTTTCCCCATTAGTTTGTAAGTTCCTTTAGAAACGGTACTTTTTTGTTTTTTGCATCCTTAGCATTTAGCACAGTGTCTGACACATAGTGGGCATTCTTGTTTATTGCCTGTGCTATTTGTCTGTTTACTAATCTATTATATATCTATTTAAGATTAATGGAAAATAAAGGAACTTATCCTTGGATGGAGTACTTCCTGGAGAAGTCCAGGAAACCTACACCTAGTACTGAGCCTCTCATTAGCAGAGGTTTTAGTTTTATTCCCCCATCAAGTTCTTCGAACTTCCAAAAAGTCGCATGACATAGGAGAGATGAGGAGTAAAAACTTTTACTTTATCTCCTCCAAGCAAGTTAAACTTTAAGCTTGCTTCTTTCCCATTAGTCCCAACTTGGTACCATCTTTTCCTTTACATAGATACTCAAGGCTCAGTCATTTGCTACTTATGTACAACTAATCTGATTGGGACATCCTCATTATTCATCCCTCCAAATAGTATTCATGTATAGGAAGACACTAGGAGCCTGATTTCCATATATAGTCCTACTCATTGAAGGCAGATCTGTCAAAGACTTGTGTTATATCTCCCAGTGTAACCCAGAACCAGATTAAAATGCAATTGGTAAGGGACAGTGAGGTGTTTGAGTGGACAGAGAGCCAGACTTAGAGATGGGAGATCTTGGATTCAAATATCGCCTCAGACATTTCTAGCTATGTGACCTTAGTCAAGTCATTTAACCCCAATCACCTAGAAGAAGATAAGATGCTTCCCTATCCCCATGTTATTGGTAAATATTTAATGAAATAAATAAAAACACAATAGAATATAGAAAATTTCAATATGTAGTTTTTAAAGTCAATGTGTAGCAGACTGGGATCTTTATGCACAGTGTAGTGGCCCTATTTTCTAGCTGAGTTTGACACCTCTGACTTAAGGGATCAGCTCAGAGATATAATTGACCAGCTTGCACACTCACTCTCACATTTACTCTGCCTTCAATATTCTGGGAGTCAAAGTTTCCAAGCCGTCCACACAGTCACTCTTCACGGGGCTCAGATTTTTAATATATATGCTCTTTCTTGACTCACTTGCAGAACAGCAGAAAGGCTTGAGAAGAATGAAAAGGATTTGAAGAAGAGAAGAAAGAATAGTATAGAAGAAAGTATCAATAAGGTAAGGTAAAACAAGAGTAATACAAGGAAAGGGATTAGTAAGAGAAGAGAAAGTTGCCTGTGAGTGTGTGTGTATAGAGTCAAGTTGATAAGAAGATAATAAGGTAAAAAGGAAAGAATAACATCAAGATGAAAGACCATATCAGTAGTTACAGTAACTACAGGGATTAATTATCTCACTTAAAGAAAGTATGGCTGGTAAGAAGGGTTTTCAGAGTAGGGCATACAATGCTTGTATTTATACCTCAGCAAAGTTACTCAAAGGGCACCCTAGTTTTCTTTAGAGAAGAAAAGGTAAAGGGACTCGGGAATATATGTATCTTTCCCATGTTTTCAAAGAGAATGTGAAGTGTTTCTTCTTTTTTAAAAAGAAGAAATATTTTAAATGGAAAACAAAGAATAGGGTTTAGAAGAGGCAATGGGAAATCTTTGTCTAGACCAGCAGTTCTCAGCCTCTCAATTTGTAGCAATGAGAATACATAATGCATATCAGGTATTTACATTCTGAATCATAACTGTAGCAGAATTACAGTTTTGAAGTAGCCACCAAAAGAATTTTTGGTTTGGGGTCACTGCAACATGAGGAACTGTATTGCGGGGTCACAGTATTAGAAAGGTTGAGAACCACTGGTCTAGACTCAGACCCAAAGATCTAGAGCAAAAATGATCCTCAGAGATAATCTAGTCCAATCTCCTTGAGATTTAATGATGGATTCCATGTCACACAGACAATATGCATCAGAAGAAACATTTGAAGCTTGATTCTCTGATTTATAGCCTATGTTATGAGGTAGGAGAGTAGGAGGATATCATAAAGAGAACAGGAATATTTGGAGTTAAAGGAGAAAATGAGGCTATCCCTAAGACCTTTTGTAATGGACACTCCGAAGGAGAAGCAGCCATTTGTCCCCCAAGGCATGATGATACAGAGGTACAGTTGCAATAAAGTGATAGGTCATCTACTAAGGGCCAGAATATGAAGAGATGCATGAGTAGCAATGATTGTTTGTTACCAACTCCTTAGGCAATGGGCACATAGTCAGCTACTCGCCAATCCAATCACGACAAGAGAAAGAAGTCTGTTGTCTTCCTAGGGCATGTTTGCAGGATGTGTCAAAAAATATGCAAAACATTGCCAAATCAGATTCTTCTGAAGCTTTTCTGGTGATTCACACATGCTCAAAGATTGTAGAGACTTGGGAAAAAATCTGAAGAATTCAGGGCACAAGAAGTGTTTTTTTATCTTAGCTACCATTTGTTGGTAAGAGCATCGGCTGTGCTGCAAAGTAACTAATGAATAGGAAAGCATCTAAGAATGAGATTTGGATTTTTAGACAATTTCTTAAAATATAGGAGTGACAGGATCATGACCTGGGATGAAGTTTACTTACTATAAACTGATAAGAATCATTTACCTAAAATCCAGAAATCCCATCAACTGTGATTTTAATTGAAAAAGAAGGGATAGGAAGAAATTGCTTATGGAAATCTACAAAGTTACATACCATACCTGATCCATAGAAGTAAATTTGACTTCAGTCACCACATACTCTGGGTGGGGTGAAACTCATGGCTAGAATATGTTCCTGCAAGAATATATCTTTTGCAAAAGAAGCAGGATGGTTATATGGGTGTATAATGGAATAGCATTATATAAGAAAATATTCATGTAAGGAAATCCAGGAAACATATGGAGGCAAATTTGGTGAAAAGCATTTGGGTAAAGATCAACCCAGGAAAAAATAGAAGTAATCATGAATGTAGATCTTGTTAGGAAGGGAAAATATAGGTAGAGTTTAAGAAATAGACAATAAATAGTCTGGGCTAGAAGATAGTAAAAAAAAATTAACCCTTCCTTTCTATCTTTGACTCAGTACCATATTTTGGTCCCAAGGCAGAAGAAGAGTGGTAAGATCTAGGTAATAGGGGTTAAGTGACTTGCCCAGCTTCACAAGTTAAGATGTGTCTGAATCAAGATTTGAACTCAGGACCCCCTGTCTCTATGCATGCCTCTCAATCCACTGAATCACTTGGATGCCCAAAGAAGATAGTCAAATTTGGTGGATTCAGAGCTGACTATATGAGAGGGCATTACAATTTAATATCAGTTTAAAAGCAGGTTGGTAATAGACTGTCCTGGAAATCACTGACTTAAGTAAAGGCAAAGATTGCATGTTCATGCAATTTTCAGACAATACAAAACTCAAATAGCTAATATACTCTATGAGCTAATATTTGTACATTGTAAACCTCATGGCACCATATAGATGTTAGCTATTATTATACCTATTATGATGATGATTATAGATCCAGGCTGTAGGTACTGGCACCAACTAACTAAGATGAAATTTATTAAGGATAAATGTTATCTTCAATTAGGATTTAAGAAATCATCTTCCTAATCAAAGGTGGAAGAGAAACTGCCAGTCAATAGTTAAGTTGAAAAGATTCTAGAGTTTTAGTGGCTGCAGACCTCATTTAAGGTATTAGTCTGATAAGGAAAGAAGGAAGGAAACAAATTTTTATTAATCACTTCCTATGTGCCAGGCAAATTGCTTTATAAATATTGTCTCATTTGATCCTCACAACAACCCTAGGAGGCAGGGGTTATTAGTATCCTCATTTTATAGTTATTTTTAAAAAAGGATACTAACTTGAGTTTTATGAATGGAAGTAAAGCATCCAGGACTTGGAGATGTTCATGTTGTTTCCTCTGTCCCAATTAGAGCACTGTCAGGATGGTATGTTTAGTTCTGGGTGCTGCCTCTTTGAAAAGTTGCCTTGTGTCCAGAAGAGAACAACTAGGATACTTAATGGGTTGGTTTTCAGGCTAAGACATGAATAATTGAAAAAAATGGGTCTTGGTTTAACTGAAGAAGTAAAACCTTAGAAGGGATGACTATGTTCAAACTTGTGAAGGACTCTTATTTGGAAAAGGGGTTAGACTTTTTCTGCTTGGTCCAACAGGGCAGAACTGGGAATGTTGGAGGAAAAATGCAAAAATACTTAAATTTGATTTAAGAGGAATAAGTACTTCTTGACATTGATGCTATTTAAAAGTGGATTGGGTTGGCTTGGAAAATATTGGGTTCCCCCAACTTCTTTGGAAGTCTTGAAATGCTGGACAGAGGACTACTTATTATGTACGTATAGCAAAGAGGGATTCTTGTTTTAAGTAAAAGTTGGATTTGCTTCGGGTGCCCTTCTCAATTCTTTGACTCTGTGGGAGGTATAGTATAATGGATAAAGCACTAGGCTCAGAGTCAGAAAGACCTGAGTTTGAATCTTGCCTTGAACATTTATGATCTGAATGACTTTGGGCAAGTCAATTACTTCCTGGTGCTATTACTTTTTCTATAAAATGAGTTATGTTTGATGACCAAAGACCCTTTACAGTTCTAAGTCTATGATTGGGTGACTCATATTTCCTTCTTTTTCTTCCTCTTTTTCATCCTTTTGCTCCCTACAACTTGATCCTACTAACATATTGAACACACACACACACACACACACACAGAGTGACAGTTAAGATACAATTTTTACTCCTTTCTATTCTTTAACATCAATGTCAAGGGGAAATCGACTCTCCCCAAATGACCCAAGGGAAAACGAACATACAACAAGCTGCATCTCTTGAAGCCTTGGATACTCAGAAAAACTCCTTTCAGACTTTGTCATAAAACAAAAGATACAAAACCTCAGAATGGAAGATGTGAAGAAAATCTGGGTGCAACAGAAGTATATCAGAACACAGGGTAATAGGAAAAGAGAATAAAGACAGCATTAGAAAGGGAGTGCCTGCTTGCTGGGAAGGAAAATTGCCAAAATATAAAGTCCATTGAATTGGTCATAAGCATGTCAAAGTTGTGGTGAGGTGTTTAAATCCTAGTCCTAGCATTTCTATTGCTGCAAATCGCACAACATCTCTTTGGATTCCAGTATTTTCAGATATAAAATGGTAGGTCTGAATGATGAAAGTTAGTCTACTAGTTATATTATGAAAAATTAAAACCCTAACTTTACTAATTTCTATGACTGTGGACAAGTGATACTCTATCTCTGAGTCTCAGTTTTATTATCTGTACTATGGGAGGGTTGGGCAACATGATCTATAAGGTCCCCACTAGATCTGAATTCTTATGATCTTGACTAAAAATATAATCCTCTCTTTCCACCTCCTGCTTGGCAATATGCCTTGAATAATCTTCTGGATTAAGATAATTTGTGTCTAGAGATACCTTTGTTAAAATGGAAAAGACTAATAATAGACAATATCTATATAGCATTTTATGGTTTGCAAACCACTATTATAAGAGCTTCATGAAAAATAACCTAGTGAAGTAACTACTATAATTAGCCCCATAACAGATGAGGAAACTGAGGCCTTTCATTCATTTTGGATCATAAAGATAATAAACCTTTAGCAGAATTCTGTCTCATAGGATTTGAACTCGAGTCTTCCTGGTTTCAAGTCCAACATATTAGCCAATGTACCATTTAACTGTCTTTCTAATTGGCACCCATATGAGCATGGATGCTTTTAGATTAAGAATGGGTCACCTAGTAAAGCCTTGAGGTAATGGGGCATAAGTCAAATAAGTTTCAAAGGGAAGAAAGAAAGGATCATTAATAGGGAACCTTGAACAGTGTAGATTTAACAAAAGTATCTCTGGAAACAAATCATCTTAATCCAGAAGAATATTCTAGGCATATTTAAGATATGAGGGTATTGTGGTAGTTTATCAAAAGAGAATTCAATGGCAAGAGGGTGGAAACCCCCAAAACAAGCATTATCTATGACTAGTTGTACAATGGTAACAAATAGAGTGTGAGTTCTACCTGGGTTCTGAGCCTGGTGCACCCTGTAACTCTGTGATATTGGGCACCAACTTTCTGAGCCTTGTTTCTTCATCTATAAATGGGGGAGACAATACTTTAAGCAGTCGACTTTCTGAGTTTGTACTCTGTGAAGTACAACAGGCTCAATGCATATAATTATTCCAGGGCTGAGGTATAAGAAAATGTGGCTTGATATGTTATACCCCTTGGACAGCAGGATATAGTTGATGTGCCTGCAGAAAACTTCAGCTGGTTTGAAATAATGGGAGGTTTCATTTTGGAGAAGGGACAAGGAAAGCTATCACTCTCGTGCCTTTTAGACACACTCCTGAGGGAAAGAATATTTATTATGAGTCAAGACAGGCTTTTCTATCTTTAGATAGGCTTAAAAAAAGTACCATTTCTGTGACTGATGAACTTCCCTCCTGCCATGGAGATATATGCCACAATTAGCAGAAGTTAATGGGAACAGTTTTGGAGAAGTTGTAATTGACTTGAGCCAACAGGACATAAAGCATCCTTCCACCTTCTCCTTCTACTGGGTAATTACTTGATAAATTTCAAGCTCCCTGAGCAGTCTGGGGGACTATAAACAAGTCTATAATACAACCTCTCTTCTTCTCTCTGTATGCCCTGCAAACACGCTTGAGCCACCCTCTGCATGCAAAAGGGTCAGCTTGCCTTCTCCTAGCTATGATTCAGTGGCAAGCACGTGCAAAAGGCTTTAGCTGGGAGATGGATGTTTAAGCAGATGATAAAAGACACCTCCAATCTTTCATTAAGTCCTAGCCTAGGAACAGAGGTTGCCTTCTTTTTGATGTTGCTGGTAATTTTTAGAAAGTGATTACCATATCAAAGCCCAGCTCACAGTGGTACAGGGTGAATCAGCTCAGTTTGGAAACCACATGCTTGAAAATGAGATTTTTCTGTGTCAGAAAGGTTGGTGACAAAACATCAACTCCATCAAGTCCAAGTTGGACTGGTTGTTATGCATGATTAGTTTGAAGAAGCTTAACTGACAGGAGAGCTAGTCAGATTTAGAGATTAGATGACTCTTACCATTGTTTTGGGACATTCATTCTCTCATTTAGTCAACTTGCATTGACTGATTGCATTCAGTCCTACATTATGCAGGATCTGGCCCCTGTTTGCTAGGTGGAGGGATAATGGTTGAGGGAAAGGATCATACATGGAAATGTCCTCTTCCCAAGCAGATTGCTGCCCATCAACAACTTCCTTTTAGGGAGGTGCTTGAAGAGTATCTAGTTTAAGTGACATACCTAGGATCACATAGCTAGTTAGTGTCAGAGATGGAATTTGAATTCACTTCTTCCCAATTCTCTTTTTAACACTCTAACTGCTATGGTACAATACCTCTATATCTGTAGGCTCCTGGGATTAGAGCTATCATTAACTACTTACATGTTTTTATCCCTGGCTACAAATTCTTTGGACCATTTATATTTCTTAGCACTTCTATTTGAAGGACTGGAAAAATAATCTTAAGACAATCTATTTTGTTACTTTTTGATTAGGTGAGGGAAGAGGCTAAATGATTAATTATGCAAGAGTTATGAATCACCTGTGGATTTCATTAATCTCTGTTCCCTTTCAGTGTGAAAAAATCAGGACATGGAAGTGCTACATACCCCCTACATTCCCCACTTCCTCTTCCTTCCACTGCTAATTCATTATTAGGGTTGTTCTCTTCTGAAAAGTACCATGCAAATTCCCTCTGGGTTCCTGCACTGAACACACTTCTTATTTTTGAAGT
Source organism: Monodelphis domestica (assembly GCF_027887165.1). Lineage (NCBI taxonomy): Eukaryota > Metazoa > Chordata > Mammalia > Didelphimorphia > Didelphidae > Monodelphis > Monodelphis domestica. Next base: position 59,394,099 of record NC_077234.1, read on the forward strand.
ATTTCTAATCCCTCCATTTTACAAAATTCACTCTTTCTTTCTTTCTTTTTTTTTTAATTCTTGCTTTCCATCTTGGAATCTGTACTTTATTGTGGCAATAGGGGCTAAGCCCAGGGTAGCACAGTTGGAAGTTACTGAGGCTAAATTTGAATACAGGATCTCCTATGTCTGGACCTGGGCAACCTCGCTAACCCCATTTATTTTGGTTTTTTTTTAAACAATCTTATATTTTGATAACAATTTTTATTTTCTTTTTACATTTTATAATCCGTGTTCCTTCTCCCCCTTGTCTCCCCTCCCCAAGGTGGCAGTTAATATGATATGGGTTTTACACCTGTTACCATACCATACATATTTCCATGTTCATCATGTTGTGAAAAGACATATGTTGCTTACACTAGAGAAAAATTCATGGAGGAAATAAAGGGAATGTTCTCCTGATTCTTTTCTCTTTGCTTTGCATCACTTCCTATAAGTCCAGTCTTTTTTTGCATGTGATTATTGTGTTTGTAATTTTTGTGGCATAATAGTATGCTATTACCTACAATGTGTTCAGCCATTCCTCAATTGATGGACATCACTTCAGTTTCCAGTTCTTTGCTACTATAAAAAAGCTGCTATAAATATTTCTGTACAAGTAGGTCCTTTCCCCCTATCTTTAATCTCCTTGGGATATAGACATATTAGTGCTATTTCTGGGTCAGTTGCTATTTATTTTATAAAGAAATTATGTTTTCTCCTTTTAAACCAATTATAGTATTCAGTTTCTCAACTTGCTTAGTCACAAAATTAGAATGATCATTTCTTTTGGTCTAAGTTTGACAATGTCCCCCACTCAACAATTCCATTGGACTCATTTGACTTTTAGGTACAGTTGTCATTTCCTCTGCTTGACATTTAAAGGTCTTCTCCATCTGATCCATTCCTATTGTTGTAGATTCCTTATATATTGCTACTCTACTTTTTCTCTACTGTCCAGGCAAATTGGTCTACTTTCTTTTCCTTATACTTGATACTCCATCTTCCATCTTTCTTTTGTACTGTATGTCCTCCATCCCTGAAATGCTTTCCCTACTCATACTCTATAATGTCTGAGTTTCTTCAATAGTTGTCTATTATGGGAAGTCTTTCTTGGTTTCACCATAGTAGCAAGTACCTTTCTTTTCCAAGTTTATTTTGTTTTTAATTTTTATCTGACATATATTTCTATATGTGTGTAGATCATGTGTCCCATTAGCATATATTCTACTTGAGGATAGGGAGATGGTTTTGGATGAAGCAGCTAGGTGACACAGAGATCATCCTGGGACAGGGAAAAGTTAAGTGACTTGTCTATGGCCATCAACCCACTAGAATGTTTCAGATACTGGTCTTCCTTTATCCAAGACTGGTCTTCTCTCCACCATCTCACATTGCTTCATTTTGGAATATATAATAGGGGTTATATAATGGTGTACTTTAGCCTGAAAAATTAGGTGGAACCTGGATTGAAGGGAAAGGAAGAGAGGGCTTATTCCATCTGGAAGTCTATTTCATGCCATTATTTGGCATCATGTGAGCTCTTTGTCTTCTGGTGCATAGGGTAACTATTATTAATTCCTTTCTTTTGAACCACTTAGGTTACTAGACCTGTTGACTGAGGTGTTTTTCTATCTTGTCATTCAAAGGAAGGCAGATAAAATTAAGTATGTGTATATTAATAATTCATGCAAGTTATGGGTACCAGGAGGGGAGGAGCTCAATTTTGTTACTTAAGGATCAGCCCTATATGGATCTTTAATAGATTCCAGATGATTTTATTTGGTTTGGTAATTATTTTTAAAGTAAAAGACCAACAGCAAAATGAGTTCAGAACAGTACCCTATGTGGGAAATACATACTAATGTGCCTTTTGAAATAATTTCCAGACACATCCAAGTGAAGTGACAAGATGGATGGCAAAGCTTACAATTATTTCCAGCTGAGAACTAAGCAGTCCTATATGGGACAGTGTTCTTAAGTGCCCTAAGGTATCCATATTTCAAGGGAAGAGTCTTAGAACTCGGGACTTTTTTAAAACTAAAAAAAATTTCCAAAATTATACTAGTAATAGCTTACATTAATATAGTGCCTTAAGACTTGCAAATTTATGTAAAATATATTACTTGATTCTCATGGTATACCAATGAAGCAGGTGCTGTGATTATTTTCAATTTATAGATTAGGAAACTGAGGCTGATAGAGGTCAAATGACTGCCTAAGTTCACACTGTCAGTAAGAATATGAGGAAGAATTAAAACTCAGACCTTCCTGACTCCAAAATCCAGCATTCTGCTTGCTATGAGCACCAATGTTTACTGGGATATTTTATTAGTTTTTAGACTTGTATGTTTGTTTAAGCTGGAGTATTTTAACTTAAAAAAATTCTCACATTTATGTGAGGTAAATTTATATGACATATTTATGTTCCAACTACGTTCTGAGTACAAATATTATTTGCTATCTTTTTTATATTTTTCTACAAATGAGCTAGCATGGCCTAGGGCCATGTTGGCAAACCTATGGCACACATCCCTGCTACCTCTCTGTCACACCTGAGAATATTCCTCCCATTACCTGCCCTTCTGCCCAGCAGCCCAATGGGAGTTCTTCCTCCCTTCCCTGTCTTTAGAAAGGGAGTGGCTTCAATTTGGGTATGCAATCTCTATAAGGTTTGCCATCACTGGCTTCCATCACTAGCCTAGGGGATAGAGGGCCACCATTAAAATCAGGAAGATATGAGCTCAAAAGCAACCAAATACTACCTGCTAGCTAATGTACTAGTACCCCATGCAATTCTCTAAAACCATAAATTATATAATATATAAAAATATGTAAATTAAAGTTTGGATCTGTATTAGTGGAGAGATTTTCCACACCAAGAATGCCCTACACTTCTGAAATCATAGATCTGGACATGTATAAGAATATATGTACATATAACTATGTATTCATATACATAAAATGCCATTTTTCAAGTAGACAGCTTAAGGAATACAATGCCATGACTGGTTTCAAAGAAAAAAAATATTTTATTTGTAAAGTAAGTGGGGAAAATGGGTTCTGACATGCAAAGAGACATCTTTTTCTGGAAACGAAGTGTCATACACTTATGTATGCATGAATTTTTGTGCATGAATTCAGAATGAAAACAAACTCATGAATTTATGATATGTGAAGACTAAGTGACCTGATAACAGGCTTCTCTGTTCTCCTTGAGGGTATTTTTCAATAATAGTAAAATGTAACATGTCTCAGATTGCATACAAAAAAATCCTATTTTTCCTTCTTTAAATGTAAAAATTTTGTTGTGAAAATTCTTAGTCCCCATTGGTAGCTTTTATGGAACTCAGTGTAAATCAGTTTAAATTTTTCCTCCCAATTGTATTGCTTCCAAATATCTTCTTGAATGTTCTATATAATTAAAGAAAAAAATATTTAAGAAATTCATAGCAAGGCAAGAGGCCCTGCTTCTGTGTTGATGAATGACTCCTTGAGGAAAATCAGTTCTTTTATTAATATAACATCTGGCTTGCATCTTGCATAAATAAGGATGAAAGACTAGATGAGCATGAGTGAGGGTGGGGGTAGATGTGAATTTTAGAGTGTAATAATACCCAGCAGCCAAGAAACCTAATTAGAAGAAATGTCATCTGATGAGGAAGTCTGGTCAAGGTAATTCCACAGGCAGATGCTGCCTCCCTGGACTATACCAAAATGGTGAATGAGCTAGCTAATTAAAGGAAACTTAAACAGCATGGGTTGACTGCAGGACTCCATTCAGTCAAAGTTGCTATTATCAATGGTTTCTCTGGGGACCCTTTAAGATGTTAACCACCAAAACTCCATGGTTTAGTTAATCTGTTTCAAGGAGCTCTGCTCTGTTCTCAGTCAAATGCTCAGATTTCTGGCTTTTCATTTGTGAACAATTGGCTAGGAAGGAGAGGGTTTGTCTAATTATGGATTGAAACAGAAGCTATTTTGCCCTTACTGCATGGGTGAGTGAAATGATTTCTTGTCAGGAGTGAAACCCTGTTGATAATATTGTGGCCCAAGGCTGAGAAGGCATTAAAACTGGGATTCCGTTGGTTGATCCATTGGACTCCTTTGATTTGTCTCCTTTTCCTGATCTAGAAATTGAGGTAGCTAACTGGTTTTGGCTCATCCATCCAAAGTCCTGCAGAGAGCTCTTGACAATAGTGAATTGAGAGATGGAGGGTAGCTAAGCTAATGTTAGTTCCTTGTAAGTCAAAGCATTCTATAAGAAAATGTTTTCTTTCAAAACTGACATAATTTCTAATTCCTACCAAATCCTGAAAGAGAGAGGAATCCAAAAGAAAGTATCTTTGGTCCATGCCAATGTATTGGATAATGAATGTCTATCTATGGCTATATTTTTTGAAGACCATGGGATTTCATAGAGGAAAGGAGCTCAGAATTCATCTCATTTAAGTCATAGAATCTACTCTATAGCATTCCAAAGAAATGGTCACTCAGTTTTCATTTAAAAATATCTACTGAGGGAAGCCCACTTTCAAGCCCACTATATTCAAAATGGTTATTATGGCATAGCTAGAATATTAGTATATCTTTATATTCTAGCTATATTATAATACTATCTATTTATAGTATTATAGTATATGTAGCATATATTACAATATAATTAGTATAATAATGAAGTTGACCCAACTCTGAAAAAAATGAACTCTGCTAAAATAAGAGATCCTTAACAAAAATAGAAAAATATAGCTATTCATAGTACTAATATTATATTTCTCCAAGCCCTCTTAAATCAAATGCCTCGCCCTTTAATATACATAGCAACCTTCTATTGTGCATATTCCCTAAAGAAATCAAATTTAAAAACAAACGTCTAAAATCTAGCAAAATATTCATGCAATCTTTCTGGTAACAAGGAATTGAAACAAGGTAGATGCCCATCAAGTGATGCATGGCACCTCAGAATCATATGATATATGAATAGAATGGGATATTATTATATATAAAGAAGTAAAGATGAAAATATAAGGAAATCATGGGGAAAATTTTAAATTACTTTATTCATTTAGGATACTTTTCCATGGTTACATGATTCATATTCTTTCCCTCCCTTTTTCCCTCCCCCCTCCTTGAGCTAGTGAGCAATTCCACAGAGTTATACATATATTATTATTCAAAACCTATTTCCATAGTATTAATATTTGCAATAGAGTGATCTTTCAAAGTAAAAATTTCTAATCATATCCCCATCAAACCACGTTATTGATCATATGTTTTTCTTCTGCATATCTACTCCCACAGTTCTTTCTCTGGATGTGGATAGCATTCTTTCTCATAAGTCCCTCTGGATAGTCCTGAATCATTGCATTGCTTCTTATAGAGGTCTATTATATTTTATTGTGCCACAGTATATCCGTCTCTTTGTACAATTATAATTTAATTTTAAATTAACTTAATTTTAAATTAAATTAATAAAATTAAATTAAAAAGTAAAATAACATTTAATTTAATTTAAATTAAATTTAAATTTAAATAAAAAGCTGATAGTAGCTTTAGTAGCTTTATTACATCAAAGTAGTGATAGCAAAGAGAGGGAAATGTAGGAAAGAGGTAGAAGGTTGATTATTTGACTACTGTATTCGCCGTTTGATGAACTGAAGTTCACTACTGACAGGGGATCCTTCAGGTTCCAAGCTCCAGCCAGAAGAGAGAGAGCAGACTCATGGTCTCACCTTATAAGCAGTTTTCTGTACCCACTAGCCCTCCCATGTCATATCTTGAAAACCAATCATAGTTCCTTAATTTGCCTGGTACCACCCAGTGGGGCAGTGTCTGTGGGATCAGTTTCCCATCTTGTTGGTTTCAACTTCCTTTATCTGAAGATTTGTCAATACCTGCACATCTCAATGGTCAATGACCTCCAGGTCACTGATTGATAACATCAAACAAAGAGATATAATGGGGAGGGAAATTTCCTTCCCGCACAATGTTCTCCTGGTTCTTCTCCATTCACTATGCATCAATTCCTGGAGATCTTTCTAGTTCACATGGAATTCCTCTAGTTCATCATTCCTTTCAGCATGATAGTATTCCATCACCAACAGATACCACAATTTGTTCAGCCATTCCCCAATCGGTGGATACCCCCTCATTTCCCATTTTTTTTTTGCCACTACAAAGAGTGAGGCTATAAATATTTTTGTACAAGTATTTTTCCCTATTATCTCTTGGGATACAAATTGCTGGTTCAAAGGGCAGGCAGTCTTTTAAAGCCCTTTGGGCAAATTACCCTCCAGAATGGTTGGACCAATTCACAATTCCACCAGTAGTGTATTAGTGTTCCAAGTTTGCTACAACCCCTCCAACATTTGCTCTTTTTCTTTTCTTTCATATTTGCCAATCTGCAAGGTGTGAGGTGGTACCTCAGTGTTGTTTTGATGTGTGTTTCTGTAATCATGAGAGATTTAGAATACTTTTTCATGTGTTTAATGATAGTTTTGATTTCTTTAACTTAAAACTGCCTATTCAAGTTCCTTGACCATTTATCAATTGGGGAATGGCTTAATTTTTTTTCACTAATTGACTTAGCTCCTTATAAATTTGAGAAATTAGACCTTTGTCCCAGGTTTTTGTTATAAATACTTATTAAAATTTTTAAAAAGTAATGCAGAGTTACATTATTAGAACCAAAAGAATTTACATAATGGCTCTAATGATATAAATGAAAGGATTATAAAAAAAAACTAAGCAATGGAAAAAACAATCAGTGTCCTAGGGAAGAGATAATGAAACATATCTCTTCTCTCAGGGCAGAGAGGTAAGGGTATGCTGCAAGACAAGATTTTTGTATTGGGAACTTTTACTTAAAGATTTTTCATCATTAGAATTAGGGTTTGGCTTTGAGAAGATGGAATAAAGAATGACTTACTGAAGACAAAAGCTAAAAATAAAATGCATTAAAAAAATCTGATGTATCATAACCATGACAGCAAGCAAGGGAATGGATATGAAAAATTATAAGAGTTTAATTTATAATGGCTTTTATTGACTGAGAAAACTTCATATCTTATATTATTTATTTCTTCTTGAATCTACTACACCTTAGTCTAAAACAGTGATGGCAAAGCTTTTAGAGATGGAGTGCTGTGGCCTGCCCTCACCCCATGCTCCAGACCCCTGCCCCCCAGAGATGCCACAACCCCATTTGGTCCCTCCTGGCTCTCCCTACCCCTTACCCCAGGCAGGATAGGGAGGAAGTGCTCCTATTGAGCTGCTAGGCAATGTGTGTGAAGAGAGGGAGGAGAGTGATCTGAATACTCTGATCCCCTCCAGCTCTGCTCCCTTGCAGCTATGTACCCCACTGTGAGCTATGCTCCCCCAAAACCAAGCTCCTCTCCATTCTATCACAGGAATCATAGTTACCACAGACTCAACAGGCTGCCATCCCCACTGCACCCAAATGTGAGCCTCCTACCTTACCCCAGGAGAGGGAGAAAGTGTTCTCATTGGGTTGCTGGAAGTGGGGGATGTGAAAAAAAATGTCATCAGGCACAGTGGAGAGGGGGAAGGGAGCACTAAATCCCTCTACTTTTCTAGTAATGCTCTCTTGGGGGACAGGGGGAGGGCTGTGCACCATCTTTGCACATATGCCATAGGTTCGTCATCAGTGGTATAGAATCTCCAACTGTCTGTTCCACAGATATCTTAAATACCTGAAAACTGCCAAAGTGAACAATTATTAAGTTGAACTCAAATCTTATTTCTTCATAAATATCCTCCTTCACCCCCAATACCCCCACCCCAAATTTTTCTGTTTCTGGGCATTGGCACCATATATCTCCTGATGACTCATTATAAGTTTATAAGCTATTACAAGGAACATACAACTCGATGGTTATATACTTTGGGAACAGCTTTATTGTATTTAGCTAAGTTCTTGGAGCCCCTTGGCTTAACTTTCCCCATCCTCAACATATTGGCCATTGCAAAATATAGTAGAGCATCCAAGAGACATGCATTTAGAATTTCAAGATATGCAAATATTCTGGCTGCTGCTGTCTCTTCATAGTCACCATTCTGTGCATGTTGTCTCTCATAAATGGTATATCATTTGCATTACATATACGGTTTTCCTTGCTGTGATACTTATTCAAGGTAATTTGGCTGCTGCTCCAGATGGTGCCTTAAAAAAACAACAACAAAGAAGGCCCAATACAGTCATAGTGTATCTGCCTTCATACTTTCCTAAGCAATCTACCATCAACTTTTCATCTTCCTTTAATTATTTATACAATAGGAGACTCAAGTACCTCCAAGTTTAATTTTATTTGGAGGGGAATTCAATTACCCATTTTGCCTTCACACTCAATGCTTTGAAGTCCAAATGCTTCACCTCGATGTGATTTTTCTTTAAAAATTATCTCCTAATTCTGAATGCCTAGAATTATTGCTCATCTTCAAATGTGTTTTCCTCAAAGCACCATCTATATAGATAACTTTGTTCTGAGATCAGTTTATTAGAGCTGTCTAATGAAATGTTTTAAGTTATGACTTTCTCTTGTTAGCAGAGCTGCAATTTCATTCATCTGTAATAACGGGGTTCTTCCTGAATCCAATTAATCAATCAATCAATGGACATGATGAAATTTTTGCTGTGCAAACAAGATGGTTTACAAACTGATTTTTTTTCACAGAGGGGATCTCTTTTACTTGGTTAAGACAGAGACCAAAGTGGTTAGCTAAGAAATTCAGTCCTACCCATTGGACCAATACATACAATGCTTGTCAATGCATCGGAATGCTCAATCCAGAATGATCCAGTATAGTAGTGGAAGATTTAAATCCTGGAGTTGATTCCAGTTTGACCTAAGCCCTTCAGAGGGAACGGCTTAGGTGAGTATTTCTTAATCTCTCTTCTCATCATCCTTCCCCCGCTGTTGACCATATTATTGAAGATAGTGGATGGAAGAAGGCAACAAACCCATTTAGGAGCAGAGAGAGATACACTAAGGGCAAACATGAACTTATAAGTATAGCTACCTAAGATCAAAAGCTGCTTCAAGGCATTTAATTCCTTAAACTAAAAAATAATGGATATAACAAAAGTCTTCCAGTTACCAGGGGTTGTAAATTTCCCCTTGACTATACATGTTCTCTCTTTCTATTATTTACTATTATCAAATTCTAAGTTTCAACATCACTCTTCCCAGGGAAACAGTATATATTTAGGGGCTTATATGCCCCAGGTTTTTGAGGAAAAATATTTTATGCCAATTGTTTGTACTATACCACCTTAGTAAAGATCTTTGCTAAAAACGAATTGAGGCTACTGACTAATTACTAATGGGAAACACACAGATGAGGGTTTCATTGATAGTAGTACTGATAAATCCCATTTCCCTTAAGGTTTCAAGATTGACCTTTAGCAGTTATATAGTCTTCTAGCAACTTACCATGCTAGTTGAGAATGAAGAAGTAGTTCCAGAAGGACGTTACCTTCCAGGACAACATGAGAAGTAGGCTTTTCTATAGCCTAGAATTTTGGCTAAGATTGAAAATAAGGCTTACATTTAGAATATAATGAAGCTTTCCATCAACCTAAATTATGTTACTTTATTGCACTTTTGAATGTTCAAGAATAAGAGTTTTCTCCATTTTTAATTTTCTCCCTACCTTTTCCTATCTTTGTGCCTTTGCCTATGTTATCTGCCCAAACTGGACTAAATATATGCTGTTAGTGCCTACTGTTACTGACTTCATATTTGAAGCCTTTGGATTTTATGGTCAGTAGGAAATGTAATTAAATAGCCAAAGTTGCCTTTATGTTATAAAAAAGCATCTGAGTAGGAGTTGGAGTACAAGACCCATTTCTTTTATAGTTAGGTAGTTTTGTAATGATACTGATGTAGATTCTTCCTAAAGAGCAAGAAAGCCAGTATGACATTTTGGAAAGAACATTAAAATTGGAAGCAGATGACTTGGATTCATCAGAAATCCCATTTTTATCTATGACTTTGGCCAAGTTAAGTCTTTCGGTGCATCAGATTCTTCATCTCTAAAATGATAGAGTTGGACTAAATGATCTCTAATTTCTTTTCTAGCACCAAATCTACGACTAATGCAAATGGAAACTCATCCATGCCTTCTTATCCTGTGTGAATATTTTCTGTGCCTTCCACAAATGCTCCATAGCCAATATATCAAAGCACTGGAAATTTTCCTCTATTAATCTCTGGGAGATATCAGTCAACACTCACCCTCTCCATGTGTCATTCTTCAATATCACTACAGGATCATATCACCTCCCTTTTTTGTTTATAAACCATTTAATGCCATTTCTCTTACGCAAGTTATCATTAGTGCTCTCTGTACCCTATTTATATTCACCATGAATATTTCCATTATCATCTGAGTCAATTTCAATTGTGACTCATCTAAGACTATGAAGTTCCATGATTCATAGACACATAGAATCACTGAACAATGTTGATGCTAAAAGATTAGCTTTTGGGGATAGCAAATGGGTTTTGATTTTCAAAAATATCGTGTGATTTTCCTATATGTGATCCAACTTAATTTCTTCCTTTTATTTTGGAATCCAGCTCATTTGCAGTGAGTGTCTAAGAAATGGATACATATGGGTTAAACAACATGGGGAAGATTAATTTTTCATCCACTTGGTTTCCCGTGGTATATAGTTGTGCTGCATTATTTTAAATGATTCTGAATTTTATTAGAGGCTTTTCATGTTCCAGGGCTAGCCAAATGTCATTAAAATAAGAGAAATCACAAAACCTTAATGCCAGTATGAAATTTATATTCTCTTTGAGCTATGTATAGGAACCTGAGTCAAGCTTTGAACCTGGGTCTTTATTATTTTAAGCCCAGTAAATTATCCATAAAGCCAGGTAATCTTTCAAAATATTTTCCCCTTGTATAGAGCTTTAAAGTTATGTCCAGAAAGACCCATTCAATATTCTCTATATTTTTGTTGATTTTAACATATGCGTGAAACACATCTACTTTTTGTCTTTGATTTTAGTCAAACAATTTTTTAAAATAAGTAAGCAACAACAATACATTTTTATATGTTCATTAGTTGCTAGAACTTTTCTTGTGGCCAAACTCATGATGATGAACCTTTCTAAAATTACCTGGGGAGGAGGTCCTCAGAGAGTTTCTTTAAAAGCTTTATTCAAGCTTTCTCCATTTCCATTTTTTTCCGGGATAACCTTTGAAAAATTGTGATCTCCTTTAAATAATCCTCTCCTTTAAATAAAAAGGCACCTGAGTAGGACTTTTGTGTAGCTACACCAACCATCTAATACTATGATGGGAAAACTACCTCCTGGGATCACTAATCTAATTGTAACTCACCTCCTATCTCAAATCAAATCACCTTTAAAAATTATATACTTCCTCTATGTAGGGAACTGGGATAGGTATTGGTAGGGATACAATTATGGGGTTTTTTTATACTAGGAGAATTTCAAAAATACTCATAATTATGGATTGAGACTTATTCTTTTGAGTAAGAGTCCTATTCAAAATAGAAGTAGAGTTTTCTATTCAGTGAAAATATTATTGGCTGCTTGTGTTATACATTTGATAAGTCACACTACAAAAGGCGCATAAATAATAGACATTTCAAAAATGAAGAAATGCCTTGAAGGCAAAGTCCTATTAAGGTTAAATTAAGTTAGGAAATTTTAATAAATCCTGATACTATCTAAGCTAGACAATCCTACATTTATTTCAGCTTTTTGAAAGTATATACATTTTAAAGGATATCTTGGTAGCATAGTAATGTGCTCTGAGAAGTTAATTGCAGGAGAATTAAAATTACTCCCCATTTGTTATATTTTTAAGAATAATCTTGTTAGTATTTGAAACATTTTAATTTAGTTATATCTGTGGCAAGATATTTCTGAATTATCCACATCTCCCTTAATAATGAAATCCATTCTTAATAGGTTACCATCTTGACTAGAGAAGTGTGTTTTAACTAGGAAAACACAGCCCATTCTAAGTTTGCACAAACAAGAGAAGAAGCCTGAGGGTCATAGAATTCCACAAAGAAGTGCTATTCCCTCTCTTTGGGTTCTCTAACTCATTCCCATGATTTCCACAGGTTGGTGGTCCTTAGATTCTTCATTCTGATGTTATCCTACATTCTGAGCAGTGTGGGTGGGACAATGGTGGCTGGATTCTTTCCCCCTTTGGTCTTGGGGTCTTCCTGACTAAGTTTCTGTGTAATACAAAGCCTTGGCAGGTTTTCTTTTAAAACTTGTTTCAAAAGACCCAATTCCTAAGGAAAAAATCTGAGAATTATCTGCTATTAGCCTCAATGCCAAGTTAAAGGGAAACTACAGTTTCTTTTATTTAAATATTCTTGAAATTTTCATTTGTGGATCCCATAAATTTGGAACAAAATGCAATACAATGCTTCTTTCTCTCTTGGAATACTTACTTTTGTCTCTGTCTCTCTGCCACTGATTTTATGGCTCCTTCCCTATCTGACTAATGCTTTAGCGCTTACATTGTATTTTAGGTGTTCAATTATAATTTTCTCCCGCTATACATATGCACAAATTTAATACATATACATATTGTTGTCAACTATAAGTTATAAAACTCAATATTAAACTCAACTATTTTGTACTAACTTCAAGGTTGATTGCACATTTATTAAGTTCTTGTTAATATATGCTGAATGTCTACCTTTTAGAATAAAGCAATTTGTTGGTTTTTATAATAATATTCACAATTACCTAGTATTTTTAGAGTTTCTTATCTCTTTTTTATTGTTAAGGCCCTTTTGGAATTCAGTCTGATGAAGCCTAGGGACTGCTTCTCAGAATTATATTTCTAAATTACAAAGGAATCCAATTCTATTGAAATACAGTTATTGAATTTTTTAAAAAGTTCCAGAATCTCAGGTTAATAAGCCATGTTCTAATTTTTTGGACACGGCCAATGTGGGGATTTGTTTTGCTTGACTATACATGCTAATCATAACTCTTATTTTTCTTCCTTTCTCAGTGATGGGAAAGGCAAAAGATGGACATTTGTTTGAAAATTAAATGAAATTGAATTAAAAAACAATAGCTTTGGTTTAAGTGTTTTCTGCACAACACAACTTTTTTATAGAGAATACAAATCTCCATTCACAGAAGATGAAATAGATCCTTAGAAAAATTAAGTGACTTCCTCAGGGTAACAATACAGTAGAATAAGTAAAACAAATAGGATTTGAATCCAAGACTTCCCTGAAGCAGATTTTTCCTGCACCCTCTATATCATGTGATACTGCATCTGTTATGATTAAAATATCTCAAGAGATTGACTTTGGTGTAAGAATGTAAGTTTATTGATTATATCAGTTTTATTGGTTAGGTGAGCATCATAACTAATAAAGGGATATAGGTGTCCATGGCTCTCTCAGGGGCCAGGGATGACCTAAACTGACTCAGACAGTCTAATAAATAGATTTTAAGAGCTCAGTATTCATCCCCTCCCTTGAATATCCCAAGACATCTGTTTTTGAGGAGAGAGGTGACCCATCAATCTATCTACCACTCTCTATCCCTATAAGTGGACAGGCCACTTCCCCAGGAAAAGAATCCTTATTGCCTTCATTTATTATCCAAAATCTGTGAAAAAGAAAGACATTTTTGGGGATTCCCAAGACCAAAGGAAATGCAAAAAACAGCAGACTAGATGGTATCTTTCTGACGCAGAACCTAGATAAAGGAAAGCACAGTAATTCTCCCTAATTTATAAGAATTAAATCAATATTGGAAAAATAAATTCTCATACATCTTAACTTTAATGATTCTTTGAAGGGTGAAGAAAAACTGGCCTCATTCATTCTACAAGCATTTCCCACATGCCTGCTCCATGCAAGAATGCCAAGCATTCAATTTTACAATCTCAATATTTTCTAACATTTTCCTTAAAATGAGCAGCTAGCAATCTATTAAACCTCATTACCCTTATTGTTATATGAATATCCTTTGGAAAATGTGCACAATGAATTCATCAGTTGTTTATGTCTCAGTTTGAACGAGCTTCTATATATGGTCTGAGAGCAAGCTTTCATAGAAGGGATCAAAAAATAGACTGAAGTAAAGAGGTAGGACAAGTTAAGTGGTACAGTGGATGGAGGACTGGGATTAGTCAAGAAGACCTGAATTCAAATATGACCTCAGACACTTATTAGTTCTATGACCTCAGGCTTGTCACTTAACCTTGTTTGCCTCAGTTTCCTCATCTGTCAAATGAGCTAGGGAAGGGAATGGCAAACTACGCCAGTATCTTTGCCAAGAAGACGCCAAAACCTCCAAACCCCAAAGGGTCATGAAGAGTAAGAGATAACTGAAAAATGACTAAACAGTAGCAACAACAATATCATCCTCTCTCTGTACATTATAATCATAGCAGAAGCAATATCACATAGTATAGAATGTATCCGAATAGAAGAGGGTGGATACATGGAGAGATGGGAAACCCATAATAGGAAGAGAAGAGGCCACAGAATGGGAGTGGTCTAATTATAGGTTTGCCCAGATTTGGTCCTGGCTTCCTTAGAGAAGATTAAAAAAATAAAAAGCACTTCAGCTTTTTTTTTAACCAACGAGAAACAAGAAAATATTTTCATAATGAGGGAGAAAAGATTTTCTTAAATGCCACATCATCATTTATGCTAGCTTTATTGTTGTTCAGTCATATCCTACTCTTTGTGACCCCATTTGGGGTTTCATTGGCCAAGATACTAGAGTGGTTTGCCATTTCCTACTCCAGCTCATTTTACAACTAAGGAAACTGAGACAAACTGCAAGTTAAGCAACTTGCCTTGGGGCACACAATTATGAAGTATAAATGCTCCAAATCACTTAAAACAAAACAACAACAAAAAAAAAAAACCTTTGCTTTCTGACTTGGAATCAATACCAATTCCAAGACAGAAGAGCAGTAGGAGATAGGTAATGGGGTTTAAATGACTTGGCCAGGGTTACACTTGAACCCAGGACCTCTTGTCACTATTCCTGGTTCTCCATATCACTCTTAATCAGTGAATTAGAGAAATTTAAAAAAAAAAAAAACTTTGAGGTACTGCTCCATACCCATCTGACTGACTAATAAAGAAAAATGATAAATGTTGAAGGGGATGTGGAAAAATTGGGGCACTGATACACTGTTGGTGAAGTGTTAAATGGTTACAAGAATTCTAGAAAGCAATCTGGAACCATGCCCAAAAGGCTGTAAAATGTGCATACCCTTTGATCTGGCAATACCATTAATAGGTTTATATCCCAAAGGTATTAAACTGGGGAAAAGGGCTCCCTTGTAGAAAAATATTTATAGCAGCTTTTTGTAGTAGCAGAGAACTAGAAACTGAAGGGCTGCCCATCAATTGAGGAATGGCCAAATAAGTTGTAATACATGCTTGTAATGGAATCTTACTATGTCATAAGAAATTACAAACAAGATGATCACAAAAAACCAGCACTTACATGAAGTGATGCAAAGTGAAGTGAGCAGAACCAGGAGAAAGTTGTACAGCATAATAGCAATACTAGATGATGAACCACAGCGAATGACTAAACTATTATCAACAAGTCAAGAATGTGGGACAGTTCCAAGGGATTCATGATGAAAAAGGCTCTCCACTGCCATAGAAGGAACAGATGGAACCTGAATTCAGTCTGAAGCATGCCATTCTTCACTTTATTTCCTCCATGAATTTTTCTCTCATGTGTAAGCAATATGTCTTTTTCCTCAATATGACAAAGATGGAAATATGTACTGTATGATAACATATTTTGAATCTATTTCATATTACTAGCCTTTTGGGAAAGGGGGAGTAGTGGGAGGGATGAGTAATTGAATTGCAAAATGTCAGAGAACCACTATTAACTTGCAATCGGCAAAAAAAAAATAATACTAAAAACGAGACATGTTACAAACAAAACAAACCAATAATATTTTATTTAAAAAAGACATAGCATAGACTTTCAAGGCAGAATTTATGCTTGACAAATAATAGTTTGAAATACAAATCAAAGATGGGAATGAGTAAAGGGAAAGTAGAAGGTTATTTGGGACCAAAATTAGATTTGCAACTTGCAATTTATTGGGAACATGGAGTGTTTTGAAATATTCAAGAACAGACATCATTATTTAATGAAGTCATTTCACTGGAAGAAAGTGCTCTATAGGCATTGCAGATACAGAAATGTTCCTTGGTACCTTTTTGCAACTTAATGCAGTTCATTGGTTCTGATCAGATCTTGGAAATCTGAGGCAACATTTTAATCCTTTCTTGTGCCTTAAATCATACTGATTGACTGTGTGTGTGTGTGTGTGTGTGTGTGTGTGTCTGTGTGTGTGTCTGTTTGAGTGTGAGTGTGTATTGTGATTTCCAGTTCTTATTTCCTGTTGGTCATTCTTCTCTTGAAAAGGAATAAGGAGATTTCTCCCTCACTCTTAGGACTCTGAAGAGGCTTTCCCCAACAAGATCTTGTGTTGTCTATACATAACTAGAGGATGTTTAAATAAGACAGAAAGAGCTAATTGATGGGATATCTATTGCTCTAAGGAACACAGTCTTATGCGTGTGATTGAGAATTAAATCTGGCTAGAGTTTTAGAGCTGAAAGAAACCTTAGCAGTCTTTTATTTTTTCTGAGCATGTCTATGATGCTGTAGAACATCTCCTCTGCAGCTGGTAGATGACTTCAGCTTGGAAGGAATGAATTGTAGTGTGCTAAGCTGATAAATGCTAAGCCCTGAGTCATGAAGATTCATCTTCTCAAGTTCAAAACTAGCCCCAGGCATTTCCCAGCTGTGTGACCCTGGACAAGTCACTTAACCTTGTTTGGTTAAGCTTCCTCATCTATAAAATGAGCTAGAGAAGTAAATGGCAAACCACTCTAGTATTTTTGTTCATTTGGGGTTGTGAAGAGTCAGGCATGATTGGAGCAACTAAACAATAACAAAGCTTATTCGTGTGCAGCACTAAATCTGCATTGATATGGTGATCCCTCTGGGGCAGGGAAAGAAGGGGGCACTGGGCTGCCTAGGAAGGGATGAACTGGGCTGCCTAGGAAGGGATGAACAAGGACCAGAGAAAGTGAGCAAATAAGTTTCCAAGTCATTAATAGGATAATGCCCATAAGAAGCTATTCTTTCTAGCCTGGGTGAGATGGGGAGATCCAGTTTTAAATTCTTACCTTCTGTCTTACAACCAATGCTGTGTATTGGTTTCAAGCCAAAAGAGGAGTAAGGGCTAAGCAATATGGGTTAAGTGACTTGCCCAGGGTCATACAGCTAGGAAGTGTCTGAGGCCAGATTTCAAATACAGGACCAGGGGATGAAGTTTTAAAACATAAACACCAAAAACGAAACAGAAACCATTCAACCTGTCAAGATCATTCAGGTAATTAGTAGCAGGTATAGCCTTTGAAGCCAATTCCTATGACTCTAAATTCAATTTTGTTTTATTTTTTCCTCTCACATTATTTCCATTAATGGCACATATTTATATGATTAGTTAAGTATAAGAGCATTTGAAATAATGCATCTACCAATCTTAAAATTCTTCAATGTTTTGGGACAACCAAAATTAATTTATTTCAGCAAAAGTTAGTTGATAAAGGAGGGGTAGCGATAACCATCTAGGTGGCTCTGTGGATAGAGATCAAGGACAAGAGGTCCAGAGGTTAGGCCTCAGATACTTCTTTACTGTGTGATCCTGGGCAAGTCACTTAAACCCCAGTTGCCTTGTACTTACCCCCTCTTCTGCCTAGGAATCAATGCTTCTATTCTAAGACAGAAGGTAAGGGTTTAAAAAATAGTTTAAAAAGGTCTAATACACGATAGTAGGCGATTGAAGATTTTGTGGTCTAGTGGAAGTGAGAGGACAAGTAGTCAAACAAAGATAATAAAAAATAGAATCGGATGAGTTTCTAGGACACAGAAGAAATTAATTAAAAAAGAGATAGCTTCTGGATGAAAGATGTAAAAGAAAGTTTCAAGAATTAGAGAAGCAGCATTTAAATGTCTTTGAGAATGAACAAACCTGGGGAGCAGGGGGGAGAGGCAGATTTCATGGTGAGAACAGTGGAGCACGAGTGACAACTTTTCCTTCATTTTAAGAAATCCACCAAGAGATTTGGAATGAAGCTGGATTTCCTAAATTCTCCCTCTTCCATCTTCTCCATTTTCCCCAGCTTTAAGTCTGTGCCCAATTTAGACATTTGGAGGATAAAGGAAATGGATTTCCCATGAATCTGGTAGATAAGAAAAGAAATTAAAAATAACTTGGAATCATGGGTACTAGAACCTTCAGGGAGTTTTAAGATACTTTAGTCAAATATTCTCATTTTATATATACAGGGAAACTAAGGTAAATAGAAAGGGAAGGGATTAGTGGCATAGGCAATAAACAGCAGAACTCTCATTAGAGTCCAACAAGGAATATTTCAACTTTTTGAAGAGACCAGTCAATAGTACCTATGATTCCATGAAGGAATCTTTCACAGAATAACTTGTCACTGGTTTGGCAAGAACTTTCAGAGACTTCATTTTAAATTGGCCTTCATGTGTTGGTCTAGAATCTGAAATTAAAATTAAAAGCACACAGAGTCCACAGAAAGAGGATTTAAAAGGCAAATAGTTAATATGACATAAAGAAATAAATATTTTTGTGATGATCCCCAGAAAGAAGAAAATGAAATCCTGCTATAAGATGGATTTAAATATATATTAAGTGAAATTAGAGAGGTGGATATAGATAGGGAACACGCCATGGGACATGGACTGATTTAGTTAGCACTTAAATATCTATTGAATTGACCTAAACTGAACTGAATTGAATTATGTTGGCAAGTCATCTATTTCTCTCTTCCTTAGTTAAGTCATTTGTAAAATAAGAAGGTTGGATTCACTGATAGACAAGGTTTGCTCTAGCTCTAGAATTTTGCAAATGGTGTTCAAACAAGATATTTTTGTTTTTTTTTCTTTTGATCTATATACTGTGATTTCATTTGTTTATTTAACTCCCAGCATGGAAATTCCCTCCACCAGGGCAGGTCTACAACTTAATTATAATGTAAGCAATTTAAAAGAGTTGTTCAGGCATGTAAGTGTCTTGGTCATATTTAGTCATTGTTGGTATATATCCTAGAGACAGGAGTTGAACCCATATCTCCCTGACTATAAGGCAAACCCTCCATTTACTTGTGAACATAATCCCCCAAATATAACCATTAGACTGAAAAAAAGCTTTAACACAGTTAGCCTATGATACAGCATGTATATTATTATGGTTTTGAAGAAGTTACAGGAATATTTTGATATTTTAAAGTCCAGAAAAAAAAATAAAATATTTTCAGCACAAGGAAATCCCTGATAATTGTGTCTTATTTAGAAATCACACAATGAGGCAGGGGCGAAGTCTGGCATATATCCTGAGTCAGACTCCATGATCTCTTGGTAACCGCAGGAACTCACTACTACTGATAGATTAGCCATCAAAATATGAACAGCTGGAGTCTATTGGAACTTGGATCCTTGCAAGCCATTCCTTTGTTTTGAGTGTGTTCTGAAAAGTTTCTTAAACAACAACAACAACAACCTAGTTCAGGAATTCAGCAAGCTGAAAATGGTTTCTGTGAGCCATTTTTGCAGAGTGGGTATTTGATATGAATCTACTGCATTCATGACAAAGTATTTGCATTTTGGGCTCCATATTTATCATCCTCTGAATCTGATGTTTTGGAAAAACAACAACAGTGGAGTCTTGAGGGTTTGCTGGCAGTATTCAGCTTGTTTAGATTATCTGATGTTTATACTGAAGTACAATGATCTTTTATTAAGTTAAAAAAAACAATTTGGCTTTTAGCAAACATCATCTGGCTGGTGATTCATAAGGAAGTTAAATAACTTCATCAACAGATTACATGAAGGATGCTGTTCTACAGTCATCATTACAAATACTTTTGGTATTTACTTCCAGAGTATTAATTGAGTTCAATTCATTGAGATTCCATTGGACTGAAACTAACCATCCTTCCTCTATGTTTCACAGTAGATTGGGATGAAGCACATCTACTATTTTCATTAAAGAATGACTTTAAAAATCTAGAAGGTTGTACAGGACTGATTTTGTTAACCTCAGAGATTTAGTACACTCAGTGGCATCCAACAATATTACATTGTGAGTTTCAAAGGTTTGGGGAGGAGTTAGCTCAAAAATTCATACCTACGCAATAACTCTCCCATCCAATCTTTCCCCTTGATCATACAGCTATCACCTTGGTTCAGGCCTTCATCACCTCTCTTAGAATCTTATAACAGCCTCCTAATTAGTCTCTCTGCCTCAATTTTCTTCCCAGTTCAGCCTATCTTCCACAATGTTGCCTGAATGATTTTCCTTAAGCACAGATCTGACTTCATTACATTTGTACTTAGTCAATTCCAATGGTTTCCGATTGCTTCTAGAATGAAATAGAAACTCTACTTTAGATTTAAAACCCTTCATGATCTTGGCCCAGATGATCTTTCCAGCTTTGTTGAATATTTATTTCACTCCGACACTCCTTGACGTCTGGCCAAATTGACTTTTTCACTGTTACTCACATAATGATACCCGAACTTTTCTATTCCTATCTTTGCAATGGCTGTGCCACGTGCCTGGACACATACTTCCTCCTCACCTACACCTCATAAATCCTCCATATTCCTTCAAGATATATGCATAGCACTATCAGAAAAAAAAACCATTTGAACATTAAAGAAACTATTTTGTATTCTCTATGCCTAAAAAATTCTGCCTTATTCATCAACTTTTTGGCCATATGGAATAAAAGAGCTAAAGCTCTTATTTTCCGTACTTAATTTTTTGGCTGTTGTGTCAGTAAATATTTTATTAATGGTTTTGAACTTCCATCCTTTAATTATTAGCCTCTGCATTATAGTCTTTCTACTCTCTATTTCCATTTTAATGATTGAGGTCATGCTTATTGACTTTGAGTCTGCTGATATTTCTCTACAAAGTCATTAAAACTTCTTTCCTATTGAAAGTTTTCTTTTCTAAACTCCCTGGAGGATTTTGGCTTTTCTAAACCTGGAAATTGGTTCACAGTTAATATACATTCAGATATAGCTGTAGACAGGCTAAAGTAGAAAGGTGAAGAAAGAAATGGAGCAATAAAAAAAAAACATGATAAAAGTTCTTTGAGAGCATTTTCCTTTTTCTGGGAAGTATAGGGTATGCAAAGAGGACTAACACCTCTGGTGTGAAGACTTGGAGCCAGTTTCAGGACTACTTAGGTACCTTTGGTGCCTACCTCTCACCCAACTCTCTGCTGTGGCTCTTAGAAGTTGTAGCACAAACAGCAGCTACACCTGGGTAAAACTGTCTGGTAGATGGGCTAAACCAGGTTGAGAGTAACCAACAAGTCTTAAAACCATCAAAGACTTAAGAAATGGGGTGTCCATCCTAAGTCTATGAAGACTCTCCCCAATGGGATGGGCAGATGAGAAGATTTTGTTCCAACAGCCACCAAGGTAGCCAAAGTAGATGCTGTGGAGCACTTAGAGCTTGACCAGACCTCAAAGATGACAAGGTCATCTGATATATAAAAGTCCAGGCCTAATTTTTGTCTTTCCCTAAGACTTTGCTGATTCTGGAATAGAGAGTAAAGCTAAAAACTATGCAACTCTGCCTCACAAATTCAATTCACCAGCAAGTCAAGACATCATCCTGTGATGTCATTAGTCCTCTTTGAAAATGAAGGCTCAACAACTTTTTCCTTCAATCCAAGAATTTAAGAAATTTACATTTTAAGTGCTGAATCCATTTGCTGAAGTAAGGTATTGGGTGCATTGGGAAGATAACATACAAGGGCAGAAAGAATGGTATAAAATCCAAAGGACTGAGCAGAAACATATAATGTTAGAAATCAGCATCAAAGTAAGTTTTTTCCGTGTGGGTCCAGCACTCATACTGAGTAGGCAATAAATGATGTCAATATGGTACAAAGTCCCTC
The DNA here is from genome assembly GCF_027887165.1 of Monodelphis domestica. NCBI lineage: Eukaryota > Metazoa > Chordata > Mammalia > Didelphimorphia > Didelphidae > Monodelphis > Monodelphis domestica. Next base: position 59,416,171 of record NC_077234.1, read on the forward strand.
TCAGACTTTAATAGAACATATCTACATATTCAGGGGACCTCAGGAAGTTAATTGATATTAAATAGTTAAAATAGAACTGGGATAATAATGACTGGTACCTAAAAATGTGGTGAGTACAAGCAATGGAAGCTTGAGCCAGTGGTAGACAATAGATATCTTTAAAAACTGTTTCCCTCCCCCACCCCCACTCAGATTACCCAAGAGCAGTGATGGCAAACCCTTTAGAGACTGAGTGCCCAAACTGCAACCTTCACACTGCATGTGAGCTGCACTTCCATTGGGCTGCTGGGAAGAGGGGCAGGTGATGAGAGAAATGTCTTCAGGTGCACATGGAGAGATGGAGGGGAGCAGCCCCTTCTGGCACGCATGTTTGCCAACATGGCTCTAGAGAACCAAACATCAAGACAAAGCTTCCTCAGCTTTGGGAGACATAGCCCAAGCCTAGAGACTATAATTGAATGCCTTTGCTTTAAACTAATTATGTCCTCTGACTGGCTCTTAAAATATCACTAGGGTATTGTAAGTTATGGTTTTGTAGCTTTCCTAGTTTATCTCAACATATCTGAATGAATAGCATAGGAAGGAACCACAAAACAAATTTACTCTGAGTTACTTCTGACACTGATTTGAAGGAAAAGCATTATTCAGCCTTTGGACTTATTACAACTGGACAAATCAGAGCTCCCTAAGTTGCCTCCCAGGATTCAAAATGGAATTTCCATTTTGATCTATATATTATTTGAAGCAATTGAATAAGGATGTTTTATGCTTGCTCACCATGAGTATTTATTCTCTTCAGGGAGTTAGAGAGTAGAAATAAATGAAAATTCATTCGTCAGAAAAACAAAGAAAATTGAAGAAACGGATAATAGAGAATCAAAATTTCTGTGGAGAAGAAATTTGGAAGAGTAAGAAAAAGGATAGCTATATCTCATCCTAAGTAAAAAAAAAATTGAAAATGTACTGAATCCAAAGTGGAGAGCTAAGTCTTTAAAATTGTTTTTAAAAAACCTCCATAATTTAATTTTATGCTTAAGGGATTTTCAGGTAGGAGTCCAAGCACTGAGTGGTCCATATTGGCTAAGGGATATGAGTGTTGCCTCTTGCCTCTCCCTTCCCTATCCTTCTTTCTTCCTTCATGTACTATAGTCTTTATGTATATAGTTTTGGTTCTGCTGATTCAATGGGGTATTTTTTCCTACTAAATAAAAATCTGGTCAGTTTCACAATGACAGGTAATGGAGAAAATACATACACTAAGCAGAAATTTGCTTTGTTGCCAACATTTCTGGTTTGTGTCTCTTCCTCCTTTCCTTCTTTCCTTTCTACTTTCTTTTGCTACCTCCCTCTTTCCTTTCTCTCTTCCTCCATAAAATCATTTTATATATAATTTTCATTCTGCTGACTCAGAGGTTTTTTGTTTTGTTTTTAAGAAAAAATCTGGTCAGTTTCATAGTGACAGTTAATGGGGAAAAATAAATACACATCACAGAAATTATCTCTATTGCCCACATTTCTGGAGTATATCTATTTCATAAAATAAGAATACCTGCACAAGTTACCTGTCAAACTCCTAAATTAGTAAAGATTTAGAAAACTGAATTTCAGATTGTTTCCCCACCCCCCTCTTTTCTAGGTTTCTTTCCACCTTTATCTCTGTCTCATTTCAACTCCATGGAACATTATGTCCCTTTTAAGAGAAACTGATCATTTCTAATCTCATCTCCATGCTGCTAATTCAAGACTTGAATACTACCTCCCTAGGCCTCCTCTTCCCCCTGATTGGAGGGTTGGGTTGGTGGGTGGAGTTCCTTTAAAAGATCAAAACTAGACCTCATTTAATTTCCCATTTTCTTTTTTTATTATTATTTTATTTGGTCATTTCCAAACATTATTCATTGGAAATAAAAATCATTTTCTTTTCCTCCCCCCTCCCCAAACCTCTCCCATAGCCGACACATGATTTCACTGGTTATCACATGTGTTCTTGACTTGAACCCATTTCCATGTTGTTGGTATTTGCATTAGAGTGTTCATTTAGAGTCTCTCCTCAGTCATATCCCCTCAACCCCTGTAGTCAAGCAGTTGTTTTCCTTTGGTCTTTTTACTCCCACAGTTTGTCCTCTGCTTGTGGATAGTATTTTTTCTCATAGATCCCTGCAGATTGTTCAGGGACATTGCATTGACACTAAGGGAGAAGTCCATTACCTTCGATTGTACCACAGTATATCAGTCTCTGTGTACAATGTTCTTCTGGTTCTGCTCCTCTCACTCTGCATCACTTCCTGGTGGTTGTTCCAGTCTCCATGGAATTCTTCCACTTTATTATTCCTTTTAGCACAATAATATTCCATCACCAACATATACCACAATTTGTTCAGCCATTCCCCAATTGATGGGCATCCCCTCATTTTATAATTTTTCGCCACCACAAAGAGCGCAGCTATGAATATTCTTGTACAAGTCTTTTTCCTTATTATCTCTTTGGGATATAAACTCAGCAGTGTTGTGGCAGACAGTCTTTTATCGCCCTTTGGGCATAGTTCCAAATTGCCCTCCAGAATGGTTGGATCAATTCACAACTCCACCAGCAATGAATTAGTGTCCCGACTTTGCCACATCCCCTCCAGCATTCATTACTTTCCATAGCTGTCATGTTAGCCAATCTGCTAGGTGTGAGGTGATACCTCAGAGTTGTTTTGATTTGCATCTCTCTGATTATAAGAGATTTAGAACACTTCTTCATGTGCTTGTTAATAGTTTTGATTTCTTTATCTGAGAACTGCCTATCCATGTCCCTTGCCCATTTATCAATTGGAGAATGGCTTGATTTTTTGTACAATTGATTTAGCTCTTTGTAAATTTGAGTAATTAAACTTTTGTCAGAGGTTTTTATGAAGATTTTCCCCCAATTTGTTGCTTTCCTTCTGATTTTAGTTACATTGGTTTTATTTGTACAAAAACTTTTTAATTTGATGAATTCCAAATTATTTATTTTGCATTTTGTGACTCTTTCTAAGTCTTGCTTGGTTTTAAAGTCTTTCCCTTCCCAAAGATCTGACATATATACTATTCTGTGTTCGCCTAATTTTCTTATAGTTTCCTTCTTTATGTTCAAGTCATTCACCCATTTTGAATTTATCTTGGTGTAGGGTGTGAGGTGTTGATCTAAACCTAATCTTTCCCACACTGTCCTCCAATTTTCCCAGCAGTTTTTATGAACTAGTGTATTTTTATCCCAAAAGCTGAGTTCTCTGGGTAATTTCCCACTTTCAACTCCAAAGAACTTACCCTTTAGGGCTAAGGACTGTCTTTCTTTTTTTTCCTTATGTGCAGCCTCAGCTTAGCATAGTGCCTAGCAAACAGAAAGCACATAATAAATATTCACTGAATTGAATTAAATTGGCAATGGATTTCATTGATATAATATGAGAGAAAGCAGTCTCATGTATTTGTTAATTAATATATAGTGGTAGTAGGATTAATATATAGATGTGGTGGGAATGATATATAGTAACTGGACTTTTCTAATGCCTTCTCAAAGTGAGAGAATACACACACATATTTCTCTGAGATCTTGGATTTCTATTCCTTTTGTTTTTCTTGAAGAGATTCTTTGCCACAGATTTTTGAAGGTTTAAGACCTGAGATAGGTTTTGGGACTCCATTGTAGGTTGTTCACTGAGCAGCTGAGTAGGGCAGATCTTGGAGGACTATAAGGCTCATTAGAAACCTAGAACACTGAAAATATACAGCCCACAAGAATTGGCAATCTAGAGGAAGGACAGACTGAAATGGATTCAAACCTAGTAAGATGTCTATGTTCAGAATTCCAGCCATGTTAGGGAAGAGATGTGTATCAACATCTGGCAAGGCTCCCATTCCCTATCCTTGTAGATTTCTTGCTCAGCTTGACAAGTTCCCAAACTTGCCAATCCTCTATCCTTTTTCTTCTCTTGGAATGGTAGCCAAGGAAATCTCAGTAAGTTCTAAAATTTGCTAGCTTCATTCAATTATTTCCCCTCATTTCTCCTACCATATGAGAGGTGTGGTGCTATAGCTAACTACTAAAAAAAATCAAAATCACATTTTTTTGTTTTGTCTTGTTATGTTACATTTTGAGTTATCTTGTGGTATTTTACTAAATCACATGGCTATAAAAAGGTCAATTGTTGAATTATACAAATGTACCTTCATTTCTAAAATGAATTTCCATCTATTCTAGATGTATCTTTTCTATGTAAATGGATATATAAATAGTATTCCATCTCCCATTTTAGAATATAAGTCCCTTGAAGGCAGGAACTATTTTTGCATTTTTGTTTTATCTCTAATATTTGTCACTGTGCCTGCCATATAGTAAGAGTTAAATGAATGCTTGCTGATTGTTATTTTATTTTATTTTTTAAACCCTTACCTTCCATCTTGGAGTCAATTGTATGTATTGGCTCCAAGGCAGAAGAGTGGTAAGGGCTAGGCAATGGGGGTCACGTTAAGTGACTTGCCCAGGGTCACACAACTGGGAAGTGTCTGAGGCCACATTTGAACCTAGGACCTCCAGTCTCTAGGCTTGGCTCTCAATCCACTGAGCTACCCAGCTGCCCCCTCGATTGTTATTTTAGAAGACATGAAGAAGTGAAACTTCTAAACACAGGGAATAGTTTCACAGACCAAAGATGAAAGAAATTTCCTAGTTTGGTCAATTAAAAAATTGTATTCCAAGCCATCCGTTTAGATATAGAACCTGAAACTAGCTACAGATGGAAACTCTGGGGAGAACCTGCAGATGAGAAGGAAAAGAGTGATACTCATGTCTTTTTGAGTGACACCTGGGGAGCAATAAAGATGTCCACAGTCATATGCAAAAGGTATACTTCCCTACCTTCTACTGCAGCCATTGGGTGACCTAAGAATACTGCCATCTATGACCAAAAAAATGCTATACCTTCTAACAGGTTAACTAATTCATTATTCATGTGACAACAGTCAACATAAGACTATATCCTGTATATTTGCATGAATGGCTTTGGAACCAAATATGGATGGATATAGCTTTGGCAGAGCAGTCTTGTGTTACTATATCAGATATACATATATTTATCACCCATATCACCTGTCACTGTACAACAATTCTGGAGAGGTAGGTTAGAGCCAAATAATGAATGTAATTCCAAAGTACATTAAAATTGAACCTAGAGGCACTGGGGCTTTTGAGCAGAATTAGATCTTTGTATTGAGATCCATCCAGCAGTCTCTCTGAAGGTCCGAGGTTATCTCTGCCTAGGTGTGGTGATCTGGTCAAATAATAGAGATGAGAAACACTATGTGTTCAGACGTACTTATGCATGCATCACACACAGTGCTCTGTCATAGTACCATGGTTCATTTATTACATAGGTTTTCAGCTACATACTTCTTTGACACACAATCAATTTTCTACACATGTGACATTCTACATTCTGATTGAATATTATCAAATGACCTAAACAACACTCTTGTGATATTACTACAACAAAGAATTCTGTGATCATTTACTATGTTTCTGCAACACTGTGATGTATATGAATAACATGAATAAAGTCATTTATAGGTTAGAACCTCTTGACCTGCTGAGAAGATCATTGTGCTTTTGATCAGCTTTCACTATCAATCACAATTGGTTGGGAGATGAATATCAAAACATTTTCATATCTAGGTGTGAAGTTAAAAGGTGACTTACAGCAGACTAGTTTTGGGGGTTTTCCTCAATTTCCTCAATGTGTTACTTTGAAGTGCCTAGCAATGCTGCCTGGTTTCTGTTCATCAACAAATTCATTGGAGTGCGATAACTATAAGGAAAGATTTATTATGGTGCTCAAACTTTTGGCCACTGTTTATTGTAGTGCCTTGGAGCGTATCTGTGCTTAAGAAAGGAGGAGTTATGGGCAATAATCTTTGGGCTTTAATTTTGTAATTGCAATCTTTTGGGGGTAATATAGGGGGATTAAAGTGGTATATATATATATATATATAGATATATATATACCCAGTGGTATATATATATATACCCTGTAAGTATTTGCTCTAATATTATTTCTCCTGTATTGGGGAGAGAATAATAATCATAAAAATCCATTAATAGGGAAAGTTGTAGAGAGAAGTCACAGAAGGAGGTTAGCGGGGGGCTTTTTGTTCTAGGGGGGCTGCTTTGCAGTTCCCTGGCTTCCCACTGTGACTGTGTCAACCAGTGGGGGTCTGTTGGCTCCCCATATCTCTATTTTAGGAATCTCAAATTGGCATCTATATAGAATGACTCAGAGAAGAGAGAAACTTCATGTTGGGAAATTAATAGGCGGCTATTGTAATATTCTAGGAAAGAAGTGATAAGGGCTAAAGAGGGATGGTGGAGAGAAAGGAATGAATATGAGAACTCTTGTAAAGGTAGACTCAACAAAAATTGGCAATTGGTTTGATATAAAGAGTTAGTTGGGTATGTTATCTAATATTTTGAACCTAGGTGACTTGAAGGATTAGCAAGTTAGGAAGATGCCTGGCTTTTAGGGGATAGCTAAATGAGCTTTGTTTGGGATATGTTGAATTTGAAATGTCTCTTGGAATGTGAAGTTTGAGACACCCAACAGGCATTTAATTTGAAATGGGTGTTCAAATTCAGGAAAGAGGCTTGAGCTTTGTCTATATACCCAGAAATCATCTGCATAAAGATGATGATGAAACTCATGGAAACTGACTAGATTATTGAGGAAGAAGTTATGTAGGGAAATGAAGGTCGAAGACAGAAGGCTCTGACATACATACACAGGTAAGGGACAGGATATAGATGATCCAGCAAGAGAGACTAAGAAGGATCAGTCAGGAAAGAAGGAAGAGAACAAAGAGAGAAAAGTAGAAGGGAAAGAATGTCCAGAAGAGTAGGGTGGTCAACTGAGATGAATGCTTCAAAGAAAAGAGCATCAGATTTGGTAATTAAGAGATTATTGATAATTTTGGAGAGTAGTAAATTAGTATTCCTACCTTCCTTAGTCTCTTCAATTTTTTCCCCATGTACATTTTGACATTTTAGCTAACTTGAAGGTGGTACTTCAGGGTTGTTATAATTTCAATTTCTATAATTTTTAGTTATTTTGGACATTTGAAAATTTATATTTCTTCTTTTGAAAATTATTTTAATGGTTTCTATCTGCTTACCTATTAGGGAATATCTCTCAATCTAATTTCTCTATGTAAATTTGATCAATAAAATTGAAGTGTCTTTTATGAGCTTCACTTATCTAATCTAGTCCAAAGATCTACATTTCTATTCAGTATCATATAGATTTAATATTTATATCTTTAAAATAAATTTATATTTATTCATATCAAGTTTACCTCCTTACTTTTTCTTTATTAAATATCTTATAACTTTTGTACTTTTTATTCCTCCAGGTGAATTTTGTAATTAAAAATATTCTATAAAATATCCATGACAATTTTAATGTTATGACTAAATCTACAGAGTAATTTGGGCAATATTATTATTTTTGCTTTATTTGCAATGCCTGTCATTCTAGTTTTAATCCTTATCACTCTTTCCTTGGTATTTTTCATTGTTGTCTTTAGCCATTTTGGTCATATCTGACTCTTTGCCAGTCATGAACCTCCTAATAGGTTCTACATCCTCAGTCTATTCAATCTCCAAGCTATGTTTCACAGAGTTATAGCATAGTGGATAGAGTTCTATATCTGGAGTCAACAAAAGTGGAAATTTAAATTCTATCTCTGATACTAACCAGCTGTGTGACTTTTGTTCTCTCTCCATCCCAGTTTCCTCAGTCGTAAAATGAGAATATTATTTCTTGTTGCTTTAATGAAAGAAACAAATATTAAGAATCTAGTCTGCATAGTTATTATGGCAGGCACAGTGAATAATACAAAAATGAATAAAAAGTTATTCTCCCTGTCCTTGTGGACAGGGTCCTATATGTCCTTATAATTTAGTAGAAGAGATCACACACATCAGGCTATGTGGCTATGTATTCAGACTATATATGTGTGTATATATATATATATGTGATATATGTGTGAATACATATATTTTACTTCAATACTGATACAAAGCAGAACATTATAAGTGCATTAGAGAAGTATCAGTGTCATGTGGGATGCAAGGACTGAAAAATAATTACTAACTGGGTGACATGTAGAAATCTTTTAACCTGAAATCTAATTTTTAAAGGTTTTGATAATTTTAAAAAATTATTATCCTCAGGGGGCAGCTGGGTAGCTCAGTGGATTGAGAGCTAGTTCTAGAGATGGGAGGTCCTGGGTTCAAGTCTGGCCTCAGACATTTCCCAGCTGTGTGACCCTGGGCAAGTCACTTAACCCCCATTGCCTAGCCCTTACTACTCTTCTGCCTTGGAACCAATACACAGTATTGATTCCAAGATGGAAGGTAAGCGTTTAAAAAAAATTATTGTCCCCAGTAACCCCCTTATCACTCCCAACACACCATAGAATCTTCACTTGTCACAAAGAAGTGCATTTAAGTAAAACAAGCCATCCCATCAATCATCATGGACAGCATTTATCTCATTCCATACCTGTGGTCCAACATTTCTTTACTCTTTGTATCTGCAGCTCTGCCTGGTTTCGACTGCAGAACAAGGTTAAGTTCGTCACTTCTCATCTTGACATCACACTAGTAGCTTGTCGTGACTGACACAACCTCCCTCAGTTTCCTTTCCTCTCTGATGGGAGGTCTAGAAGGTGGAGTACTCAACTCCTCCCAGTGCCGTTCTTTATAGAAGACAAAATATAGACATTTTGGCTCACTTCATTCTGTGTCTGCTGTTCCACTCGGTTTTAACTCCAGGGAACAAATTGCACTATGGTCTCCACCCAGTCCCCCACTTTCCTGCCTCCTTTTGTATATTGTCTTCTCCCATTAGATTTTAAGCTCCTTAAGTGCAGGGACTATCCTTCTTATTAACTGTATCCCTGGGGCATAACACAGGACATGACACATAAACAAGTATTTTAATAAATGTTTATTGGATAAAGTGGAAGAGGGAAAAAGGACTTATCATCAGTCCTCTTGAGTCAAATTGGTTTATATATTGATATGAATTCATTGTTTAAGATTGTTTTCCTTTATATCTGTACATTGGGGAGTGGAGGAACAAGTTGTGGTACATGATCACAATGGAATACTATTGTGCTATGAGAAAGGACAAACAGGACGATTTCAGAAAAATCTGTAAAGACTTACGTGAACCCATGTAAAGTGAAGTAATCCGAACCAGAAGAACATTCTACAATGACAGCAACAGTTCTTGATGAACAACTGGGAATGACCCACCTTAGCAATACCGTGATCCAAGGCAATCCTAGCAACTCGTGGTGAAAAATGCCAACCGCCCTCTGAGAAAGAAAAGGAGTCTGAATACAGATTGAAACATATTACATCTCCTTTTCTTCACTCTTCTTTTTTTTTTCACTTGAGAACTCTTCCACAAAAATGGGAAAAACATTTACATGATTAGGTATGTAAAATCTCTATCAGATTGCTTGATGTCTTAGAGAGGTAGAAAGGCAGAGAGAGGAGGAAAATGGGAAAAGAGGAGAGAATTTGGAACTGAAAACTTTAAAAAAAGGAGTGTTTAAAATTGTTTTTACATGTGATAATTTATGTGTAATATTGTATGTCTTACATGTAAAAATATTATTAAAAAATAAAACTCCAAATGAGGTTATGCAGTCAGACATGACTGAAATGACTGAACCTTTCTCTCTCCACACATATCTATGTATAGAGATATATATACACACACACAAATATATATATATATATATATATATATATACAGAGGCACACACACATATTCATGCATCTATTTCCATATTCATACACACAGAGTACCTCTATATTATTCTTTTAGTCCTGCTTACTGTGTGCTGCCTCAGTTTACAAATATTTTCAAATTTCTCTGAACCGAAGAATTAACCAATATTTATATAGCACTTGGGTAAAAATTGCTTTGTTAAAATTAACTAGAGAGGTTCTAAAACAGTCTTTCTAAAATACTCTTTAGTACATTTTATATGATGGCCCTTGTAAAATCTATAAGTGATTGCTTGCTATCAGAACAAGGATGGACAGCTGGGGGGAGGGAGAGAATTAGAGGCTCAATATAAAATGTTGGAATCTGTTTTTATATGTAATTGGGAAAAAATAAAATAAAAATTCAAATATTCTTTTAAAATCATAGAATTTTAGATTTTAGAGAAAGCTTGAACCTATTTGTGAATATACTTTATAAGATTCATAACTAATCATGGCATGTAAATCAAGCCTTTATTGAACAGGGCTAGGGGAAATCCTATCATGCAAATTTGCCAGTTATATTCTAATTGTTAAAAAATTTTCCTTATACTAAGTCAAGGGGGCAGATGGGTAGCTCAGTGGATTGAGAGCCAGGCCTAGAAATGGGAAGTTCTAGGTTCAAATGTGGCCTCAGACACTTCCTAGCTGTGTGACCCTGGGCAAGTCACTTGACCCCCATTGCCTTGCCTTTACCACTCTTCTGCCTTGGAACCAATATATAATATTAATTCTAAGGTGGAAGGTGGGGGCTTTAAAAAATACTGAGTCAAAAGTTTCTTTCTTGTAACTTTTAGACATTGGTCCAGTTTTCCCCTTGAGGGTCAAAGACAATCAATCCCCTGTTTCATGTCATTCAGGTCTTTTCTAGGTTAAGCTTTCACAATTCTTTCAGTCATTTGTCATGTGATAGGAATTTGTCTTCTCACTATCTCTTACTATTCTCGTTTTATTTCACTGGCCATGTGTTAGTTTGCCACTGTTGTCCTTAAACAGGGTGTCCAGATCTGAACACAGTTCTGGTGTAGTCTGTCCAGGATAGCTTTTAAAAAGCCATAAATAAATTGCAGTGATGGGAAAACCATTTTACTCTAAATAGAAATGAAGCAAGTGAAGTATATCCATACACAGAACTGTCCACATAGATAAATGCCTTCCTTTTGTCCATAGTTATTAGCATTACATGGAGATCCACCTGAGAGAGGTCTGAAATAGTCACAGCCTAGCCAATTTTTAGGGTGCGTGGTGAGCCATTAAAAATGAGGCGGAATTCCAAACCTCTGGTGCTAGTAAGACCTTCTACATTTTTAGTTTATGTTGTATTAAGCTTAAATATTAAACAGAGTTGACAGTTTGGCAAAAAAGCAAAGCTTTGTTCTGTGTCTACATTCTCTGAGTAAAAGTATGTAAAGGAAAAGAAATCTGTCACTTTTTTTTCATCTCACTGTCGTAGACATTCTTGGAAAGACAACATCAAATAATTACTTCAGAGTTGATCTGTTTAACTTTGTGCGTATCTTCTGCGTGTTTTCAAACATATTTTTACCAGTTTGTAAGTCAGTTTCATCAATTTGCTTTTTGGCCAAATGGAACCCATTTTATTTTGTTTTTAGTGGTATTAAAAACTTTCTATTTGTTTTATGACATCAGAGTCTTTCTTGGAGTGAGGGTAGCAAGAGGTAAATGAACCAAGAATGATGGAGAAAAATCTGAGGGAAAATAAAATCAAAAAGTGTATGGCTGTTAATGGTTGCTATGGTGCTCAAAGTAATCTCTGAGAGTACACACAGATGAAAATTGGTCAGATCATTTCTAAAGTATTGTGTTCTGATCTCAATGCCACATTTTTTTTTGAACAGTGAGAAAGCTTATTTTATTTTATTTTTATTTAGTCAATTTAAAACATTATTTCTTGGTTACAAGAATCATATTCTATCCCTCCCTCCCCTACCCCCACCTCCCCACATTTTAGAAAAGTCATTGGTGAGCTAATGGTAGTCATAAAGATAAAAACTAAGATAGATCAATAGGATTATAGATGTAAGAATTATAAGGATAAGAGCTCCCAAGACACCCAAATTTATCTCCTTATTTTGCAGATGATGAAATAAAGTTTAAGGATGTTAAGTGACTTACCAAAGATCACATAGGGAGGTAGTAAATGCCAGATTTGAGATTTGAATACAGAACCTTTGACTGAATTTGATAGTCATGTCAGAAATTGATGGATCAGTTTTAGAAACTAGAGATATTTAGTCTGAAGAAGAGAGGACTTAGTGGAGACATGATTTTTTTTTCAGATGTTTGAATTATTGGCTGTTATTTGGGGTAGGTTTTATTTAGATTTTGGTTGATTTTAAAGGATAGAGTGAGGAACACTTGACAAAAGTTTCAGAGAGGCAGATATGTATCTATTCAATATAAGGCAAAACTAAAGTTTGCAATTTAGAGCTGCTCCACAGTAGAATAACCAAAAAAAAAAAGGCAATCATCTAAAAAGAGCCTACTGACATATATATATATATATATATATATATATATAAAAGAGCATCAAACTCTTTGTTTTTAATAAGTTGAAAAATAAAAATGTTCATATCTCTCAAGCCAGATTCAGTGGTACAGAATCTCTTTCATGTTTTTAACAGAACTATTTTTCTTTTTTTCTTGTATGCATATGTGGAAAAGAATGGGAAAATAATCAAAAATGTTCCAGGAAAACAATTTAAGCAAATTCCGTCAGCCCTTTAGCTTTAGAGAGTCTTTTTGAACACAGCTTAACTTTAGATTGAGGGTTTTTGAGAGTCCAATTCTCTGTTTGGTGAGTTCAGAAAGAAGGGTCCGGAAATTTTATCCCTGAATGACTTAAGGCAGAAAAAAGCCTTCACTTAGGAGGAAAAAAAATTAAAAGAAGGATGAAAGCGCTATTTTATCCAATGAAAGTCCAATAGTCTTCATGCTATAAACATCCTTGAGAGGCTACATTGAACATTTATGCCAGCTCTTCTTTGTAATATGCTAATCAGATGATCAAATTGCAAATCATATGAACTTCTAGACCCTTTTGGAAGTGATTAAGGAACTAAGCACAGCAGAACTTTGTGTTCTATGATTCCAACTTGAGGAAAGGTCAATGAATTTATTGGAAGCAATGACACCTGGGGTCCGTTTTTGTCCTTTAATTGCCTTGCTCTGTGACTTTTTCTTTCTATAGTGGAACCCATCTGTCTTATGTTGGCATAACTGATTGATAGAACTGCCTTTCTGTTTATAACAACCATATTATGTATGATAGAGGCTGAGCCATCAATAAGGTGTCAAATTTTTATATGACTGTTATAATCAATGGCCCCAGGGTATGGGATATTATCACCTCCTTCTTAACTTTTTGTGTACATACTTAAGCACGTAGTTATATGGCTAGCCTGCCTTTCCTTGACATGTATAATGAATACGGCAGAATGGACAGCTTGTCAACATTACTTTAGCCTGGCTGGATTTTATCAAAACTACCATCAGGCCTTGTCCTAGAATGGTTCCACTAATCCTCTATGATAAGAAGATAAGTGTTCTCCATATGTTCAAATGCATCCAAGATTCTAATGGTGAAGAATGGACTATTTCCTCTTCTGTTTTATTTTATTTTATTTTATTTTATTTTATTTTATTTCATTTTTACAGTTGATAGGAGCATGGAAGTACTTTGGGGTGGTTCATTGACAGCATCTGTCAGGTTGAAGGGCTCTGAAAGGATTACATTAGCCCCTGCTGTGGTATAATTGGAATGTGCATGCCAGGTTGTCTGTATAGTTATGTATCTCAGAGCTGAACTGGGTTTGGGGTTTGGGGTGAAGCAGTCAGGATGCATTGGTACTACCTCCTTGACTAGAGTGGCAAGGAGGGGGATCAGTCTCTTTAAATCTGCTCAGGCAGGAAAGAAAAGAAGAAAAAGCTACTGTCCTTGGGGGATAGGAAGCAGAAGTGTCTGTTTTTTAAATGGGAGATAATGAATGAAAAGTTGAACTCTGCATTATACTCTTCATGACCATGACCTTTCTCATAGAGCAAGCAAAAATAGAGCTTGTCTACAAGTTGGAAAGAAAAAAAGAATATGTCTGAAAGTTGAAGTGGTAACCTTGTTAATGTGGTGAAACATTTCCTTGCTGTGTGACCATGGATGAGTCACTTAACTTCCATTGCCTAGCTTTTACCACTCTTCTGTCTGTAAAGGTTAAATGTAATGGTTGGATGCAGTTTATTTACCAAAATAGAGGGGAAACAATAAAGTAGAGAAATGTGAAAGAGGTTAGAGAAAATATCTCTACTAGTCCTGAGCCAGGAGAGCTGGTAGTGAGTAATCACATGACCTCCTTCAAGATGGAAGCTTATGAAACTGGGAAGGAAGTCAGCCTTTTCACTCACCCAACCAAGTGGTCCAGGAGTCAGAGTCTAAGTTGAAGTCAGGATCCACTTTGCAGTCTCCACTGAGGTCCCTTGAAGTCTATCTTCAGGAGACACTCTCCACAAGACTCAACTTCACCAGACTGCCAATCCAAGGATTTTGTGGCTTTTATGGTGGTTTCCTATCCCTGCCCCTCTTCACAGGGGCCAATCACAGTTTCCAAAATTGTCACACCTCTCATCCTCCAAAGGCGGCAACTCTCCCCCAAGGATTCACACGTTTGGAACCACATGTTTCTGAGTTGTAAACTCTTAAAATAATTCAAAAGTTTCTGGCTGTTTGAGTTAGAAAAAAGGGTAGAGCTCTTCCAAGTATCTGGCTGGCTTCTCACCTTTAAAAGTGTTAACTCTCCTCTGAGGAGGAAGAGTTTGTGGACTTCCCTTATTTTAGAATTAAGTATAGATGTATTGGCTTTTGTTGAGTAATTAAAAGTAGACAAAAGAGAGTTAATCCTGTCCTCAGTCCAATGAGGTACTAAGTAAGGGTACTTAAGTTATAGTTAATCCAAAATGTTAACTCCAACTAGGCAAAGAGAACAAAGGATTCCCTTTTTACAAGTGCAAACTCAGAATAGACAATGAGAACCAAGAATTTCCTTTCACATGTCTTAGAATCAATACCAAATATTTAGTCCCCAGAGCAAATCAAATATTGATATTCGGTATTGATTCTAAGACAGAAGATAATGGTTAAACAAAACAAAAACAACAAAAGAGAATGAAATATTTGTCATCTCTGTGGTAAGTTCCAAAAAGAAGTTTCTGGCCAGAGCAGGAGAAGGGGGCATTCATCTGAGATAAAGGGTTGATATGGTCTAGTTGAATTCCCAGCTTTGCTCATGCTGCTGGCCTATGCTCCAAAGTCTCCTGACGGGTCTTCTACCTATTTTATTTGTTCATTTATTTTTAGCAAAGGAATACATTTATCCAACTCAATAGGAAATGGGCACCAGAGAAAGTGTACATAGGAGAACATATACTAGACAACGGAGACAGAAGGAGCTCTTCCATTTGGAGTAAGGTAATTCAGTTCAACCAAGAGAAAAGAATTCTAGATGCACCTTATTTTGAATGCAAATAACCAGAA
The DNA here is from genome assembly GCF_027887165.1 of Monodelphis domestica. NCBI lineage: Eukaryota > Metazoa > Chordata > Mammalia > Didelphimorphia > Didelphidae > Monodelphis > Monodelphis domestica. The sequence continues at coordinate 59,431,572 of NC_077234.1, forward strand.
AACTATTCTTTTTGCTAGAGCTTTAGTCCCCAGAGCAAATCAAATCTGAAGGAAGGTTTCAATATCTTTTAAGAAAAACCAAGCCTAACTTGTATAAAGATCTACCCCATCCAGGGGTTTAAATATTGCTCCCACCTGTGGAAAGGAAAACTAAAGCAAGTTCTGGACTTTCTGCTACTGAGTTGGAACAAACAGCAGTGGAGTGTTAGAGAAAAGGTATTGACAAGAATGACAATTTGTGGGGGGAGGGACAACTGGGAGTGGCAGTTGGTCTTGTGACCCTCTCTCACTTCCTGGCCCTGGAACTGGAAGTAATCTCTCTCTGGGTCTCTGGATAGAAGTGCCTCTATTTTCCTGATTTTCCCAACTGTGTGCTCTCTCTGGATTCCTGTGATCGTGTCATCAACAAAAGGACTTAAGGGAATCAGTTTGAACTGTAAGGCCAGTCTTTAGGGCATCAGCCTGAAGAGACGGGCCCAACCAGATATGAAAGTCAGAACTTTTCTTCCTTTTGCTGTCTACTGCTAAGACTTTTGAAATTAAGAAAGCTAGCACAGATATAGCATAGACAGGAATAAGAGAAACCCTCCACCAGCCTGTGAGGCCTGGCCTCAGCTCAAAAGCTGAGAGAGACTCAAAAACCTCATCTAGGGAAATCCCTATTCCCTCTTCCCTGATACCTCTCCAGTCCAAATGTGTTATTAAAATTTATCTTTATTTGATATTGCAGTCAGATAAGAGAACTAACATTTCAGGGGACATAGAGGGAGCTGAACCTCAGGACAGCTAGTCAACTATAAATGGTCCTTATTGGACCCCTGCTGGGCAACCTTGATCTGGGGGGAGGTTTGTCCCTCAGGAGGGTCCATGCTTCCCTGCTCTGGGGTATCTGCAATATCAATCTATAGGGAAGATGTCCCCTCAGTCTATCATAAGGGACCCATTTCTCAGGAACCCCAATTTTCAAAATTGGCCTCTGGGCAGGGGGCATTTCTCTTCTTTTACCTCACTGGCAGCCATATTCCCTCCCTCCCTTTAACTCCTCTATTCCCTGCTATAAAAACTTCTGTATCCCATGTTCATCAATTCCACCCATTTTCCCAATAAATATTACACACCACAATGCCCTACTACATCTGGGTAAGTTTGTCTCCTACCATTCTAATTTCATTTCCTTTTACTGCCTTTCATGAATTCTCTCTTCTAACCCAACTGACTATTCCCTGTAGAAGGCACTCCATTCTCAAGTCTCTGCACTTGTCTAGGTGGTTTTCCATGACCAGATTAAGCTCCCTCCTCAGTGCCTCTTCCTAATATTCTTCCTAGAATCCCTATGAAATAGAAAGTCTGCAGAAAGAGGTGGAATAACAATGTCAGTTTAGGGGAGACAATCTCTGTCTAAGGTTATAACTGAAAATAATTGTGATGGGATAGTTTGCCCAACTTCTTTCCATCAATTATTTTCCTTTTTTTTTCTATTGAAATTACTTTGTATTTATTTATAAGTGAACATGCAATTTCAGTCCAGGAAAACATAATCCCATCAGGGGTCAAAACTCTTTGCTTTTTGCCTAAGTGCATGAAGAATATATGTTGAATAAGTTCCTTGCCCTGAAAACTTTGTGCTTGGAGATTGAAATTAAGGAGAGGAGAACAAAATGAGAGAAACAAAGAAAGAACAATTAATTACTTTATTCACAGGATATAGTAATAGAGTGTGGAGGATAGTATATTGTTGGGGGCAGAAGTAGTAGAATTCATTAAGTGAGGAAAGATATAAAGTGAGACTTGAAAGATGGTGTAGCATTTGAAAAGCAGAAGGGAAGATGGAAGGGGTTCTAGGTGGAAGGAACAGCATGAACAAAGTCATGAAGACAAACAAAAGCATTGTATTTTTCATGTTGTGAAAGAGCTTGGTATTATCTGGTTCAGAAGGTTGTCTGTTCTCTCAAAGAATTACCAGGCTCTGACAAATCTTTAAAAATACAAGAATTGATCAATGACACATGTAAAACCCAGTGGAATTGCATGTCAGCTACAGAAAGAGATTGGGGAGGGGAGGGAAAGAACACGAATCTTGTTACCATGAAAAAATATTCCAAATTAATTAATAAATTGAAATTTTCCAAATTAAAAAAAAGGATAATTTATTGAGTGAATGACTGGGAGGACAGGAGCAGGTGAAATCTGACTCCCTGAAATGAAGGGGTATAGGATTTGTATACCTTAAAGGAACAGAAACTACATGACCTGGAAAGGAAGGTGGGAAGAGGGACAAGCCAGGAGGATTAGGTGACATTCCCATGTGAGATGCCTTGGTGTCTGGTGTAGAAGCACAGGCTTACATCCTTTACAACCTATTAAGCTTTGATCATAAAGGAGGATAACTTGTATATTTCAGAGAATGTTTGTGATGTTTGAGATGCAAACAGAAGGTACACATGCATGCTAAAAGCTTTTATTGGAAGACTAAGGGAAATGCACCTAAACCAAAAGGAAATGCATCTCTCAGAAAATCCTTGGTTTGTGTAGTCTGTCCCTTTATTTGCATCAGGGCTAGCTTTCTTTATCATCAGCATTCCTGGGATCCAAGATTGGGAAATTCCTCACATACTTTTTTGACCTGGGATTTCTCTAGAGACTTGGAGTGTCTAGGGGACCCAGTAGCTCCATACCAATGTCAGTTCAATTCAGGAAACATTTATTGAGTACTGTATAATTGGAAATCTGTTACTCTAAAAAAAATTACATTTCTTGGGATCCCAGTGACTTACTGTCCTTATGTACTTCCTGTTAGTGGTGTCTCTGGGTGATCGAGAATGACTAATGTACTTCCTGTAGACAGGAGATAAATTCAGTGGTCATTTCAGCTCTGACCTCTTTGGCTTCCTGACAAGGATGATGGTGGTATGCACAGGGATTTTGAATAGGTTGATTAGCCATGGGCACGTGGTTAGATTTTTATTTCTGTATTCCTTTTTATTCCTTTATTTCTAATTATCATTTAATAAATTTCCTAAAATATAATATTTTTATCATTGAGATTAATTTTAATTTTTACATTGATGGCAACCACTAGTTGGAGAAGGACTTCTCAATTTTTTTTAAAGATAGTCTAGATAAATTTTGTTAAGCCACATTTCTCCTGCCACAACTTTTTGCCCCTCCCCTAGAACTCTGAGAGAACTCTGAACTCTACCAGAGCTGTTGCCCTGCTCCTGCAAGGTTATTTTTTTAATTTCCCCAATTTTTGCCAAACTCTTTACTGGCTTGGTGGCTTTAGTTTGAGGGACTTAGCATAGGACTCTTGGTGGAGAAGAGATAGGCAGCCTCTCTTGCCCATCTACTTGAGCCAGAATTCCTTGCTGATGCCTCTAGTGTTGCTGCTTCTATTCATGATCCTGCTCCTGCTCCTGCTCAGGCCCTGGCCCCTTGACCCCAAACTCTGACCCCAACCCCAACCTCTCTTGCTGATCCTGCTGGACTGCTGATTGCTGCCACCAAAAAGCTAGGAGTCCCTGGAACCGCTCTCCATGCAGCTGGTAAAAGCCAGGGTGTATTTTCCTTAGGCAACAATTAGCCTCTACACTCCCTGTCCACTTGGCAGGGGAAGCAAACTGCTCCTTAGTGTTTTACCTCTAGGGGAAGGGGAAGAAAGGTTACTCTTTGAAACAGGAAGTAAAATTACAAGCATGGCTCACTCTAAGAAAGAGCAGTACCTTGCCTATTTCAAACAGCTTCCAGTTTTAGGATGTTTTTTCTGCCTTTTATTCCTGGGTACACTGGTCCTTTCAATTATCTTACCTGAGATTCAGGGGAGAAATTCATCTTCCTACAACTCCTCACCATTTGGACCTGCCAAGTCTCTAAGATTCATCCAATTTGGGATTGCTTCACACCATGCTCAGGAAGGAATTCTCTCTTGATATGGAAGATTGCAGATCTCTCACAAAAGGAATCTGAATGGATAAAGGAACTTTAAAGAGACTGGAGGTGAAATTTTTAAACCTTTGTAGACTCCATTGTTTTATGAAGGTCTCTGTATTTTATTGTATTTTACTGATAATTTGCTTTAAGATTTAATTTTTTTGTTTTAAATTCATATACTAATATGATTAATACTATTCTGTTACACTGAATCATTTTAATCTACTATGTTTTAACTATTAAATATATTCTGTTACCTTTCCCCTATAACTATACTGAACAAAATATCATTGTATAAACACATAAAAACAGCTTTTTTTCCATTTTGGCTTTGTTAATTGTCACATAGATGATGGATAGACTCCATCAACGTCATTAACAACCTTTGGAAAATTTAATGAGCTAAATATCTCAAATTGATTTTTAGGGGTCTTTAGAAATGATTAAAAAAATTTTTTCAATAGCTTGATCATCTTGCCTTTCTCTGAGTTAAAGCATCCATTTTAGTAGCTGAAGTGAAGTGCAATTATATCCCCACCTCCACATTTATAAAATGTAATGGGTAAGATATAACAGTCTCAAACCAGAGGAGCTCGGAAGTTGTTCTCAGGGTATGGTACCCCTGGATGGCTCCCAAGAGAGAATCTCCCCTTTGTAACTCTTCTGCTTATCCTACCCTTCCACCAGAATGATCTAGATTCTTAGTGATGTTTTTAGACCCAACATCAAGAGTACAGTGGTTTGGTTTTTCTAGACTCCTCTGCCACATTTTTGTGATGATGTCAGTAATAGATTTTGTTTTAATATCTCAGCCAATGTTGAAGGATTGCTACACCTGAAAAACTTGTGACAAGTATCCATTATCTTTAAATGTCATACAGCAGACTCATATGAATCCTAATGATAGTGGGTTTGTTTGTTATTGTCATTAAATGGGATATTATAATGGGGATTTTGATATTTCTTGAATGTGCATTGCATGTTGTACTACTGTTCTTTATAAAAAACTTACTTTGTGAAAATCATTTGCACTCACACAGTGGATCATGGCCAAGTTTGTAGAGGAAATGGATCTCATTTTGGGGTGAGAAACCTTTGTATTCTGCCTTTTTTAGTTGATACCATGTATCAATGATTGTAAGCTATATATTTTTTATTTTTAAATATTTTTATTATTGTTTTTCCTTACATGTGCAATATCATATTTCAGTTTTATTTTTTCTCTCCTTTTTAATATTTCAAGAACATGTCACCAGTATTGAGAAGATTTTCTTTAACTTTTTTGATTTTGTGGTAATATAAAAGTTTAAAATACATTTGCCCTAATGTCAACTATAAAAATTATGCTATTGATTACTTTTTAAAAAATTGGACTTTGCTTAATGATTTTGTCTGATTCCAGGGAAAAGGAATACAAAAAGATCCACTGCACAATGTCAAAGAAGCACAAAGCTATTTGCATAGTGCCAATCAAGCACAAGGTCAAAGAGACCAAACCAATCATAAGTGGATTGATGACATTCTGCACAAAAAGCACAAGGACTTAATCATGTGTGAGACTCAAGGTTGCATCCATTTAACATCTGTTAAATGCAGGATTTCCTTGTAACACACACTCTATACCAAGTTTGTAACATTGCTTATTCTGGCTCCATCCTGGCTCACATTTACTCCTATAATATAGTCCCTTTTATGTCTTTCATAGTGTGGCAAACTTTCTATAGTCCTGGATACTGACTGGGTAAATGCATAATTGCTTAAATCACTTTAATTGGTCCCTGATTCAAGGACCTGTTATAAGTTTATTTTTCTTTTACTTAGAATTTTTATATACATAAGACTTTGATGCTTTATATTTAATCCAGAAGTTATTTTTTTCTTTTATTTGGGCTTTTTTGATGTTTTAATTTCTCTTGCTAATTGATTCATATACCTCATAACCCAGCCATGCATCCCTAAGTGATCCCTGTGTTTTTCAATATCCTCTTCAGGGCAGAATGTATTATTATTATTCTAAAATGCAAAGTTTAAATTCTTTTGAGACTAATTTTAGGATAAGAAACATGTTACCTCTCAGAACCCAGAAAGTGGACTGTTTGGAGAAGGCACCATGAAGATACTAGCACAGACAACATGCTGCACTAGATGATCCAGAGTGAACTTTGGGATGTGGTGATTTGAACTATGTGGGTTGAATGCATTTGTTTTGTGTGTATACTCTTATGCTGAAGGGGACTTCTCCCTAATTGACTTTTTGTCAATGTACCTAGCAATCATTGGTTTTGTTCTTTTTCCCTTTTATCCCCAAATTACTGTAATTAAAAAGTTGATTATGTTAAATGATCTAATTGGGGAGACTAGCCCCACAAAATTATCATTGCGGGAATGTATAATTGGAAATCTGTTACCCTAAAAAAGCTACATATCCCAGGAGCCCACTGACTTCCTGTCGTTATGTACTTCCTGTAGAAAGGGGATAAATTTAGTGGGCATTCCAGCTCTGGCCGCTTTGTCTTCCTGGCAAGGATGGTGATGGTAAGCCCGGGGATTTTGAATAGGCTGATTGGCCATGGACATATGGTTGGATTTTTATTTTTGTATTCCTTTTTATTCCTTTATTTCTAATGATCATTTAATAAATCTCCTAAAATGTAACATTTTTAATATTGAGATTTAATTTTAATTTTTACAATGAAGACTCCTTAAGAACCCACTGTTTATGGAATTTAAATGGTCCATATGTTTGTGGAACTTTCATATATATATGGAAATTATTTGGCATTCATAGATTTAGTTCAATAAGAATGTACCAGAGAGAAATATAGAATTTAGATAAGATGGAGTGCCTGCTCTCAGATTCATTATAGTCAAAGGAGGGATATGATACAGGCAATGGAAATTATTGTGGATAAGAAAGCCACTAGAAATGTGCAACATTAAAACAGAGCTGAGAGTCTTCAAGGGTCAAGGGAAGTGCATTTCCCAAAGAGTCTACCAAAGAAGACTTTATCAGGAAGGTGGCATTTTAAATGAGTTTTAAAGGAAGGCTAAGAAGTCAACAAGCAAGGGGAACAAGGACATTCCAAGAATAGAGAAGAGTCTGCGCAAAGAAAGTATTTTGGGAATAGAGAGTTGTTCTGCTTGGCTGAAGCATAAAGTTGGATGGAGGGGAATAATAAAAGAAGCTGGAATGCTAAAATCATACCTTGATTAAACTAGAAAAGTAAGGATCAATTGACTAAGAAGACTTTTCCATGAAAGGAGTAGTTCAGAGTCACTCAAGCTTATGCTCCCAACAGCCAAAATACAGACATAAGTCTGGAAGTTAAGAAATCTACCTTTACTCAGTCAAGGTCATATCTACTAGAAAATCATGAATAGCAGAGATTAGTGATGAGACAGAAAGTGCAGGCACTCATCTGAGTAGTACTAATCATTCAGGCAGCATAATTGAGGCATCTTCTTACCATTTGCCATCACTTTTGGAAACAATACGTATCTGATTATAAGAACCAGTGGCAGAGAGGGTTCTGGTGCTGGTGAAAAGATTCTTTTAACCATGATTGTCACAGAATAACTGAAGCAAGTTACTGTATTATCAGAAAAAAGAGTCTAAATTCACAGATTAAAAAGTTTGGCAAAGACCATGCAAAAAGCATTCTTTTTTACCTGTTGTGACTTGAAATCTCACCCCTTACTGAACTTTTGGGAGAATATATTTATGTAGAATAAGAACTCAAATGGGGCCAATCCAAGGAGAAATGTCTTTCTAAGGAATCCTGAGAGGGTGGAGACCCTGGAAGGGAGCTCTGCTGGTTTTTATTTCTCAGTGGTCAGCAGGAAGGAACTCAGAAACTATTACTAGGAGTGGTCAATATAAGGAGATTTGCTTTCTGAGTTAGGTAAATGAATTCCTTAGGTAAGAGTGTGACTGAGACTGTGACTCTCTTCTAAAGAACTTAATACTAGGCAAGAAGGGGAGAGCAGTATCATTGTGATAAAGAATAATATGAATTGGTCTTGAGTCTATTCATCAGCATTTCATCTTCTTTTTTAAACAATGCTATGGGAAGATCCAACTCAAGTTGCCTTATAAAGTGTCTCCTAGGTCTGTGAGAGATTGCAATTTTTTTCTACTCCCAACTAGGAGCATCCACATTAAATTCAATAACCAACACTGTGACCATTTGTTAAAATACAAAATGATAGTCCAAGGTAGTAGCATCCCATATATCACAGTACAGTCTATGATTGGGCATCCCCTACGGTGCTTGCTGGATAGTCTCCTAGGTTTAAGGCAAGGTCATTTATGAGAAGGGGGTGGTGGTAAAAGAGGGAGAGAAGTGAGGTAGAGGTGTGAGGTAGAAATGATGATAGTGAAAAGTGGTACCTGTATAAGAAACTCAAATTTGGAAGGAACCTCAATGGACTCCTAGTCTAGTCCAATTCTGAATAAGAATTCTGTTTATGATATTTTAGACAAATATCCAACTTTTGTGTGAAGATCTCTAGTAAAGAGAAAGTCCCAGAAGTATGTCCCAATTCTGAAATTGAATGCCTCTAATTTTTAGGAAGGTTTTTTTTTTTCTTTCCTCAATATATCTTTGATGTCCTCCTTAAGAATATTCTTTCTAGCCTCAACCGATAGAAAGAAGGCAGGAGTTGCAATCATGATATCTGACAAAGCCAAAGTACAAATAGACCTGATCAAAAGGGACAGGGAAGGTAAATATATTCTGCTAAAAGGAAATATAGACAATGAGGAAATATCACTAATCAACATGTATGCACCAAATGGTATAGCATCCAAATTTTTAATAGAGAAACTAGGAGAATTGAAGGAGGAATTAGACAGTAAAACCATATTAGTGGGAGACTTGAACCAACCACTATCAAATTTAGATAAATCAAATCAAAAAATAAATAAGAATGAGGTAAAAGAGGTGAATGAAATCTTAGAAAAATTAGAATTAATAGACATATGGAGAAAAATAAATAGGGACAAAAAAGAATACACCTTCTTTTCAGCACCACATGGCACATTCACAAAAATAGATCATACACTAGGTCATAGAGACATGGCACTTAAATGCAGAAAAGCAGAAATATTAACTGCAGCCTTTTCAGATCACAAGGCAATTAAAATATTGATCGGCAAGGGTACATGGAGACCCAAATCAAAAATTAATTGGAAATTAAATAACATGATACTCCAAAATCGGATAGTTAGAGAAGAAATCATAGAAACAATTAACAATTTCGTTGAAGAAAATGACAATGGCGAAACATCCTTTCAAACCTTATGGGATGCAGCCAAGGCAGTACTTAGAGGAAAATTCATATCCCTGAGTGCATATATTAACAAATTAGGGAGGACAGAGACCAAGGAATTGGAAATGCAAATAAAAAAACTTGAGAATGAACAAATTAAAAACCCCCAGAAGAAAACCATACTAGAGATCCTAAAAATTAAGGGAGAAATTAATAAAATAGAAAGTGACAGAACTATTGAGCTAATAAACAAGACTAGAAGCTGGTACTTTGAAAAAACAGACAAAATAGACAAAGTACTGGTTAATTTAATTAAAAAAAGGAAAGAAGAAAGGCAAATTAATAGCATCAAGGATGAAAAGGGGGATCTCACCTCAAATGAAGAGGAAATTAAGGCAATCATTAAAAACTACTTTGCCCAACTATATGGCAATAAATATACCAACCTAGGTGATATGGATGAATATTTACAAAAATATAAATTGCCTAGACTAACAGAAGAAGAAATAGTTTTCTTAAATAATCCCATATCAGAAATTGAAATCCATCAAGCCATCAAAGAACTGCCTAAGAAAAAATCCCCAGGGCCTGATGGATTCACCAGTGAATTCTATCAAACATTCAGAGAACAGTTAACCCCAATATTACACAAACTATTTGACATAATAAGCAAAGAGGGAGTCCTACCAAACTCCTTTTATGACACAAGCATGGTACTAATTCCAAAGCCAGGCAGGCCAAAAACAGAGAAAGAAAACTATAGGCCAATCTCCCTAATGAATATAGATGCAAACATCTTAAATAGGATACTAGCAAAAAGACTCCAGCAAGTGATTAGAAGGGTCATCCACCATGATCAAGTAGGATTCATACCAGGGATGCAGGGCTGGTTCAACATTAGGAAAACTATCCACATAATTGACCACATCAACAAGCAAACCAACAAGAATCACATGATTATCTCAATAGATGCAGAAAAAGCCTTTGATAAAATACAACACCCATTCCTACTAAAAACACTAGAAAGCATAGGAATAGAAGGGTCGTTCCTAAAAATAATAAACAGTATATATCTAAAACCATCAGCTAATATCATCTGCAATGGGGATAAACTAAACCCATTCCCATTAAGATCAGAAGTGAAACAAGGATGCCCATTATCACCTCTATTATTTGACATTGTATTAGAAACACTAGCAGTAGCAATTAGAGAAGAAAAAGAAATTGAAGGCATCAAAATAGGCAAGGAGGAGACCAAATTATCACTCTTTGCAGATGACATGATGGTCTACTTAAAGAATCCTAGAGACTCAACCAAAAAGCTAATTGAAATAATCAACAACTTTAGCAAAGTTGCAGGATACAAAATAAACCCACATAAGTCATCAGCATTTCTATATAATTCCAACACAGCTCAGCAGCAAGAACTAGAAAGAGAAATCCCATTCAAAATTACCCAAGACAAAATAAAATACTTAGGAATCTATCTCCCGAGACAAACACAGGATCTATATGAACACAACTACAAAACACTTTCCACACAACTAAAACTAGACTTGAACAATTGGAAGAACATTAACTGCTCATGGGTAGGACGAGCCAATATAATAAAAATGACCATCCTACCCAAACTCATCTATCTATTTAGTGCCATACCCATGGAACTTCCAAAAATTTTTTTTACTGATTTAGAAAAAAACATAACAAAGTTCATTTGGAAGAACAAAAGATCAAGGATATCCAGGGAATTAATGAAAAAAAACACAAAGGAAGGGGGTCTTGCAGTCCCAGATCTCAGACTATATTATAAAGCAGCGGTCATCAAAACAATTTGGTACTGGCTAAGAGACAGAAAGGAGGATCAGTGGAATAGACTGGGGGCAAGCAACCTCAGCAAGACAGTATATGACAAACCCAAAGATCCCAGCTTTTGGGACAAAAATCCACTATTTCATAAAAACTGTTGGGAAAATTGGAGGACAGTGTGGGAAAGATTAGGCTTAGATCAACACCTCACACCCTACACCAAGATAAATTCAAAATGGATGAATGACTTGAACATAAAGAAGGAAACTATAAGAAAATTAGGCGAACACAGAATAGTATACATGTCAGACCTTTGGGAAGGGAAATACTTCAAAACCAAGCAAGAATTAGAAAGAGTTACAAAATGCAAAATAAATAATCTGGATTACATCAAATTAAAAAGTTTTTGTACAAACAAAACCAATGTAACCAAAATCAGAAGGGTAGCAACAAATTGGGAAACAATCTTCATAAAAACCTCTGACAAGGGTTTAATTACTAAAATTTATAAAGAACTAAATCAATTGTACAAAAAATCAAGCCATTCTCCAATTGACAAATGGGCAAGGGACATGAACAGGCAATTCTCAGCCAAAGAAATCAAAACTATTAATAAGCACATGAAAAAGTGCTCTACATCTCTTATAATCAGAGAGATGCAAATCAAAACAACTCTGAGGTATCATCTCACACCTAGCAGATTGGCTAACATGACAGCTATGCAAAGTAATGAATGCTGGAGGGGATGTGGCAAAGTGGGGACATTGATTCATTGCTGGTGGAGTTGTGAATTGATCCAACCATTCTGGAGGGCAATTTGGAACTATGTCCAAAGGGCGATAAAAGACTGTCTGCCCTTTGATCCAGCCATAGCACTGCTGGGCTTGTACCCCAAAGAGATAATGGACAAAAAGACTTGTACAAAAATATTCATAGCTGCGCTCTTTGTGGTGGCCAAAAATTGGAAAATGAGGGGATGCCCTTCAATTGGGGAATGGCTGAACAAATTGTGGTATATGTTGGTGATGGAATACTATTGTGCTAAAAGGAATAATAAAGTGGAGAAGTTCCATGGAGACTGGAACAACCTCCAGGAAGTAATGCAGAGCGAGAGGAGCAGAACCAGGAAAACACTGTACACAGAGACTGATACATTGTGGTACAATCGAAGGTGATGGACTTCTCCATTAGTATCAATGCAATCCCTGAACAATCTGCAGGGATCTAAAAAAAAAATACTACCCACAAGCAGAGGATAAACTGTGGGAGTAAAAACACCGCTGAAAAGCAACTGCTTGACTACAGGGTTGGAGGAGATAAGACTGAGGAGAGACTCTAAATGAACACTATAATGCAAACTCCAACAACAGGGAAATGGGTTCGAGTCAAGAACACATGTGACAACCAGTGGAATCATGCGTCGGCTATGGGAGAGGGAAAGGCGGGGGGGGGGGGGGGGGGGAGGGGAGGGGAGGAAAAGAAAACAATCTTTGTTTCCAGTGAATAATGTATGAAAACGACCAAATAAAATAATATTAAAAAAAAAAAAAGAATATTCTTTCTAATGATGTAGTTAAGAGCACATCCCTACCTGCACATACTGGGTGACTGTTGTCTATGTCCTTGGAAAAACTTTCACACAGCAGGTACCTGATATACTTTTCCATGTTCTTTTGCCCTTGAACAAACACTAGCAGAGCATGAATGCCTCCATTTGTTGTTCCTCCTCACAACAGGATTTATCTTTTTTTCCTCCATTCCTTATCTTTCTTTGATGGCATTTTTTTAAAGGAGGCAGCATTATGCAGTGGAAAACATGCTGAGTTTAAAATTAGTGAGCCTAAGTGTGAAAGTCAGCTCTACTGATTAATATCTGTGTAACTTTGGGTAAATTACTTAATCTCTGTGGTACTCATCTGTAGAGTGAAAAGATTGAGTTAGATTATCTCGTCTATCCCTAAACTTTTAAATCTATGATCATTTACACAATTTCTAGGTCATAGTTCCTCATTTGTAATCTATTGTAATTTATTCACACTGACCATATGCTTCTCTATTGCCCTTTGGGTGATTCTCAGTTTAAATTCTTTGAAGATTGTATTATTCCAAGGACTCATACACCATTAACAAAAGAAAACTAATCTTAAAAAGATGAAAGTTTCTTTAGAGGAGAAACTTATGGTTATTAAAATCACTGGTCAAATTCTCAAAGATAATGCATTCATGATCCTTCTCCTTTTCAGTTCTGGACCATTATCCCTTTATTGATGGTGGAGCTCAACAAATTATCTATTGAATTGCACATTAGTTTGGTCAAGAGACATTCTTCATCCACTTGATTTTTCCTGTGTGGATAGGTAAGATAAATCCTTTGTAGTGATTATGGGCTTTAATTTATTCTGAGACAATATAATCAGTATAATGTTATCTATACACAGTAATTAGTAAATCTCTCCATCACAAGTGAGATGAAGTCTTTCTGGAAAGATAGGTTAGAGCCAGATTTGGAAAGGGCTTAGAATACCAAACAAAGAAGTTTATTTTATCTTAGGGGAAGTTGGAAGCCCCAGAATGAATGATCAAAATGAACATTAGGATTAAGGAATTAGAAGGCAAAAAAGATGAAGGTACCTTCTAGATTCATCCTATCTATGATCTTAAAACACTACTTGCATTAATCATAATGATTATTAGGAATTCTAACACCTTGCACAAGGTGGGGGAGTTTAACTTTTACCTCATCCTCCCTCACCAGACCCTCTTCTCTGATACTCATCTCTGATCTACCTTATCATCATAGGGGAAGGAGCTTTCAGAGATGTGAGGCATAGGGGAAACTATGAAGAAGAGGTGTTCTGACATTTGAATCCTCTCTGGTCAACTCTCTTGTTATTTCACTCATTCATGCATTTATTTATCAAACTGGCATATAAGGGACATATAAAAGGAAAGATGAATCATCAATTTCCCTCAATATGTGAAGAAGTTAAAATCTCTCCAAATTCTTTAGCTTAGCATTTAAAGCCTTTCATAATCTGTCTTGAACCTGTCTTTCTGAATTGATTTCATATGATTTCCATTCACACACTCTATAGTGTAACCATTTCTGTTGCCTGAACTAGGAATTTTATTTCCAACCTATGGGCCTTTGAGCAAGCTATCCTCCATTCTTCAAAAGGATCCCTCCTCATCTTTGCTTCTTAAAGCCTCACTACCCTTAAGACCTGGTGTAGATGCCATATCCTCACTAAAAAAAAGAATGTCCAAATTCTCCTATGTGTGAAAGCTGTGATCCTTCCTCTAACTAGCTTGTATTGACTTTTCTTTATGCTTGTTTGTATCCACAAGTACAAAGTTACTTCTGGGCAGGAACTGTTTTTCTATTCTGTTGCTATATGCACTGTGACTGCATATTGTTTAATGATGTTGGATGTTTAACAGTAGTAAGTGTCCAATAAATATTTGTTGAATTGCACTGGATATCAGTTTCAGTGCAAAAGCAAATTTATTATTTTTGCATTTAGACAAGATGGGATTTAGCACACCTTTTACTCTCAAATTTTGTTTGAATCAGTGCTAGAAATAGAATTTCTCCATCATATTATTGATTATAGTGTTTCTGTAATCCATTTAACCTCTCCCATTTAAAAGCAACATTAGACTGATGAGGTGTAAAAATATAAAAACGTTACGTGCACTTTTAATTCACTTGGCATGTATTCAAACAACACAATGCTCAAGCTTAAAGAATATTGAATTTGGAGTCTCAAAAACAAATGCCAAGAGGCAAAAGCATCCCTTTTGAAAAGGTTGCTTGAGGTCTCGCACTCTTACTGAATCCTGCTGTTTTCCTTACAGTATAATGGAAAAACATTGCTTTTTCTGCTCAGAGACTCCTGGACTCAAAATTTCACTGAAGGATCCAGACAATACACACATTCACCAAATGGAATTTGTGTAGGTTAAAAGTGATCCATGGCATACCACCGACCATCAACTGAAATCTCTCTGAATCTGTGTCGTTCAAGTGTGTAATTCATGACAGAACCTTGAATTCAAGAAGAATGTTAGAAGTAATAAAAACAAGAAAGGAATGGAGGAAAAAAGCCAGGACTTCATTACATGCATGAAGGAAGGAGAAATATGTTACATTCTTTCCTTTCATATGTTCCTTCCACACCTGTAATTGATTTCTTTGGGAATTAGCCAAAGCAAACCCTCTCCTAGTAGAATGGACTGTGGCAGTGAGAAAGGTCGCTCTTTCAGGGATACTATTCCAAGATTAAAGTAACAATTTCCTTCTCTTCCTCTTCACTCTTCTGATAAGATAAGTTCACCTCTCCACAGTCAAAGAAAGAGACCATCATATACTTCTGACACATTTTATCTTCCTTTATTACCTATGAGGATTGTTAAATGATATTTACAAAGTTAATTCATTTCAGGTGCATTGCTCAGGAAGCCACAATTTTGGAGGTCGAACAATATTTTGTTAGCCATGCATACTAACGTTGTATATAGTGTGGATCAACTGGAACTCTTTGTGTCGCGGTATGCCCATAGTTAACAATGGCCACTCTCCTAGACACATTGTCCAAGATGAATGTGTTGCAATTAAAATTCTTAATATGAGAAAAGAATGTTCCCACTGCAGAAATTCCTACTCCAGCCTGTTGGAGTTTTGATCAAGAAGCTTTTAAGTCAATAAAATGTGACAAAAGGGCTCACAGTGTTTTTGGAAAGACAGACACTGCATACCCACACCTACCCCAAAGTTGCTAGGTCCATTGGAAGACAAGCAAATGCAATTACAGAAAATCATTAATTCATTAATTCAATGTTACATTAATTCATTAATTCTTCCATGCAACAAATGCTTCTTGAAGTGAGACTGATTTAAGATGATACAGTGAGACAAAGAGAATAAACAGTACTGAACATAAAACAGAAGATAAATGGTTTACAACATGCAAACACACACACACACACACACACACCAACTAATTAAAATAAAAGAAAGCAAAACAAAGTGTCAATATAATTTTAAAGAATGTGGGGCAACTGAATCAGCTGAAATGTCAGGAACAGTGGAGGAGGGAAAAGGCATGTATTTAGAAAAGAGGAAAGCTATTATAAGAAATAAGCAAGAATTAGCAACACAAAGAGGATCGTGAGTCTAAGACAAAGAAGAGTTTGAAGAAAGTAGAAATTAAATGAGGAAATTAAATGAGAATCAAGAGATAAGAAAAAAGAATGAGACGAAATAATGGAGAAAATGATCAATAAAAGAGGACACAATTGAAAACTAAAATATTCTTAGAAAAAAACAACAAGCTTATGACTGAAAAATTAATTATATTCAGTGCAGAACACTTGGAAATACAAGTTCAAAAATCATTGAATTATATGAATATTGCACATTTTCTATGTGCACTCGATAATTCTACGTAGCAAAATTAATGAAGGAAAACCTTGCAAGATGAAATCGATTTTTTTTAGCTAGTAATGAACTGAAAAGAAAATGAAGATAATTTATAAGGCTAAAAAATGTACTTTTCATTGAACTAATGGGCCAAAAATATGAACATAAAGTTTAGAAAGCAGAAATATAAACTTAATAACCCCCTTACCACACTTCTGCCAGCCTTAGAACCAATACACAGTATTGATTCCAAGATGGAAGGTAAAGATTATATATATAAATGGGGGTAACTAAATGGCTCAGCAGATTGTGAGTCAGGTCCAGAGATGGGAGGTCCTGGGTTCAAATGTGACTTCATATACTTCCTATCCTATAACCATGGGCAAATCACTTGACCCCCATTGTCTAGCCCTTACCACTCTTCTGCAGGGGAACCAATATACAGTATTGATTCCAAGATAGAAGGCAAGGGTTTAATATATATATATATACATATACATACATGGAATGATGAAAGCTTTATTTGATATAAAAATGCAAAACAGGAAAACCTTAAGAAAATCCCCAAATTGATAGTGCTGTGAGAAAACTGGCACTCACTGTATCAACTAGTGAGACCATGGAATAGTACAAACCTTTCAGAGTTTTATATGGCAATATCTGTCTCACAAAACTGATCAATCAGACCTTTCTACCCAGTGAAACCATTGACAATTGATAAAATTCTATTCTACAAATATTATAAAAGGAAAAATGAGATCTAACTCCTCATAATCACCTTAATTAAAAAAGAGCAAAAATATGGGGGGAAGTTTACATATCCAATCACTTGAGAATGGTTAAATCATTCATTTTATTTTAATATAATGGAATAAAAATAATCAATAGGAACAGTATAAAGAAAAAATAGAAAAGCATGAGATGATGCAGAGAAATCAGAAAAACCAAAATTGTATAGATCCTTATTGAAATTTTATTTTAGAAGATTATGGAAGCCAATTAAGAGGGAATAAAAGAAAAAGTATTCTTATAAAACACTCTATAAGTGTTTTATATTCAATTGGAAGCAGTGTATTATAGTGGAAAAAGTACTGAATTTTGGGTCAAAGAACTTGGGTTCTAATATGAGTTCTGCTAATTATTACCTACATATGAATTTGGGAAAATCATTTGTAATTGTTTAAATTGGTTCTGTTTTTAGGGGGCATAAAGGTAGAACTGCAAGTCAGCAGAAAAGGGGAAAAACAAAACAAAACAAAAACTGAGTGTTCAATGTTAGCCTCTAGTGGCAGGGGTGAGGAGTTTTAAATCAAGGATTATGGGCTGATTTTAAAGGGGAGGACTCCTTTTAGCAGGAGTGGGAAGAGGTTTTTTGCTTGCTTGTTTTTTTTTTTTAAGAGGGAGTATAGAAAGCTGGGTGGGATGTTTTTTGGAACAGGATTTAGTTAGGAGAAAGGACCAGTAACACCCTGAAAAGGGAAAATGAATCCCCCTCTGCTGGACCAGGATTTGGGGGGCAGGGATTTTAAAGTTCACCAGTATCAGGAACAGTAAGCAGCAGTGACAGCAAAAGGAGTTAACAGGAGTAGCCTCTGTGAGGGAAAGACCTGGCTACCCAGCTCTCCTGGTGGGCAGGTGTAGGCAATGAGCCTGAGAAGGCTTTGAAGGGTTTTTATGAGGGAAAAGGAAAATGGGAGAGGGAAAACCACAACAAGAGAAGAAATCTGGTTCCTCTAGTTCTTAGTCCCTTTGTGGTTGCCAAAATTATAGAATTTTTAATAATTAAAAAAGGGGGGGATTCTTTCATTCAAATAGGCAGAGTAAAGACAGAGATTCATACCTGCAGCACTTTACCAAAAGTACAAGCACTGAAAAAGAGTCCTGCAATGTGAGTCTCTGCCAAATTTATCTCCCAAGCATCCTTATGTAAAATGAGGACATAACTTAAAAGGATGCTGGGAATATAGCTCAGGTGGGGAAAATTTTCCACCTGTACATAGTATATATATATATATATATATATATATATATATATATATATATATATATATATATATATATAGTTCCTTTTCTCCTATATATAGGAGAAAAGGAACCATTGATTTTTTTAAACCCTTACCTTCTTTCTTAGAATTTGTATATTGATTCTATGGCAGAAGAGGGGTAAAGGCTAGGCAAAGGTAATTAAGTGACAATACCCAGATTCATACATCTAGGAAATGTCTGAGACCAGATTTGAACCTATGGCCTCTCATCTCTAGACCTGGTTCTCTCTCCACTGAGCTGCCTAGTTGCCATCTATAAATAAATAAATAAATAAATAAATAAATAAATAAATAAATAAATAAATAAACAAACAAACAAACAAACAAACAAATAAATAAATAAATGAATGAATGAATGAATGAATAAATAAAAGGAAACAAATTATTTCATTTGTTTAGGGAACTCCTGGAGAGTGAGCTCCTTTTACCAATGTAGATCAGCAACTTAGGGTCTTAGAGAGTTGCCTAAGATATTCAAAGGTTAAGAGACTTGCCCAAGGACACATAGCTAATATATGACATTAGTAGAATCTGAACTCTGGTCCTCCTGACTCTATTCAACTCTCTATTCATTATACCATTCTGACACTCTAAATATATACATTGTGAACCCACGTTTACAGGAAGAAAAATTCTATTACTTTTTAAAACTTACTATGTTATTTCATTAAATACCTTGGATTTGAATTAGTTATGTCAATGGAATACTATTGTTCTATAAGAAATAATGAGCAGAATGCTTTCAGAAAATCCTGGAAAGATTTACATGGACCAATGCAAAGTGAAGTGAGCAGAACCAGGAGAACACTGTGCAGAGTAACAGAAATATTGTACAATGATCAACTACGAATCACTTAGCTTTTCCTAGCAATACAAAGTTGCAAGATAATTCTGAAAGATTGTGATCTATCTCCAAAGAATGAAGTGATAAAGTCTGAATGCAGATCGAAGCAAACTATTTTTCACTTCATTTATTTCTTTTTTGGTCTGTCTTTTTTTTTACAACATTAGAGAAATATAGAAATATATTTTGTGACTACATGTGTATTACGTATATCAAATTGTTGTCCCAGGAGGGTGGAAGAGAGGGAAGGGAGAAGATCATTAGGAAATTAAAATAAAAAAGTTACAAAAAAAATATTAAAATACCTAGAAAAAAGACTTTGACCTAAGAGTCTGTCCTTTGTTTTTATGTATTAAAACAAAGTATTGTAATCCAAAGGAATGATGAGAGAGACTAAATTGAAGGTCCTGCTCCTAATTCTGCAGTTAGTTTCTGGTGGAATTCTAAGCAAATCATTTACCTGAAACATTTAGTGGTTCATTACTGGGGAAATTGGCATTGTTCTACTAATGGATTACCTCACAGAAGAGTGGTAAGGAAAAGCTAATGGCTTGAAAGTACTATTTAAATGCTAATAGGACTAGGAATAAGCTGAAAACTTAAATAGCTGAAGACTTGGGAGTGCTCCCATTACAGGAAATGGACAGAGCTGTTCAGATGCTCTCTAAGCAAGCATGTAGGCAGCTATCTCTCAGCTGAAGAGATTTCCTTCCCCCCTTCTCTGTCTCTGCCTCAGCTGCCTGATTTACATCTGGGGCTTGCCAGGTGAGAAATGTGTCTGAGTCTGAGTGCAGCCCCAGACCTTGAGCTTTTTTCTTCCTCCCCACCTTTTAAATAATCAATAGCAGCAAAAATGAAAAACACAGCATGAGCCATCTCTCTGGCAGCCATTCGAGGAGTGTTCAGGATGAGTGTGTGGCTTCTGAGTAGTTTAGCTAAACTCTAGCATTGGCCTATTTTTAACCCAACGTAGGTCGATGGTTGAAAAATGAGGCTCCTGTGAAATATTCTCTCCAGTGTGAAAAGCGGAGGTTTAGAAAACATTTCCCATTTATTACTTTGGACTTATCCTCTTGAGATTCACCTTATTAAACCTTCCTCTGTGATGAGAGGAACTGGGATTTAGGATGAAACCTACCTAGCATTCATTTTTAACAATATTTCAGACTGAGAGTCCTTAAAGGCAGACATCTGGTGGGACTTACCTTCCTCAGGTGTTTAGAAGCTGATGACACCTAAAGGATGACTGTTTCTTTCATTGTAAAGAGTCGCACTGCCTCCTGTTGCAGATTTATGTTAGGTGATTCCCAAATTCCTGGATTGAAAACTTATTTTTTCTCTTTGCTGCCTACCAGACATCAGGTTTATGAACAGGTTGCCAAAGCCCAAGGGTGCAAACACAGACCTCCCACTTCTGGTGGAGAGTAGAGCATAATACATACACATCACAATCTGGGTTGAATCAGGACAGATGAAATCCTCCAACACTCCTCTTCAAGACTTCTGAGACTCCATGGACAGAGTTTATAAAACTTATTTATAAAATTTTTATTTTTATAATAATTTGTGACAAAAATTCTATTTCTTAATGGCTTTGTTCAATTGATCTGTCAAGTGACAGATTTTTATTAATTGCCTACTATGCGCCAGGTTCTTTGCTAAGTATTGGTGATCTGGGGTAAAAATGAAATAATCACTAGCTCCAGAGAATTTATATTCATTCTACTAAGGAAAATAGCCCATACACACATAGATGAAAACAAGCTAAGTGGCCTCTCTAAAAGGACATGAGTCTAGAAAAAACATTAGAGAATCTAGACGTGTGTGTGGGTGGAGGGCAGAGTATAGTTTGCAAGTGACTGACCGCTGACATTAGAGATAAGCAAGGGCTCTTCTAGCTATGGCCCCCCAAAATAAACTGAAGCATATGTATGTATGTGTATATGTATACATGCATATACCCATATACACGTATATATGTTCACTTATTTTTTCAGTTGTGTCTGACTCATTGTGACCCCATCTGGGGTTTTCTTAGCAAACACACTATAGTGATTTGCTATTTCCTTCTCTAGTTCCTTTGACAAATGAGGGAAATGAGGCAAACAGGGTTAAGTGACTTCCTCAGGGACACACACCTAGTAAGACAAACAAGATTAAATGACTTGCCCAGGGTCACACAGCTAGTAAGTATCAGAGGCCAAATTTGAACTCAGGAAGATGTCTTCCTGATTTCAGACCTGGAATAACTCTTGTTAGTGCTTAGCTTCAATCTATCGTGGTGGCCAATAGTTTAGGAAGCTAAATATTTCTCTACCTCTTTCCTACCTTTCCCTCTCTTTATTATTACTACTTTGAGTTAATAAAGTTATTAAGCTACTAGCAGTCTCATAATTTTAATTATTAATTATTATAATATATGCATACTTATATGTATATATACACACATTTGTGTCTCTATATTTTAAAAATATGTAAGTATATATAAATGTAATGAGCTTTTAATGTGCTTTCTCGCTTTGTCTACAGGAGGTTTTAAAGGGAGTTTGGTGACCCAGTCCTGATTCCTCACTCTCTCCAACTTATTCCTTACATTACTTTGGTCATCTGATTTTAAGAATGAAAAGCTAGACTTAATGTCCAGCATCCCTATTGAGCACAATATTTAGCTTCTTCACTTCCCACATCCCCAAGAAGCCAGTCTCCTTCTCTGAAGGCATTTTTACCTATTCAACATCATTATTCATGCTAATCTTAGCTTGATTTCATCTGATTACAAATATCCATCCTTTAATTCTCTGGCCCTGCATTGGATGAGCCCATAAAGAATGGTTCTGACCCAAGGAATTAGTATGTCCAATATGTTTAGCCTACCAGTTCAATCTACCAGATGTTCATGAAGGACCTTATGAAGAGGAAATCAAAAGAGGACAGCTAAGTGGATAGAGAATGGAGCCTGGAATCAGGAAAATCTGAGTTCAAATTTGCCCTGAAACAGTTACTAACTATGTGATCCTGGGCAAGTCATTGAATTTTATTTCCTGATCTATACAATTAATAGCACCTTCCTTCTGGAATTGTTGCAAAGATCAAATGAGATATTTTTAAAGTATTTCATATAGTGTCTGGTAAATAGTAACTATTATATAAATGTTAGTTATTATGATAATTAGAACACACTTCTTATCCTCAAGCACTTTTACCTCCTGTACGTAGCCTTCTGAGATCTTCCAAAGGATTGGTAAGAACCTTGGCAATATCTGCCACACTTCCTTAAAACTCCCACATCCACATGTTCTGACATACTTTATTGCCCCTATGATCTGCAATCATATAGTGGAGCTCTCTGTGTGGCAATCATCTCACTCCTAAACTATAAGGCTCTTTGGCTGCAGGTATTGAGTCTTAGCTAGTCACACAGTATTCTGCATATAGTAGGTGGCTAATAAATGTTTGTCATTTTCATAAACAAAGTTTTGAATGTTGAGATGGTTTCTTTCTTTGTATTTGTAACAGCAGCACTTAGTTCAGTCCCTGGTACATAAAAGGTACTTAATAAGTCTCTGTTAATTAATTGTTTGGTTAAAACAAAGCCCTTCTTCTAAGACAAAACATATTGGAGACAAGGATAATTTAGTACCTTTTTTCTTGCATTAAATAGTCTACAATTCATACAATGACAACCATATGATAGAGGGGAACACTCTTCAAAGACTTAAGAATTCTGATGAGTAACAAACCATGCTTCCAGCAAGCAAAGATGAGCCAAAGAGGGAGGGGATAGACTTAAAACTATTAAAAGAGGATGTAGGAAAAACAGGGAATGGGAAGAAGAAAAATATGTTTGGGAAAAAATAAATTAAAAATTGTATATTGGGAATTATTAGAGATCGAAATTAACAAATACTGATCAATTACCTTTCCCTTTATTGGCCCTACACTGGGGAGGAAGGGAAATGTTTAGTTGTGAGAAAGAGACAAGAGTCACATTTTGCCAAGGGCTCACTTAGCATAGAGAGGCATTACTGAAACTGCCCACTACTCTAAACATGTAGTCGAGGACCATTCAGGCAGAAGGATTGAATTTCATGACAAAATATTGAACCAATTGACTGAATTTTTCCCTTTCCACCTCATTAATGTGGTTGTTCTTCCCTGTAGAGATGTCCTGCATCTGTAAGCCTATAGCCACGTTGTCCTATATCTAGAATGCCAGCTGGCCCTAGGCAATGAATGACTTCTTGTGTGTGTGTGTGGTGTGGTGGTGGTGGTGGTTGTGGTGATGTGTGTGTGTGTGTGTGTGTGTGTGTGTGTGTGTGTGTGTGTGTGTGTTTTGGAAGGTTGAGTTCAACATAATGTTCACCAGATATCTTGGGAAATATCTGGCGATGGCAAAGATTTTATATTATTTTTGGTCAGAGAACTCTGAGAGTAATTTCTGACAGCATGTTCTGCTTCTTGTTTGTAGTTGAAGTCATTTGAGGTAAATGCTGGAAGGTTAGAGAGCAGTGGTTGACTGTGAGTACATGCAGTTATGCTTTGGTGATAGGTATTACACTTGGAATTCATTGATATAGGGAACTCCCAGGTGAGCAAATTCCCTTTACCAAAGTAGACCATATCTATCACTTAAATACTAGCATTTCTTCTAGGTGCTAGAATTATGACCAAAAAAAAATACCTGCTCCATTTTGACTCTGACTCCTCATCAGTCAACTGCAGTGATTTTTGCCTTCAGGAAAAAAACAGAAGCCAAAAACCTCCCTTGTTGACTTTCAAGGCCTTCAAAATCTGGTATTAATTTTTTTTATGACCTCCTTAGACTTTATACTCCTTTCCCCACTCTGTGATCCAGTTCAATTGACCTCCTCCATGTCCAATCTCAGTGTCTGCAGGGAACTCTTCACCAGAAATTCAATGCAAGACCATTTCCCTTCCTCTGCCAAACACAACCCATCTCCCTTCAAGATTTACCTCCAGTACCATTTCTTGCATGAAACTTTTCCTCACCCTCTCCAGAGAACTGAAGCTCTCCCTCTCAAACAACAGGTATCCCTTTTACATTGTGACTTTTCTCATAATGATTTTGATATGTTGTGGGTTGGCATAAGAAATTAAATGGGAATCTTGGGGGAATTTTATGTAAGCCTCAGATGACACATGAAGACCAGCAGAAAACACAGAAAATGATTAGAAAACTCAGAAAAATACTTAAAATATCTGTATGATTCCAATATATTTTATCTTTTAATGCCATAAATATACAATTTCAAAAAAAGTTAAAATAAGTAAATAGTGCAAGTTAGATTGCAGAGATGTACCTCAGGCTAATGGTAAGTGCCACTAAGGAATTTTGAAGAATTTTAAAATGTCTTTCGTTAAATATGCAGTGTGTTCAGTATGTTTTCCCTCAATTTGCTTTCATTTTTTAAAAGTTTTGTATTTATCTTGAGTTTTTAAAATTTATTTTTCATATAGTATTTTTATTTAACATTGATCTATATAACCTATGACCAAATACTTAGCCCAGATTTTACAGAAAGGTATTGTAAACATTGGAGGAAAGGAAAAGAAAAACAATTTTAGACTTCTCTGGTATGAATGCAGGGCCAAAAATGTTTATGCAGATTTTCTAGATTATGGGCTTGCTAAACCTCTGATCTGTACAACCTGAAAGGGATACCTGCATACTGTATTTAAATAATGTGCACATGTTCAAATTTCTTAACTTTATGTGTTATGTACATTTTGTCTCTTCTGATACAATGTAAGCTTCCTGAGGGTACATAATAGTCCATTCTTTTGTACTGGAATTCCCAGCACCTAGCACAGTCCCTGACACATAGGAAATGCTTAATCAATACTTGTTGATTGATTGATTTAAGTCCAATAATGGCAACTTTTTACAACTGGTCTCTACAAAAATTTGTAAATAATGGAACATTTTTTTTTTGGTTAAATTAAAAGCCAGACCTCCCCTTTAACCTTTGGCACAATAGAGGATTATGGGAATGGACAGTGCAAAAAATATTAAATTTTTTCAGTTGATTAACTTTGTCAAGTCACTTATTTCTCTCTTTTTTGTACATTATTATAAGATGACTCTTGGAGAGGGATAGAAGGAGGGGAACACTGGAGAACATAGGTAATATAAAGCAACCAATGAAATTATTAATAAAGAATAAATGTTGATTTTCTGGCCCATAGGCCAGGGGTGAGATTTATGTGGCACTGAGAGAACCTTCTACTCCCAAACTTTCCCTTTTACTCTATTTAACAATACTCACCTTATTTTGTCACATGGCTAAACATTCTATTTGAAACAGATCCAGATGAAATGATTTCATTGGTTTAAGGAACTCCCAGATAAGAAACTTCAAAGGCAGAAAGTTGGTACTCTGGCCATAATGCTATCCTTGCTTCCCTCTTCCCTGGCATAGTCAACTAAAATTTCCTACATTATAGCCTCATTATTCTCAATATTGATATCTACCTTTGTCTTTGGCAATGTATAAGCTGTTTTCACCTAACCTAGAAAATGAAACTTGGAGGTATATTTTGACTTTCCCTTCAGTAAAGCACTAATCATCAATCTTTTGACATTAATGATGGAATTGACTTTCGAGATACTTGAGCCAGAGACAATTCTATGGTGTATTTGTTATGAACTACTTCAGAGTTTTCTGTGCCTTTTGGACACTGAGACCCCAGACTCCATCAGAAAGGGAAGCCCTTATATTCATCTCATGGGCAAATAAATCATAACTTTTCTCTCCCTCCTGCATAGTTCTTTGAAGACTAGGTAGGACAGTGAGCTGAGGCTAATGGACCCTCATCCTACTGGGACTGAAGCATGGTCTAGAGTGTTTTGGGAAAACTGTGGCAAAGCTATTTGCTGCTTGATTTTAACTATTTGTCTTTTGCTTTGCATTCTATTTCAAGCAAAAATACTCTCTTGTATTACTATGATGTTAAGTAATTAATTCTGGATGTTTGGATTTTGGGGAGAGATTCAGAGGTAAGAGATGTGTTAGAAGGCAAGTAGAGATTTGGAGAGAAGATATTTAGGTAGCATAATGGATAGAGTATTAGGACTAGCCTCAGGAAGACTCATCTTCTTGAGTTCTAATCTAGTTTCAGACACTTACTAGATATGTGAACTTTGGCAAGTCTTGTTTGCCTTAGTTTCCTCATTTGTAAAATGAGCTGGAGAAGGAATGACAAAGCACTCATATCTTTGCCAAGAAAACCCCAAATGAAGTCATTAAGAGCTGAACACAACTGAGCAACAACAGAGATTATTTCACAGAGGGTATTTCATTATTGGATCTCTACTCAAAACCTTTCCAAATGATAAGTACCCACCAAGAGAGGCAGTACATTAGTATAACCACTGGGAATTAGGGTCTGTTAGTCCAAAGTGAAGCTCAAAGTTGGGCTTTAATGAACACAATATAGTCTAACAGGAGACATCATGACTAAAAGTGTTTAAAGGTTATAGGACTTGGATACTGTGTAATCCTGGCTCTGCTTCTTGAGATGTTGGGAAGACCATTTTAAATGTGAAAAAGCTATAGCTGATAGACGATCTCTAGGGCCATGTTTATAACAGCATGATGTCATTCTTTGAGGGACTGTGAATGGGAACAGGGATTTGATTTTTGATTTTTCTAGTTTTAGTTTTTCCTGCAACAGCAGAACTAGATAGAAATTACAGAGGGGCAGTTTTCAGCATTTTAGGTGGAGAAACTTTCTTTTTTAATTAAAAAATTCCAATAAACAAAAATATATATTTCTCCCTTTTTTCCTACCCCACTATTGAAAAGAAAACAAAGATAACCTTATTATTATTAAATCATTCATTGTCCAACAAGCCATATCCCCTTATTGGCCTCATCCAAAGAATATTTGTCTCATTTAGCCTCTTAAGTCTACCATCTTTCCATCAGGATATGGGTTACATGTTTCATCATCACTGGCCCACTGGAATCATGGCTGATCATCATATTGATCTGAGTTCTCAAGGTTTTTGAAGTTTGCTTTTATAGCATTATAGCTATTGAATAAATTTTCCTCCCTCTTCCCTTTATATCTCTATTCAATAAGTTCATACAAATTTTCCCCAATTTCATTGAAATCATCTCTTTCATAATTTCTCATGGCAAAATAGTATTCCATTACATCCCTATAGCATAATTTTGTTCAGCCATTTCCCAATTGTTCAAAATGTTCTTAGTATCCAGTTCTTTACTCCGATAAACAGAGATACTATATACATGTTTCTCTGCATATATAGAGCCTTGTCCTCTTTCTCTGCTCTCTTTGGGATATAGGCCTGATAGCAGTATTGCTGAGAAAAAGGATAAACATAATTTATTGACTTTTTGAGCATAATTTCAGATTGCCTTCCAGAAAGGCTGGACCAATTCACAGCTCCACCACCAATATGCCTCTTTTCCCACAGTCCCTCTAACATTTGTTATTTTTTGTTTTTGTCAACTTGGTGAATCCATTGGGAGAGAAGTAGAACCTCAATGTCACTTTAATTTGAATTGCTCTAAATACAATTGTTTCAGAGCATTTTTTTTATACAGATATCAATAGATTGGATTTCTTCTTTATAAAACTGCCAGTTCCTATTAAGGGAAAACTGTTTAATAATTGAGCTATTTGTAAGTGAAATTGATTGCTTTAGGGGTTAGTGAGTATCCTATAAGGAAACACTTTGAAGTAGGATTGGATGGCCATTAGCAGGGAATATTATAGGGGGCATTGCTGCTTGGGGCCAGGCTTCTTTGGATGGCCTCTACAATTTCCTTCCTTTTATGAAACTCTGGGACTCCAGTTGAATATTCATTCCCCTAGATTTCCCTCTCATTAAACATAGCAGGAATCAGGAACCAAGGGAATACTCTGGAGGAAAATGGAGGTTATGAGCATCCAGAAAATCAACAAGTTGCTCAACAAGCATTTTATTAAGCACTTACTTTGTGTCATGTACCACATTAAATGCTAATTATACAAATGAAGGCTAAAACTTAATTGCTGATTTCAAAGGGCTCCTATTTTAATATAGGACATAGCAGAATTGTACTGACTTCTTGGACATAGAAGGAACCAAAGATAAACTTCTTGGCTTCCATAACTTTGCCTAGATCTATCTGTTTACAAAACTTAGTGATGTCCCTTGCTCAATGGCAATTTCAAACTCATTAATTTAACAATGAATTATAAGATGCTAATTACTTATAGTGTCATATTACAGAGTAAAAACTTTTAGGGAGGATGACTTTACAAAGAAGCATTAATTTGGGTCAAGGATTCTGGCTCCTGTGACTCTCCTTTCCAAATTTTTCTTGCTGAAAGAGAGTGCTTTGCCAATTTCCTGATTTTATTCAATAGTTAAGACCCTAGGAAAGCGATTGTCACTCAAGGGCTCAGTGTCATCTGTTATGCTCACTACCCAACTCTGGGGACAAATGCTTCTCTCTAGCTCTCAAAGTAGCTGGTGAATCTCATTCTTCACTTGGCTCCACTTTTTGGTGGATAGTGTCAACATCGCATCTATCTTGGGTTGTGTGGTTGGTTTCTCTACAAATCTAAAATTACTTGAAATAACTAGTTCCCCAATCTATTCAGGAAAACAAACTCTCCTTCATCCAGGCCATGCTACATTTCATCCAATGTGACTATAAGGCATACTGCTTTAAAAATTTGGAATAGTGAAGAAAAAAAAGGTTCAAGTCAAAATTCATGTCAATATATCCCTCCTAGGCTGGGACCCTGCCTCTCCAGTTCCATATGAGGCAGGGCAAAAAGAAAAATGTAAAAAGTCAGTGCCCTGTTGATCTCAGAAAGATGACCACTTCAGAGAGAGACCCATTGCCCTCTTGCCCTTCTGGAGGCAATGGGTCTCTCTCTGAAGTGGTCATCTGATGAGTCTGCCAATCAGTCAACTAGCACTGCCCTCAAAGGAGTGTGAGCTGCTCAAATCTCAAGAGCAAGGAATTCAGAAGTCAGTACTACTTGCAACTCAGGTATAGGCTTTGTGAGGATGGAAATGAAAGAGAGGGAAATGCATTTGCAGAGGTTGATTTGGCTGCATGCTAGGAACCTGGTGACCAGGGGATTCTAGGTTTTAGAGAGAGGATTCGAAGGGACACCAACCAACTGAAGTAGCTTTTGCTTCCTGGTCCTAGAGCCAAAAGGAGAGGAGGTAGCTGATCTCCGCTGTTCCTGCTGTTATCAAATCTACAGTGAGTTTGAAGGGAAACATTTGGATCTTCTTGGAAGTACCTTTCCTTACTAGGACATATACATCAAAGAAAATTTTATAATGTCAAGCCTGATATAATCAAGAATCAAGTGTTGGTGTGAGGGCTGAGGCCAAGCTCAGGGACTGGTGCAGCTGGGTTGAACTCAGTCATCAAGAGTTTGGTTCTTGGTCATCTTGTGAAACCCACCAAGGAGGATTCATTAGAGTCAGATATAGACAGTGAGGACTTGGGGAAACTAGTCAGAGACAGGAAAGGGCTTAGGGAACTTCAAGAAAACCAAAGAATTTTCCATGTGGGGAATGTAGAGGGAGAGGCCAGTGAGACTTCTTAGAGTTAGGGAAACCTTGTTCCTCTTCCTGGTCCTTTTGTTTTATTATTAATAAATCCTTTGCCTTTTTCCCAACCCTGCTTGGAGGGCTGATCATGCACTGGTCCCAGTAGGTAAGGCCATCGGCCTTACTTCACTGAGGGACACTGAGGGATCCCATATACCCATGTTTATTCATTTGGCACTCACAATAACTTTGGGAGGGTACTAATATCATCCCCATTTTGCTGATGAGGAAACTAAGAATTAGGTTAAGAAACCAGTATACATTGCTTATAAGTGCAGTAGACAAGATTCAAAAGTCCTGCACTGTACCCACTGCACAACCTAGTTTCAATGTTCTTTGAGACATTTGTATAGATGAGTCTCACATGCTACTTATCCAATATGGTCCTCTGGACTGGAAAAATGAGAACATTCTGGAATGGTGTTGTTGAAATGGAGTTGACTGGCTCTGGGTTCAAATTCTACCTCTGATAATTAACATCTGTGATTGTTCTCAGCCTCAGTTTCTTCACTTGCAAAATGAGCCAGAAGGACTAGATGACCTCAGAAGTCTCTTCCAGCTATGACTGTAGGGTGCTGAGTTGAGCCAGCCTCCCCTGAGATACCTCACAGTCCAGGCTGGAGAAGGAGGGGTGTTTCAGTTGTCCTTTTCCCACATCCTTCATCACTGTAAGAAGTAAACTATACTTCACATGTGAGATTTCCTAGGAGGTCTTACAGTAGCTTTTGTCTACCCAGGTAGTGTATCAGTCTGAGTGTTCTCGCTTCTATAGGGAATTATTCAGACACCCCAGAGGACTGCTGAAAGAGTCTAACTTTAAAGGACCAATGGTTGAATGCCTGCTGATAAGGTTGTTCAGCACTTATCTTGGTTAACATTTTTAAGTCCATAAGGACTATTAGAAATTTTATGGGAGATTCTAATTCTATAGACCTGAACTCACATTTTCTTCTTCAAGGCAAAGTTGGTTTATCTGGGAGCAGGGCTCCTATCTTTTCTGTGGTCTTAACTCCTGATCCAGATTTCTGAAGAGATATATATGCCTCTTGGGGTCTGCCTTTGGCTATTTTCCTCCTTTTTTATAGTCTTCAGAGAAAAATAGTGGAACCTGTATGAGATTAAGAAACTTATGTAAGGAAATATTGCAGGACTGGACTGGAGTGACCTTCAATGAGTTTCTGTAAGGTAGATGGATATGTAAATGTATGTTACCAAGAGATAAGATATTTTTATTTATTATTTATTATTTTTTAATTATTTTTATTTCCCCACCCCTTCCCGTACCCAACACGCAATTCCATTGGGTTTTACTTGTGTCCTTGATCAGAACCTATTTCAATGTTGCTGATGTTTGCACTAGGATGATCATTTAGAGTCTATATCCCCATTGATATGCTCTTCGACCCATGTAATCAAGCAGTTGTTTTTCTTTGCTGTTTCGGCTCCCACAGTGTTTCCTCTATGTGAATAGTGTTCTTCCTTATAGATCCCTCTGGATTGTTCAGGGTCATTGCATTGTCACTAATGGAGAAGTCCATTACATTCGATTGTACCACAGTGTATCAGTCTCTGTGTACAGTGTTCTCCTGGTTCTGCTCCTCTCACTCTGCATCACTTCCTGGAGGTTGTTCCAGTCTCCATGGAATTCCCCCACTTTATTATTCCTTTGAGCACAATAGTATTCCATCACCAACATATACCACAGTTTGTTCAGCCATTCTCCAATTGAAGGGCATCCCCTCATTTTCCAATTTTTGGCCACCACAAAGAGCGCAGCTATGAATATTTTTGTACAAGTCTTTGTGTCCATTATCTCTTTGGGGTACAGACCCAGCAGTGCTATGGCTGGGTCAAAGGGCAGACAGTCTTTTATTGCCCTTTGGGCATAATTCCAAATTGCCCTCCAGAATGGTTGGATCAATTCAAAACTCCACCAGCAATGAATTAATGTCCCTACTTTGCCACATCCCCTCCAGCATTCATTACTTTTGCTGTCATGTTAGCCAATCTGCTAGGTGTGAGGTGGTACCTCAGAGTTGTTTTGATTTGCATCTCTCTGATTATAAGAGATGTAGAACACTTTTTCATGTGTTTATTAATAGTTTTGATTTCTTTGACTGAAAGTTGCTTATTCATGTCCCTTGCCCATTTATCAATTGGAGAAATGCTTGATTTTTTGTACAATTGATTTAGCTCTTTGTAAGTTTGAGTAATTGGACCTTTATCAGAGCTTCTTGTTATGAAGATTTTTTCCCCAAATTGTCGCTTCCCTTCTGATTTTGGTTGCATTGGTTTTGTTTGTACAAAACCTTTTTAATTTAATGTAATCAAAATTATTTATTTTATATTTTGTGAATTTTTCTAACTCTTGCTTGGTCTTAAAATCTTTCCTTTCCCAAAGGTCTGACATCTATACTATTCTGTGTTCACCTAATTTACTTATAATTTCCTTCTTTATGTTCAAGTCATTCAGCCATTCTGAGTTTATCTTGGTGTTGGGTGTGAGATGTTGATCCAAACCTAATCTCTCCCACACTGTCTTCCAGTTTTCCCAGCAGTTTTTATCAAATAGTGTATATTGGTCCCAAAAGCTTGGATCTTTGGGCTTATCATAGACAGTCTTGCTAAGGTCACTTACCCCAAGTAAGATAAGATATTTTTAAAAGACTTCCTTTCTCTGCTATTAGCTTGCAACCTCCAGAAAGTAATGTCACCTCTATAGGCTTCAACTCGCTCACTTCTGAAATAAGGAATCTGAACCCAATCATATTTTAAGGGTCACAGGTGTTTATTTGTTCCAAGAATTCAGCATTCCATTTTCCATCTCTGCATCTTTGCACTGGTCATGCCTCATGCTAGGAATTCTCTCCCTCCTCACCTCTGCCTCTGAGAATTTTGGGTGTCAGTTTCTGACTCTCCTAGGAAGTCTTTTTTGACTCCTCCAGTTTTTTAGATCTTTCTTACTCCTCAAATTATAGAATTATAGATGCAGAAATGCCATTCCCTTTAGAAGCCACCTAACCCCCTCATTATCTTGTATTTAATTGTTTACTTACATGTGTGATCCCTTAGTAAAAGACCCAGTTTCTTAGCACTATACTGTGGATCATTTTTGCTTTTTTGCCTCTATTAACAGGCCTGGCAATGATGTCTTGCAAATAATAGGTTCTTAGTAGTTGTGGGTTATTCTTTGCTGAATGAACCAAGTGCTATAAATTTAACATGATGGTAATTAATAATTCCTATTTATACAGAACTGGAAGTTTCATGAAACATTTTTACTCATACCCTATAGAGTAGGTAGTATAAACATTATTATCCCCATTTTGCAGATGAGGAAGCAAAAGACTTAAACATGTAAAGACCTGGGTTCAAATTTGACCTCACACATTTTCTGGGTTTGCAAACCTGGGCAAGTCACTTAACCTTCATTGCCTAATCTATCCTGCTCTTCTGTCTTGGAACCAATACAAAGTATTGAATCTAAGATGGAAAGTAAAGGTTTAGAAAACAACAAATAAAAATGTTCTTTGTCAAATGGCTAGTATAAGTCATAGAACTCTAATCTACACCATCAGACTTTAATCTTAGATATTTGGAGATGTTCACAGATTAGTCATTGATAATCAGAGATCTAGACCCAAAAGGGACTCTTATGGTCTTTGAGTCCAATCCCCTCATTTAAAAGAAGAAGGCACCGAGAGACCCAGAGAGGTTAAAGGACTTATCCAAGATCATACATCTGGGAAGTGTTTAAGGCAGGATTTGAACTTTGCACTGCTTTCTGACTCAAAGTCCACACTGCCTCTTAATGGTACAAAATGAGTATTTTGGTCAATGTGGAGGCTTCAACTTAATTATTATTATATAATAATTATAATTATTATTAATTATTTATAATTAATAAATTATATAATAAATTAATATTTATTTTTATATATAATTTAAATATATATATTATTTTTAATATATAGTTTAATATATAATATATATTTTATATATATTTTATATGATATATAAAATATATCATATAATATAATTATATAAATATATAAATATATAAAATAATATAAATAATATAAAATATATTATATAATGTATATTTATATATAATATTAATATAATAAATTAATAGAAAAAATTAATTATAATATATGTAAATATTATATTATATTAAAAGTGTTCTATATTCATAGGAGAAGAACCAAAATGCATCCCATTCCACACCAGTCATAGCACAATCTCAGAAATGTGTCTTGATTGTTCAAATCCTCATTGTTGAGAAATGGAAAGTATGGTTGGCATATGGGTCACAACCAATTGAATTTGTTTGTTAACAAGTATATAAAATAAAAGATGGGAGGAAATGATGGAGAACTATAAGACACCTGCAACCTCTGGCATCAGTTGGCCCCAGATTAAAGGTAGGAGAGGATAGGCAGTTAGAACCAGCAGATGGAGCCAGCAGGTGCCCAATGGCACTGACAAAGTACCTTCTCCTTCCACTCAGCCTTCACACGGAATAACCATAGGGAACCAAGAGAGCGGAGAAGCAATTATAAAGCAGCTCTCACCTACTGCTCATTCATATGGCAGTTCTGACAAGCCAACGGGAGGGAAAAGCTGCTCTAATTCCCCATGTTCTACGTCATTGAGCTAACCAGCTGCAGACTCCCCATACGAACTTGCTGCCAAATTAATTTCTAGCCTAGGCAACACGCTAAACATTGGAAATCCCTCTGTGACCTTTGTATGCTACAAACTGGATAAAGCTCAAGCCTACTTCTATATCATTTCTTAGAAAGTACTCATCCCATCATTCCAGTGGTAGCTCGTATGATGCCAGGGCTTTGCCCAGTTCTAGCAATTCAGTTTAATTAAATAAACTTTCACTGGCTACCTACTATGTACAAGGCACTGTGCTGAGTTCTGGGGATAAAAAGACCAAAAAAGTAAAAATCCTGAATATCTGAGAGTTTTAATAATGTCTAGTAATATTAAAGTATGTAATAATTTTATATATTTATTGCCCTTAATAATAACATTACTTATAGTATATAATTTATATTACAATATAAATAAAATTTAAGATGTAAATATAATGTTAAAATATAATATTTATATTATATGCAAGACAGTGTCGCAAAGTACTTTACAAATATTATCTTGTTTGATCCTCAAAATGACCCTGGGAGATGGGTGCTATTATTTCCATTTTAAAGATAAGGAAACTGAAGCAACTTAGTGGCTAAGTGACTTACCCAAGAGTCACACATTCATATTTAAATCCTGACTCCAGATCTAGGGTTCTATCTATTTGTCTACTATGACACATAGCTACCTTAAAGAACTTATTGCTTCTGAAGGACCTATCCCTCCCTCAAGGAATTTTAAAATCTAATACTGAATAAGGAGATTACTTTTGATTGAATGTTACTTTTTATTATTCCATCTTATTATGGTAACAGGATAGAGTAAAAATCTCTGGTAGTTTTCCTGGATTCATGAGTGAACCAGAAATCTTGTAACATTTACTTAACTTATTATCATGTTCAAATAAGAGATTTTGAGAGGCTGAGTGGAAAAGAATATTAGTTAACCTTTATAGCGTGCTTTGAGGTTTATGAAGTGCTTTACATGTAAGCTTTACAACAGCCCTAGAAGGTATGTGCTGTCATTATCATCATTTTAAATTTAGGGAAACTGAGGCATGGAGTGGTTAAGTGAATTCCCTGGGGATACAAAGCTAGTAAGTCTGAGGAAGGAATAAAATTCAGGTCTTCCTGACTTCAAATGCCATGCTCTATGCAATGAGCCACCTAGCTGACTTACTGAGATAGGTATCCAGATGACCAATTTAGAGGTAGATTTTTGCTCAGTCCTGCTGGGGTATCCATGTGATTTCCCTACTATTTCTTTTTCATTTCTCTCTCCCCTCTACATGTATTCTTTCTCTGTTAGAATATAATCTTGAGTCAGCTAGCTGGCTCATTACATAAAAAGTCAGACCTGGAGTTGGGAGTCCCTAGGTTCATATCTGACTTTGGACACTGTCTGACCCTGGTTAAGTCATTTAACCCCATTTTCCTGACCCTTGTCCTTCTGTCTTATGGGGGTTTTTTTAATGGAAGGTAGGGTGTTTTTTTTTTTTTAAAGAATGCAATTTCCTTAAGAGTGGGACTTACTTGACTTCCAATTGTGTTCTCTGACTCACTTTCCAAGAGTCAGAATCCTCAAAGTTCTTGGGGTAACTTGGGAGATTATGGGGTGTCTGTTTTCTAGTGCTATCATCTCAAGACCAAACTGGTTGTTTTCCTTTCTCTCCCATTGTTTTATGTAGTGAGCGGCGAGCCCTAAGGATCCATATAAACATAACATAAATTAGCTTTTTCTAAATCATATTTACTTCAAAGATATGGACATAATAAAAGTGCCAATGTTCCCTCCCTCTTTTAATCTCAACAATATGACACACACTCTGTCCTATTCCACTTTGGTCTCTGAAGAGAGAAGGTTCACTTTCAGCTCAGTTTCTACATAATATTGTTCCCACTAAATTCATTCATATCCAAATCCAACACAGATTACCCAATGAGCAAATGAGTCATCACATCAACTGCCACTGGGATGGATTCTAAAACTCCTTCCTAACTTCTGTGATCATTGATGCTGGGCTAGCTATAAATCTTGGATAGTTGCAATATCCTGGGATGCCAGGATATTGGAATCTCCTTTTACCTAGGAAAGAAAGGAAGGGAAGAAAGGGAAGGAAGAAAGAAAAGAAGGAAGGAAGGAAGGAAGGAAGGAAGGAAGGAAGGAAGGAAGGAAGGAAGGAAGGAAGGAAGGAAGGAAGGAAGGAAGGAAGGAAGGAAGGAAGGAAGGAAGGAAGGAAGGAAGGGAGGGAGGGAGGGAGGGAGGGAGGGAGGGAGGAAGGGAGGAAGGAAGGAAGGAAGGAAGGAAGGAAGGAAGGAAGGAAGGAAGGAAGGAAGGAAGGAAGGAAGGAAGGAAGGGAGGAAGGAAGGAAGGGAGGAAGGAAGACAGAAAAAGAAAGAAAGGCTAGCAAAGAAAGACATTACAAGGGGAGGGTCCAATCCTCTCCTCTTTCAGTAGTGTGTCATTCCACTTAGATGACCCAAAGAGTAAAACCAACAGAGTACTGCCAAAGAGAATGAGGGAAATCACACTAGACTGAGGCTGACTCAATTCTCCAGTGATCTAGCCAGAACCAAAAAGACTTCTCACCATGTGGTTAGCATATTTGAATTAGTTCTAGACTTTCTATGAATGTATCATTTATTTGCTTATTGATCCTCTCTTAATGGTAAATGATACATACTAATATAATCTCAACATGCATGTCTTCCTCCATAGAGAGTCAACTCCATTATACCAGTCACCTAACTAGGATTTGCCTAAATAAGGCAAAAAGAAGTGAGGTTTTTAGCCAATGAGTGGGATTTTAGATCTAAATTCTGAAATCATTATAGATCTTTTGACAGAGAATCCCACTCAATAGAAAGAGGTAGAGCTTGGGAAATTTACTCTCTGGTAACCATAAAAAACATTGTTCCATCCAAGAAGGCTCTTGAGGGCTTGATCAGCAGTACCCATTGGTGGTTTAAGTCTAATGATGTTTTTCTTTTCTTTTTTTTTTACACCTCAATTTCCTTCCAAATATGCTCACCACCCTACTTAATGAAAAACAAGACAAAACAAAGCAAAACAATAGTTAAGGCAAGCCATCCCATACAGCAACCCCAAATGAAAGTCTCTAACTTAATTTTGTATCTGTAGTATACTACTGTACTGAGAGTCAGCATGATATAATGAAGCCTACACTGGTTAAGTAATCAGACCACAAGGGTTCGAATCCCAACTCTAATTCTTACTGCCTGTGTAATTAACTTTGGCTCTCAGTCTCCTCCTTTGTAAATTGATAAGACTGTATTATCATGTCAGGGCCCTTTAAATCTCCGATCCTTAGATCATTACAAGTATATTTTCTATGCCTTGAATTCCTTTCTGATATGTGGGGCAATTGATCTTCATATTTCTCTTAAGCCATGTGAATAGACATTAAAGAGATTAATTTGCACTTGCCTTGAATTTGCCTGCATTTAATATGCACTTTAGATATATCCTGGCAATGGATTATATTTTCAGAGAGATTTATACTTCATAGAATTTTTAAATGTCACTTTAAATTAATCAAATTCTTTCTACAAACTTGAATCAGATTATCCACATCAGCAAAAATATTTAGACTAAAGGTAATTCTACTTTAGTGCAAATTACCAGAAAATTTTTAATGTATTCTCTTCTGCCTCCATTTGTATAGAGAAATAATAAAGCACAAAATCCCAGTTCTTATTGCTAAATCTTTGCTAATATATGATTTCTCATAGACCTTCATGGTTCAATAGGAGTGAGGAGGGTCCACATTGACAATGTTAAGGACTCACAGTCTCTTGAGGATTAAGAAGTTAAAAAGTGATTCCTTCAAGACAATCCTGGGAAGGTGGTGCTATATATATATATTTTTTTTTTATTTTATTTGGTCAATTTCAAACATCATTCCTTGGTTACAAAATTCATATTCTATTCCTCCCACCCTTCCCATAGCTGACACGCAATTCCACTGGGTATTACATGTGTTCTTAATCAGAACCTATTTCCATGTTTTTTGATGTTTGCACTAGGATGTTCATTTAGAGTCTACATCCCCAACAATATCCCCTCGACCCATGTAACCAAGCAGTTGTTTTCCTTTGGTGTTTTTACTCCCACAGTGTTTACTCTGAATGTGGATAGTGTTCTTTCTCATACATCCCTCCAGGTTGTTCAGGATCATTGCATTGCCACTAATGGAGAAGTCCATTACGTTCGATTATACCACAGTGTATTAGTCTCTGTGTACAATGTTCTCCTGGTTCTGCTCCTTTTGCTCTGCATCAATTCCTGGAGGTTGTTCCAGTCTCCATGGAATCCCTCCAGTTCATCATTCCTTTGAGCACAATAGTATTCCATCACCAACATATACCACAATTTGTTCAGCCATTCCCCAACTGAAGGGCATCCCCTCATTTTCCAATTTTTGGCCACCACAAAGAGTGCAGCTATGAATATTTTTGTACAAGTCTTTTTCCTTATTATCTCTTTGGGATATAAACTCAGCAGTGTTGTGCCTGGATCAAAGGGAAGACAGTCTTTTAAAGCCCTTTGGGCATAGTTCCAAATTGCCCTCCAGAATGGTTGGATCAATTCAAAACACCACTAGCAACGCATTAATGTTCCAACTTTGCCACATCCCCGCCAGCATTCATTACTTTCCATAGCTGTCATGTTAGCCATTCTGCTAGGTGTGAGGGGATACCTCAGAGTTGTTTTGATTTGCATCTCTCTGATTATAAGATATTTAGCACACTTTTTCATGTGCTTATTAATAGTTTTGATTTCTTTGACTGAAATTTGCCTATTCATGTCCCTTGCCCATTTGTCAATTGGAGAATGACTTGATTTTTGTACAATTGATTTAGCTTTTTGTAAATTTGAGTGATTAGACCTTTGTTAGAGGTTTTTGTTATGAAAATTGTTTCCCAATTTGTTGCTTCCCTTCTCATTTTGGTTACATTGGTTTTGTTTGTACAAAAACTTTTTAATTTGATGTAATCAAAATTATTTATTTTATATTTTGTGACCTTTTCTAAGTCTTGCTTGGTTTTAAAATCTTTCCTTTCCCAAAGGTCTGACTTGTATACTATTCTGTTTTCACCTAATTTACTTATTGTTTCCTTCTTTATGTTCAAGTCCTTCACCCATTCCAAGTTTATCTTGGTGTTGGGTGTGAGATGTTGAACCAAACTTAATCTCTCCCATACTGTCCTCCAATTTTCCCAGCAGTTTTTTTTTTTTTTTATCAAATAGTGGATTTTGGCCCCAAAAGCCAGGATCTTTGGGCTTGTCATAGGCTGTCTTGCTAAGGTCACTTACTCCAAGTCATTTCCACTGATCCTACTTTCTGTCTCTTAGCCAGTACCATATTGTTTTGATGACCACTGCTTTATATTATAGTTTGAGTTCTGGTACTGCAAAGCCACCTTCCTTTGCATTTTTTTCATGATTTCCCTGGATATCCTTGATCTTTTGTTCTTCCAAATGAACTTTGTTATGGTTTTTTCTAATTCAGTGAAAAAAAGTTTTTTTGGTAGTTTGATGGGTATGGCACTAAATAAGTAAATAAGTTTGGGTAGGATGGTCATTTTTATTATGTTAGCTCATCCTACCCATGAGCAGTTAATGTTTTTCCAATTGTTTAGATCTAGTTTTAATTGTGTGGAAAGTGTTTTGTAGTTGTATTCATATAGTTCCTGTGTTTGTCTCAGCAGATAGATTCCTAAGTATTTTATATTGTCTAGGGTGATTTTGAATGGGATTTCTCTTTCTAATTCTTGCTGCTGAGATGGGTTGGAGATATATAGAAATGCTGATGACTTATGCATCTATTGAGATAATCGTGATTTTTATTGGTTTGCTTGTTGATATGGTCAATTATGTGGATGGTTTTCCCGATATTGAACCATCCTTGCATTCCTGGTATAAATCCCACCTGATCATAGCGAATAACCCTCATGATGACTTGCTGGAGTCTTTTTGCTAGTATCCTATTTAAGATTTTTGCATCTAGGTTTGGTGCTGTACATTTTGTTATTCTACCCTCTTCTCCATTCCAGTGAGGAAACAGATAAATTGGGTTACCAAAGGTCATAAAACTAATAGGTATTGAAATATGGCTGAATTTGGGAGCCCTTTGGACATCATCCAAGGCCATGTATCCATCAATGTTTCAAAGTTTATTTCTACTGAGATGTGATATGATAATAGTTATTTCAGACATACATGCACACAGCAAGCACTATGATACACCTTCTCCAAGGAAGAGATCATCCTTTGTTCTGGTGTTGTAAAGTTAAGTAAAATATTGTTTTTATCCTCAAGGGAGGAATAAACTAAGAGTACTTCACAGAAACATTGGGGAAATAATTATCACTGCTTCAAGCATGATATTGTAAAATCACAGAGATTCAGTCAGTAATAATTTCGACATGAGCTGGATTTGTTTGTCTTTAGCCTAACTTTGATCCAAACATCTTTCTAAGGATATTAATAGTCTAACCACATTCATGGGATATTGCATTTAATATTTTAAGGAGGATAATAAGAAGTAGCAGGGGAAGGTGATTGACTTTGTGTTCCATTTTGCAACCTGTCAAATTGAGGTATGATTAGAAAGATTTTACTTTTTCTTTCAATCTAGCTTTTGAAATTCTACTAATTTTCCCCAGATTCCATGCTATCCTTTCCTTTAAACCAAATAGCACTGAACTTGGAAACAGGAGATCTAGACTCAAGTCTTCCACGAACCAGATAATTGACTGTGGGTAAGACACTTAATCTCTTTCAGGTTCAATTTCTCCACCTGCAAAATGGGGATAATGAAATTGTACTAATATTCTTTTTTTTAACACTTACCTTCCATCTTGGAATCTATATATTGGTTCCAAGGCAGAAGAGTGGTAAGGGCTAGGCAATGGGAGTCAAGTGACTTGCCCAGGGTCACACAGCTGGGAAGTGTCTGAGGCCAGATTTGAACCTAGGACCTCCCATCTCTAGGCCTGACTCTCAATCCACTGAGCCACCCAGCTGCCCCCCTGATATTCTTAATGTTCTATATTGCTACATGGGTTATGTCTATATGTTATTATCCCCTCAAGGAGAAGGGATTTCTCTTGCTTCCTGCTCTCAAATCACATCAATCGTTCATCCCTTTTGTATTTTATAGTCCCTTTTGTATTATAGAGAGGCCATGCAGTGTAGAATGGGTAGGCTGGGTAGCACAATGGATAGAGCACTGGACTCAGAGTCAGGAAGTTCAAACCCTATGTCAGACACTTCCTACTTAACCTCTTAGTTTCATCTATAAAATGGGAATAATAGTGGAATTTTTCTTATAGGGTGGTATTAAGGTAATATTTGCAAAGCTCTTTGTCTTCTTCAAATCATTATATTAATGTTAATTATCATTATTAGTATTGGAAAAAACTGGTCTCGCTGCAAGAAAGATCTGTGTTTAAAACTGGCCTCAGGCTTTGTGACCCTGGGCAAGATATCTTAGTGCTTCAGGCAACTCTCTCAGACTTTTAAGTTGTAAAGAAGACTCCAACCGAAATTCAAGAAGGGAGTTTCTTCACTTGGGAGTTCCCTAAACCAGTTAAATCACAAATATGATCCTGGCCCCTTCTTTCTTTGTACTGTATTGATTTATCTCCTCTAAATGTGCCAAGATTAAAGGAGTACTGAAGAGAGGAGGGTACCACAGTTGCAGTTGGCTTGGAAATTATTGAAAGAAGCTTTCTTGTTCTTTGCATTTGCAATACAGGAGAATGTACATTTTTACATGATGCAAGACTCATCTTGAGTTCAAATATTGCCTCAGACACTTCCTAGCTGTGTGACCCTGGGCAAATCACTTTACCCTGTTTGCCTCAGTTTCTTTATTTGTAAAATGAGCTGGAGAAGGTACTGGCAAACCATTCCAGCATCTTTACAAAAAAAAAAAAAAAAACAAAACCCTCAATGGGATCACAGAGTCTGAAATGACTGAACAATAGCAAAACATAAAAAAGATAACCCCAAACTTTCTTTTTTTGTCCTTTGAGACAACAATACTTTTATATTTACTTTTCCTTGTTGTTCATTTCTTGAAAAGACACACTAGTGTCTTAAGAGATCTAGTTGGTTTCTGGTAAATACTCTCTAGCCCTAGGCACCCTCCCTCCCTCTGATTGGAGGGTGAATCAGAGAACTCCTCTATACACTACCATTAGAGGAGAATTCCAAGGCCAGCCCTCTTCATTTTTCACTCAGCTTCATTCCTTTGGACTTGTCCAGTATATCCCAGAAGCCCCTTCATGCTGCAAGATTACACCAAGCTTTGGAATTCACACCTCATTAGTATCTTCTATCCCTAAGGCCCTTCTGATTGAAAGTTGAACAAAAGTTCCTCCCATAATGCCCAGTTAAGGAAGTTGACCAGTCCAGTCATTTCTTCATTGGTCATCTAGCTTTCCTCTTTGGGGACCTTTCCTCCTGCTTCCTCACCATCTTTTCAATTTCCTTTTCTATGTTATCTTTCCCCATTAGATTGAAAGCTCCTCAAGGGAAGGGGCTGCCTTTTTTCTCTTTGTGGCCCTAGAGTTTATCATAGGCTTGGTACATTATAGGTGCTTAATAAATGTTAATTGATGGACTGACTCCCTGACTACTGATATATGGGAAACTTATTATGAAATGAATTATAGGTAGACTGGGACAAGTCATGGAAATATTTTGAGAAATCACAATGGAAGGAAATCTTTCCGCCATCCCTCTCTCCACAAAATGGATTAGAATCCCTGAGGAATACTTGGGGCCACTCCCATCAGGTGTCTTTCAGCATATGAGATGATTGACAGTTTGGTTATTGAGAAAATCATGCAAGCCTTGGTTCTGACCAAAGCAAGACCTAGATTTGTGTGAAACTGGTTTTTTGATAGTTTCTGGTGCTACCTTTGACTTTGTGGGAGAGTATATAAAGAGACATGCTGCAGCTATTGCTCTAATATGGGTCATCATCATCATCACCAGCCCAAGGCTGATTAAAAGGAGAAGGGAGTTTAGTGCAAAGGAGAATGACATTTTTTTCCATACCTATGTACCCAGCAGGCAATTTGGCCATTCCTAATGGCCTGCTGGTATTTTATTGATTGAATCAAAAGGGACATGGGAAGTCAATTTTAAAAATAATCATGGCTAAAGATTTTAAATATGGAAACCAAAATGGTGTCAATAGGATACATCTTCTAATAATCCTTTTCCATCATCTCAGCATCAAATTT
Source organism: Monodelphis domestica (assembly GCF_027887165.1). Taxonomy (NCBI): domain Eukaryota; kingdom Metazoa; phylum Chordata; class Mammalia; order Didelphimorphia; family Didelphidae; genus Monodelphis; species Monodelphis domestica. The sequence continues at coordinate 59,475,433 of NC_077234.1, forward strand.
TATTGACACCTTATAATCTATGAGGCCAAACACTTGACTTTTGCCAACGTATTATAGATATAGGACTCAATTCCTTGATAAAGCCATTGCAAAGCTTTCAATTCAGAAGGAACTTCAGAGGACATCTAATCCAACCCCCTAAATTTTCAAATGGGAAAACTTAGGCTAAGATATATTAGAAGCAGGTAAGTGGTTCAATGAATAGAATACCAGACTTGTAGTCAGGAAGACCTTCATTTAAATCCATCCTTAGACACTTATTAGCCTTGTAATTGAGCAAGTCATTTAACCCTCTTTGCCTCAGTTTCTTCATCTATAAAAATGAGTTGAAGAAGAAAATGGTGAACGACTCCAATATGTTTGCCAAGAAAACATCAAATGGAGTCACAAAGTGTTGGACATGACTGAAAAATGACTGAACAACAAAGAGATATTAAATGATTGGCCCAGGGTCATACAACTGTCAAAGTACTAGAGATAGGATTCAAATATAAGTCCTTCGATTCCAACCTCACTATTATTTTCTATATCATATCATTCCTAGATCTTTATTCATTTTATTTTATTTTTTAAAATTTGTTTATCCAAAAGCTATGCTCCCATTCACATTTGTAGCAGAGTGCCATCTTAGCTAAATTACCTTTAAAATGTCTTCAACTCTGATGATATCAGTAAAAGAAAAACAAACAGAGAAGCCATTTAGAAACTCTGCTCACAATTACAGTACTATTTTTGTTTAACTATCCCTCGGAATACATTTCCATCTGTCTTGCTCTTTACAGGATGGTCTTGAATTCCTAAAGCTTAAGACTATTGACATTTTTGGCATGGTTCATGGGTTTAATTTAGTCCATTTGTGTTGTTGCCAGGTGATCAATCTAAGAGTTAATTTTGTTGATAATTAAATATGAAGCAATATGCAAATATTTGGCATCTGGGAATACCTGGGCATGAAATATGAACTTCTGGAACTAATACTGGGTGACCTGTTGGAAGCAATAAATCTACATTAGTTCTATTATGCAATCATTGAAATGATAGAGTAGTCCTAGAGGGAGGGATGTGGGGCTTGACCTGGAGATTTTGCAAAGGTCTAGAGTAAGCTAACATTTGAATCAAGGTGCCATAGGCTAGCAGAATGGAATGTAGGTCCTGATCCCCTCTCTATTCTAGAAGTATGAGAAAAATTTTAAGGGAAGCAAAGTAAATCAGTTTCTCCCAGAGCAGAGTAACTGAGCCAAACAACCCTAGCAGAAGCAGGGGATAAAGTGGCCTATTGTCTGTCTTCCCACATCTTCAACTATGACACATACTGTAAAGGGAATAATAAGGCAATAAAAAAGAGACATAACATCCCATGGGTCTATGACTTCTTTGCTTCAACTGAAAATAATAAGACAAAATGGCTCTCTGGTGTCTCAGGAGAAGCATCAAAAACCAGGAGACAGAGAACATGGCTTCAGAGAAAATAGTTCCTTAGGATATTGTGTGAGATCAAGCAGTTAAAAAAATAGACACTTCCTCATGAAAAAAAAAATACTTTATAAGTTGAAGTTTGTTTTAAGCTGAGATTGTTTTATTCTCTGGAGTCCTCATTTTCAAATCTAAGCAAGCTTTCTGCAGGGTACTAAAACTAATCTCCTCCTGTGTCAAGTCTAATGATGCAGTATTTGGAAAATGGTGGACTTGCCCCATCTCTCTGGCCTACATTTCACCAAGAAATCACCAACTCCTAACCATTCCCCACCCTTAATCCCACCCCCACATGGCACTGGAGTGTATGATTCCTCCCAGACTGTCTGGAAAAGCACCCAAGCATTTTTATATTGAGTTTTCCATCAGGTAGCTTCCTTTAATATCTTTCAGACCTGCATGGTGCATTAACAATAAAGTAAACCAGTCACCATTGCCATGGAAACAAGCACAGATGTTTTGAAATATTCCTATGAATGGACCCACCAATGAGCAAACCCTGTATTTCTCTAATTATTTCAAATATTTTGCTGTCAGCTGTTTGCCCTTTGAAGCCACAGATTGTTTTTCACTCTGGGATCCTCTTCCTGATAATAGAAAGACCAGAAAGGTTTGTTTGGTTCCATAATCTCAAGATTCAGAAATGAGTCTTCTTCAAAATCCCAGCCTGGGTTATAATTCATCTATGATCACCATTTAAAGACTGATTTTTTTCTGCTTTTTAATAACAGTCATTTCATAGCCTTATGGATGGCAAACAATTTTCTTTGGGTGAAATAAAGTGTTTTCCATTGGAATCATTTTCTTAGGATTAGCCAAATAGACATTTTCCATTTAATAAGTGTGGGAGTCTTGCATAACTCTGTTCTAACAATTATGCAAACAAACCCTAGATATTTTCTTTCCTCATTTCCTTAATATTTATGTCTCCCTTTAGAGCAAAGACTGTTGTCAACCAGATGGACACATTGGATATTGGTGTGTACATATGTGTGTATTTCCTTTCTTCTTTTCCCTGTTCATATGAATATTGTTTCATAAATCAATGCTGGAAAATGGATTTTACCTGCCTGGTGTTCAAGGCTGGGAATAGATTATAGGGGTCTTTTCACTTTCAGGCTTCGTTGAAGGAATATCAATCAGCCCAAACTACTGTGGTCTGAAGTTTAAGCAGAAAGAGACTGGCCTGTGGGTTTAGTCGATGGGGTCAGGTAAAGCATTTTGCCAGGGGAGAAAATTGGCTGTTTGCCTACTTTCAATATCAACATCTAGAGTTGCTTCCATTTCCTGATAAGACCATAGGGTCTCCGACTCAGAGATTTTCAGCTAAAAGGGACACCGTCTAGGGAAATCTCCTCATTTTACAGATGATCTTCATGTACAAGGAAGGCTTGTAGAGTTTGCCCAAGGGCATGGGCATAAAGGTCCATTAGGAAATAGACTAGAATATGAGGAGAATGATCATGAGGCATCATGGTTTTCTTTTGGGGTGGAGGGAATATGGATTAAATTTATTCTAATTAACAGTTATCATATTTAATATCTAATTTGCAGGTTTTTAAAAATTTGTTTTGACTGTGGGCTTTGATGAATTGTACTCTGGATTGAGTATGATAGAGGTTGGGAGGGGTTGTGTTAGTTTGCCATCTGTTGTTGTTTCACTTCATGAATTATTTTGATTTCCTTAAATTGGCCTTGTTTCTAAACTAGCTTGGGTGCAAACTTTAGGCTGATGAGCCAAAATGTCTCTAACTTGTTCAGTGGCCATCTGATCAAAATGCAGACAGTAGAACGCCTCTTTGGTCAGCCAAGCTTTGGATTCTTTGCAAGGTTTCTATAAAATTGATAGGATAATAGGATTGTAGATTTAAAGCTGGAAGAGGCCATCTAGGCCAACCCTCTCATTTTACAGTTCTTTTAACTCTGAAAAAAAGAATGTGTGTGTGTATATATATATATATATGTATATATATATATATATATATATATATATATATATATATATATATATTTGAAAGGGGCTATAGAGGTCATCAAAACCAACCTCGTTTAAATGTGATTTTTTTTTCATAGTCACTTAAATGCTTTTGAAATAGCTTGGCTTAGGACAATGGATTCTGTTTCAGAAGACTTGAATTCAAATTGCACCTCTGATATTCACCAGCTGTATAACTGTGGGCAAGTAATTTACTTACTCTATACTTCTGTCTCCTCATTAATAAAATACAGGAATTGGAATCAATAGACTCTATGGTTCCTTCTAGCTTTATTCTATGATCCTACGACTGAGGATTTCGTGTTATTTCTTCCATTCAGAGCTGCATCTAGGTAGTTTTGACCCTTAGGAAAAGTGGTACAAAAATAGTCCTTGATTCATTGCAGAGGGAGTAGGGTGAGAGACTTATGTGTCCTAAGGCTGCTTATGGGGCCTGGGGAGTGAGCAGAACTGGGCTAGAAAGGAGGAATTTATTGTGTTGGAGTATGGTTACCAGAGATAAAGTGCTTTTGCCTTTCTGAGAGAAATAATTGCAACCTCTAAATTTCAGCACCCAGAGACAAAGTCATGGTCTCTCCACACTAGTTATGTCTTTCTCTCCCATTTCTCTCTTTTTCTTGTCTCTGTTTCTTTGTATTTGTCTTTTGTCTTTCTGTCTCAGTCTATCCTCTTCCTCCTCTCCTTCCTCCTCTTCCTCCTTCTCTGTCTCGATTTCTCTCTCCTCTCTCACATCTATCATCTTTCTAGGAAGTATCTATTTACCTCTCATCTTTCTACCTATTACCCATCTATCCATTTCTCTATCTCTCTATCTGTACCATAGGCATATGTAAACTTTGGACTAATGTACAGGTACTCTGTCTCTCTCTTTCTCCATATAAATGTACACATATGTGAATATAAGTACATATGTGGATACATGCATGTAGTAGTAGTAGTAGTAGTAGTAGTCTCTCGGTAACCAAGGATGAGGATTGTCTTTGTGCGCTTTCATCTGTGATGTAGATGAGTGTGCACAAAGACACTTGTGGTGAAGGAGATTTAAGTGGAAAAGTCGATGCACAGAGACAGTCCCACTCTCTGGCATTGGAAGCCTGGGTCCAGTGGCATGAAAAATTGTTTCACCTGGAGACTTCCTCAGCTGTGTTGGGTGGCCGTGTTGTCTTTTGTGCTCCAACACGCCCTAAGCACTCCACAGTGCTTTGCTGCGTCGCCATCTCAGCCGTTGAACCTTCTTATTGGTTTCATCCATATGTATACATGCATGTAGACACACATATACACATAATTATACACATACAGTATTTTCTCATTTGTGAAAAGGTTGTCTTCTCCTAAGTAACTGTAAGTTCACTGAGGGCAGGAACTGATTCATTTTTTAATTTGTATCCCCATTGTCTAGTTCAGTGCTTGTGATTGATTAACTGGTCTTTGTTACTAGAGAGATAAGGGTCATTATGCATTGGGAAGACATGATTGGTTTTTGGGTACAAGTATATTAAGGTCCCAATAGGAAGAGGAATGTGACTAGGGACAGTATGAGAAGTATCCATTTGTATCTAATGCTCAGGTTATGCTGGGTTCTTATCAGTCCTCCTAGTTCAGCAAAGAAGAAGACCCTTGGATTCTTCCTTGCATTCTTTGGGGCAATTCATCAGTGCAAACAAGAATAGGAGCCAGATTTCTAAGAAAAGCATTAACTCTCATGGCATCTGATTAACTTCTTTTTTTCTGGTTTCACAAGCAGGAAGGCACCAGGGATTAAAGAAGATGCCAAGTTAAGTTACAACAAACTGTTGAAATTTTCCAATGTTTCTTGAAAGAATCCAGATATAAGTAGTTCCAGAAAAGGGGAAGGAGTTCTAGAAATGTACTGAGTTCATCTAGAGCAGACTCCCCTCCAATATGAGATTCATATGATTTTGATGTGCCTCTCTCCTCAAACAGAAGTTCTATACCATGCTAATCAATAGGAACATCTGGAGAAATTTACCATCAATTGAAAGTCCCACTTTTCTTTCAGTCTGAAGCAGGGCATCTCCTATGATCTTGATGAACCTCTCTTTGAGTAAACATGTACTAAACTCTACATAAATAAATAGTATTAATATAAAGTATGACCATAAGTTTTAGAGCCAGAACATTTCTTAGGTGTCATCTTCTCCAACTGCTTTATTTTATAGAGGAGAAAAAAGGAATTGAAATAATTTGCCTAATGCCACATATACATTGATGGTATGTAGTAGAGCCAGGCTTCAAACTCAGATTCTCTTTCTCTCCAAATCCAGTGCTCTTTGAACTAACTCTATCTTGCTTCTTCTTGAGCTCAGGGTATATAACAACAAGGAGACTGAGATTTCTTTAGAGCCAAACATTTCCCTGAGAATCTGGACTAGATGGTTACACATTGACATATTGAATAATTATCCTATAGAAAATTCTAAATTTCGGTGAGGTAAACTAAGTCATTATACTAAGATTGTAAATCATTACTATCATCCATGTAAAAAGCTAACCTAATTGCTTAGCCTACATCACTTTCTCTATAAAATACTAGCTTTGATCAATTAAATCTTGCCTCTGATTGCGACCAGCTTCATTGGCCCTCATGATGTGTACCATCCTTCTCTTCATGTCTCATTTTCCTCACCCCTTCAGGCCCCCCAAATGTTTGTCATGTGAAAAGGAAACATTCTAGGTTCGGCTCCTAGCCGGCTCTGCCAAAAACTGTAATATTTATTGGGAAAGGAAATAGGATTGGAAAAATGGGAGATAAAGGGAGGTTTGTATGGGGTATGGAGGAATTGAGGGGAGAGAGGAATATTGCTTGGTGATACAAAGGAGGGAGATGCCCCTGCTGAGAGGAAACAGCGGGGGTCCGATAAGGACTGTTTGTCCTGGAATGATTGTAATGAAGTTCAGCTCCCTCTATGACCAGAAAAATAATCCACTTATCTGACTGTGATATTCTAATAATATAAAGTTTAATAACCAGTTGGGATTGGAGTTTTTTCCTCAGCTTCAGAGTTGAGGCCAGGCCCTGAGGCTGGTGGAGGGTTCTCCCACTCCTATCTACTCTATATCTGTCCTCGTTTTGTCTAATTCAGAATCTTAGCAGTAGACAGAAAGCAAACAAGAACAGTTGTAACTTTCAGAAGAAATTGGGCCTGAATCTTAGGGCTGAACCACGAAGAGGCATGCCACTCCAGACTGGACTGAACAAGCTCCTCCCTCCTCCCACACCAGAAAGCAATACCCAACCCGGCAGGAAGGAAGTGCTAGTCACAAGACCCAACTGCCACTCCCAGTTGCCCCTTCCCCCACCGACTTTCAGTCTTGTTTCCTTTCCACAGTCAGGACCCCTTAGGCTTTATCTCACCAATTGTAGCTTGTAGCTGAAAAATTTCCAAGATTAGTATACACATTGAAAAGTTTTGATTTTACAAGCCATGATAACCAATTTTTCTTTCCAATAATTTTCTGGGTTTTTTTAAGTTTCAATACTTATTAACCATGCTTAAATTATCTGGCAATTCTTCCCATTTTATACAGAAAAGGGGTTCACAATTTTGTTGGGAGTTAAGTTTTCTTTAACATTATCTTGATTAATGATGACTGATGTAACAGGAGTGTGATAGTGACTTGGAAGAGAATCAACATTATCTTAATATATAACATAATATTTTTGTACACTGTCATAACCAATTTACCTCTGCCTTTTCCCATGAAAATATATGACTGTGCCTACCTTTCAAGTTGTTTTCAGTAGGAGAGTCTTGTGATATCTTCTCCTTCTTGGGTTTGGATTTCTTTTTTCTTTGAAATGTGATATAAGTATTTGTTTGCAAGGATTGTCAGAGAGGTTATGACTTTAGGTGCTCCTAAGCTGTCATCTTGGTTCTGCCCCTGTGAATGCATTTTAGAAAAATTTAGAAAAAAATTATCTGGAACTACTATGTAGGATGGTTTGTAGGAGGAGAGACTGTAGAGAAGGAGCTGTATGTTTCCATAGGCTGCTATAGAAATCCAGGTAAAAGTCAATGGCAGCCTAAACTGGTGGCAATGAGAATGGCATGGAATGGGGATAGCTCAGATGTAAGAAGGGAAACACATGTAATAATAATTATTGTACTAATAATTATAAGAGTTAACATTTAGATGACACTTCTAGGTTTGCAAAGTTCTATAAATATGTTATCTCAAAGAACTTTTCAAGCTGATTCTCTAATCTTCCAACATCAAAAGTCAAAGCTTTAGAACTAGAAGGGACCTCAAAGGTCAATGAGTCCAACCCCACCTTCCAATCCTTCTCCCTCATTTTATAGATGAGGAAATAGGCACAGAGAGTGTTGTAAGTGATTTGTCCAGGATCATGTAGCTAGAAAGTGTTTGAAAAAGGATTTGAATTGAAATCTTTCTGACTCCAAGTCCAGTGTTCCATCTTATGCACCATTAGAATTTCAAAGAGAAGACTAGTTTAAAAAGTAAAGGACAAAGAGAATTCAAATTGGTTAAAGATTGTGAAGGAACTCTTGGATCTATTTTTAGGAGGCCATTTTGGGCTTGGGAAGAGTGTTGATATTGGAGAGGTAGAAGCAATATTTTTAATGTTTTGAGAGGAGTAATCAACTGGTGAGGAGGAGTGTGCAGAAAGTGCACACTGTTCTTTGTAGAAATTTGGTAGTGAAAAGAGGGAGAGAGCTGGTGGTAACATTAAGAGTAGCTGGTCTCAAAAAATATATTAATGGCAAGAGCAAGAGATTAAAGATGTAGGAGAGAAAATAACTACTGGACCAACGATGATGTAACTGCTCACAATTGGAAGGGTTAGACTTGAAAAGGAGGTCTACTTCTAGTGAATCAAGGAGGAAAGGATAAGTGAATTTACAGGGAAATTTGGAAGTGGAAAGGAAGATGAGTTGAGAGAACTAAAGTCTGATGGTCTTGGGATGCTTAATCAAATAGGAGTGAAGACATTTGCAAAGAGTAATGGAGACCAATGGAGGGTTTGGCTAGAAGCTTAAAGAGAGCAGACACAAAGTTTGGAACAGCTGCTATGGGGAATTCAAAAGGGAGGTTTACAAAGGATGGATAAAAGGTTTTACTGAGCAGGAGTGTGGGCCTAGCCCAGCTGTGATCAGATAGCATAAATGTGTAGTGGGGCCAGTTGGCCTGCCTTCAGCAGCACTAGGGTGGGAAATGGAGCTTGCTTTGCCTTGGGAATTGGAAAAATGGGTGTATTGGGAGATCAAGGAAACAAGGGAAGCTGGGGTATTAGCAAAAGCATTAACTACAGGATTCAGACTGGTAGGGAGGAGAATGAAGAAAGGCAGATGGACTGAGGCAATAGGGAGGGATCAGAGGGCTTCAGGGGTTGATAAGCAAAAACAAGGGTCAATGGAAATGAGAAATGGGATGGGTGGGAGGGCAGAGTGCCATGTTAATGGAAAAAAGATTTTAGAGTTTGAGAGTATGGAGGTGAAGTAGTTCATAGGATAATGAGATCAAAGTTTGACAATGGAAAGGACCTCAGAAATCATCTAATCCAATGTGTCAATAACTTGAGTCAAAGAGAGATGAAATGATTTCCCTAAAGTGCATTCAAGTGGTAGATGGCAGAAAGTGGAGGAGAAGTCAGGTCTTCTGATTCCAAATAGCACATTCTGCTGACCCAAATTGATATGAAGGATGGATTAGTGAAGTCTGAGATTATAGTTTATATTCAAAACTTCAATAATAATTCCAAAATTTTTGATATAGTATCCTTAAACAAACCATAATATCATTAAAATGGAACCTATGAATATAGTTGTATAGTAGGGTAGTGATTAGAGTTAACCATGAAGTCTTCCTCCTTTGATGCCCTGAAATGAATTAGTGATTGTCTTAGTAATTTTATCCCTATGTCTCTTGTATCTGTCCTTTCTATTTCACTCCATCAGAGCTCAGGCCCATATCATTTTCCCCCTGGACTGCTATATTAGCTTCTTAATCCTGCCTCTTCCCCCTACAATCCAATCTTCACATACCTGCCTAAATAAACTTAAAGGACCGACCTAACTGTGTTAATTCCCTGCTGAAAAATCTTCAATGCCTCCTCATGGTGTTTAGTATAATGACCCTTTTAGCTGGACATTTACAAACTTCCAGTCTGATTCCAATGTGCCTTTCCTTTACTCCAAAACTGCACTTGAAATTGCTTCCTTCATGTATCATTTCCTGCCTTCATTCCTTCACAGAACCCCCTCCCTCCCCATGCCAGGGCTGTATTACTCCCTCATCAATTCCTATTGAAATGAATGTCTTCTTCCATGTCCCATGCTTTAGTTAATTTTTTTTTGTTTCATTTATAATCTACCTAATCTAAGCACATAAAAGGCAAATAAGATCAGTTACCTAGACCCTAATCTCCTCTTCCCCTCCCAAAAGCTATGACAATATTTTCTCTGCTTTCACTAATCTTTGCATAAGAACAAATGTTAAATTACTGGGATATTTTATTTATTAACTCATTTTTTGTTGTTCAGTCATTTCAGTGAAGTTTAATTATCTGGGACCCCTTTTGGAATTTTCTTGACAAAGATACTAGAGTGATTTGCCATTTCTTTCTCCAGCTCATTTTATAGATAAGGAACTAAGGTAAATAGAATGAAGTGACTTAAATAGGGTCACATAATAAAATGCCTAAAACTAAATTTGAATTTAGGAAGCTGTCTTCCTTACTCCAGATCAGGCATTCTACTTGCCCTTAAATTGAATTTAATAAATAGATATGGAGCTCCTGTTATATGCAAGGTACTCAATTAGGATTTGAGAGATGCCACAAAGTTAGAAAAGGTACTATATAGTTCTTGACTTCAAGGAGTTTATAGTTATATGATATAACATGCAAATAAATAAATTAGAAGCAATTTTTAAAATTTTTATTTATTGATTAATTAAGAAAATTTTTCCATGGTTATATGATTTATGTTCTTTCTCCTCCTCCCACCCCCTCCCATAGCCAATGCACAATTCCACTGTGTTTTACATGTGTCATTGATCAAGATCTATTTCCATATTATTGATATTTACACTAGGGTGATCATTTAGAGTCTTATCCCCATGGACTCATGTGATCAAGCCATTGTTTTTCTTCTGTGTTTCTACTCCAACAGTTCTTTCTCTGGATGTGGATAGTGTTCTTTCCCATGTCTCTCAGAAATGTCTTGGATCATTGCATTGCTGCTAATAGATAATAATAATAATAATGATATAAATAAATAAATAAATAAATAAATAAATAAAGGATAATGATAATAAATGTAATAGTCCATTACATTTGATTGTGCCACAGTGTATCAGTCTCTGTGTACAATATTTTCCTGGTTCTGCTCCTTTCACTCTGCATCAAGTCCTGGAGGTCTTTCCAGTTTACATGGAATTCCTCCAGTTCATTATTCCTTTGAACCCAATAGTATTCCATCACCAACAGATACCATAATTTATTCAGTTATTTCCCAGTCAAAGGACATTCCCTCATTTTCCAATTTTTTTGCTACCACAAAGAGAGCAGCTATGAATATTCTTGTACAAGTCTTTTTCCTTATGTTCTCTTTAGGGTACAAACCCAGCAGTGCTATGGCTGGATCAAAGGGCTGACAGTCTTTTAGTACCCTTTGGGCATAGTTCCAAATTGCCCTCCAGAATAGTTGGATCAATTCACAACTCCACCAGCAATGCATTAATGTCCCTATTTTTGACACATCCCCTCCAACTAAATAGATAAATTAGAAGAGAATGCCAAAGCTTGTTCACTGAAACACAGTGACTTTAAATGTTTATGTGACCTTTCAGATCTAGAGGGATTGTAAGATTATAGATTTAGAGGTTGAAGAAAACTTAGAATTCATTCAATCCTTTCCATTCATTTTATAGATGGGGAAGCTGAGGCCCAGAACAGATAAATAATTTACACAAATCACATAGGTAGTATTAGATGGCCCCAGGCCCTCTATCAATCCAAATTCTCACTACATACCATCTCTGTGCTATGCACCAACCAAGCTAACCTAGTTCAAGAGAGATAGTCAATGCTACTAACAATGTGACCAAAAGGTAACACAAAATACATATGGCATTTAGAAAAATTTCCTCCCAGAAACTCAGCTTGACAAGCAGTCAAGACATCTATCAATCTCTACCCCCTTTGATATTTTATGAGAATGAAGAACACAGGGACCTACAAATGTCTAAAAATTATGAAATAACTCAGAGGAGTTCTGTAAAAATATCTCTCTCCCTCATATTTATAGTATTAAATTTTGCCTAATGGCAACATGAGCCCAGGTAGGCATATGATCCCTTTCATAAGAATGCCTAGCAATGTCTGGAGAATTATGTTATACTTATCAGGCCAAAAAAATAATTATTAGAAATTTTAATTCCTACATGTCCCCTCATTGTTCTCTGAAGAAATACTTTGCACTTAGATTTTAGATTTTGGTTTTTAGAAAAGACCTATAGTTTCATTGGATTAAGAAATATCCAGTAAGGAAACTCCCTTTATGATGGTAGATCAGAGATTTTTCTGTAACTTAGAGAGTTACCCAGGACACTGAAAAGTTAAGTGACTTACCTAGGATCACACAGCCAGTAGGTGTTAGAAGCAAGTATAGAACCTTGGTCAAATGTGGCTTTGTATCCAATCTGCAACACTACCTCCAAAAAGCTGTTAATGATTTCAGACAGTCTAAAAACACTGGAATTCTTAGCATTACTCTTTCCCCTCTCTCGGGCATCTTCTGCTGTCAACTTTATAATAAAAGGGGACTACATGCTCTGGAGAGACAGATTCTATTTTTCTTTGATTTATGGGTTAAATGGCCAAAAAATTCATCACCAGGTCGTCAACATTCCATCTCATCAAGCCAAATCCGTTTATGAAGAGTTCACTATGTATAAGGCTTTGTGCTAAGCACTGGGAATAGAAACAAGACAAAAACAGTCCTTTCCCTTTAAGCATCTCTTGATTGTTGGAGGGAGTACTCATTAGGACATCCTGGATTCACTGAAGAAAGAATTTTTCCCAGGGAAATTGAAGCATCTCCATAAAATCATTGAGCTAGAAAGAAGTTTAGTTAAATCCTTTTGTTTTCTGGCTAGGAAAGCATCCATTTGTCCTGCAGCACATATTTATAAGGGCAGTTAGGTGGCAGAGTGGACAGAGCCCTAGGCTAGGAGGGACAAAGGGCCTCAGCTCAAATTTGAATCAGAATCTGACCCTGGGCAAGCCACTTAACCCAGTTTGCCTCAATTTCCTCATCTGTAAAATGAGTGGAGAAGGAAATAGCAAACTACTTTAGTATGTTTACCAAGAAAACCCTTAGTGGGGTCAGGAAGTGTTGGGTATAAACAGAAAATGACTGAACAAAAACAAAACATAACAACAAATCTCAGAGAGAAGGCATTAGGAGCTGATGGAGGAAGGGAATATAATGGGAAAGTCCAGCAGCAGGAGTTGGATTTAAATTGAATCTTGAAGGAAGTTTGGGAAAATAGAAACTGAAAGTGAGGAAGTACCATATTCTAGGCATTGGGGACAGTGTCACGTGTGAGGAACAGTCAGTAGGATAGTATAGCTGAGGGGGTGTAAAAGGTAAGAAAATTAATTTTCTCCTTGTTGTCTTTTTGGTAAGAGAGGAGGAGGAATTCATTAATGGAAGCCTCCTATGAAACATAGGGATCATTGTTTGCTGTTATCAGTTGTTCTTGAGTCACCTCAGTCAGATGGAGTGCTTCATCTCAGTACTGTGAGCCAATTACGTTCCAAATTAGAGAAAGGAGAAGCAGGAGAGTCGTTGCAACAATCCCGTGTATGCCCTTCCTCCTAGCCTTTTCTGTCAGTGCTCTCCAAACTACAATACTATGGGGGAGGGATGATCTAAATTGAATCATTAACCTTCATCATCAGAGTTTTTCTCATATACACAAACAGAATCACCCAAGGATGTGATTCAGTATGAATACGAAATGTGGATCGCCTAAAATGCTGTCATATTCCCATTTTAGAACACGAATTTAATTATCATGCCTAGCTGAGCACTCTACAGAAGGTGAACCAAATGATGGCACCAGAAGGCATAAATAATTGGGATTAAGTCCTCGAAGGAACATTAGAATGATTTTTATAATTTGGTCCTAATGTGAGCTTCTGCGGCTGGCTTGCCAGCAAGCTCAGGATTGCTTGGCGCTGAATGAGATTACTAGGTCATGGCTATCCACATTCATTGTCAGTACCATTTAAGCCACCTAAGCCATTTGGAAGACACTTCAGTCAAGGTCATCAGCACAGATTGACAACCCATAACTGGGAATGGTAGAGGCTGGATAAAAAAGGGACAAAGAGAGGGAATAATTACAAATGAAAGCGGTCCTATTGATTCACATCAAATACTGTGGTCTATGGATCAGGCTCCTTCATTCCCATGAAAAGAAAGAGATTTTAGTCATTGCCTCTGCCTTCTTCCCAGGCAATTAGGGCACCATTCTTAGGAGAATGTGGATGCAGAAAATTTTCCTACGCAGTACTACTGTCTATAATCCTGAGCCCAGAAAGCCAGGAAATAGGTTAGACTTTGATCCTTATCTCCAAAGATAGGGATCATTTTAGTATAGTTTTGTGCATATCTATACTGACTCACTGGAGTATGTGTAGTGTTCCAGGAGGATTAACACCTCTAGAATGATGACTTGTCCAGCTCTTTCATGGTTGCCCATCCACCCTTGGTGACTACCTTTCATTCAACTCTCACTTGTGGTTCCAAGAAGCTGTAGCATGTGCAGTTGCCATATTCCAGTAAAGCTGTCTCAGCAGGTGGGTTAAACCAGGTTGAGGGTAACTGACAGCCCTCAAAGTTATAGAGTTAGAAGGCTATCTATCCAGAGCATGTGAAGATTTTCCCAGGCAGAATGAGTGGATCAAAATAATTTGTTCCAATGGCTATGAAGGCAACTGTAGAGACACTAGGAAGTGCTTAGAGTTTGATAAGACATTGAAGACACCAAGGACATTCACTACACCCCTGGTCATCACTAGCTGTTCTAATTTTTGTCTTGCCATTGGACTTTGATGACTTTGGAAGAGAAAGCAAGACTGATGACTTTGTGCAACTGTGCCTTATTTAAACCCAGTTCACACACAAAGTCATCTCCCTATGATATCATTGGTCCTCTTTGAAATGAAGGGTAAATGACAATTTTGGCTCAGAAGTTCTCAATTAGGACCTTTCCTTAATGAATGTTCTACCTTACTGAACATCACCCTCACCCTTCGAAGTAGAAGGAAAGGAACAGAGAAGCTCAAAATTGGGTCCAGCTCCCCTTGACATTGTTCCAAATCTGGTTCTCTTGGCTCTGCTTAGCCTTCTTACTTTCCTTGGTGGAACTATAGAGTCCTGAAGTCAGGTGGGTTGGGGAGGTACTTTTTCATCCCTCATGTGTCAACACCCCAACCCTAAATAAATTTTCTTTGCAATAAAGTCATTTGCCAGAATCTCTAGATTCAGTCTCTATATATAGAGTCCCTTTCACCTGACCCCATCTTTTTGTTCTTACCACCAACATTAAATCTAGTACAATCCCAGTTACCAGCCACCTGGACTATTGCAATAGCCTCCTGTAAGATATTCTCATGTCTATTTTCTCACCTTTCAATACATTATTCATACTGCTTCAAGACTGTACTTTCTAATACCTGGTCCTGTCACTCCTTAGCTCAAATATCTCTTTTAGTTTTCTATTCATTTACTGAGGACAGTTTAAAATTCTCTTCCTGGCATTTAAGACCCTTTACAATTGGACACCACTCTAACTTTTCTAGTCTTTTTTGGACTCCATGCTCCAGCACTTGAGACACTAGACATGTCTTTTAACCTCAGTTTCCTCAACTGTTAATTACCTCCTCCCAGCACTGTTGTGAAGATTAGAGGAAACAATATATAAAAAAACAACTTGCACATTTCAAAGTGCTATACAAATATTAGCTATTATTATTAATTTGAGAAATAAATTCAATAAAAATTTTCAAAGTAATTCAACAACAAACTTAAGTGCCTATCATGTGCAATGAACCAGGGATGCAAAGGTGAATGTGATACAAAGTCAGTTCTCATGGTATTTAAATTGTGATAGTAGGTCAGAAAATATGAAAAGCAGAATTTAGTTTAGGGCAACTGACCTCTGGAAGATAGATAGATCTGACTACATGACATCCCACCTAGCAAACTGTTTCATGAATCTTTTCACTTGATTGGGCTTTAAACTACCAGAAATTTCATCAATTAGAAGTTCATTTTAGGTAACAAAACTCCATGGAATCCCATTTTGATGTCTCATCTTGGCATGGAGGAAGCCCTTGTTTCTTGAACTCTGCTTGGCAATGGTAAGACCTATTGAACTGGAAAGGCTTAGAATATAGTCCTCATAGCACCTATCTCTCAGGGTTATTAGGATTATAAAACAGAAAATATTTATGTTTTGCCAACATTAAAAGTACCATATAATGATAATTATTATAATTATTGTTTTATTACTATAATTATTACTACTACTATTACCCCCATAGTCCAAGTGACATTCTGAGTTTTTTGTCTAAGCACCACCCTACCTAAATCCAGAAGTTCATTACAAATAGGTTGACAAATTCCTTGATCATGACAAATCAGAAAACAAAGAAATATTAAAGAAAATGACCATTAGCTCTGTGTGACCCATTTTTGCTATTACAGTGATGGTAGCAGGATGTTAGGAAAAGGGACAGCTAAGTATCTATAAATGTGAATCTTACAGTTGGAACTTTACATGAAAATCATTTGCCAAAATCTTTAGATTTAATCTCTTTAGAGTCCTTTGCATCAGATTTCACCTCTTGGTTCTCATGAAACAGTATCCAATGACTCTAGCTACAAGCACCACTCTCTCTAAAGTTACCTTCCATCTACTTTGTATTGATCTTCTATGACCTGATGGATCGAGGTCTTCTTCTCCACTACAATGTAAACTTCTTGAGGGGAAGAAATGTGCCTGACTTTTCTTTGTGTCCCTGTTGTTTAGCAGGCTGCCTGGCATACAGTAAATTACTTCACATAGTGAATACTTAGAGATTGACTAACTCATGTGACACTACTGGAGGTACTAAATAACTGTCTATGTTTCTGTCTCTCTGTCTGCCTTTCTTTCTGTATCACTGTCTGTCTATCTCTGACTGTCTCAAATACACACACACACACACACACACACATTGACAGCTATGCTATAGGTGAAGCCAGACAACATCAGTAACATGAAACTAAATGGAAAATGATCCTTGGGCTCTCCATGGGGAGGCAAAAAAAAGGAAGATAGTCAAGCTAGTTTCAATGTTCAACAAACAGGAATAAGAAGCATCGCTTAGATAGAGTGCCAAGCATGGAGTCAGAAAGACTCATTCTCATGAGTTCAAATATGACCCAGATACTTACTAGCTATGTGATCCTGGACAAGTTATTCAAACCTGTTTGACTCCGTTTTCTAATATTCTAATTCTAATAATTGGAAAATGAATTGGAAAAAGAAATGACAAACTACTCCAATATCTTTACCAGGAAAATCCCAAATGGATTCACAAAGAGTCAGATGTGACTGAAACAACTCAACAACAGTAATTACTATAGCACTCTTCATTAATGGATGTCCTTCTCTACCATCCCAGTAGACTATGAGCACAACGGAGAAAGGGAATGTGTTTTATTTAAACTAAATATTTCCCTGACACCTCACACAATTATTTGCACATAGGAAACACACAAATAAGGTTTAAGGAATGAATGAATAAATCCTAGGAAGACAAAAATAATTTTCAGTTCTCCAAGATTTTTATTTTTTTGTTTGCAAAGACAAGGAATTTTTCAAACTCTGTAATTCTACCGATGGGCAAGTTCAAGTTCTTTCAGAATACATGTTGCACCCAGGTGCCCCTCCAACCCCTAAAATTATAATATAGAGTGCTATGTACAATTTTCTTTTGATTAGACTGTATTTCCTAATCATCTGGTAGAAATTGTGTTCAGCAGACTGTGGAGGACTTTATCAGAGCTTATAGCAAGGGGCGGAATGAATAGTGCAAGCTTGAGGTGCTGCCGACTAAACAATGCCTGCCAAAGCGTGTGAATTAAACTATTGGAAGCTGGTGACAAGAATTAAACAGAAGTTAAAAAAGGGAAAGGGACAATAAGCACAATGGAGATGATGACTTACTTTGAACATGGTAAATATTATAGTAAAAAAAATGTCTTGCCAGGGTGTATTGACATGAGACACGAATGGACCTTCTGAAACCAAGAATCTAAATAAGTGTTAAAATCTAGGAAAATAAATATTGATGGCAAACAGTGGGTTGGCCAGTTTATCAGCAAAAATTTTTGAAGCCCCAATTATATGCTGCATGCTGTGAATAGAGAGAAAAAAATGAAATACTTTCTGCCATCAAGGACCTTCTGTTTGATCAGGGTGAAAAACATATTATGCATGTCCATGTCCCCCAAATCTCAGTGCAGCTTTAAGATATAATAGCTTGAAATATCTTGGGCTAAGACTTTTGGGACATGTTGTCTATTCAGAGTTAATAAAAGGAAAATTAAGGATAAAAGCATTAGCGTCTGAGGTTGGGCTGTCTCATTTGCAGGCAGCACATGAGCTGGGTTTTGGAAGAAACTAGAAATTCTAAGAGATGGAGGTGAGAGGGAAATCATTCCAGGAATGAAAGAAGAACAAGATGGAAGAGAGGATGTTGTTAGACAATGCATTAAAGCTGATTCATTGAGAGTGTAAGGTGTGGGATGTGTCATAAGCCTGGAAATGGCTACAACCAGATGGTGGGCCCAGGCTCTAATTGCTAAAGGATCTCATGCTTAGTCCTGGAGGCAGTAGAAATTCGCTTGAGCTTTTTGAGCAAGGGCCTATAACTATATAGTATAGTTGAAGAATATCACTTTGTCAGCTTTATGGAGGATGGATTGGAGGGATGGAAGGAGAATGGAATAAAGGGGACCAATTAGGAGAGTATTGCAATATTCCAAATGAAAGAAGATGAGGAAATGATTTAGGATATGGATGTCTGATGGGGGAGACTTTGGATACATGAGATGTTGCGGAGGCAGACTCAATGTGTGTTGGCATTTGATTGATTTGACAGGAGAGTAAGGAGCCAAAAATTGTATTCAAGGAGGTCAGCTAAGGGAAGGAGAAATAGGCAGGTTTATCATGGAAAAGTTTAATGAGTCAGGAATGAGCAAATATCTCTGTGATTCTTCCAAAATCAAGATTCAATGATATTTACATAGATCCATGATTTCCCATGATGGTTACTCTGATTCTCTGAAATTTCTGCTTATTCTGACAAGGAATATGCTTCACCTTTTGATTATTTTGCAAGGAGAGAGACCCAAGAACCCACAATGGACTGTCATTTAGACACTTCCTTTCTGAATTTCTTTTAATATTTTATCTCTGCTTTTAATGGTGTTTTTTTCATGTATTTTTCTTTCCAAATAAATCATCCTTGAAATTAGGTTTTGAAGCATCACTTGGCATTTTGGGGTCTTTGGATCATACTCATTATCTAAAAAAGTTGTATAATGGGAGAAAAGTGATTTTCCCTGAAAAGTTCTGAGCTATTGACTTCCTGCCCTTTCCCCTCACTGTACAATGACTAGTATTTTTCCATTTGCTGATTTGTTTGTTTTTGATTGGTCTTAGAAACAGACTTAACTATTTGACACTTGGTTTAAAAATAATAACAAAGATTTATTAAGCTCCTACTTTGTGCTAAGCGCTGTGTCATTTCGGGGGCAACAAAGAAAGGCAGAAGAGAGCTTCTATTCTCAAGGAACTCACATCATGCAAACAATTATATTAAAACAAGACATGTCTATATATTTAAATCTATATCTATATATCTGTAGCCAGTATGAGAGGGCAGAAGACTAAGATTAACGATAACTGGGAAAGGTTTCTAACAGAATATGGATCATTAACTAAGAATTGAAGAATTGAAGAAAGCTAGGGAAGTCAGAATGTAGAGATGAGGAAGGAGGCAAGTCAAGGCATGAGAGGCTGCCATTGAAAACTTTCAGAATTGACAGATGGAGTGTCTTGGGAGAAGAATACCAAATAGGTAAGTGAAAGGAAAATAAGGTGTAAAAAAGTTTAGAAAGGTGAATAAAGTATAGGATTTTAAGAACATTGAAAGCCAGAAGATTTTATACTTGATCTTGAAAGTAATAGGGAGCCAATGGAGTTTATTGCATAGGGTGGTGACATGGTCAGACCTATACTTTGGGAAAGATCACTTGGAGAGCTGAATAGAATATGGATTAGAATCTAATCAGTAGGCTATTGCAATAGTATATGCATATGGTGATAAGGACTGAACCAAGGTGGTGGCGGTGTCAGAGGAGTTGAGAAAGAGAGAATGAGATATGTTTGTGTGTGGTATTTTTTGAGAGCCAAACCCATGGCCTCCCAAAGTGCAGGGTCCTTCTGACTAGGTGGAGTGATCAGGCAAATAAGATATGAGAGACAACTGAATGCTCAAACCTGTGTTTAGGCATCATTCAACCATTCTTCCATAGCACAGGGTTTTGTTTATTTTATAGCTTTAGTGAGTACATGCTTTTCTGGCACACAATCATTTTTCAACATATATGATCTTCTATAGATAATTGGATATGTCACACATTAACAAATCACTTAATCAACATTCTGTTATCATTCACTATGTTGCTAAAACAGAAAGGTTTATGATGAAGATAAATGACATGGACAGCATGATCTGGAGGTTAGTTCTCCTTGACCTGTGGAATGACCAGCTAGGAGAATCATTGTTGCTTTTGATCAGTTTTCACAATCAATCATAATTACTTAGGAGATGGGTAACAAAACATTTCGTAACTAGGTACAGGGTTAGAGGGTAACTTAAGACAGACCAGAATCAGGAATTTCCTAAATTTCCAAGTTACATTTTTCTCATGTTTCATTAAGGCACCTTGGTAATGTTGCCTGGTTATTATAAACTTAGCAAACCAGAGAAGTGTTTCAGTAACTTGTGTTTCTAGAGGAGTGGTTGATTGAGTCTTGTATGTTTGACTAACAGTGGATGTGGGGTCTCTGAGTGTACCTCTGCTAAGAGGGAAAAGGGAGGGGTAATGGGTGATGATCTTTAGGTTCTAATTCTGTGAATTTAATCTTTTTAGGGTAATAATCTGGGGGGATTAAAGTGAGGCATATGTGTGTTAACCTTGTAAGTATTTGCTCTTATGTTATTTCTCCTGTACTGGGAAGAGAACAATAATCATAACAATTCCATTAGTAAGGGAAGTTAGAGGGAGAAGTCACACAGAGAGGGTTCATTGCATGCCTCATCTTTTCTGAAGGCTGCTCTGCAGTCTCCATTATCCCAGACTGTGATTCTGTCAGACAGTGGGGGCATGATGGCTCTCCACATGGTATATTTATATGTGGGTTTGTATGTGTGTGTGTATGTGTGTGTACCCACACAGAATCCCATACATACACAAATATATACGTATATGTCTACATATTATATATATATATTTATATATATGAATATTAAGCAGGTAGAAATGATAGAACTTGACAACATTGGATATGGTGGATAAGAGGGAGTAGTTGAGGATGATGATGACACACACCTGGGTTTCTGTCTTGGGTAACTAGAAAGATCAGTACTATTGCCCTCAAGGAATAATAGAGAAATTAGGATTTGGAGAGGAGAAGGGTAGATGTGTTCTGTTTTAGATATACCTATGGGACATTTGATTCAAGATGCTTGGTAGATGGTTGGGGATATATGATAAGGTCAGGAGAGAGGTTGGAGTTAGGCACCAAAGTAAAATAGTATTGAGAAAGAAGAGAAGAAGGCCCAGGACAGAGACTTAGGGGCCATTCATTGTTAATGGAAATGACTTAGATGAAGACTCTCTAAAAGAAGGTGCAGTCACATAGAGGGGAGAGCAATGAAAATCCAGCACAAAGGGTGCACGAATTGAAGATCAACAGTGTCAAGGCTACAGAAAGGTCAAGAAAGATGAAAAAATCATTAGCAACTTTTGGAATGAGTAGTTTCAGTTGAATGATGAGGTTAGAAGCCAGACTTCAGAGTTAGGAGAGGAAATGGAAACCCCAGATTAGAATTTAGAACTTAAAGGATCCTTAGTGAGCATAGACTCCAAACCCTTCATATTACAGATGAGGAAAGTGAAACTTCAAGACTAGCTCAGTATCATACAGCTAGCAAATGTCTTTGATAGGGATTGGACCCAGCTCTTCATTACTTTGAGTGGGGATGGGGAAGTAAGCTATAATGTTTATAGAGATCATAGTTTAAGGAAAGGTGAGCGCACTAATAGATAGGGGGATCAGGAAAGGCTGCATTTTGGAAGCAGTGTCTCAGCTGAATCTTGAAGGGACCTAAGGATACTAAGAGGTGGTAGCCATGTTATGTGACTTATTTATGTTCTCCTATAAATTGGCCATCCAATGTACTAGAGTCCTTATTTATGATCTCTTGGCTTTGTGGAACATTATAGTTGTTTACTAGTCAATCACACTCCCCCTGCCACCCCTCACCCCACATCACCTTTAATATTTAAAGCTTACCACCATGTTCCCCAATAATATTTCCTTCTCTGGGTCAAACTTCCCCCCTTCTTTCATCTTGTCCCTACATGGCATAATTTCCTGGTCCCACACCATCCTTTATATTGTCCTGTGTATATGTTACAAATTTCCACTAAAGTGCTTGACAATCTCATTCAGTACCTGATAACCTAATTGGACTATGGCTTTATGTATACATTTGTGACTTTTGTTGATTATCGCTTACAATTGCCTGGACTATTCTTCCTCCCATCTTCTTACATTTCTGTTTTACTTCAAGAGTTTTACATTCCCAGATGCTTCAGGAAGCTGGCCGCAGCCTCAGTAAACACAAGTGAAACTCACACCTTCCTTACCCTTGACCCTTAATATTATCCTGCATCGATAAATGAGATCATCTGGTGGTTCCTGGTGAGGACATTTCCTGCCCTGAATTCCAGAGACATGCCTGTATTTCATTCTGGCTAAGCTTCTCTGCCAGAGAGCCTAGAATTTGCAATTCAGAATAGAAAGTTTTTGACATCCTTTGACAGTGGAGAGTACAGTCTGCTGACCAACTCATCCTTCTTTGTCTTCAGAGACCAAAAGGGTTGGCAGACACTTATCCATGACAATCTGGGGCCAAATGGAACTCTTCTGACTCTTTAGATTGAAAAGAAATCCCATTGACTGTGCATTTCATAAAGAAAGCATTTACCCTGACAAGTTTCATCTGTTGGGACATGTTGTTCTTCTCTGATGCTGAACTCTGAACAGTGTTGATTCTTCTTCTTTACTCCTATCTCCAAGGAAGGAAAACTAGAGCCTTTAACCCACCCACCCCCAACATACTGGAAAGGTTTCACCTGAATGTCTGTGCCCTCTTTCTGTAACTAAAGATACAATTCACAGAACTGCCAAGGTGCTCACACCAAACAGACAATAACAAAAAAGACAGTAAGCTCTTGAAGACATACATCAGAGACATTTCAAGACTGCTTTAGTGGGAAAGAAGAATTAAGAAGCAAAGATGATCAAGGGAAGAGAGGTTATAAGAAACTGGAAAATAAAGTACCTATACTTTCAGACAAAGCATATGTGGGGATTTGTTTTGCTGGACTATACATCGAGGGGTTAGTTTTTCATTTTATAAAATGTGCTGGGGGGAGAATAGGAGGGTTAGACTAATACAAAGTACTTTTTACTTGAAAAACAAAAATAATGAACTAGATTTTTTTTAAATGATGCCTTATTTCCAATTCTTGGGTTTCTCCTCATGAATTCAATTGATGAAACTAAGAAAAAAATCCCCTTGTCAGAAATAAGCAGAAATGTATCTAATGAGATTTCAAAGAAGGAACTTCATATAGAATCAAATAATTCATAGAATCATAGGGTTATAGATTCAGAGCTGGAAGGTTAATGGAGTGAAACACAATCATTTTTCGAATGGGGCTTGTAATACAGAAAAAAAAAATAGAATTTGGATTTGATCCCAGGGCCTTTGGACTCTAAAGTCAGGACTGTCTGTATCAGACCATCTTGCTCAGTCCTTGATAACCTAAATGGATTATTGTTTACTTATACATTTCTGTTCTTTGTTTCTACTCTGCCTCCTGGTACTACAAATCCTAAAGTCTGGTATGAGAAGGCAGAAGTTATAAAATCATTCCACTCATATAATATACAATTTAACATCACTATTCATTTGATTACCTTTAATAGCCTACATCCTTTTATAGAATCATCAGATCTAGTACTGGAAAGGAACTAAGGAGAACTCATCTATGCTGCCCCTCCTCCCTATTTAGATTAAATGTCCTGCCCCAAAACACAAAGGTAGTAGGTATCAGAATCAGACCTCAAATATGTTGACTCCAACTCTAGTATTCTCTTCACTGTCTTGTCCCCTGAATGCAAAACAATAATCTAATTCAGCAAAGACTCACAATTCAGGATGATGGATCGCTTCCTTTAGTTCAATCTTCAATCATCCCTGACTCAGTTATTAGCATTCTTTTTTTTATTTTCATTTGTTTAGGATAAAGGGATAAAGTGCTCACATGAACCAAATTGCTCCAGTCCTCCAATGGATATTTGATCTCACTGATGTAGGTACATTCTCCAGTTAAGTAGATCATGTAATTCACTCATGTTTGCCCATCCTGTTATCTGTATCTTAAAATCCACCAATGGATTTTCACCCAGTATTCTGGGAGGTCTTTCTTACTTTCTTTTGACATCCCCAAGACATTAATTAAGGGCAGAGGCAATCCATCCAGATATAATCCAATCCAGAAATTATAGACTCTAATAAAAGCATCATAGAATATTGATGTTGAAATGGACTTCAGAGATCATATAGTCTATGTTCTTCACAATAATTGTAGAGATGGCTTACAAGGATGTGACAGGCAGTTCATGAGACACAGAATCCCAGAAAACCTTTAGAGCTGGCAAGGGAAAAGTTCCAAAAACAATTGGAGAGTCAGTTGGACTGACTTGGGAATTTTGGAGCTGAGAGAGAAGCTGGAGGTTGCTAATCTGTGTTCCTATGGACATCTCTGGATCATCCTGCAAACAGCCCTCTGGACAAGAATGGATAGGAGTGTCCCAATTACCCTTGGATGAACCAAGGGAAAAAATGGGAACTCCAGCCATTCTCTGGACCATGTAGGACTCCTCATCTGAACTCCAGTCAAAAGACTCTATATGTAAGATCTCTGAACTTTCTGTTGGACTGGGCTGTAGGAGTTTAGAATAAGATAAAATAGGATTATTAGTTAGGAGTTTTAAACTAAGGGATTATGTTTTAAGACCTCCTTCTCCCTCTCCCTCCTTTCCCAAACCTCTCCTCTCTGTTGAATAAAAACAAAATATTTAAATGTTAATCCCTGTTGTCTTCCACCCTAAATCCCTGTCCAAAGCATTCCAGATTAGTGTACAGTCTCTACTTAGAAAAGAACTCTTCCTCCTACTCTCTCTCCCTCCAAATTCCATCTGGAATAATAGTCCATATTTTACATAGGTTTTCCTGAAATCCATGTCCATTTTGATACATTAGATCACATCTTTTGAGCTGATGCTTTGTGTTGACCAAGGAAAATGAGTAGACAGAAAAAGGCCAATTGATTTTATGAGGGTCTATGATAGATGCAGCTTGACATACTGTTCGAGACCAATCATAAATAACTCTCTGTTAGTTAGCAAAGTTTCCATGATTACCAGTGACCTTTATTGTCTTTCTCTAAAAGGTCACAATAGAGTTTTTGCATTTGCACATAATAATTAAATGTTAGAAATCCATTGAAGAGCAGCTTCAGGAGGTGGGTTATGCCTTTTGAAAGTAGGCTTGCATAATTATTTCTCAGTTATGGCATACTTTTAAAGGAAAAAACCAAAACAAAATAATAAAGACTATCAACAAGTAGTTGTTACTTTATGTTTCCTTATATATTCATCCAGTAAATAGTATTAGTAACTTTTTCCTCTGATTCTTCAATGCTCTACTGAATATTAAAGGCAGAATCCAAAAAAAAAACCTTCTTCTGTAGCTTTTTTAAATAGATTTTTTAATTATTCTTATTGGTACTTATACAATACAGTTTCTCCAAGCAGCCTCATAACAACTTATAGGATAAGATCGCTTTAATCAAAACAACAAAGCGGAATATGTCTGGCTCATACATTCTTGATATTGACACTTCCCACCACTTCCTCTTCTTCATGTAAATCTGAGTTGTAAGCCAGAGATATTAACCTCACTAAGGCACAGTACCAATTTTAGGAAGAAACATTTTTAGCCATGATGTTTTTCTGGTTGCTAATTAGCAGCACTTCATTCCTTTAGTGATGCTATAGCCAGAGATTTTATCACCTAATGGTAATGAGCCTCTATACCCTTTGTGTGACTGGCCCTTGGACAGTAGGTAGAGTCTGGGGTCAGGACTATATTCAAAGCCTTTCTCATCTATTTCTGTTGGCATATCCTTTGAGAATCCCCATTGCAATAATGAGTGGGAATAGGATTTTTGGAAATGTCACCAATTCCAATCCATCACACATTTATTGATCATATACCAAGTACAAATCCTGGAGTTGGGCATGGGTGCCTGCCATAGATTGTTTCTGTCATGTTCTGCCTTTTCTGTTACTACAACTTATATGTCCTGAACCTCATTCCTTCAAAGCTATAGGTGAAAAGAGGCTTGCTTTGCTAACAAATCTATGCTATTTTACTAATTGGGAAAGGCTATAGAATACCATAATTATTAGGCTAGAGAGGCAACATGGTGTTGTACATATAGCACTCCACCAGGACTTGGGAAGATCTAGGTTAAAATATTACCTCTAGGGAGAAGCTCGGTGGCTCAGTGGATAGAAATCCAGGGCTGGAAATAGAAAGTCATGGATTCAAACCTGGCATCAAATACTTTATAGCTGTGTGACCTTGGACAAGTCACTTAACCTCCATTGCCTAGTCTTTACTGCCTTGGAACCAATACATGAGATTGATTCTGAGACAGAAGGTAAGGGTTTTTTAAAAATACCAGTCTAACACCAGTCATGCAACAATAAGCAGGTTATTTCACATTCCTTATTTATAAAATGAAACCTATATAAGACCTATAATGTTGATCACATAAAGACTATGAGGCCCAAATGAGGTAATATATGTAAAATCTTACATGAACATCAGAAATTATATTTGATAGATAGAGATTCTGTTGAATGTGTTTTAGCTTTCCCAGACTCAAGGTTTCTTATCCCTTGTTGTGCCATGGATCTCTTGAGCAGACTAGTGAAGCCTAGAGGTCCATTAAAAAAGAATGCTTTTAAATGCATAAAATAGAATATATAGATTAGAAAGGAACCTATCAGGTTGAAATATAATTATGAAAACAGTTTTTGATCACTACGTATCCACAAGTTATTGGACCCTAAGTTAAGAACCCTTGCCTTAGAGTGTCATGAGAAAGTATATGGGAAGATTAAAAAAAAATGCCCAATTTGGAACCAGAAGATCTGGGGTTAAAAATACAAGGTCTCTTGTCCTTATTACTTGTGGGACTTTAGCCTAGGTACTTAAGCTCTCGAGGCCTAGTTTCCTCATCTGTAAAATGAGAAAACTGAGCTATAAAATAATGGGATTGGACTCGACATGCTCTAAGGTTAAGATCTAATTCCAGTCTTCTGAAGAGTAGCTCATGGAATGTTTGTTGTTGTTCATCCTTTGTTTCTGAAAAAGACCAATGACTTCACAGAGTAATGTTTTGACTTGAATGTGAATTGGAGTTGAGTAAAGCAGAATCATCAGTCATGAATAGAAAGGAAGCCAAAAAACTATGTTTTTCTCTTCTGACTGAGTCTCTTCTGATTCTTCTAATTCAGACCTAATGAGCTATTTAAAACAACTTCTGTTCCCAGCTGCATACAGGAGCAATGTTTATATGCTATCAGAAGACTCTGCAGCAAAGTAATTGTGTAATATCTAACAGAAATAATTCACATTTGTCTAATGCTTTAAGGTTTCAAAAGAATTTTTCTCATAGTGTTGTGATATAGAAAGTAAGTTTCTACTTCCATTCTATAAATATTTTTGTACAAGTATTTTTCCTTATTATCTCTTTGGGGTACAAACCCAGCAGTGCTATGGCTGGATCAAAGGGCAAGCATGACTTCAGATACTTTCTAGTCCAAACCTACCATTTTATAGAGGAGGATGAAAATGGCAAAGTTCAAATCTGTGAGAGTCTGTGATGTGTAATAGGGGCTATTAAGAGATTAGATTTCTTCTTGACTTTAGAGGGAAGAATGAGGAGAAATTAGTAGAAGATGTAAAAACAGATCTTATTTTAGTTGTCAAATTAAAAGAAAAAACAAAAACAATGTGTTTAAGTTAATAAGTGAAACTGCTTTGGGGCACTCACTCCAGGGGAGTCTTCCTCAGAGATTTGCCAAAAAGATTGTATCATCATTTATTAAATATATTTTAGAAGGGATTTCCATAGAAGCAGCTAAGTAATTAAATAAATCTATGAAGTGCTGGGTCTAGATTTAGGAATACCTAAGTTCAAATCAAGCCTCAGAAACTTAATTAGCTGGGTAATCACTTAACATTTGTCTACATCAACTTCCTCAATTTTAAAGATAATATTATCACTTATCTCCTAGTCTCCCTCCCTCTCACCTTTCCTTCCTTCCTTCCTTCCTTCCTTCCTTCCTTCCTTCCTTCCTTCCTTCCTTCCTTCCTTCCTTCCTTCCTTCCTTCCTTCCTTCCTTCCTTCCTTCCTTCCTTCCTTCCTTCCTTCTTTCCTTCCTTCCTTCTTCCTTCTTCCTTCTTCCTTCTTCCTTCTTCCTCCTTTCTCCTTCCTCCTTCCTCCTTCCTCCTTCCTTCCTTCCTTCCTTCCTTCCTTCCTTCCTTCCTTCCTTCCTTCCTTCCTTCCTTCCTTCCTTCCTTCCTTCCTTCCTTTTTTCCTTTCTTCCTTCGTTCTGTCCTTCCTCCTCTTTCTGTGTCTTTTTGTGACTTTGTCTTCTGTCTGTCTCTCTCTCTCTCTCTCCCCATCTCATTGTCTCCCTCTATTTCTCTATATCTATCTCTCTTTCTCATGATTCTTGAGGCAAAGCAATACAGTGTTGTGGAAATGCACGGTACTTAAAGTCAAATAGCCTAGATTTAGTTTCCAGCTAGGCTACTTATTATCTGTGTGATTGTACAAAAGCCTTGTTCCTTCCCATTTCCTGTTTCCTATTGATTAAATGAGAGAGTTGGACTGGACACCTGTGAGGTTCCTTCCAGCTCAAATTCTATGAGCATTGTGATTTTGCGAATTAATGAAATATTTTTTATTTCTTCTATCTTAATAAACTTACCATTTACAAATTTAAAAAAGTATCTATCATGTGCCAAAACAGTAAATATTATAACAAGAATAATTATGTCATATAAAGAACAATAGCAGTGGGGACCGGGTGGTTGAGAGAGATTTCCCTTTTAAAAATTTACTTATGAGGGGGCAGTTGGGTGGCTCAATTAATTGAGAGCTGGGCCCAAGAGAAGGGAGGTACTAGGTTCAAATCTGGCCTCAGGCATTTCCTAGCTGTGTTACCCTGGGCAAGTCATTTAACCCCCATTGCCTAGCCCTTGCCATTATTCTGCCTTGGGACCAATACAGAGTATTGATTTCAAGAAGAAAGGTAAGGGTTTAATTTTTTTTTTTTTTTTACCTATGAGAACAGGACTCAATGCACACACCAAAGGGCAGAGGACTCAAGGCTCTGTCCCTTGGGAGCTGATTTGAAATGTGACCTGAGAGTCATACAACCAGGAACTACCACAAAGAATGACCTCCTTAGGGGAAAATTCAGAGCCCTTCATAAATAGTCTAATGGCTGGAAGGGAAAGTATTGAGAAGTAGAAGTGCTCAGAGTAATTTAATAATGTGGAATGTTTGACATTTGGGACCTTAGTTATTTTATTTCTTTTTAGTGCAACTGATTTTTACTGACTTCAACAAATCCTGGCTGCATGGCATTGCAAAAGTATAACATATAATATAAAGAGGTGAGAACGAGGGATTTATAACCAAAATGTAAGGTCTCAGTGCTTGGTATATTAAATTGCATGGGTTATGACTTTATTAAAAACTCATTGAATGAATTAATGAGAAAATTTAAGTAATATAGATATATAATTTTGACCTTATTGAAAATGAAAAGTTAATAGGGTGACTTATCTTTGATCGTATATTCAGAAAATAGTTATAAAGTTAAATGACAACCAGCCAGATGCCATAGGTAATATAATGAGTATTTTCATGGACCAAATTGATTTATAATAATAATTCCTGGTGTTATAATGTAATTTAGAATTTGCAAAGTGTTTTCTAGGCATTGCCTTATTTGAATCTTTTCTATGTTGAAGGCAATATTCCTCTTATTCTGTAGATAAAGAATATGACATGCAAAGAAATTAAGTATAAGGGGTGGGATTGACCTTGGATCAAAATCCAGCACCCTAACTCCTCTCATGCTGCCTCTTAATACACCAGTGGAAAAAGCTGATTTGATTTTCAGTAAAAAAACAATCTATCATCCATGTCACCTACATAGATTAGAGAAATGAATCTGAGTATTTTTGAGTTGGTAAGATTTCTTTAGGTCTTTCTGAAATTAATACAGCAAATGTTTCAGAAAGTATTTATTAAATGCCTACTATATACTAGGAACTGGGGTTACAAAGACAAAAATTAATCCTTACCTTTAAGGATATTGTATACTAGGTAGTGGAGTGGTGGGGACAGAAAGTGGGATTAGAACGAGAAGGAAAAGACAAGCCTCTGGTCTCAGTCTGTGTGACTTTGGGCAAGTTTCTTTACCTTGTTTGCCTCAGTTTCCCTATTTGTAAAATGTATTGGAGAAGAAAATGGTAAACCACCCTAGTATCCTTGCCAAGAGAACCCCAGATGGGACCCCATTCCTCTGACAAAGAGTCAGACACAACTGGAATGACTGAACAATAAACAACAACTCAAAATGAGCATGGAAGGAAGTCAGGTGTTCCAATAGGTGAAGTTGTTGAAAGAGCAAGCATTCCAGGCATGGGGGACCACGAAGAAAAGATGAAATGCATGGGGGCTAGCCAATGGAATTAGTTCAGATCTTGGGAAATACTAAGTGAAATGCCAAGAAACTCATCACCTGAGGTTTGGTTAATAATTGGTAAATTCTTCTGAGGCCAAGAAAGTTATAATGTGATTAAATATAGCAGATAGATCCCTCCTGCAGTGAGTTACAGAAGAACCAAGGAGGGAAGGGGAGAAGAAAATTGCTTAAAATAGAAGCTAAGCACAGCATTAATTCAACTGCTGGTATTTTTCATCTATAATCTTTGTTCAAAAACCGATGAGTTAATACATTATAATATAGTGAAAAAATTGACTCTAAAATCAGAGAATCTGGGCTCAAATTCTGCTTTTAACACCCACTACCAATGTGACTTTGTACAAATACTTTAATCTCCTTGTGCCTCAGTTTTTTAATCAGTAAAATGTGGAACTGGAACCAGATGGCCTCTGATGTCCTTTCCTGCTCTAGATCTATAATTCAACAATCTGGGATCTTTAACTTCTCTATGTTGTCATTCACACTATAAATGAACCCTGAACACATGACTAGCTCACTAAGGAGAAGAACAACATGCATGTCTTAGAAAGCTAACTCCCTTCAGGGTTTAGCTCTAGTGCTCTCATCTACAGGGAACTTTCCCTCATTGCACTCTAAGCCAGCTCTCTTTGCATCCTCATATTATCTTGTATTTACTTATCTGTCCACATATTGTATTCCTCAATAGAAGATGAGCTCCTTTTGAGCAAGGACTGCTTCCTTTATTGGTGTAGGAGAAACATACCCATATCTGTAGCAGGGTCTTGCCCTGAGAATGGGAAACTCAAACACCAATCAAACAAAAAGTAAGAAAAGAATTTTCTTAGAAGAATAAGTGATTTTTGTGATATAATAGCCTAATTGTGGGTGGAATAGTCCAGAGGCTAATCAGGTAGCCTGAGGGAGGATGGACAAGTCCAGGGGCTAGTAAATTAGCCTCTTTGGAGGTGATAGTATAGAATAGCAGCTCCTCTGTAGAGTGGCAGCTTCCATTGTAGAGTGACAGTTTCCATTGTAGAGTGGCTGCTTCCATGGTAGAGTGGTAGTTTCCACCAAGAAGTGGCAGTTTCCACACCCTGTAGATCAGGGTTGGCATATTCACTGGGGTCTGGTAGCTTAGCATCTCCCTTTCCCAACTCAGGTGGAGGTATATTTTGGGTGTTGTTGCCATAGAATGAGCAAGATTGGGAGATTCTTCTGGAATACCAGAGTCCCTTGCATGCAGGTTCCATGTTCCTCTATTGTTCACCTTTCATCATTATTCAATACAGGAAAGGTTTTGTTGTTCTCCCAGAGTGGGAACATGGGTGTGGGGATGAAGTACACTGGAGGATCACTATAGGTAATTCTTTCTAAGAATACAAAGCTGATGCCTACTATAGAATGTTACAGAACTAGTACACAGAGTGGATAATTGAACAATCTACAAATCATGCTTGACTAATGCTGAAATTACAGATTTTGTAATTGATATTTAACCAATGCTAACTAGTGAGAAATGCAAGATTTCAGTGTAAGAGAGTCCCATTCCTACCAGTACCGCTTACTGCCCACTGTCAGCTCACATCATTTTGCACACTTGGGTGGTAAAACTTGACTTGGAGGAGCTCTGAAGTGTGGGTCCTGAGACTGCTTCCCTTAGGCAACCATGTGGTGAGTGTTAAGGTTGACTTCCCTTTCCCTTGACCCTTCTGAAGGTTCCAAATCCCAAAGAGGCCTCTCATCTTGGAGGAGGCCTCCTAGCTGGAAGCCAAGCTAGATTTAATCTTCTGAGAAGGCCCCTTGGCTAGGAGGCCTCTGAACTCCCCCTGGCTCAGG
This sequence comes from Monodelphis domestica, assembly GCF_027887165.1. Taxonomy (NCBI): domain Eukaryota; kingdom Metazoa; phylum Chordata; class Mammalia; order Didelphimorphia; family Didelphidae; genus Monodelphis; species Monodelphis domestica. The sequence goes on from NC_077234.1 coordinate 59,508,059, forward strand.
CGAGGTTGCAATTGATCTTTACCCCTTTCCCTCTTTCTCCTTCTTCTTAATTTCTTCCTTCTATTGTAAATAAACCATCATAAAATTCCATTCTGACTTGAGTATTTCTTTGGGATTTAGAATTTAAAACCCTGGTGACCACTAAATAATATATTCAGTCTCAACCCCAAAATTTACCCTTAACACAATATGTGCTATTTTTCTCCCATTGAAATATAAAATTCTTGAGGATGAGGAGAGCATTAAGCATTTGTTTTCATATCCCCAACTTTTGGCATAACATCAAATATATAATAGGTAGAAATAGCTTAATAAATGTATGTTTTATCTATCAACCTACAATTTACTTTCATTCTATTTTTCTATGTATCTACCTATAATCTACTATATTTCTATTTTTTATCTTTCTAGCTATCCATCTGTCTATCCATCAATTCATCCATCCATCCATCTCTCTCTCTCTCTCTCTCTCTCTCTCTCTCTCTCTCTCTCTCTCTCACTGTCTCTGTCTCTCTCTTTCTGTCTAAATCTAACATAATATCTATATACCTATCTTTCTATTTAATAAACATTTTAATTAAATCAAACTATTTCTATGATGTTTTGTGAAACTCAAAAAAGCAAAAATTTTGTATTTTTATTTTTGTTAATACATTTTTTTAGAAATTCAGTCAACCTTATTTTCCTTTTCTAATAAATGGATAGATGGAAGGATGAGTGGATAAATGAATGCAAAAGAATTTTTAAAACTTTACTATGTGACTGACACTGGTTTAAGCACTGTAGATACAAATATAAGAAAGGGATAATTCCTCCCATCAGTGAGTTTATATTTTTATAAAGGGGGATACTGTGTTCAAACCCCCTCATTCCCCTCACTACTCCCTTCTAGAGCAGGCCAAGCAAGAGTCTTTTCCAAGATATTATAGAAACAATCCCAGACTAGGACCCAAGACCTTAGTTTTTAAAGTCTAGTTTTACTACTAACTAGCTATATGTAATCTTGGATCATTTCCTTTTCTCTCACCCTCAATGTCCTCATCATAGAGTGAGAAAGTTGGACTTGATAATCCCTAAACCATCTTTCCAGCTCTCCTGATGACTACAAAGGACAGATAATGAAAGGGGCCAAAAGTTTCATTCCTCTGATGGTCCTAAGTAGCTCCATCATCTCTTTTACTGAACCATGGATCTTATTCCTCTGGGGATTGTAGCATAGTCACACATGGGTGTTATACTGCCACTACGTAGTTCTAACTTTGTGCTTCTTAGTGGGGAACTATGTCTAAGATGATGATGTTTTATGGGACTTTATAACATCCCATTCTCCCTCCAATGAAGGGAGAACAAGGCAAAATGACTATTTTATTGGATTCAGCACTATGGGTATGGCCTAAAGTAAAAATAAATGAGGAATGACATCCATCTTTATGAAATTCATTCTCTCTTACCCAGGAAAATATAAAGAAATTAATTTTTCTGCATTTTCATCATCAGTAATAATAGTAAATAATTGTAGTTACATACACAAATGGTACATTTAGCTCAGCAAAATTATGCCTAGATAGTAATAGTTTTCTCTTCAATAAAAGGCAAATCCTGAAAGCACAATTGGAAATTAGTTGAATATGAATGATACAATAAAATATATTGGTTAGTCAGAAGTGGACCTAGCCTTAAAACTACACAAATGAGTTGTACTCATATTCCCTAATTGATGGTATCAATTTTTTAGATTTAGTGAAGTAGAAAAAAATTGCAAAGGAATTTGTCAAAAAATCTTTTCCTTACAAAGGCTGATGGTGGCGTATTAGTGGTGATGATGTAAAAAGGCAGTGTGGACAAGCCAATTACCTTGTAACTTAATAACTGAGAATCTTTATCTTCTAATGGGACCAAATGAGGCTACAGTGATCATCTAGAAAGCAACAACAATAAAACTGGCTTTGAGAGTCCCACTAAGGTCACAGTGTTATTCAGAGAATAAATACAGTTTTGAAGATGCTTTGAAAGACAGAAAATGAAATAAGAATGGAAAGTATATACACATGAAGAGCTAGAGTTACTAGAAGGTTGACTTCCATTAAGAACATATTTTTCAAATGGAAAAATCAAGCATCTTAGAGATGCCCAAATTGAACCTTTTTGTGGTCAAGAGCTAATGATGCATTGTATAGAGTGCTAGGTCTGGGGTCATGAGGTCCTGAGCTAAATTCTGCCTTAGATATTAATTTGTCTTGTCACCTGGTCAAGTCATTAAGTCATTCTCAGTTGTTTTTTTCCTCTATAAAATTAGGATCATAAGAGCACTGACCTCGCATGGTTGCTATAGGAATCATTTAAGAAGACAGGAAGAATGCTTTAAAAGATTAAAAGTGCTATAAAATTACTATTCTTATTTTACTCAAAGTTAATAATGAGTGAACAATATATTGTAACAGATATATCTATAGTTTTGTATATTATCTGATTTTTAGGACATATTCATGAGTCCTGGGTAGAGAGAATGTAGGTTCAAGTTTGACCTCAAACACTTCCTATCTGTGTGACCCTGGGCAAGTCACTTAACCGAATTCACCTAGCCCTTGATGTTCTGTCTTTGTATTGTCACTAGAATTGAAAGTTAAGGATTTAAAAAAAGAAACATTCATGTATCTATGTACATATGCAACATATATACACATGAGCCTATCCATAGGTTTGAATGTATGTACATATATATGTATGTATACAATTAGATAAAGATACCCCCCCCCCCTTGCTTTCTAGACATTCAGTAGATTTTGCTAATTGGTGGAGAATTTTCTGAAAGGAGGCTACATGTTTGACCAAATGGTGAAATTTGTGAGAGGACATTGGAGAGTAGATTTTCTTCCTTCTTAGAGAGAAAGAAATATGGGTTTGAGTTCTCTTTGGAATAAACTCTAGAGAAAAGAAAGAGATAGATTCTCTTATAGATATATAGTGAAAGAGACTTCCGGTTAAGATGGCGGCTTAGAGAAAGCTGAAGTTCAGATCTCCGGAAAACCCTTCCCGACCGATCTCAAACTAGAAGCTCCTAAGGCGCCGAAATTCAAAACGATCAACAGCACAGACCCTGGGAACCCTCCTCCTGGACCTGGACCCGGTTCAAAAGGTACGGCTCCCCTTAAAAGCCAGAACCCGAGATCCCTCGGACCTCAGGGGTAGGAGCTCAGAGTCCAAGGCTCCCGGAAGCAGCAGCCGCGCCAGGCTCAGAGAGCAGGGTCTGAGGAACAACAACCCTCAGGGTCTTCTACCCAAGTCCCAGTCCGGGTGAAAGTTACTGCCTGGGGCTTCCGCTGCAAAGAGCCAGTCGGTCCGGGTGAAAGTTACTGCCTGGGGCCTCCGCTGCAAAGAGCTGGTCGGTCCGGGTGAAAGTTACTGCCTGGGGCCTCCGCTGCAGAGAGCTGGTCAAAACAACAGCAACCCTCAGGGCCGGCAAGACAGCCTCACGGGCTGGATCCTGCTATCCAAGTCTCAGTGAAAGTCTGTGCTCTCGGAGCTTGGGGAAGCGGCAGCCCATCCCCCCGCAGGCCGACGAAACAGCCTCACGGCCAGGGATTCTGAAGGCAACTTCCGGAAATCGAGCCAGGGGGAGAGTGTGGCCTCGTGGTCCGACCCTTCCATTCCAGTTCCAGTGAGGCATATTCAGTTTAACCCAGGGAACGCTCATAGAACCAACATCTGCCCAGGACTAAAGCCTCTGATCACCAGACAAAGACAAGAAAAGCCAATCCTCCACGTTCAGAGATGACAAACTCCACAGAAGCACAGAAGCCCCAAAATACCAAGAAAAATAAGAAGAAAGGGGCGACTCTGGACACATTCTATGGAGCCAAAATACAAAATACAGAGCAGATAGAAGAAGATATACAAGAAAATTCTCCAAAATCTTCCAAAGGAAATAGAAACTCTCCACAAACCCATGAAGAATTTGAATCAGAAAGGACCAAAAAGATGGAAGCCCTCTGGGAGGAAAAGTGGGAAATGATGCAAAAGAAATTCACGCATCTACAAAACCAGTTTGACCAAACTGTAAAAGAAAACCAGGCTTTAAAGCAAGAACTAATAAAGCAAAGCCAAAACACCAAGAAATTAGAAGAGAACATAAAATATCTCACCGACAAGGTGATAGATCTGGAAAACAGGGGGAGAAGAGAAAATTTAAGAATAATTGGACTCCCAGAAAAGCCAGAAATAAACACCAAATTGGACATGGTGATACAAGATATAATCAAAGAAAATTGCCCAGAGATTCTAGAACAAGGGGGCAATACATCCACTGACAGAGCTCACAGAACACCTTCTACACTAAACCCCCAAAAGACAACTCCCAGGAATGTAATTGCCAAATTCCAAAGCTATCAAACAAAAGAAAAAATCCTACAGGAAGCCAGAAAAAGACAATTTAGATATAAAGGAATGCCAATCAGGGTCACACAAGACCTTGCAAGTTCTACGCTGAATGATCGTAAGGCATGGAACATGATCTTCAGAAAGGCAAGAGAGCTGGGTCTCCAACCAAGAATCAGCTACCCAGCAAAACTGACTATATACTTCCAAGGGAAAGTATGGGCATTCAACAAAATAGAAGACTTCCAACTTTTTGCAAAGAAAAGACCAGAGCTCTGTGGAAAGTTTGATACCGAAAATCAAAGAGCAAGGAATACCTGAAAAGGTAAATATTAAGGAAAGGGGAAAAATGTTATCTTCTTTTACTCAAACTCTCTTCTATAAGGACTACATTTATATCAACCTATGTATACTAATATGTGGGGAAAATGTAATGTATAAATAGGGGGTAAAGAAAGACCAAATAGAATAATGGTTCTCACACAAAGATTCACAGGGGAAGGGGAGGGGAAGAAAACTCCTATAAGAAGGAGAGGAAGAGGGGGGGGGGGGTTACTTAAACCTCAATCTCAGGGAAATCAACTCTGAGAGGGAAAAACATCCAGATCCATTGGAATCTTGAATTCTATCTTACCCAACAAGGGTAAGGAGAAGGGAAAACCAAGGGGGGGAGGGAGAGAGGGAGAACAAAAAGGGAGGGAAAGAGAGGGGGGAGGGGGAGGGAACAAAAAGGGAGGGACTAAAAAGGGAAACATCAAGGGAGGGGACAAGGGGGACTGATTCAAAGTAAATCACTGGACTAAAAGGTAGAGCCGAAGAAGAAAAGGTTAGAATTAGGGAAGGCAATCAAAATGCCAGGGAGTCCACAAATGACAATCATAACTTTGAACGTGAATGGGATGAACTCACCCATAAAACATAGACGAATAGCTGAATGGATTAGAATCCAAAACCCTACCATATGTTGTCTTCAAGAAACACACATGAGGCGGGTTGACACCCACAAGGTCAGAATTAAAGGATGGAGTAAGACCTTCTGGGCCTCAACTGATAGAAAGAAGGCAGGAGTGGTAATCATGATATCTGATAAAGCCAATGCAAAAATAGACCTGATCAAAAGGGATAGGGAAGGTAATTATATTTTGTTAAAAGGGACTCTAGACAATGAGGAAATATCATTAATCAACATGTATGCACCAAATAATATAGCACCCAAATTTCTAATGGAGAAACTAGGAGAATTGAAGGAAGAAATAGACAATAAAACCATACTAGTGGGAGACTTAAACCAACCATTATCAAATTTAGATAAATCAAATCAAAAAATAAATAAGAAAGAGGTAAAAGAAGTGAATGAAATCTTAGAAAAATTAGAATTAATAGACATATGGAGAAAAATAAATAGGGATAAAAAGGAATACACCTTCTTCTCAGCACCACATGGCACATTCACAAAAATTGACCATACATTAGGTCACAGAAACATAGCACACAAATGCAAAAAAGCAGAAATAATGAATGCAGCCTTCTCAGATCACAAGGCAATAAAAATAATGATTAGTAATGGTACATGGAAAACCAAATCTAAAACCAATTGGAAATTAAACAATATGATACTCCAAAACCGTTTAGCTAAAGAAGAAATCATAGAAACAATTAATAATTTCATCAAGGAAAATGACAATGGCGAAACATCCTTTCAAACCTTTTGGGATGCAGCCAAAGCGGTAATCAGAGGCAAATTCATATCCCTGAAAGCTCATATTAACAAACAAGGGAGAGCAGAGATCAATCAATTGGAAATGCAATTGAAAAAACTCGAAAGCGATCAAATTAAAAACCCCCAGCAGAAAACCAAATTAGAAATCCTAAAAATTAAGGGAGAAATTAATAAAATCGAAAGTGATAGAACTATTGATTTAATAAATAAGACAAGAAGCTGGTACTTTGAAAAAACAAACAAAATAGACAAAGTACTGGTCAATCTAATTAAAAAAAGGAAGGAAGAAAAGCAAATTCACAGCATTAAAGATGAAAAGGGGGACAGCACCTCCAATGAGGAGGAAATTAAGGCAATCATTAGAAATTACTTTGCCCAATTATATGGCAATAAATACACCAATTTAGGAGAAATGGATGAATATATACAAAAATACAAACTGCCTAGACTAACAGAAGAGGAAATAGAATTCTTAAATAATCCCATATCAGAAATTGAAATCCATCAAGCCATCAAAGAACTTCCTAAGAAAAAATCCCCAGGGCCTGATGGATTCACCTGTGAATTCTATCAAACATTCAGAGAACAGTTAACCCCAATACTATACAAACTATTTGACATAATAAGCAAAGAGGGAGTTCTACCAAACTCCTTTTACGACACAAACATGGTACTGATTCCAAAACCAGGCAGGTCAAAAACAGAGAAAGAAAACTATAGACCAATCTCCCTAATGAATATAGATGCAAAAATTTTAAATAGGATACTAGCAAAAAGACTCCAGCAAGTGATCAGAAGGATCATTCACCATGATCAAGTAGGATTCATACCAGGGATGCAGGGCTGGTTCAACATTAGGAAAACCATCCACATAATTGACCACATCAACAAGCAAACTAGCAAGAACCACATGATTATTTCAATAGATGCAGAAAAAGCCTTTGATAAAATACAACACCCATTCCTATTAAAAACACTAGAAAGCATAGGAATAGAAGGGTCATTCCTAAAAATAATAAACAGTATATATCTAAAACCAACAGCTAATATCATCTGCAATGGAGATAAACTAGATGCATTCCCAATAAGATCAGGAGTGAAACAAGGATGCCCATTATCACCTCTACTATTTGACATTGTACTAGAAACACTAGCAGTAGCAATTAGAGAAGATAAAGAAATTGAAGGCATCAGAATAGGCAAGGAGGAGACCAAGTTATCACTCTTTGCGGATGACATGATGGTCTACTTAAAGAATCCTAGAGATTCAACCAAAAAGCTAATTGAAATAATCAACAACTTTAGCAAAGTTGCAGGATACAAAATAAACCCACATAAATCATCAGCTTTTCTATATATCTCCAACACAGCTCAGCAGCAAGAACTAGAAAGAGAAATCCCATTCAAAATCACCTTAGACAAAATAAAATACCTAGGAATCTATCTCCCAAGACAAACACAGGAACTATATGAACACAACTACAAAACACTCGCCACACAACTAAAACTAGACTTGAACAATTGGAAAAACATTAACTGCTCATGGATAGGACGAGCCAATATAATAAAAATGACCATCCTACCCAAACTTATTTATCTATTTAGTGCCATACCCATTGAACTACCAAAATACTTCTTCACTGATTTAGAAAAAACCATAACAAAGTTCATTTGGAAGAACAAAAGATCAAGGATATCCAGGGAAATAATGAAAAAAAACACATATGATGGGGGCCTTGCAGTCCCAGACCTCAAACTATATTACAAAGCAGCAGTCATCAAAACAATTTGGTACTGGCTAAGAAACAGAAAGGAAGATCAGTGGAATAGACTGGGGGAAAACGACCTCAGCAAGACAGTATACGATAAACCCAAAGATCCCAGCTTTTGGGACAAAAATCCACTATTCGATAAAAACTGCTGGGAAAATTGGAAGACAGTGTGGGAGAGACTAGGAATAGATCAACACCTCACACCCTACACCAAGATAAATTCAAAATGGGTGAGTGACTTAAACATAAAGAAGGAAACCATAAGTAAATTGGGTAAACACAGAATAGTATACATGTCAGACCTTTGGGAGGGGAAAGGCTTTAAAACCAAGCAAGATATAGAAAGAATCACAAAATGTAAAATAAATAATTTTGACTACATCAAACTAAAAAGCTTTTGTACAAACAAAACCAATATAACTAAAATCAGAAGGGAAACAACAAATTGGGAAAAAATCTTCATAGAAACCTCTGACAAAGGTTTAATTACTCATATTTATAATGAGCTAAATCAATTGTACAAAAAATCAAGCCATTCTCCAATTGATAAATGGGCAAGGGAAATGGATAGGCAGTTCTCAGATAAAGAAATCAAAACTATCAACAAGCACATGAAGAAGTGTTCTACATCTCTTATAATCAGAGAGATGCAAATCAAAACAACTCTGAGGTATCACCTCACACCTAGCAGATTGGCTAACATAACAGCAAAGGAAAGTAATGAATGCTGGAGGGGATGTGGCAAAGTAGGGACATTAATTCATTGCTGGTGGAGTTGTGAACTGATCCAACCATTCTGGAGGGCAATTTGGAACTATGCCCAAAGGACGACAAAAGAATATCTACCCTTTGACCCAGCCATAGCACTGCTGGGTCTGTACCCCAAAGAGATAATGGACACAAAGACTTGTACAAAAATATTCATAGCTGCGCTCTTTGTGGTGGCCCAAAACTGGAAAACGAGGGGATGCCCATCAATTGGGGAATGGCTGAACAAACTGTGGTATATGTTGGTGATGGAATACTATTGTGCTCAAAGGAATAATAAAGTGGAGAAGTTCCATGGAGACTGGAACAACCTCCAGGAAGTGATGCAGAGCGAGAGGAGCAGAACCAGGAGAACATTGTACACAGAGACTAATACACTGTGGTATAATCGAACGTAATGGACTTCTACATTAGGGGCGGTGTAATGTCCCTGAACAACTTTCAGGGATCCAGGAGAAAAAAACACCATTCATAAGCAAAGGATAAACTATGGGAGTGGAAACACCGAGAAAAAGCAACTGCCTGAATACAGAGGTTGAGGGGACATGACAGAGGATAGACTTTAAATGAACACTCTAATGCAAATACTATCAACAAAGCAATGGGTTCAAATCAAGAAAACATCTAATGCCCAGTGGACTTACGCGTCGGCTATGGGGGGTGGGGGGGAGGAAAAGAAAATGATCTATGTCTTTAACGAATAATGCTTGGAAATGATCAAATAAAATATATTTAAAAAAAAAAGATATATAGTGAAAGATGTTCATTTTGGTTCTGATTTTCAGCTTATCTGCTTAGAGATTTCAGGGAATTTCCTCTTGGAAGGGTTGAAGTCTTTCTTTTTGGTTGAATGAATTCTCACTTCTTGTTTAGAGAATTCATTCACTCATTTTAAAAATACTTTCAACCTATAGAATTCCAATTTAATTTTGCTATTTGCTTGATTTTTTTTGCTAGTGGCCAAGAAAGCAGCATTCTTTAAAAACCCTTAACTTCTGTCTTAGAATCAATACTAATTTATTGGTCCCAAGGTAGAAGAGTGATAAGGGCTTGGCAATTGGGGTTAAGTGACTTGTCCAGGATCACACGGCTAGGAAGTGTTTGAAGCCAGATGTGAGTCTAGGATCTACCATCTCCAGATCTGACTCACTATCCACTGAACCACCTAGCTTCCCCTAGCATTTTGTCTTGAAATAATTGTGCCATCAAAGCATCAATTTTTAGGGGTTCTATCTATGTACCTATATATGTATCTATCTATTTATGCATGTATCTATATATGAATATATGTATGTATGTCTAGCTATATATCTATATGTGTGTGTATATGTATATATATATATATGGGAGGGAGGAATATAAAAAAGATCCCCAACATGAGGAGAGAAAGATAAGGAACTACAAAGCTAATACTTTGTTCTGAGAAAGGAGTTATAAAGAGTAGAATTCTCTCTCTCTCTCTCTCTCTCTCTCTCTCTCCCTCCATCCCTCCCTCCCTCCCTTCCTGACTCTATGCCTCTTTGTCTATGTCTCGCTACATAAGCCATAATCTTAATAATATAATAATAATCTGTACATTATCATTGTTTCAGGCCTGTCCAACTCTTTGTGACTTCATTTTCTTAGCAAAGATACTGATGTGATTTGCCATTCTTTCCTGCAGTTCATATTATAGACTAGGAAATTGAATACAACAGGGTTAAGTGATTTTCCCAGGATCACACAACTAGTAAGTATCTGAAGCCAGATTTGAACTGATGAAAATGAGTCTTCCGGACTCCAGGCCAGTACTCTACCAAAGTCACCTAACTGCCTGATCTGTACACACACACACACACACACACACACACATGTGAGTGTGCACATACACACACGCACACACACTCACAGAGAGGACTTGAAAAAAGTCTGATAAACTGATAAATAGTAAAAAGCAAGACATTGTTTTACATTTGCCTTTTTGTCAAAAAAAACAACACCTTTTCTGATGAGAAGAGGAAAGGGAGGGCATTGACTAGATATTTTAACAAAACAAACAAATAAATTCAGTTAAATTTTTAAAGAGAAAAACTGGACATAATAAAGCTTTGAAAAGTAAAAAGTGGAAATTTTAGAAATTTTAGAAAATATACTAATTTTCAGACTCATGTGACAAAATATTCTTAATAAAAATGCTCTAATAAAAATGGGTATAAATAATTTAAAAGAAAATACGAATACTCAAAATTTTAATGTATCTAACATTATAACTGAATAAAATATTAATTAATAGTAGACATATGAACAAAGGACATTGAATTAAATGGAGGCTAAAGAATTATACCCCAAATCTAAATTATAGTAATAATGAAATTATACTAAGGAGAATTATAACTTTCTAAAATTGATGGAATGCAACAAAAGCAGAGTATAGACACAATTTTATATCACTGAATAGTAAAGACAAAATTAGAGGTCTGATGTATTGAGAATCGAGCCCCAAAATTAGAAAATTCATTCTTAGTTCCAAAAAAAGTGAAAAGAAATATTGAAAATCAAAGGTGAGATAAACTGACCTGAAAACAAATTTAAAAGCAATTGAGTTAATTAAAAAAACAATAACTGAGAGTCAGGAGAGTCAAGGTATGGAAAGGAAAACTAAAGCAAGTTCTGGACTTTCTGCCACTGAGTTGGAACCAACAGCAATTCAAATGTTAGAGAGAAAATATTGACAAGACTGACAGCTGGTGGGGGAATAGGCAACTGGGAGTGGCAGTTGGTCTTGTGACCAGCTCTCACTTCCTGGCCCAGGATCTGGAATGTGCCTTTTCCCTGTCTCTGGATAGAAGTATCTCTATTCCTGAATTTCCCAACTGTGTGCTCTACCTGGATCCCTGTGATCATATTCATCAGAAAAAAGGACTGAAGGGAAACAGATTGGACTATAAGGCCAGTCTTTAGGACATCAGCCTGAAGAGACAGGCCCACCAGCTCTGAGGGTCAGAACTTTCTTCCTCTTACTATCTGCTGCTAAAGACTTTGAAATCAAGAAATCTAGATTAGCATAAACAGGAATAACAGAAACCCTCCACCAGCCTGCAAGGCCTGGCCTTAGCTCAAAAGCTGAGAGAGACTCAAACCTCATCTAGGGAAATTCCTCTTGCCTCTTCCCTGACACCTCCCCAATCCAGACTTGTTATTAAAATTTATCTTTATTTGAATATTGCAGTCAGATAAGAGGACTAACATGTCAGGGGAGATAGAGGGAGCTGAACCTCAGGACAGTCAGTCAACTATAAACGGTACTTATTGGACCCCTGCTGGGTGACCTTAGACTGGGGAGAGGCTTGTCCCTCAGGAGGGTCCATGTTTACCTGCTTTGGGGTATCTGCAACAAAATTCTATAGAAAAGACATCCCCTCAGGCTATCATAAGTGGCCCATTTCTCAGGAACCCCATTTTTCAAAAATATCCTCTTGGCAGGGGGCATCTCTCTCCTTTTACCTCACTGGCAGCCATATTCCCTCTCTCCCTTCAACTCCTCTATTCCCTGTTGTAAAACTTTCAGTATCCCCTGTTCTTCAATCCTGCCCATTTTCACTATAAATATAATAAAGGGTTATTTTAATTTGTAAAATTGGTTAACAAGAAAGATGGTAGTAGACTCAATAGAAATAGAGGATTAAAAGGCAAGGTAGCTTTCAGGCAAAGATGATGAATTATGTTTTGGGCATATTGAGTTTAATGTGGGAAGGACATCAAGATATCCAGAAGGCAATTGGTAGTATAGGGCTAAACTTTGGGAGAGTGATTATAGGTATGTGTGTGTGTGTGTGTGCATGTTGTATATTTGTGTGTACATTTTTGTGTGTATAAACATGTTTAATGACTTCTACATATAGCTACAATATGCTTTAATTACTGATAGACAGTATAGAAAGAGAAGATGAGAACTCAGTACAGGCTCTCAGCAGCTAAGTTATATAAAGGAGAAAATGATTTTAGCATACTGATAATAGCACCATAACTAGAGAAATGTTTCCTTATAACACTCATTCCTTATGTATTTCATTTTCCATTCTATTCTTGAGATCTAACAAACTACTGGGTTCAGTAAGGGATATTTTGGAAATAAAAGTGGCTTAACCCTCCTACCCCAATTCCACTGTGTAAACATGATTTAACAGTTGTGATTTTAAATCTAGATTTAACTGGTCGCCAAATAAAATACCCAAGTTAGTCTGGAAATTTATGGCAATTTAATTAATATAGAGAGAAGGAATTAAGGAGAAGGAAGAGGATATAGGATTTCTCCTGCCTGGCTTGTGCCAGGGGGAAATTTAAAAACTCTGCCCTAGGTCTCTGAAGAAGATTAGATAGAGGCTTCTAAGAGGATAAAGTTGGAAAGTAAAGGAGGAAAAGTTAGCCAGAAACTCACCACTGAACCAGACAATAGCTTGTAGCCACGCTTAGATGCCTAAAGGCTCAGCATGCTCCTCTCAGCTAACTCTCCACCACCAATAAGGGAAAGAGAGTGTTTTCAATCAAGATCCTCCGGAGACAGCAAGGGAGACAAAAATATAGACCTTTCACCCTTGTGTCTCCTCCTCTAAATGCTCATTCCTAGTTCTCATCTTCTTTTGATTAGATTATATCTTTAGAGTCACTTCACTCTTCTTCATTAAGCTTACCTTTTGTTAGTTACTTGACCTTTTTGTGATTAATTCAACCTTTGTAGTTACTTAATGCCTTTTTGTATTAAGATCTAAAAATAGACTTAGCTTACCAGTCTAGCTTCACTATAAGGTGAGAACTAAGTACCTTCATTGTTCAATCAGGAGATTACAACTTTATCTTCCCCTAAAGTAAGGTTTAAGTAGGGTGGAGTAATTTAAAATTTACAATTGTCAATGGAAGGACCTGTAATTTCAGTTTATATCTAAATAGATCTCATGGTGATAATAAAAAACTAAGCAATTCCCAGCATGAGATCAGCAAAAAGCCTTTAGAAAAAGAAATGAAATAAATATTAGGAACATTCTCAGTCACCATTCCCAATATGGGCCGATTCCTGTTTTCCTCTTCCCTAGCATATTCTGAGGAAGGATATGTTTATCTAGGATTTTGACTGAAACCTGGGAAAAATAGCATAACATTTGACAGCTCTGTTGGCTCACCCCTCCTTGTTTGTCCAACAGCTGTTTGTCTAGTCAGTTGTTGGCTCTGATTCTAGTTAGCTCTATGAATTAAAGTATCTACCAACAGTCCTTTGCAACTCACTCTGTCCCCTCCATCCTGAAATTCCTTTTCTCCTCCATCTCCCCCTGCCACTCCCATCATGATAATAACCCCTACATAGTATCCTATGGGGATTTTTAGTATCAAGCTCTTTCCAAGACTCTACTCTAGATGCCTAGGATCTCAAGAGAAATATGATGGGTTGGGCATGTGCTCATTGTTCAGCTCACTGTGAAGGGTAGGCTTTTCCTCTTCTGACCCTTGTTAAGCTTATTTCTCTGACACTGAAAGAGGAAAGCCATATGAACTATGGAGATCGGGATTGCTCAATAGATTGGCAAAAGCCTCATGAAAAGGCTAAATACAAGGCCAACACACACTTTTTTTTTCTTGTTGTCTCACCAGTAGAGTGAAGCTAACTTCCCACTCAATGAGCTATCTGAGTCTTGGGTAATCATTATTATGTATTTCCTTTGGGAAATCAGCTGAGACCACCAACCTTGTCTCGACTTGAAGACCTTTTATTCTAAAGGTGAAAAAATAGGATGTTTCTTTCTGTATATTCCTAGAACTAATGACTAGAAGGAGCTTTAGAGATTCCAAGAAGTCCTTCTTTTTCATATCATGAACATCTTTGATAGTCTGCTCAAACCAATGGATGAACCCTTCTCAGGTTTTAATACTTTTAAATACTTGAAAGATGTGAAAATTTTATATTAGAAGTTACTGAAAATAAAGATGTAATTTTTTCCTATTTAAGTTCATAGACCCTCTGAAATCTACCTATCAACCTAAATCCCAGGTTAAGAAACCTCAATTTAGGCCAACCTTCTCATTTTACATTTGAGAAAACTGAGGAAAAGGGAGGTTGAGGGATTATCTGAGATCACACACATAGTTAAAATTTTTAGAACTAAAGCAAAGATTCCCAACTCCTGGGCTTGAGCTCTTTTCTCAAAGCTAACTTACATATTCTGGTGTCTGGTTGATAAGAAGCCTCTGGAGGGAAGAATTTATTATTATCCTGGTTTGTTGCTATTACTTGATATGATTTTCTGGGGCAAGATATAATACATTGCATTACTTGGAGAGTGAGGAATATTCAAATAGCTTAAACATCTAGTTAACTGATGGAAATGAAAACAAATATTGCATTTGGATGAACTATTTTAATTTTCTTAGTTGCAAAATTCTTAAAGAAAGAAATATGGGAAGAACAAAGAAATATGACGAAAGATAAAAATAAGGATATATTGAAAAAGGGAAGAGGAGAGGAATAGAGAGTACCACAGGGAGGGTGAAGAGGAGAGAGAGGAAAGAAGGGAAGTGAAAGAGAAGAGAGAAAAGGAGAAGAGGGAAGAGGAAGGCAAAGGAGCAAAAGAGAGAGGAGGAGAGAAGAAAGGGAAGAATAATGGAAGAGAGAAAAAGAGAAAAGAGGATGAGGGGAGAGAAGAAAGAAGAGAAGGGAAAAGAAGGAAAAGGGAGGGGACAAGAGAGGAGAGATAAGAAGATGGAAGATCATTGCTAGACCAACAAAAAATAAACAGTGACTGCTGGGAAAAAAAAAAAAGTATTTCTTCTTCAAATATTATTTTCAACTTCTGAAGTAGAGCTAACCAAGATGATAAAGACGTCTTGACATATATACTGCCAGTCTATGTATGAAGCTCAGTTTTATCACTATACAAATAGATAAATAATAGAGGCCCATGGTGCTTGTCTCTGAAATAGTAGTTAAATTGAAACTCAGTATACAGGAAACAAAAGATGAATGGTCTTTCACAAACATATTTTTATAACATAATCCTCCCATATAAACAACAGGCAATCCATCCTTTAGGGACTCTTGTTGGCCAGGATTTTCAAAGCTACAATGAATGGATTGAGTTTCAGAGTTGTTTCCCAATTCTGTGCTTTTGGGGAGAAACATCTGTTTACTGTATGTAAATGAACAAGACATTCTGTTCTTTCAGGGACCCAACAAAAATTTGCTTAAAGGAAGCCAACTTGGCAAATGGAGAAACATTTCCCCCCTTAGACCCCTTTAAAAGACTATGAATACAATTTAACAGAAGATATTATAAAGATAACAACAGTGATTTTTCCACTTGAAGCTTTCCATATTCTGACCAAAACCATTTCCTTTTGATGAAAAATCTTTCGAGGGCTTCCCTTGCTCCCCTCCCTTATGCCTGGTCATCAGACAGACACAAGTTATAAAACAGACTTGCCTCATGAAAGAAGTCTATAACAGACAGTGAGGAGTTAGTGCTGCAGTAAATCTTCGCTCTGTTAGCATTTCCACATGTCTGGCAGGATACCATCTGAAAGCCAAGCGTCCAGACAGTTTGAAACAGACACCTTAGCATATGCCCTGCCTTTAAAATGCTATTTGGTCTCCTTGGAAGTCTATACTTGGGTAAGTTACAGGCACGTGACTTCTTTTCGTGATATGAGTGCCAATCTCTACTTTTTGAGAGATACAAACTGTCAAAATTGTTCCATATCCACTTTCTCCTAATTCTTAGACACTAAGTTACAAAAAGAATTGGAGGCAAGTCTCTCATTCGATGTCTATGTCATTGCCAGCGCAAGGGCAAGGACAAGTTTGGTGCCATGTTCAGGGTGATGTGCCAGGAGAAAATGATGCTTGTCAGAAATCAGGGGTGGATCTGGGATGCCTAAGTATCAGGAGAGCTGATAGAATCAAAGATAAACTCCTCTGTTTGATGATTAAGCTCATCACAAGCTGGGATCATCCCATGTGTCTTCCCTGATGTCACAAACACATCCTTGGGTTTTTTTCCTCACTTGATTTTAATGATCACAGGGTTGTGAAATGGTTATTTCTGGAGTTGCTTTTATCTGGGACCTGTGTATAAGCCCAATATGTGCTGATTGGAGGAGAACCTTAAAATCTTCATTTTACTCTAAAGTTGTTTAGTTATAATAATAATGACGTCAGCAAACACAATCAGATAACAGTAATAGCTAGCATTCAGATGGTGTTTTACTCACTTTGTTATCCAATTGGGTGCGGTGAAGGTATTGGAGAAGTTAAGTGCTTGCCAGGAATCATAGTGAGTAGGTGTCTAAGGCAGGTTTCAAAGTCAGGTCCTCCAAACTACAAGTCTAATACAATTTCCACTGTAGCACAGATTTGTCACAGTCTCATATTTTTTTAAACATTTGAATCAGTTCCATGAATGCAAAAATTATTTGCAAATTTCAGTCTGTCAACATATGCATGATGACCATTCTTGCAAAGATTTTTTTTAAACCTTTACCTTCCATCTTAGAATCAATACTGGGTTCTAAGGCAGAACAGTGGTAAGGGCTAGGCAATGGGGGTTAAGTGACTTGCCCAGGGTCACACAGCTAGGAAGTACCTGAGGCCAGATTTAAACACAGGACCTCCCATCTCTAGGTCTGGCTCTCAATCCACTGAGCCACCCTGCTGCCTCCTCACAAAGATTTTATAGTGGTAAAAAAACATGTGGACCCACTAGTGAGATCATCACCTTCACATTTTTGGAATACTATTATTTTCTATGATTTTTCCACTCTTTCTGTGTCATCCCCTTTCTGAGATACTGTATGAAGTGTGAAGATTGGATTTAGCTCCCCCTGATTATAACAATGGCAGTACTTAGCTCTTCCTTGATTGTGAAGATTAAATTGTAATCCCCTGTCTATTTTTAAATTTAATCCCCAAAGTGTAAGCACTGTACTTAAAGTTGAGTATAGAGATCTGTCTATTTTTAGATTTTAATCCCCAAAAACCATAAAGCATAGTACTTGAAGATGAGTATGGAGATCTACCCATTTGGATTTAACCACAAAAGGTACAAATGCCCATTTCACACAACGAGTGGGAGGTCCGTGACCCACATATGAAAGAGTGGGCAGTACTGGAGCTGAGCATCGGCTGTGATTGGTAGACATAAAAAATTAGGGGAAGTGACACAAGAGAAAAGGTCTAAAAATTTGGAGTATGGTTTGGAACACACACTTGGAGTGGAACCTCCTATGAGAAGCAGTTCTGTTAGACTTCTGCTGGAGGCTCCTGGCAGTTCTACTGGAGTTGAGGCTGATGAAGAAGAGGCTGATAAAGAATCTGCTGATTGTACTGACACATGGTAAGGGTAAAGGCTGACTCCCTTTTCCTTGGCCTTTCTGGAGGCACCAGCCTCTGGAAAGGCCCATTGTCTTGGGACTCCTTTACCCTGGCTGGGGTCTCTGAATTCCTGCCTGGCTTAGAAGTGGAAGCAGCTATCTCTCTCCTTTTCTTCTCTTTCTCTCTTCCTTAATATCTTCCCTCTAATGTAAAATAAACTGCCATAAACTCCATTCTGACTTTAGTAATGTATTTTGGGATTTAGTAATTAAATCCCTGGCAACCAACTAAATATATTCAGTCCAACCATAAATTTAACAAAAGCAATCTTTTCATGATTTATTGCCTTCTGCACAGATTTTTAGGCTGTGTATTTGGTCTGTTTCTGCTAGCTTTTCAAAATTTCGTAAGCCCTATTTCTACTTCATTTTTTATTTATTGTTTTTCAGTCATGCCCAACTGTTAATGAGACCATTATGAGTTTCCATGAGATATTAGAATGATTTTACATGTGTTGTTGATCAAGACCTATTTCCATATTATTAATATTTGCATTAGGGTGATCATTTAGAGTTTACATCCCCAATCATATCCCCTTTGGACCATGTGATCAGGCAGTTTTTCTTCTGTGTTTCTATTCCCACAGTTCTTTCTCTGAATGTGGATAGCTTCTTTCTCATAAGTCCCTCTGGATTGTCTTGGATCAATGAATGTAATGACTGCTAGTAGAAAAGTCCATTACATTCTATTGTGCCAGAGTGTATCTGTCTCTGTGTATAAGGTTCTCCTGCTTCTGTTCCTTTCACTCTGCATCAATTCCTGGAGGTCATTCCAGTTCACATGGAACTCCTCCAGTTCATTATTCCTTTAAGCACAATAGTATTCCATCACCAACAGGTACCACAATTTATTCAACCATTCCCAATCAAAGGGCATCATTTTCCAATTTTTTGCCATCACAAAGAGTACCACTACAAATACTTTTGTTCAAGTCTTTTTCCTTATTATCTCTTTGGGGTATAAAACCAGCAGTGCTATGGCTGGATCAAAAGGCAGACTGATTTTTAAAGCCTTTGGGTATAGTTCCAAATTGCCCTCCAGAATGGTTGGATCAATTCACAACTCCACCAGCAGTGAATTAGTGTCCCAATTTTGCCACATCCCCTCCAACATTTATTATTTTCCTTTGCTGTCATGTTAGCCAATCTGCTAGGTGTGAGGTGGTACCTCAGAGTTGTTTTGATTTGCATCTCTCTGATTATAAGAGATTTAAAACACTTTTTCATGTGCTTATTAATAGTTTTGATTTCTTTATCTGAAAATTGCCTATTAATGTCCCTTGCCCATTTATCAATTGGGGAATGGCTTGCTTTTTTGTTAATTTATTTAGCTCCTTATAAATTTGAGTAGATTAGAACTTTGTCAGAGTTTTTTGTTATAAAGATAAAAAATATATTTAAAAGAAAAATAAACTACATTGCTTTAGAAACATTGATATTTTTTATATTTTACATATTTTTGACCTGCCAGGTTTGTCCATGAACACTTAAAATATTACCATGCATTTAAAAGAAGTCTGATTTCTTGTCACTTCAAGATTCACATTTTTTATTTTGATATTTTGTTTTAAACTGTCACTCATATTTTTCCTAAGATTGATCACCAAGTTTGTTTCTCTTCTTTCTCTTCTGATAGGTGTAAAAATACATTCATATATTCATTGTCTAAGATCTGAAATCATCTTCAACAGTAAAATTCTCTACTCATTGGCTTTCTCTATAATCCAATCTAAATCAGAGAAGGGCAAGAAGGTTGTTGGTGGATAGAATGCTGACCCTGGCATTAGGAAGACCTAAGTTCAAATTTTACCTTTGGCAATTGTTAGCCATGTGAAATGGGTATACAGGGAAGAAGGAAATACCAAACCATTCCAGTATCTTTGCCAAGAAAATCCAGTCAGAGAATGACTAAACAACAACAAACAAAATAATTTTAGAACATAAAAGAGCTGGTTTTGGAAAGAAGGGACCAACCAAAGGCAATTTGAACCAACTTCTGTAAAAATATTCTGCACCTATAAAACCCTACCTGAGGTCTTTCTTTGTTTTTGTCTGAATAAATCAGGAATAGCAAACAGGGCATGTCCTGATCAGAAGTTTTGGACTATTAGTATGTGGAAAAACAAAACAAAAAAATCCTCTCATCTTCCAGGAGAATTACTAAATGAAGATAATGGATATTTACTTTAAAAGGAACAGTTTCATGTTAAGCACAACTTAAACCTTCAACCCATACCTTCAAGGTAATCATACCCCTAGAAACTCTCACAAGACTAATAATAGAACTTAAATATTTGTGTCTATTTACTCAGAAATTATATGTCTCTATGAATATTAAAAAGTAGACATTTGGACATATTTGTTATACAATATGTGAGTCTAATATCTAATGTTTATGTAATATATAATATATACCACAGTAAAAAAAAAGGATTTAAATTATACTTTCAAGTTTGCAGAATTCTTTACTGACAAATCTAAACTCAAGATTACTTAAATTTGAATACCATCTCGGACATTTATTTGCTTTGTGATTCTGTGTAAGTCCTTTAACTTCATATTTAATTTACTAATCTGCAAAATGGGAATAATAAAATTTATATCCCACAGTTCTTGGGAGGAAAAATGAGATGTCTTTATGATGCTTTGCAAACCTCAAAGTGCTATTTAAATGCTATTATTGTTGTTGTTATAGTTTCTGTTACTTTTCTCTTTTTCTTGCCTCCTTAGAAGAATATTTCATCTAGTAGTATCTAAATTCCTCAAGTTCAGGATCAGTGTCTTTCTGTCTCTGAGTGTTCACTGAATTAGTAGTGACTGTGATTCGGTCAAACAAGTTTATACTACATACAAGACATTTTTATTTTTTAATTTTAATTTTTTTTGATTTAGAATATTTTCCTATGGTTCCATAATTCCCTCCCCCTGCCCAGCTCTTTCCTCCCCCAAAGCTCACAAGCAATTCCATTGTTCAAAATTCCATGTTAGTCTTTTTCCTCCTATTAATGAGCAGCAACATAATAAATAATAAATAACAGGAATTTAGCCTGAACCGTTAAACCACATACCCTAGACTAACAACACATAAGAGAAAGATAGATATAATTTTAGCCTTGTACCTCTTCTCTTTGAGGAGAGCAGAGTGGCCAAGCTTCTGACCTCAACCTCCTGTTTCCCCTTCTGGCACTAAGGACTAGAAATGTCTATTTTGTCTCTCTTTGAGCCATACAATGACACTCTCATGCTACATGTATGGGGCAGTTTTGCTAAAACAGTTTTGCAATTTCAGTAGGGAAAGAGATTTTAGAAATCTTATAGTTCAGTTCTTTCTTAGTGAGGAAACTAAAATCCAGAAACATTATTTCCTTAACTGCCCTATGCCAGCCAGCTATTCTCTCATGCTCGCTCTTTGCTTTTCCTTAGTGTCTGAATCCCTCAGTCCGTACCTTATCTGGTGCCTCCTGAATTCAGGGCAGGTAGTAGTTGCTATGATGTGTCTTCTGGGCTTTTAATTCTATCCTCTTTCCAATGTTCCAGACAACCGGATTTGTGGTTTCATGATAGGAACTGAGATCTCTCCAATAAGTTCATTTATTTGTTGTTGGAGATAAAATTACTTTGGAAAGGTCTCTTTCCCTATAGTCTCATGCCAGGGTATTTAAAGTATCTTTTGTTGTTTGTTTTTTACAGCCTTGAGTTTTTCCACTACAAAATCTTCCTCTAATAGGAGCTAAGTGAAACATCTTGAAAATAGCAATAGAAACCAATAAAACCACAGATGATGAAAAAAAAATCAACAGTGTACATACAATATGGAGATAGATATGTTTTTGTTTTTTCAGTCATTTTAGGCATGTCTGAATCTTTATAACACTTGGGATTTTCTTGGCAGAGATACTGGAATAATTGGCCATTTCCTCCTCCAGCACATTTTATAGATGAGGAAATGGAGGCAAACAGGATTAAGTTATTTGCCCAAAGACAAAGTGCTAGGAAGTGTCTAAGGCTAGATTTGAACTGATGAAGAGGAGTGTTCCTGACGTTCCTGACCTCAGACCAGAGGCTCTCTCCACTGACCTATACCTCTAATTCTAAAACACATAATTAAACATTTGATCCAAGGCAATGCAGTTTCATTTGACTTTGTTAAAATGCTTACTCTATGTTAGATACGACACTTGATTGTAGGGATAGAAAGATTTCATGTCACAGAATTTGCTCTCAAGGAGATTGTGTTCTATTGGAGGAACTATGATATATACAGAGAGAATGAATGAATGAATGAAAAAGTATTTATTAATCACTTAACTGTGTGCCATGCTAACAGATAGAAGGGAATGTTCACCAGGGAAATCTATTTTGTTTGGGGGAGTTACAGATAATAGTGGAGGGATAGAGTCGACATTATTAACCTGACCTTTCCAGTAGTGTTGCTAGTAGTTTTCACTGATTATTGTTCTCAGAATAAGAGGGGAAGAGATAATTAGGTGGCTCAGTGGACAAAGAGACAATCCTGGAGAGAGGAGGTCCTGTGTTCAAATTTAACTTCAGATACTTCCTAGCTTTGTGACCGTGGGCAAGTCATTTAACCCCAATTGCCTAGCCATTACCACTCTTCTGCCTTAGAACCAATACTTAATATCAATTTGAAGACAGAAGATAAAGGTTAAAAAAGAGGAAAAAAAGAAGAGAAAGCAGTGGGTGGGTAGGAAGTTAGATATAAGCTCAGCAGGGCAGGTGGCAAGATACTAAGTTTCTTAAGTTAGGTTAACAAGATACAGTTTCCATGTAGAGGATTGAATGAGATGTAAAGTGTAATGCCTGGGGATACGAGAAGGGAAAGGGAGTTATTAAAGATGATGAATGTGGCGAGTGTGTGCTCACTCACTGATTGGTTCAGCTCAGTCATAGGGCAATATTCTGAAACTGAGCCCAGGGCATGTTTCGTAGAGGTAAGTACAATTCAGTTTTAGAATGTGCCTGGGGTAAAGGAGAGAAGTCTTTCCCTGGGTTGGGGGGGAGGGAAATTTCACAGAAGAGGGGAAAATCATATTATCATTATTGTTGGCATCAATTTCATTTCTGCTACAAGGCAAAGAAAGTAGACTTCTTAAAAAAGCAGGCAACATGGGGTTAAGAAAGGAATCTTGGGAACCCAGGAAGAACATAGTAGAATCATCGGAGTTGAAATATTTGGCTCTGGGATTGACCTAGTCTCGCAGCTCTTTCTCCAAAAGCCACACTGATAAAGAATTAATTAAAAGAAGATTTGACAATGAGTATTTGTGCTTATTATTTGATACTGTTTTCAAGGATCAGGATCACTGTTTCAAATTCTTCTTTTAATTGTACACCTCCCCAAGAAAGGGTTGTCTCAATGATGAAGGATGTTCTTTTAGGGGATTGCTTTAATTTGTTATTAGAATGCAATTCTAAGATGGATTCAGGCCAATCTCCTGGTTCAGGATTGGGTATGGAGTAATTGTCTGTGGCTGGATTTGCTCTCAGGTTTTCCTGGCTCTGGGGCCAGCTCTCTACCTATGGCTTAGTGTCCTAGAAAAGCTGGCACATCTCAAGAAGATTTTGCTTCTACCAAAGCTGCTTTGGTCTGGAAGTATACCATAGTAGAAAGAATACTTGTTTTTGACTCACAGAACTTGTCTCTTGCCTCTGATGCTTATAACTTGTTAGTTTTCTCATCTGAGTTTAGACTAGATGACCTTTGAGATCCCTTCTTGCTTCCTGTCTATCGACGATCCTGTGATTTTTGGAGGAAATATGTTTCCTCTATATTTTTATAGTTCACTATAGTACATCAAATCCTAGAATTGGAATCAGTATGGGTTCAAATTTGACCTTTGACACTTATTAGATGTCTTTGGGCAAGGCACTGAAACCCTATGCTGCTCAGTCTATCTCCTTTTATTTTATAGATGAGAAAACAGATACACCTGCATGGAAATTACCCACTAAAGGTAAATTATTTGACTCCTTTTAAAGTATTGGCTTTCTGGAACTTTACTAAAATTTCACAGATAGATTTTGGGACCTAGCTAATGTGAGAATTTGTTTCTCTTAGATAAGTACATGTTATAAGTTATTACATATTTGTAACAAATCATATGTGTTATATTAGCGTTGTATTACATTTATTATATGAAAGAAATAAAAATAAATAGTAATGAAAAAATGAAATAGAAACCAATGAAATATTAAAAGAAAGAATCCATAAAGAAGCTGGGATTCCTTCTCCTTAGTAATTCCCTAGGATTTTTCTTCTAAGTCAAACACAGTTATAAATTGTTATTGTGGGACATTTTCTAAGGAGGAAGACTCACATAGCTTTACATATTCTTACACTTAATATCTGTTGATTATTAATGAAGTTTCAAAGAACAAGTCAAGTAAATGACCATGGGCAAGTATTTTCCACTCTGGAGTCTTTCTTCATCTATAAAATAAGGGATGTTGAATTCAATAGTTTTAAATCAGTTCCTGCTTGCTTTGTGGCTGGCATTGTGCAAATGGCTAGTGATACAAACACACAAAAAAGTAAGACAGTCCCTGTCCTGGAGCACATGCTAATAGGGGACATATTGGAGGCACAGCTGTGACTTCTGGCCTGCCTGGGAACACAGGTGTTAATGATGATAATGAATAAGAGCTCCTGTTTGTTCTCCTGCTTAACACAGAGGCCAATTCTGGTCCTGCCTGCTGCGGAGGCTCCCCAGGAGACCCCTAGTCTCAGGATTTGTAGCTGTGTGCTCCATCACTCGCAGACACATGAACAGCATGTCTCCTTCCAGGTAAGAGCAATTGTGATTATAGCTTTGGCTGCTGCCTCCATTAATTACCTGCCAAGGCCAGGTTCAATGTAAAGCACTGCTGCTGGTCTTTTGAAGCCCCAAGATTCTCCAGGCTCAGGCTATATTCAATCAAAATTCCCTGGGGAATATTTGCTCCTTCTCTGCAACCTGGGATGTCAAATTTGGCATCATTTTTCAAAGAGACAAAGATGGATCCAGGCAGAAGGACAGATGTGCATGAATCCATATATATATATATATATATATATATATATATGCATATATATATATGTATGTATATGTATATATATATATATGTATGTATATATATATATATACACCTACAATCCATATATATATCTACAATTTTCCCTAAGTATTTTTTTAGTCCTGGTAGGAAACTTTAAGGTAATGAGACATAAATACTAAATGAAGGCTGAAAATTAGAAAACTTCCATGCTCAGGTAATTATCTCTATTTTGTTTCTTTGTCAGATAACTTTATTTTCAATAGCATGGATGTTTGTTTTCTTTGAGTAGTGGTAGGGCTTGGGTATGCATGTGTTCTTGTGAGAACCAAAATTTATTTTCATCCTTACTGTTTAGTGGTGACCCAGAGGAAATTTGTAGGGTCCTTTAGAAAGGGTGCCATCTTTTGTTTTTCCAAACTCCAGTTCTCCTTTGTTGGCATGCCTTTTGGGAGTGAATCAGATGAAGAATTGGAAGTTCAATTTATTTAATGTAGCATCCCAAGCATATTCACATCTATGAAATATAGATGACTGTATTACTACTGTTGTCTCCAAGCATGAGGCTTTACCGATAAGCTTTGTGAAGGTAACCTTGACCTGATCACGAGACCTATTGCCCAACACAAGTCCATTAACATGTTCGGAGACTTGCCCAGGAAAGTGTGGTTATGTCCTACACGCCCAAAAGGTGTTCCCTCCACCTTGCCACCCAATCTTAATTGTCTATACTTTGTGATGTGGTTACTACGTCCTTGGGAGTACCGCCCAAGCAGGACATGAATAAATTCAGAGGCAATCCCATGAACTTCCTCTTGGCCTTTCTCCCTTCCATGGAGCTCCACTGGGCTCCTCTATGACTATGTCTCTCTCTTCTTGACCTTCTCCTTCCCCGAGGCTGGAACCATCTCGGCCTGCATTCTCTATCTTAATCTCCTCAACCACCTTGTATTCCATTATCCTCATTTTCCGCCTTAAGGAAAATCATAGGGATTGCCTGCCCTATCCAATCACTGATTTGTCCGTGTCTTTCATTTCCACCCTGGTTCTCGGTTCCTACCTCTCCTCGGGTCCCATCACAAAGGTGAGCCCCTTCCCTTGTGGGACCCTGCTGGTCAGGGAAGTCCATTAAGGAAAACCCCACACTTGGCACCCCGGATTTGGGAGCGAAATTCCTTTGTCCCAGGCATTCAAGCACGTGCAACTTGAGGAGCGATCACTGAGGTACGGAATCACAAAGGCGTGACCTTGCAGGTGGCCTCTGAAGGTGAGAAACGTCTTTTATTTCAATTTCTTATTTTAGAAATTATCTAGAACCGCGGGTCCATAAGCCTCATCATATACTCGTCACCTTAGATGGTTAATGTCTCTGATTGAGCAGAAAGGTATTGAGATCTCTGAAGCATTGCTTAAATAGGCACTGAAGCAAAATCTGAATTCCCAGCAAGGGGAGTTCCCAAAGTGCAGCTATGAGATCTGATGGGTAAAAGAAAAAACGAGGCAGTATCAGAAAGAAAGACAAAATATCACAAGTCAGTTGGAATACTTGGGAAACTACAAGGATGGCCTTGATGGCACAACCTGTGCAGATTTTAGGCATCACAGGTGCTGGAAAGCCAAGCCTCAGTCTAACCCTAATTCTCAAAATGAGGAAGGTCCCTCCACCTGTGGAGGAAAAAGCCTCTGCTCAAACCTATCTCTTAGGGCAGATGGCCGAGAGAGCACCATTGGCAAGTCTAACACTTTCTCCTAATCTTTTCACTATGGAGGATTCCATTCTAAAAAGCGCAGAAGCCATGACGTTCAATGCGTTTGGCTCACTGCTCCCTCCTCTACCTTTTAAAACGTGGGAAATTAGGCAAAGGGCGTTCAACGCAAAGCCATTTCAACATCCCGATCATAAGGTAGAAGGATCTTTCCAAATGCAAGAGGAAGTCTCTTCCTCGGAAGCTTTCAGTTTTCTTCAGCCACATTCATCCTTTAAGGCTTCTTGTCTTGTGCAGCCCGCCCCCTCCCCCGCAGAACTCTGCAAGCCAAAACAGCAATAAGGAGGCTACAGATAGCCCCCTGCAAAGGAGAAGCAGGATTTCTAGATTGTGCTGTAACATGTAAAAATATGGGAAGCTCTCAGCATTACAGAGCTGATCAAAACTCTTTAGCAACAAATTTTACACCAGATGATTGGAAATTAAGACAAATATTACCTGCTGCTAAGAGCACATGGATTCTAATTACAATGCTACATTAAACAAGGAGGATTGACTTATCTTTCAATCTTTTGCTCTTCCTTTCACTAAAGATACTAACAATATACTTAACTCTCTTCCTTTGACTGACTGATCTATCCTTGCTATCTCTCCCCTGTCTGTTGCTGCAGAAACAGACAGAAATATTCTATGTCAACCTCTGCCTCCACCCATGCTTAATGTAGTATTATGATCATTTAAATTTATAGAAATAAGCAGGTAGAAATGTTTCTTCTACAAAACTTAGAAATGATTCCAATAGTACAAACGGAAGTTTAATTCAGCCTCTGGCCATTGAAATCCTGACTCCTATAGAAATTCAAAGCAGAGTATTAAGCTTCTAGCTAAAGCATAGGGGCTAGATAAGACCAGAACAGACAAGTCCTAGAACCAAACCATTCTCATCAATTAAATATAAGTTCATGGCAAGAAATTTCTTTACTTAAACATTGCTTATTGCAAAAGTGAGGCAAGAAAAAAGCCAAAAATCATAACTCTGTGCCATAACACTCATCTACCAGAAGTTACCTGGCACAGGTGAATGGTGAAAGCTTAATGAGCAACGCTTAAACTTAGAGCAAACCTTTCATCACTTTGGGCTACTAGCGCAAGGTTAAAGTGCTGTGAGGAGACGATCCCTCACATAAGGACCGTAAGATCATATCAAAGCATGAAAACTATTCCTTAAGCTCCTAAAGGAAGACCAGTTTAAAAAAAGCAGAGCACGTGTTTGCCCTAACTAGGAAGCAAACAGACATTTTGCTCTCATGAGGACAAACGGAGCAAAAAGACTTTCTTATCAGCAAACCTCTCCAGCAGTTTAGCATTTCTAAAAGGAACAGGCCTTTTGAAGCCTCACCAGAGAACACAGGAGGACTATTATTTAAATGTATTAAATGTAAAGGTATAAACCTGTTATGCAGATCTTTGCTAAAAGATGGTATTATTATGAAGCAAAATTTAAAAAATTAAATTGTCTTAATTTGGATTGGACATGGCAAAATTACATAAGAAGGTCCAATTGTATTTCTTATAAGGCAAAGTTTTAAAGTTAAAAAGTCAGAGAAAGACTTTTGTCATATGCTACAGGAGATATTTTATCTGTAATAATATTTTTAAAAGAATTATTGTATAACTGTACGCCAAAAACCAAGGTATAAACACAAATTTATCAAGGTTTTCAGAGGTAAAATCCTCATGGACTCTTGCAACCATGTGACTCACTACCAAAATTATTTGGATCTGGAAAGAAAACTTAATTCAGCAGTTTCATAAATTGATCCTGCCATATAGAAGGCAATGCATCTACACCTCAGGTTATAAGTTTTTATGTCAAGTATTGAATATTATCAAAAGCAAAATTAATAATCAGTGCAAATTTTTAATTGACCAACATCAATTGGCATATGCTTTAGAAAACTTTCAAATATATTCCAATTTTAAATATGTAGAAATCATTAAAAATTTTTAAACAGGACATAAGGTCAACAAGGATAAAAATTAGCAGCCATTATTTAAAAACCTGTATAAAGTTAAAAAATTGTATGTAAAGCACATTACTGCCACTTTATCCAAAAAGCAAATTAATTAGAATTACTCAATATCAAAATAATATAGCATCAATTCTAAATATGAGACACATTCTCAGCATTGCAAGGCATCAGAGTAAAAACAGTGCTGATAGGATTCAAATTGTTAATCAGTAATAAATTATTAAGGTTATTAATTAATTTGTTAACCAGTAACAGTGACCTATGTGAGGTTTAGAATGGGCAACACTACCACTTATTGAAATTGCATATATCAATCCTGATCATTATTGCAGTATAAAACCAATTACTAGTGTACAAGCTCAAATGTTACTTGCACTAGGTGGTCCATTTTGGCAACAGAATCTTGTAAACATCTTAGGTAAAATTGATAATTACATTCATATTATCAAAATCCTTTCAGTCATGAATTTAAATTTGACAGTTTAAAAATAAAAACATCACAGCAATTGCTATGCTTACATTTACTGCATCTATTTAAGGTACAGCAGATATTGTTAAATGCACAGCATAAGTTGATACAAAAGCAAAAGCTACATGCAGATAGGCTACTGCTTAAGATCACAGCACAAGCTGGTAAAATCAAATGTGATTTATGGTATAATGCTTTTATGAGTATTGGTTCAAAACGTGAATATTAAACATCTTATTGCAAAGCCAAGGTGAAATCATTATCAAAGGCAAATGGCCTTGAGGACACTGCTTTTGAGCAGACACAGATCACTTGCACTCTCTGACACATCAGAGTGCCAAGTCCAGTATTCCTCAATATTTTATGCACACAAGTGAAATTAGCTACCAGTGCAAAATCTTGTGAATGTTATCATGTCACTCATGCACTTCAGACAGGTGTCCAAACTAAACATTGTGGACTAAGGGAGGCATTACTACATGCCCCTATGGTATAAAAATCTAAAAGCTAATGTGATGGGAGATAATCACTCTCCTGATGTATAGGATTAAACTCAAAATGATAAAGTATGCAAAGTTTTTACAGATCTTTTAAATAATTGGGCATATCTAACTATTCCAAAACAATTGTGGAGTAATAGTGCTTGTAACAGCAAAACATGGGCTGAATGGGATAATCCATGGCCTAAATGCAAGCAATTTCAAAAGGGCTCAAAGGAATTGATAAGTCCCAAACTCCAAACACAAGGAGATATTTTCAGCCACTTTCTAATTTAACAAGACCCAACAGGCTTTCTTTTGGGGTCGAGATTTCTGTTTATTTTCTCAGATACCAGAAGTCCATGGAAGAAAATTGAAATGATCCAGCTGAAAGACAGTCTGCCCAGAAAGTCAATGCAGATGTGCCTGGCACCATCCACAACATGGCACCGATGCCAGACAACAGGAAAAGCAGCCAATGAACTGGGAAAAACCATCACTGCCCTATAGGCAGGTCTAATGCAATATCCACACAAATGTACTTGTATGAAAGACAATACCTAGAGAAAAATAACATTGTTACTCACTAGCATTCTATTATGCCAGTATATGGGTATTTGTTGTAAGATCTAAGTTCATCATGTACCTGAAAACTTACCCTTTGAAGTATTTGTACAATATGTAACATGCAATTATTTTAGTGGAATTGTTCCATGTTACCCAAATTTGATCAAATGAACATCATACTATTGAAATATTGAAACAGTACAGTGAATACTGTCCAATTGTAACAAATTGTTGCTATCATCCAAAATGTATGTATAATATTTACCTTATAGGGTTCATTTTAAATTTGTAAGAACGAATTAGGTCTTCATTAGAATCAATCTTATTCAATAAGTTTTTGGAAAAGCATTGAAGCTTTTAAAAAGAAAAATGGGGTGGAAATGGTATTACTAACCATCTATCTCTCCTACACCCCAGAAGGAATATAAGCTAATATTATTAAATCACAATTCTCATGTAATGATAAATGTTACATTGTATGTTGTACATGGATTGGGCTGAATATTGCCAGGAGATTAAGACTGTCAGGGACCCAACAGAATGATAATTTTGGGTCGAGGTTTTGTTTGTATGTTTACAGAGAATGAAAACACCTGGTCACCCACCAAGCACGTCATGCCATGAGGCACAGGACCAGGAAGAGAAGCAGACGAGTACCATCTATGATGCCAGCTGATTGCATACCAAGCAAGCGGAAAGAAACCATTATTGGTGACTATAAAAACCAAACACTGACATTATACTACTTTTAATGACATTTACTATTCTACTGAAGGACAATGGTCATGCTGACATCCATTGGTCTTTTATAACTAAACCAATATCAAGCATGTCAACTTGTATGGACTAAACCCCACTCATATATTTATGACGTCAGATGGATCCCACACTCCAAAGACTTTATCATGGGATCAAAATCGAAACAGCTATAATTGTTCAAACACTAATGTATATCTTTCATTTTGGATATCCGTTATATATGTCAAAAGGAAATTTATTTTGTATGCATTGTAAAACTTGTATTGTAAAAAATTGATCTATCAACAAGGGTATAGACATTGGTATGACTCTCCAAAGGACAGGAGATAGAAATTTTTCATTCATGAATACAAGAATTATGTTCAATGCAAGAGATGCAGAATAGGAATGTTCAATGCACAGATGGTCCTGATGTCACTCTTAAAAAAGGGATGAGATATCAGGCAAAATGCACTTTAGAAATTTTTAATTAGGAACCAAGGTTATTGAAAATTGATCATCTACATCCATGTGTAGGTTATATTCCTGACAAAATCTATGTAGACATTATGTGCCAACTGCCATTGCTGTAGTTAAATGTTAACATCATTGTTGATCACTACTCCTAAAACTCCATCTTTTGGATTAATATCTTTATGGAAACTCTTTCTTGCTCTCTAACACCAGTCCCAGAATTCAGACGGCCGCTGGATTCGGGGTATATTAACTTCCACTTCAGGTACTGGAAGACGTTCTGGTACATGAAAGTAAAGCCTAGGTTGGACAATCTCTGTGGACGCGCAGTTTTTGAACCTCCTAGATGGAATAGGTTATTACACACATACATGGAGCAAGGGCAAAGTATACACTAAGTTTCTCTTTTTTGGAGTATGTATTGAAAATAGGAAAAATTTTGGCACTAATAAGCTTGTAGAAAAAGCACATTGAATATTATTCATTTACAACTAGGAAAAATAAGTTACATCAAACTCTGTATGATCAAGTAACTGTAGAAATTGCTTCTACATAGAAAGCAACTCAAGCTTCTATCACTCGAAACATTGGTTTGGTGGAATGAATTTTGCAAACATTGGTTATGTTATATTCTGGGTTATTATATTGATTAATTCATTTATAGCAGAGATTTAAATAAGGCTCATATAAGAAATATGCAGCCAGAATGTACAAAGTCATTTCATTAGCTTCATTTTTATTATGTCTTCAACAAATCAAAATGTTATATTTATGGCAAAATTGATATTTGTATTAATGTTTGCACTACTGTTTGAAAAATGTAAAAGATGCTAATATCTTTGGTATGCTATTCAAAAAAAAAGGGGGATAAGACAGAAAGTATTTTTAAGAACATTTTTATATCATTTTAATCCTATTGAGCAATTTTGATTTGATGCTCTCACTTTATTTTCTCTGAATATTTTGATTATACTATGTTGTTTTCATTTTTCTCTTATATTTTGAAGTATATTTCAAGTACTTTTAACACTCTAATCCTGAGCAATGAAGGTGCCAATATTTCTCTTGAAATGTACCCAACAGCATCAGATTACAAGAATGTGACAGCAATTGTTAAAGTTGCAGGTGACTATCCTGGAAAACCATCACTGATTGCATAAAAAGGGAATGCAAAGGACACCTCAATGGGCCGGATAGCCAAAGCCACACACACAGGCATATATTCCATAAGAGATGGATATATGTGGGCTACTGAAGTTGGAGGTCCTGGGACACGGTGCTTGACACCCTCATTCACAGGTGGCTCGGGTATCAAAATCCAACCATATTGCCATGTGGCAGGCATCTAGGCGGGTGTATCCCTAAAATGCATAATCAGTACAAGGGAGAAAAAGGAAATTCCCCTTCATATCCAGATGCAGTCATCTTTTATCTTGCTACAAAAGCACTGGCAACTTCTTGTAATCCTAACTGTGTGTGGGCAATAATCTAATGCACCCGTCCTATGTTCTATGGGACTACTACCTCAATAATTCAGGACAGAGTGAAAACTATTTTCTCATTACTTTTGTCATTATTTTTAATCGTTTATGAAAATTTTTATCTTTGATTCTGATTGTTTAGTATTAAGAACACATTTTATCTTTGCAATAATCTTTATGAGCAAAGAGGAAGATTTTATTATTGTTGATAATCACAATTACTTTTTTCAGCCAAGGCTTTGGCAATATATTTTGAATATCTATTTTTAATCACTTGATGCATCAATTGGTGATGCTACATGATTTTTATATTTTTGATTTTGTTCACATTTCTATATCAACCACCTTTCATTTAAAAAAAAAAAAAAAGGGGGATATGTAGCATCCCAAGCATATTCACATCTATGAAATATAGATGACTGTATTACTACTGTTGTCTCCAAGCATGAGGCTTTACCGATAAGCTTTGTGAAGGTAACCTTGACCTGATCACGAGACCTATTGCCCAACACAAGTCCATTAACATGTTCGGAGACTTGCCCAGGAAAGTGTGGTTATGTCCTACACGCCCAAAAGGTGTTCCCTCCACCTTGCCACCCAATCTTAATTGTCTATACTTTGTGATGTGGTTACTACGTCCTTGGGAGTACCGCCCAAGCAGGACATGAATAAATTCAGAGGCAATCCCATGAACTTCCTCTTGGCCTTTCTCCCTTCCATGGAGCTCCACTGGGCTCCTCTATGACTATGTCTCTCTCTTCTTGACCTTCTCCTTCCCCGAGGCTGGAACCATCTCGGCCTGCATTCTCTATCTTAATCTCCTCAACCACCTTGTATTCCATTATCCTCATTTTCCGCCTTAAGGAAAATCATAGGGATTGCCTGCCCTATCCAATCACTGATTTGTCCGTGTCTTTCATTTCCACCCTGGTTCTCGGTTCCTACCTCTCCTCGGGTCCCATCACAAAGGTGAGCCCCTTCCCTTGTGGGACCCTGCTGGTCAGGGAAGTCCATTAAGGAAAACCCCACATTTAATTAGGAATGGAATAAATCTGGGAATAACTGAAGAATGGGCAGTGGCAAAGCTATAGCTAAGTAGAGTTTGAGAAAAAACAACCTATTAACTCTGCAGAAAATTCATGCAAAATAATTATACTTCTTTCATTGCCAGAATCTCAAAATTCACAAGAGCGTAAATTTTGGGTCTGACATGGATCTTAAGAGATAATTTTGTCTTTGTTGTTCTTCAGTCTTCTGGCCATGTCTGAATCTTTGTGACCATATTGTCCAGAGGGTTTTCTTGGGAGTCGCTTGTCATTTCATTAAATGTCTTGGGAGACATTAAATGTCTTGGGAGACATGGGAGTCGCTTGTCATTTCATTAAAAACAAAATAAACAATTTTCCCCCAGATTACATTTTGATACAATTTTAATGATTGTTTTCTGCCATTTTGTGATCCATGTTCTCTCCCAATCTCCTACCCCTTACTCCTTCTCAAGATAAGTCATATGATATAGGTTTAGCATCTGTTATCGTACAATACATATTTTCCATATTTTCCATGTTGTGAAAGACATCTATTGCTTACATTAGTGAAAAATTCATGGAGGAAATAAAGTAAAAAAGGTTATGGTCCAATCTGCATTCAGACTCAGTTCTTCCTATGATGGTGGGTAGCCTTTTTCATTCTGAGGTTTGTCATTTCCATTTCTAGTGGATTAAGACAAACAGAGATAAGTGACTTTACCCAGGACTTCCTAATTGCGTAATCCTTGGCAAGTCACTTAAGCTCAATTGCCTAATGCTTATTACTCTTATTCTTCTGCCTCAGAATGGATAAGTAGTACTGATTGTAGAGTTAGAAATTCTTGAACCCCTAAAACTACATTACCCAAAATTCCTTTCCATATTATCAGAATCCTTTTCCCTTTTCCTGCATCCTCCTTTTTAAGTGATTATATTTAAGTTTGCTGAGACTCCTCCCATACTCTTTTACTCACAACCAGACTGAGTTCAGGTTATTATTTTACTTTAGTTATTATTTTTTTTACTTTTTTAAACTTTAGTTATTATTATTAAAACTTTATAAAATATAATAGTTATTGAATATTCATTTTAATCTTTACATTTTTGGCTTACCAAGAATTTCTAACTATACATGATTCTAAGATAGAAGGTAAAGGTTTTAAAAAAAGTAACTTGCCAAGAATCACACACAGTGTCTGAGACTGAATTTGAATTCTAGCCTTCCTGATATTAGCCTTAGTACTTGATTCACAGCTGCCTTCTTCATCTATTCTAATCCTCTCATTTGACAGAGAAGGAAACTGAGGCATAGGCATCCAGGTTTGATGTAAACTTCATTATTTATGTCATTTTGCAAATGCAAACCCTCTGGAGGGCTTTTAGTCCCTGTGCAAGACATAATTTGTGACTCTGAGAGATACCTTTGATTAGCATTCCATATTCATTGAAGAACTATATATTGAATTTAGTGAAAGTCAGGATCTCTGGGTAGGGGTTGGGGGAGTACATAAAATATATTTCAGACCTATTTTCCTTCTTCATTGAGTTTAGACTCCAGTGAAAGCCTGGGAGTAGGAATACGTCACTTCTCATGATTTCACCTGGAGCTCCCAGTCCATAAAAGTAGAACAGAACAAACAATTGTCACATGCTTTGAGGCAGTGCCAAAGATTTCAAAGTGAACTTTCTAAAGTGGTTAAAATGACTTCGTCAGTTAAATGAAGCCTGATGATTTTTTTTTTTTACTCTTCAGCTCCTATAATGAATCATTGCTTCCACTTTTTATTATGTCATTAAGGAAGAGCAGGAAATAGACTCACAACTGTTTTACATTATTAAGACTCTGACTGAAGCAGTGAAGGAAAGCTGCACATTACAGATGTGCATAATGCCCATATTCTTTGATTTGGAAGATAATTGAAAAGGATAGAATGGAGCATCCTGGCTCCTGGGCCAGTGAAATTCTCAAAGCATGTGGCATTATACAAAACCTTGATTCACAAAGTCAATTATTATAATCACAGTTATTTATCTATAAGTCACTTCCCTCCTGCTCCTTGAAGGCAGGGACCATTTTGTTTTTTTTGTCTTTCTCTCCTTAGGGCTCAGCATAGAACTTAATAAATGCTTACTGTGTTTGACTAAATTGAATGACCAAGATTATTTCAGTGGGATCTAGTGTCTTTTTCAGTGATCCAATTAGAGAGAAATAGTTTAGGGTCCTTTATACCATAATTATATTTTCTTTTCTACTAGGGTAGAACTTAGTGAGTCCTTTTCAGGACTGCTTATTCACATTTGGTGTCCACTGATTACCCAACTCTCACCCATGGCTCCAAGAAGCTATAATGTATACAATGGCCACACCTTGGTAAAATTGTCTTTATAGATGGGCTAAAGCAGGTTCAAGATAACTGACAGGCCTTAAACCATCAGTGAGTTAGGGGGATATCTATCTCAAGAATGTAAAGACTTCCCTTGGTAGAATAGGTGAATGAGAACAGTTTGTTTCAGTAGCCAAGAAGGTGGCTGAAGCAAGTATTTCAGGAACACTAAGAACTTGTTTAGACATTAAAGATGCCAAGGTCATCCACTGCATCCCAGACCATCACTAGGTCTTCCCAACTTTTGTCTTGCCATTAGACTTCAATGGTGCTAAAAGAGAGGACTATGCAATTCTATCTCACTTAAATCCAACTCCTAGAGATTGAAAAACCTCTCTCCATGATATCATTGGCCCTTACTGAAAAATTAAGGACCAAGAACTACAGGTCAGGAATGCTTAACCTGAGATCCATGGATAAATTTTGGGCAAGTCTGTAAATGTAGAAAAATGAGAAAATGTAACTTCATTTTTACTAATTTGTCACTGAAAGTTAGCATTTTCTTCAATTATGAATGTAAGTTCTGAACATAATTCTGGGAAGGTTTCATTGACTTCACCAGATTGACAAAGAAAGCCATGACACATTAAAAGAATATGAAGAACCATATCTGTAAGGTCACTTATACTTTTCTGATGGTTAATGCAGGGGAGGAGATGTTATAATAATCCAAAATGGCAGGTATTTTTTTAATTGCCTTTCTTTTTGGAATAGATCATTGAATCTAAATATGAGTGTAGGCAGCCCATAATTTTCATGTAAATTATATTCAGGAAGTGAATTAGTTCAGAATTTATCACTGAAATGTTATTTAAAATAAATATAAATTTAAATAGAAAAATATAAAATATTAATAGAAAAATAAATATATATAGAATATGTAATTTATAATGGAAATTTTATATAGTTTTCATATTAAGGATTTTTATACTATTAATAACTAGAAGCATTAACAAAATCTCTAATGCTATCCTTGTACACAAGATAGAGAGGCTAGACATTACATTAATCTAGTTAGATGTATTCAGAACTTGTTGAAGGGCAAAATCCAAAGAGTAGTCATTAATAATTTGATGTCTAATCTAGGGGAGGAACTCCAGGGGTTGATACTTGGCCCCATGCTATTTAATATTTTTATCATTGACTTAGATAAAATATCCAGTTCAAATGTGGAGATGACCCAGAGCTAGAAGAAATAATTTACTCATTGTCAAAGGTATCCATCAAGGTAAAAAATGATGATTGGATGCAAGGCAAATTGCAGTTGAGATACCAAGGAATTCATAGGAGATAATATCTAAAAAAATACTTTGTAATGAAACATGTGGTTTTAATTTTATGTATAACATATACATGTTTATATATATATACATATACATATATATTTCCATTTTAAGAAGGAAAGGAAATAGAGCTCTACTCAAGAAAGCAAATTTAATCTCATGTAGCACTGAACCTTGGGTGGGTATAGACAAATGATTAAATATAGTTTTGAAGGGATACGATATTCAAAAGAAATTATAGAGTCAAATTGAATATTAGGTATTGAGAAGTATTATATAGTAGAAAGGTTTACTTATGTGAAGAAAAACAAAAACAGAAGGTGGGATAGCATAGATAGTCAAACTAGAAGAATTGATATTTGAATCCAAGTCTTTAAATCCAAATATTGTGTGACCTTTCATGTTCTATAATGCCCTTTCAATAGTTTGTCATATTTTTAATTTGGCCAAAGAAACTGATGATATTTATTCTGTAGAAGAGATTTATTAGGGACATGATAGCTGTCTACACATACTTGAGCAGGTAATTTGTGGAAGAGTTATTTTACTTAAGATCAGAGGGAAGAACTAATAATAATGATAAGAAGTTGTAAAGAATCAACTTTAGGCTTAATCCACAGGAAAATTTCCTAACAATTGGAGCTCTCCAAAGGTAGATGGGATGCTTCAGCAAATGGAACATTTTCCTTCACTGGCAAAAGGGAAAGCCTTTAGGCAAATCCTGGGGGACTGTTATTCCAGAATATTTGGATAGAGTCTGGACTAGAATATTTCTGCCTCTCAGAGTCCATGATTCTAGAGGTAAAGGCCATCAGTGGAAAAATACTGTCTCAGGACCCAACTGCCATAGTAATAATATGTTCAGCAAATGTTGACATACAGATTTAAAGTAGGAATAAAGTACTTTGATCTTTGGGGCTACTAAATACTGTACAGGAATTAAATCAGGATAATGGGTGCCAAGCAAAGCTAATAACATCCATTTATTTAGTACTTTGTTCCAAGCACTGTGCTAAGTACTTGAGATAGAAATAAACATAGAAACAGTCTTTTCCTTTAAGACACCCATAATCTATTGTGAGAGAAAACATGTAAACAAGAAGCATACAGGATAAACAGTAGGGAATCTCAGAGGAAAGGTACTAGCATCAAGGTGAACTGAGTAGGAATTCTTGCAGAAGATAGAATTTTAGATGGGTCTTGAAGGAATCCAGGTAAGCCAGGAAGTAGGAGTTAAAACATGGGAATATTCCTGGAATGAAGGGAAGTGAGTGAAAATACAGTTAGGAAATGGAGTGGAGCAACTAGATGGTTCAGTGGATGGTCTGGAGTCAGGCAGATGAGTTCAAATCCAACCTCAGACTCTTACTAATGGTATATCCCTGGGCAAGTCCCTTAACTCTGTTTTACTCAATCACTCGTCTGTAAAATGAGCTGGAAAAGGAAATGGCAAGCCACTCCAGTATCATTGCCAAGAAAACTTCACATAGCATCACAAAGATTGAAATGACTGAACAACCAAAAGGGATGAAGTATCTTTTGTGAGGAATAATGAGGCTAGTGTCACTGGACCATGATACAGATAAAAGGAAATAACGTAAAAGACGTTTGGAAAGGTAGAAAGGGACCAGGTTGTACAGGGCTTTAAAAGACAAACAGGATTTTCTATCTCAACTTGTGGTTACTAGGGAGCCTGTATGGGAGGATACAATATAAAACAAACTGTCATTACAGATGAAAACATTTTAAAATCCCTAATAAAATGAATGTTTAATAGGAGGATGGATGCCTCACTAAAATTTTAATTGCAAGAGAAAGCCAACTAAACAAGTCAGAATGTTTAAAATAATTTATTTCCTGTGAGCACACCAAAAGAAATAGTGCAAACACAGTGATGTAATATCAAATGAGTTGTAGACAGAGCTGCACTGAGCAATTCTGGCATCCTGGAAAAGTGATGTTAAGAAGTAAGGGAACAGGCATGAATCCTCAGATCTCTGGACACAGAACCTTATGTCAAAAGACAGAGATTCTAAGACCTAAGTAGATACTCCATTGAAGGAGAAGGTATCTTTCCAGGTTGAGTTCTGATTGTGGAGAAGCATACCTGGGGTGTATTTGCTGGATTATAGAGAAGATCTATTACTTTCCTATTTTAAATAATGATTCTTTCAACTAGTCCCTAAATTCAGTACTTTCTACCTGCTGAAGAAGCACAAATACTTTTAGCAGCTTGTAAATTTCTGACTTTGGGATAAAACCCTACTTACCATACTCCAGTTTTGGCACTGAATTTAAGTAAAATTACTATTATCATTAGTTATATTTTTGTGCAGAATAATTGTTGGGATCCCTAAGCTCTGTAAAATGACTCGCATGGTTTTGTTGGAGATTTTAGGGGCCATAGAATCCAATAATATTCATTCCATGGAGGAAGTAACAATTGAATAGAATATTTTATTTTATTTTTTTATTTAGAATATTTTTCCATGGTTACATGATTCATGATTACCCACCCCTACTCTTCCCTTCCCCCCTCCCAAAGCCGACAAGCAATTTGACTGGGTTATACATGTATCATTGTTCAAAACCTATTTCCATGTTATCCATATTTGCAGCAGAGTGATCTTTTAACATCAAAACCTAATTGTATCCTTATTGAACCACGTGATTCATCATATGTTTTTCTTCTGCGTTTCTGTTCCTGCAGTTCTTTCTCTGGATGTGGATAGCGTTCTTTCTCATAAGTTCCTCTGGACGAATAGAATATTTTAAAGATCATTATGTACAGCAAAGTAAAGGTTAAAATGTGAAAAGGATTCCTGGTTCTATGAAGAATTGGAAATGAGTTTCTCTCATTGAAATTACTAAAATAGGGGTTGATATTTTGAGATTCCATAACCATTTACCACATAAGCAAATATAGATATCAGAAAGTGACAGATTTTATAACCACAGTATTAAATCAATATGGAAAATGCAAGCACTACATTTATGTACTCCAGGCATTAGAAAATACTTTCTTTATGCAGTCCTGGGCCAAATAATTCCCTGTAAGAGTAAATCAGAATTACTAGTGGAGAGAGGCTCTATACCTTCTCTGAATACTTTATAGATAGCTTAATGTCCTCCATGGTGTCATGCAAATTTATGTAGGCTCTCAATTAGAATGTGTTCTATAATTGATAGTAAAACAAAGATGATTCTGATGCATAAATAAGATATGTTAAATATATTTAAAATAAAGTTAATTAAATCTTCCTTCAGGGTTTAAAAGTGAAGAATTATGTAGCAACACACTCATTTTTTATTCTTCTCTTTTCTGCTATCAGTGGGGAATGGGAACACAATGAAACAGGAATCTTGGGGAAGGATCCAGTTATTCCATGTGTCTAAAGTTCATGGACGAGATGGCATTTTACCTTATTACTTTATTGCTGTTTTCTTTTATGGATCATATTCATGCTTAAAAGGTGACATTATTTGCTTTATCTAGGAGAATTTTAATTCCAGGCATCATAGGAAAGAACTCAGCCCAGTTTGAGGTTTTTCTTCCAAAAACTATTGTAGATCTTGACTTGCTAGTTTTAGGTTTCACAAAATTCTTTCCAAGGTTAAGAAAATCTGTATCTCCTTTCTCCATTCTACAAACAACTAATCTGAATTCATGCAACTGAGGTTAACATTTTAAATCTAAAATCATCCCTTTTTTGTGATGTTTAAAAATAGCAGTTTATTATGGTTTAGTCAGAATCATGCCTCTAGGCAGGAGCATGGATGAGATAATTTTTCCAGCTTCAGATTTCTTAGTTTAATAGAATATTCCTATAGGAAGATACACTGAATTTCAAGACAAACAACAATTTAAGGACAAACAAAAAACAATGGAATTTTAAAACAACAGAAGAATAAGATCATCATTTGACAATGAATACCTTTTTACAGTAACATATGGAAAGATTGAAAAATATAGAATCTCAGACCTGGAAAGATACTCAAATATGAACTAATATAACTCATATCTGATTTTTTAAAATCCCCTTCACAAAATATAAATGGCTCTCTAGTCTTCTGATTGTAAGCCTTCAATAAAAGGGAAATTCTTTCCCTGTTGATTGCTTTAATAGTTCAGAAATTTCATTTCATTTTGTTCATCTCATCCAGCCAAAATTTGTCTTTCTTCCACTTCTACCAATTGTTTCCAATACTGACTAAGCACAATGAGGTAAATCCCTCTTTTATATGATAGACCTTTAAATACTTGAAGATTTCAAACAATTTCTGATCCCTCCTCCCAAATCTTGTCATCTCCCAAGTCCTTCAAATCTAAAGTATATGGTCTGATTTCAAGACTCTTCTCTACTTTATCTTCCTTGGGATTATTTCATTTTTGGCTTTATCCCCAGGCTCTACTGGTGTTGCTACATAGTAGGTCCTTATGGCACAAACATATCGATAATGCCCTGTTACAATTACTATCTTGTTTTATACCTTGAGACAATATAATGTCTCCTAAGATACTGATAATTCTCTGCTCTGAAGGTTTAGGGTGTTTATTACCATCTGAAAATGATAAGTTTAATCATTATTTCTCTAAAGCCCAGGTAAGATAATGTTTACCATTAAGGCAGGAGTTCATATCCCTGTGTAAATTTACATTCATATTTATTTCTATTTAACACTGGCTTTCTTTGAGGTTGAAATGAAAGTCTGTTTACTAGAATTGTTTGGGTAAGAAAAAGATGCATTATACTAGGAGCTGGGTTACATTGGTGAGGCCAGCTTGATGAGCCCTGAGCAGGGAAAAGATATTAATGATGGTCTTTGGCCAAATAAATATATCAGAGCGGAAGATTCAGGCTGACCCCTCTAGTATCCTCGCCTACTGAGGGTATATAGAAGCCTGAGACAGAGACAAAGATAGGCAGAGACAGAGGGAGAGGGAGAGAGAGAGAGATAGAGACAGAGAGAGGGGGAAGCTGAAACTTGAGGTTTAAAGATACAATAACCCATTGGATAACCAGCATCCACTTAAGTCAGTAAAAGGTACAAGAAGTCAAAGAGTGTATTTGTGTGTGTGTGTGTGTGTGTGTGTGTGTGTGTGTGTGAGAGAGAGAGAGAGAGAGAGAGAGAGAGAGAGAGAGAGAGAGAGAGAGAGAGAGAGAGAGAGAGAAACTGAAGCTTGAGGCTTAAAGATACTTTCTCTCAATAGATACTTTCTTAGAACCATCAAAGGACAAAATAGTCATTTTGAAAAACTTTTGTAAATGGGAATCAAAAGTCTTAGAACAAGGCTGCAAGGTTATATTTATTGAATCCTGAATGTGGACAAGAGGTCTGATAAAACGTGTTGATTTTGCAAAGCTATATCAAAAGTTCACTTAGTTTTCTAAAAAACAGTTGTCCTGGAAAATTTGAGAGAAATAGTCAAGATGGCCAAGAGGAAGCTATTCTTTGAGGCTCAGGGAAAGGATGACAAATTATTTTTTATTTTTGATCTGTCATTTTTCCTTAATACCTCAGCCAAAATTGATGATGCTATTTGACTAGCTCTGAGATCCACAGGCAATTGGAGAGATTTACATTTTTCATTTCTAATTACTTTAACAAGTACTTTCCATTTCCCCTTAAGAACTGGCTTTTTATGGTGCAAAAATAAACCATCATTTAAAAATAACTGTCATTCTGTTAGCATCTACTTTCTTCCTGGAGAAAATCCTAAGAAAAGAGTTTATTTTTGTCCTGTAGGTTTATCTGTAAAGATAAAATTTATTTTTATAATTTTTATAGTGTTCATCAAATGTTTTTATAAAGCATTTGAGTCTGGTTACAAAAAATAGATATATGCTAAGTAAGTTGAAATATTGTATTATACAAGGATTAGCCTAGCTAAATTAACAGAAACTCATTACTAATTCACTTCAATTAAACAGATACTTACTAAACACTTTCTCTATGCAAAATACTGTGCTAGGTGCCAAGAATACCAAGAAAATGAAATAATTCCTCTCCTAAGGGAAGTCAATTTCTTCTGGGTGATATAACTTGTACATGAGTAGCTAAATATGAACTAAGAGGTGATCAGGGAAAATCATTTATATATGGTGACTCCCTGGATAAAGTTTGGGGGAGGCTAGAGATTATATGATGCTGAGGTGAGGGAGGAGTGTGTTATTCAAATGAAGAACTCTTCATATAAAGAACAGGGGAAGAAATGTTGGTAACAGCCTTATTTGACATGAATGAAAAGTATATGAAGGATTTTAATATCAAATGAGATTGGAAAAGAAGGTAGGAAGGTTTAAAATGCCAGAGTAGGCATTTGTATGTTATCTGAGAGGCAAAAGATTTTTCAGTAGGTTGATCAAATATTTTTAAAAATTTATTCACTTATTTAATTAATTTAGAATGTTTTTCCATAGTTACATGATTCATGTTCTTTCCCCTCCTTCTTCCCTTCTCTCTCCTGGAGTCAATGAGCAGTTCTGCTGGGTTTTACATGTATTGTTGTTCAAAACCTATTTCCATATTATTAATATTTGCAAAAGAATAACCGTTTAAAGTAAAAATCCTCAATCATATACGAATTAAACCATGTGATCAATCATGTGTTTTTCTTCTGTGTTTCTACTCCCAAAGTTCTTTCTTTGGATATGGATAGTGTTCTTTCTCATAAGTCCCTCAGAACTGTCTTGTATAAATTCATTGCTGCTAGTAGAGAAGTCCATTATATTTGATTGTGCCACAGTGTATCAGTCTCTGTATACAATGTTCTCCTGGTTCTGCTCCTTTCATTCTGCTTCAATTCCTGGTGGTCTTTCCAGTTCAACATATACCACAATTTGTTCAGCCATTCCCCAATTGAAGGGCATCCCCTTATTTTCCTTTTTTTTTTGCCATCACAAAGAGCATAGCTATGAATATTCTTGTACAAGTCTTTTTCCTTATTATCTCTTTGGGGTATAAACCTATTCATGCCCCTTGCTCATCTATTAATTGGGGAATGCCTTGATTTTTGTACAATTGATTTAGTTCCTTATATATTTGAGAAATTAGACCTTTGTCAAAGATTTTTGTCA
This sequence comes from Monodelphis domestica, assembly GCF_027887165.1. NCBI lineage: Eukaryota > Metazoa > Chordata > Mammalia > Didelphimorphia > Didelphidae > Monodelphis > Monodelphis domestica. The sequence continues at coordinate 59,552,860 of NC_077234.1, forward strand.
TAAGGATTTTTCCCCAATGTGTTGCTTCCCTTATAATTTTGGATTCATTGGTTTTGTTTGTACAAAACCTTTTTAATTTAATGTGATCAGAATTATTCATTTTGCATTATGTGATATTCTCTGTTTCTAGCTTGATCTTAAATTCTTTTCTTTCCCATAGATCTGACAGGAATACTATTCTATGTTCACCTAATTTACTTATAGTTTTCTTCTTTATATTTAAGTCATTTATCCATTCTGAATTTATCTTGATATAAGATGTAAGATATTGATCTAGACATAATCTCTCCCATAGTATTTTCCAGTTTTCCCAGCAGTTTTTTGTCAAACAATGAGTTCTTATGTGGGATCTTTGGGTTTTTTGTTTTGGGGTTTACCTTGCTGAGGACATTTACCCCAAGTCTATTCCATTGATCTCCACTTCTGTCTCTTAGCCAGTACTATATTGTTTTGATGACCACTGCTTTATAGTATAATTTAAGATCTGGTACTGTTAGACCCCCATCTTTCAATTTTTTTTCATTATTTCCCTTGATATTCTTGATCTTTTGTTCTTCCTAATGAACTTCATTATATATATTTTCTAATTCACTATAAATTTTTTCTTGGTAGTTGGCACTGAATGAGTAAATTAATGTGGGTTGAATTGTCATATTAATTATGTTATCTCATCCTACTCATGAGCAATTAATGTTTTTCCAATTATTTAGATCTAGTTTTAATTAAAATGATCATTTAAAGTCAACATCCCCAATCACATCCCTATGGAACCATGTGAAGTTGATGAAATAATTTTAGGAATGTCATTGGAATAGAAAACAAAGTGGGGGAAAGGAGACAAATGTAGAGGTAATAGCAATATTCCAATAAGAGGTGAAGCCAGCCTAAATAAGAGTGATGGCCTGTGTGAGGGAAAAGAAGATAGATGTGAGAAATGTATAGAGTTAGTAGACTTGGCAAAACTTGGCATATGCAGTTGCTATGATAATTAGGGAGAAAGAAGAGTGGAAGATGGCTCCACAATTGTGAAACTAAGGTGATTAGAAGGAAGGTTATGCTATGAACAAAAATGATATGAAGTTTGGCCACCAGGCAATAAAATTTTGGTCCTGTGATTACATAAAGCCATCTATTAAGGCATGAAGTGGTTTGGGGCTCTTTCCATGGAAACAGTATGATGCTAAGGACACAATTCAAGGACAGGCCTTGGAGAAACACTCACAAGGGATGAGGAAGAGCAAGTGATGGAGATAGAAGAGTAATTGAAGACATAGTAGAAGAGCAGAGATGTTTTGAAGTCTCAAAGAAATGTTTTTATTGTCCTACTTCCCTAAAAACTTCTGCTCTATATTAATTTACTTTTCATATTCCCTTCATGTGACTATTCCCCATTGGTCTGTCTTTGGTGTGATCTTTTCCATGCATATATAGGTAGATAGATATGGGAAAATGCTTTATATAATATTTCCTTCTTTTTATTCCCACTTTTATCACCATAGTATAAGATCTGATTATCAGCCAAAATAAATTATGCCCTCTTAATACATCTTAATTGTAAGTTCTTCATTCTCTCCCCCTTTCTTTTCCTCCACTTCTTTCATAGTCTTTCCTCTATATATATCTGGTCATAATATTCAAAAATATCCACTGCTTCTCGATTCCCTACTGAACATAATTTGAACTTTTTATCCTGACATTCAAAACTCTACATCATCTAGAAGCAACCTATGTTTCAGGCTTATCTTCCAGTATTTGCTTCCAGAATATAGGCAACTATGGGTATGCAAGGTACTGCACTAATATCTTTGGAATAAGAGAAAGGCAAAAATAGTTCCTGCCTACAATAGGTTCGTATTCTAAACTTTGGGTTTTTTGATTTTCATTGATAGGCCAATTTCTTATGAATATTTGTGGATGTCATCTAGGAAGTTTATATATTCCCAGGGCCATAGAATCCAATCAACCTATACAGCATATTATTTTATTCTGATATACCCTGTGTTTTCTTCCTCAATATTCTCTACAACTGGTATATTCTCTTTCTTCTTTTTTACATTTTAATATCCTTTAAAGTAAAACCCAAATTGGGCATGTAATCCATATATAGTTAATGATTTTAACCTTTCTCATAAAGGATTTTCTCAGATTTATTTCATATTTATGTATAATAATTTGTTATATACATATAAATATTTATTATGTGTCACATATCTTAATTACATTTTTATTTATCATTATGCATTATATTTATCTACATTTATGTCTTATCTCTATCCCAGACTATGAGCCATATGAGTACAAGGACTGTATATTGTTTAAGATTTCTGCCTTTCCTAGTATTACTGTGTTCATCATTCAGAAGGTACTTAAGGAGGCAGCTAGGTGGCTCAGAGGATTGAGTCTGGCATATGGATGGGAGGTCATGGGTTTAAATCTGGCCTCAGGTACTTCTGATCTTTATCACCCTGGGCAAATCACTTACCTCCCATTACGCAGTCCTTACCTCTCTTCTTGGAACCAAAACACAGTATTGATTCTAAGATGGAAGGTAAGGTAAAGGTGAAAAGAAGTGCTTAATAAGTATATGTTCCGTTAATGAATTAATATCAAAATATATTATTTTGTTTAGGGAGGGGAAAAGTCTATTTTCCTTTTTTTCAGTTCAAATAAAGAAATCATGAATTTGAGTTAAAAAAGGTCTTTGAGATGATCAATTCCAATACTCCCTTCTCTCTTTTGGGGATTTCATTCATATAGGCAATTCTTGTGAAATCTCCTTCCACTAATTCATATTGGCAACTCATCTCCAATTTAATTTACCTGGAACATTGACAGATTGAGTTACTTTGCCCTGGTCATACAGCTAATATGTGATACAGGAAGGACATAAACCCACATTTCATGGCTCTAGAATAAGCCCTCTATCCACTATAACATGGTGTCTTCTTAATTCAAACCATATCTGATCAGTAATCCTCAATAACAAAATACTCATTTATCCTCCACTCAAAACCTGCCAAAGGGAGAGAAACCACTCTCTCCTAAGTGAGGACATTTCTCTTTTTTAGAGCTCTGTTAGGTAGTGTTGCCCCATGTCAAGCCTAAATCTACCTTGCTTCATTTTGACCCATTGCTCCTAGCTCCATCCTCATGGATCAAATCAAACAAAAGTGTTCCTTCTTTCATATGGTAGCCATTTACATGCTTGAACATGGTCGTTTTGCCTCATATAAGATTTCTTTAGGCCAAATTCCAATTTATTCAACTGTTTCCTCATACAGTATGATCTCCATTTTCCTTCTCATCATGTTTGCCAGCTTATGGCCATATTCCAGTTCATTAATAATAATTAATAGGAATCTTAAATGTTATCCTCTAAATTAAACAATATCTCAGATATGGTTGGTCCAGAGATGAATAGAGTGAGACTAAAACTTTCTTTAGTGAGTATCCTAAGAAAATTCCACAAAGAAGAGGAGCTCCCATGGAAAATTATGCCTTCCAAGTGCTTATTTTTGCCTATGATAATGTGCTACTTGAAGCAAGCCCTGTGGATGCAATAAAACTTCCTAAATAATATCTACCAAAAAAAATTTGACTTACCTATGTACACAAGAAAAACAAAAATTGAAATATAGGCATCTTGAGGATCTATTTTTGCCTTTCTTTGTACCCCTCTATCAGCATCTTACCTGATATAAATAATAAGCCATTGATAAAGACCTCATAGATTGAACAAAAATTGCCTAATTCCTAGACCGTCAAACTGGTCTATTGATCTAGATATCTTGGACAGATATTTAGCTAGCTTGATAATTTAATAGGAAAAAGTTAGCCAGGATGAATTTTCTTTGGGAAACTGAAGTGCTTTCAATGAAGTTAAATATCCCTATGAAACTAAATCTGGCTTCTTCATAATATTATTCATGGTGATGTTGCATGTTGTAGTCATATAATTGCAAAGAATCAAAATGGTGGGTAATTCATGGAATAATGGATAGGCATATGGTGGTCATAAAAAAACTAAAGAATATTATCAAATATTTAATTCAGAAGTGGTATAAAAGGGGTCATATGGAGATGCATGATTGGAAGAGAATTTAAGATAAAGGACTAAGAGTTAAGGATAACAGCTGTTTAGCCCAAGTATTAAATGGGTACCCACAGTGTTAAAAATTAATGAGAGGTCTCCAGTACTCTGGATAAACCCCCCCCTTTATAAGATTTATGAGACAACAAGGACAAGAAATGTATGGAATAAGAAGAAAGATAAAGTTCTGAATCGTTACAGGAATCATCATTAAAGTACTGGAGAAGAAGAAACATTATCTTATTAGATTCAGCCCACAATTCTTGCCCCTTGGGGATCTTTTTGTAACTTTTCTTATACTGTATCTTGGACAGCTAATATCATATGGCTTGTCCATTAGGCAGCAGAGCACTGAATCAGTCAGAGGGACTGGCTTCACTTGAAGTTAATTAAAGTCACAGAACTTGGCTTTAAATTTTTACTCTGCTGATCACTGTTTGGATTTGGCCAAGACATTTTAGTTTTCTTATCCACCAGTTATAGGATTGTACTGGTAAATGTTTAATAACCATCTCTGGGGTGGGGGGAGTGTATTGACGTACTTTTAAGGTTAATCTGCACTATTCACATCAGTCATTAATTTCTTAAATCTAGAAATCGGCAAAACAATGAATTCAACCCTAATTTGTAGGATTTGCTGCTTTCTGAGGTGTAATTGCTCATATAAAAATTTTAATAATCTGTTCTCATGAGCCAGTGAGCTAATTGAGAGCTGACTTAAACACACCTCCATGTGTGGACCATGTGTTTAGAACTGAAAAAGAAAAAAGAAAACATGACATTTTTAGTCATCTTTAAAAATGTTGTTCTCAAGGCAGCGAGGTAGTCTAGTGCCAGGACTGGAAGATCTGGATTCAAATCCAAACTCAGACACTTCCTAGTTGAGTGATCTGGGAAAATCACTTAACCCTGATTGCTAGCCCTTGCTACACTTCTGTCTTAGAACTGATACAGAAACAGAAGGAAAGGGTTTAAAACAAAATGTAATTCTCTTATTTTTAAAGTATGTTTTGATGTGGAAAAAATTGTAATTAGCTTTTATTAAGATGAAAGGATAATCCATGATTTTTTCAGTCTTTTGTAATCTCTATCCTATCTGATCCAGCTTTTAAAGATGATGGCTACTCAAATGCTTTCAAAAACGTGTCACCTCAGAGGCAGCTAGGTGACCAGACCTAGGGATAGGAGATCCCCCGTTCTGTAAAAATGGACTTGAATCCAGGACTTCAATCCCCAGAAGTCCTTGCTCCACTTCCCCAGAATGCTTTGTAATATCACTGAATTCTCACCTGGACCAAGATCGAGAGGGGGTATTTAACCTGATTGGAAAGGCTTTTGTGGTCTTTTTCCTGTTTCCACTTGCAAGCAGCTGCGGCTCTTTTCATAATGTAGGTGAGGTTATCTACGCCCCTGGGCCTAGACACGTGCTTTCTTATCCTATATTTTCTTTAATCCTTAATCTTCAATAAACCTCTAAAAATATAATACTCCTTGCAGAGAGAAACTAATTTCTACCAGCCTCAGCTTCCCCAAAATTTTAATCTTAACAGTTCAGACACTTCCAAGTTGTGTGACCCTGGACAAATCACTCAAATCCCATTGACTAGACCTTACTTTACTGTGATATAATCCCAGTTGTGAATTCTGACTCAATGGGTATGAATAATTTAGTAAACTCTTTTTTTATGATTTTAAATTGTTTCCCAGAATAGTTGAACCAATTCAGTGTCCCCAGGGTTAGGGTTAGGGTTAGGGTTAGTGAATTTCATGACTTGCTTGCTAAAACTCCTCCAACCATGAGTTTTTCTATTTTTCAGTGTCTGTTACATTTGTGAGGTTTTTTTTTTTAATTACATATAATTGGGAAATATTTAACAAAATAAATAAAATATATTGGAAAAATAATTTCAAAGGATTTTTAGATCTTATGAACTTTTCTTCTTCTTATGCCTTTGAAAGATCCTACTTTTGTCCTTTATTCGTTTGATTTTTTATATTTAAATTATTTAAATTAAATTATTAAATTATTAATAACTTTTACTGGAATTCTATTATGTTCTGCTCTGTCTCAACAATAAGACTATAGACCCTTTGGGGTCAGAGATAACATTTTGTATCTTGTTTAGCTTCCCAGAGCTTAACTCAGTGTTCTGTATGTTATAGATTCCACCAAAAAAAATGTTAATAATAAAGATGACAGTCTAATGGAAAATTGGACTAGTCTAGGTTCTAGATATCATTCTATTGATCATTATCTTTGTGATAATCAGCAAGTCTTTTCCACGTTAGGCTTCCATTTTCATAAAGCTAAAAAAAGAGGTTTGGATTAGCTGAGTCATAGACTATTAGAGCTAAAAGGGAACGAGGTGTAATAGAGTAGCTCTCAAATTTTTTTGGTCTCAAAATCGACCACTTTGTACTCTTAAAGGTCCCAAAGATCTTTGGTTAATATGGATTAAAACTACCAATGCTTGTCATATTAGAATTAAAATGGATTATTTTTATATAAATTATATATGTAAATATATAAAAGATAAATTATAAATTTTATTATATAAATAAATACTTATTCATTCACTTAGAATAACAATAATAAACATGTTAGTATAAATATTTATGAAAATAACTATTTTCAAAATCAAAAAATGGAAGAGTAGCATTGTTTTGCATACTTTTACAAATCTCTTTAATGTCTGGCTTAATAGAAGACAAATTGGTTTCCAAATATGCTTCTGCATTCAATCTGTTATGGTGTTATTTTGATTGAAATATATATAAATATATATACCTTATTCAGATATGTATTTAACTGTTTGATGTGTTGGGCATGTTAAGTATATAAATCTATAGATCAGTTGTTAGTCTGTATTGACTAGAATTTCACAATGCCAATGACATCACAGGTCCAATAAAAATATAAAAGAGGAAACTCAAGCCCACATTTGAACTTTATTCTTTGATCCCTAGACCATTGTACCTTTTCCACTGCCTATAGTAATCTATTGGGTTTTAGCAGTTTCTTTTATTTTTTTTTCTTAAACCCTTACATTTAGTCTTAGAATCCATATGATGAATTGGCTCCAAGGCAGAAGAACAGTAGGGGGTTGGCAATGGAGGTTAAATGACTTGCCTAGGGTCATACAAGTAGGAAGTGTCTGAAACCAGGACCTCCCATTTCTGTATCTGTCTCTCAATCCACTGAATCACCTTAGCTACCCTAGTTCTACCCATTCTAACAGATAGCATAACAGATAATATGCCAGTCTTGGAGTGAGGAAGACCTGAGTTCAAATCCTGATTTAGATACTGTCTAGCTGCTTGACCTTGAGCAAGTTACCTAAGAATTATCTATCTCCGCTTTCCTGTTTGAATTCAAATTCTGTTTGCCAATTGCCCATTTGCAAAATAGAAATAATAATTACAACTCCTTTCCAGAATTGTGAGGATATAATGAGAGAATGAGTGTTTTGAAAACCTTAGAATGCTATACTAATGTTACCTATTGTTATTTTATTCTTTCTGTTCATAATAGATTTATTAAGTGGTAGCTACATGGATCTCTGGTCTTGTAATTAGGGAATGCATTTATGACATGTAAAGTGTTCAGTGAATTAAAGCTATACCTTCTCATCTTTCAAAAGATTCTTCTGTAAGACCTGCAGGATTAATTTAATTCCCTTGTCAGAAACTTGGCAATTTGCTAAGGTGTTATCTGCATGCTTTGTGGTCAAAATGAGAACATTCTTTTCTTTTCTAATTTTCTTTTTATTATCATGCAAAACACACTTCCATATTGGTCATTGTTATAAGAGCAGATTCGCACACAACCAAAACCCCCAATTAAAACTGTAAAAACATGGATATGAGAGATAGTTTGCTTTGATCCATATCCATCCAACTCCAACAGTTCTTTCTCTGGAGGTCCATAGCATTCCCCATCGTAAGTCTTTCGGGATAATCCCAGATCGTTACATTGCTGAGAATAGCCAACTTGTCACAATTGATCACTGTACAAAATTATTGTTACTGTATACAACAGAACATTCTTTTCTTACCAGAATTTAAGAGGAGAATATTGTGAGGAGGGGAACACAACTAAAATTCTTGAATTGTCCTATCACTAGAAGCCTCCCACCACCCTTAATATTTCAAGATATAGAATGGCAAAGCCAAAGAAATAGGAAGCCTATTGACAGCCTACAATAAAACAATTATTCCAAATTATTTTGCATATTTGCTTTTAACTTGGAGTAGGACAAGACACTTGCTGTTCCTGAAAAAGGAGCCTGAACTCACCTACCAAGCACTGGGAGCTGGAATAAAGGACTTCAGTGGATTCAGATCAAGAGCATTTTACAAATGGATGGCTGAGGAACATTTGAGGAAAACTAAAGGCTATTAGCAGAATTAATTCTCCAGCAAGCACTGGCCAAGCAGCCCTGGCTCTATGGTGCCTGCAGCTGCCTTATATCTAATGCTTCATCAATCTGCTGAGAAATTAGCAGGGCTTACTTGATTTACTTTTTAATTTTCAGTGCCAAATATATATATTTTTTTATTTTGAAAGCTTTATTGCCTTGGTAGGAGTGAAAAGATGGGCTGATGCCTAGGGAATCCCAATGAACTGTGGTTTTTCCTTTCATTGACACTTTTAAAACTTCCATTGGCTGGGTGGAGGGCTTTTAGTGTCTCCACAACCCTAAGGTATAGATCTGAGATGATGGTACTTTGCCTGAATAGTCACTGAAACTACTGCTCTAACTTCCTGGGAGATTTATGATAACTGTGTACTATGGTATGTGAATACCACATAATAATAATTGTTAATAATTATAATAGCTAGCATTTATATAGGGCATTAAGATTTGCAAAATAATTTACAAATATCCTTTCAATCTTCACAACAAACCTGTGAAACCTATAGGTGCTATTATTACCCCTATTTTACAGATGAGGAAATTGAGACTGAAAAAGTTTAAGAAACTGTGAATGTTAAAAACTGTAAATGCCAAAACTGTAAAGGTTTTGGCCAAACTGTAAAGGATAGTTTTTAGTGTCTTGACTTAAAATCTAAAATAAGTGGTCACCATGGGAAAATTCCCAAATATGAAAATACCCAAGTCAGCTGGGATTTATGGAGGTTTTAATTAATATAAATGAAGGAATTAAGGGAAGGAGAGAGAGAATAGCCTAGCAGTAGAAAAGGGCCTAGGCCAAAATGGCCTAGGCCTGAGCCTAAGGGAGAGCGAGTCAGTCTTTATCACTCACCACAAGATCATCTTCAAGCTGGGTTCTTTCCCTCCAAACTGAAATCCTCTCCAAACTGAATTCAATTGCAGACTCCATTCAAATGTCCCTCACTTCAACTCCAAACTCCGACTAACTCCAACCAACTTCCAACCCAAAACTGAATTACCTGAACTGAATTCTCCTTTTAAAGACATTTTCTCTTATGTCACCTCCCCTAAATTTTCACATCTACCAATCACAGTAGATGCTTTTTCCCAGGACTGCCCATTCTTAGTTCTCATCTTCTTTTGTTCTCACCTCCTCTGGTTAGATTACATCCTGTGAGTACTTCACACCTCTTTTGTTAAGCTTGCCTTTTGTAAGTTGCTTGACCTTTTAGTGATTAATTTAACCTTCATATGTACTTAGCACCCTTTTGTATTAGATGTAAAAATAGACCTAGCTTAAGATTCTAGCTTTACTATAAGGTATGAGTTAGGGACTTTTCGATGTTCATTCAGGAGTTCACAACTTTATCTTCCCCTAAGGCACTGTCTGGGTAGGGTGGAGTAATTTCCAAGTTCACATAACTTACCGGGAGTCCCACAGATAGTTAACATCTGAGACTGGATTTGAACCCAGGTCCTAATACCCTAAATCCTATGCCACCTAGCTGCATTTCCTGAACCGATAAAAATAATAGAATGATGAATGATAGCAATGATACAGGTAATGATGAACTTATTTTTTTGTGAGTTCTGGATACCCATGAAAGTCAGCATGCCATACCTGGTAGTTTATTGAACGAGGAGTCTGAAAGACCTGAGTTTAATCCTGCTCTTAAAACTCCTTAAATGTATAATAATGAATAAGCAACATCTTAGTCTTGCTTTATCTGTAAAATGAAAATAATAATTCATGTAGAATCTAAATCAAAGGATTTATGTTCAAATGAGATAAAGCTCTTTGAAATTTTAAAATGTCATGTAAATGTCCTTTGCCATTAGTGTAATACTCTATACAGTAGGCACTTCTTTAACATTTGTGGATTTTTGAAAGGTGACAGATACTCAGTGATTGTGGATTTATTATTATTTAGATCATTGGTCAACTTAGAGAACCTGGAAAAAATTTTGTATTGAGACTCAACTGAATTCTTAAAGACAAAATCCACCTTTTTGGCTTCCCTCAGCAAGGAGTTCAGCATAATATGATTAGAGGTCTTTTAGAGATGTGTCTTCACTGGAAAATGTGAAAATAAAAAAGATCTGGTAGTAACTGAAATCATTTTATGCTGCCATCATGCTGGGTTTGAAATTGTCAGGTTATAGTGAAATTCATTACCCATATTCTACATATGTCTTCAATGAAAATGAGAAACATTGACCTGCCAGGAGCAGTGTGACATTCTTGTTAAGTATAAACCATTCTAGGTGACTTTTCTACCTGGGAGTCATCAAACAAATCTTAATAAAATCTTCCATTAAATTAGATGTTGCACTGTCTCTTCAAGGGTGAATTCAATTACTTAAACTCCTACATTGTTATTTTGTTGTTGTTATATCCATTTTTAGCCTTTTCTAAGCCTCTTAAGCAGTATGGCAACTTTATTTTTTAACCAGAAAGTAGAAATTTGAAATGCATTTAATTATTTACATATACATTGGGTTTTTTTCACCTGTAGATATATTTGGGTGATTAAGCAACTTAAGAAACAATATCTTATTTCATCCTTTAAGTCACTAAAGTTGTTCATAAAACCTATACAATCTAGGAGATAGGAACTCAGGGCTAAAAGAATACAAGAGGGGGAAGCTAGGGATTGATGAGACCTTGTATCCTGTAATAGAGGGTATTTTTCAGTTGGTAAAGAATCAGAGAGGGACAATAGGGTGCTCTCCCCCTCATGACAGGGTAAAGGAGGTGTCTGTGTTGTTAAAGTTGACCCAAAGGAGAAAGAAGGTGAGTCTGTTTTGTTTTCCCCTTCAACCTTCCTCAACTATGGCCCCCCAACTAGCCTGCCAGATTATGACCCTCTATCACTGTGTTGCTGTTCAGCAAACCCCTCTTCTAAGTAAAGAGAGGTCACTTCACTCCCAGCTCAGTTTGAGATGTCCCTCACTCAGTCTTCAGCCAGTTAATAATAGAATCACAAGTTTATTCTACTGAGGTAATAAAACAAGGTGGAGTGAGGGGGAAAGGGTGAGTTAAAGGAAAGGAAAGAAGAAAAGAGGGGTTGCTAGCTGTTTAAACCCCTTTCTCCCAAAGCTGTGGTGGCTTGAGCTCAAAAGCCTCAAACCCCTGAGGGGCTCAAGGTGATGAACCCTGACTTTTAGCTCTTCCCAGCAGAAGCCTCAGTTCAGGAGAGGAGACTGTGATTTCTTCTTCTTTCTCAATCTCTGTCCACTTGTTGGAGGTTTTGGGGGTATAGGTAGGGAAAAGGGAGGTTTCTTGGGATCTGGACCCAGTCAAAGACTGTACCTTCTCCCTAGCTGTCTCAAAGCCAAAGATAGGGGCTCCAACTGTTTTCCTCTGAATTCTCTCTCTCAGAATTCCAAGATGGCTCTGACCATCCCCCACTGCTGCAGCTGTGATCTTTGTAGCCATTCCAGGCTATTTCCATGTCCAAAAAGTCCCTGGATTTCCTCCTCGCACACAATCCCTGGTAACAGAACAAATTGGAGGGCTGAATGTCAACCCAAGTATGATCTTCAGTTTTTCACCCAAGATTTCACCAAATATGGTGAAGGTTTTCAAGTCCATGCTATATAAGAATCTGTTATTTAAAAAAAAATCAAATATTTCTAGGCTAGAAAAATGAAGAAATCTGGACAAGATCGCTGCTTTCAATGGTCAAAGGGCTATCACGTGGAAGAGAGATTAGACTTGTCTTTCATGATTCCAGAAGCATAACTAAGACAAAAGGTTAAAAGGAGCAAACAGGCTAATTTAGATTTGGGTCCTCTTGGGAAGGTTTGGAGACTTTCAAATGAAGGCAGGATACCCACCTCTCAGCCATGTATAGAGTACATTCTTTTTTGATAGAGGTTGGCAACAGAGAGATGAATTCTAAATTCCCTTTCAACTGAGATTCATTGGTTTGTAATTCTAGTAAGCTATCAGGTGTCTATGATGTTGGTTAGATTTAAATTGTCTAAGAAGATACCTGGAAGTGTAATAAAGAGGGGGGGGATTGGCTTTAGGTTTACAGAAAAGCAGATCTAGAAGGGAAATCAGGGGACATATCATCTAATTAATGCCTGAAATTCATGCCCCTTTCCATCTTGTTTTTGCTTAATGACATCAAGTGAGAGTGAAGGGTGGCATTCTCAATTAAGGGGGCCCATTGTACCTCTAGCTAGCTCAGTTGTTATCAAGGAGGTTACATTTGCTTCTTTTTAACTTCTATCCATCATCCCTGGCTCTTCTCCCTGGGACCATGAAAAAAAAATGTCTAATCCTTCTTTGATTCTTTAATATGATTGACTGCTCTCTCCTCATTCTTATCTTCTCTAGGCTAAAAATCCACATTTCATTCAAATGGTGCTCATCTATCAAGACCCCAGCTTAAGATCCCCTGCCTTAGAGTAAGGTGGCAAGAGCCAGAAAAAAATACAGCATAAGAATGCAGTCAGGGCTTTCTTAGAAAGGCCATGTGATCATAGATTCAATCTTTCCTGGAACCTTGATCAATTCAAGGGTGAATGATACCAGATACTCATTAAGGGCAGAGAAACTCAGGCATATTTCACCATACCTTTTTGCTGTCTGGCTTTGTGACAAGTCACTTAACTGAGGGTAGCTCACTCTCTAGTCCTTTCTCTTTCATTCAGTGTCCATTATTTTCCCTTTAAAATATGTGATTGCACAAGCTCTTTCCATGTGAAAGAATTCTTCTTCCTTAAATAAAACAGAAATAAATTATATTTTTTCTCAAAAAATAAAGAAGCAAAATAAAATCATTTAACTTCTCTAATCTTTAGTTTCCTCATCTGCAAATTAAAAGGAAGAGGATAGAAAGATTAGAGAAATAGGAATGAGTGAGATAACAAAAAACTTTATATACTAAGGCAAGAACATTCTATTTGAACCTGGCAGTAATAGTGCATTTATTGAGTTGAGGCAGGAAGGAGAGACAAACTCAGACTCAGATTCTAGGAAAATCCTATTAGCAGTTCAATGGAAGATAGATGACAGTAGGGATAGTAAAGAAGTAGCAAAACAAATTTAGTAGGTTAGTATAATGTACTAACAGGTGATGAGGGCCTGAATTAGAGTGATGGCTATGTGAATGGAGAGAGGAGATGCATGTCAGAAATATTCTAAAGACAGAAATGGCAAGATTTGGCAATCAGATAGATATGTAAGGGTGAGTGACAGTTAAGGATGACATGGCAGCTATAAACCTAAGTGACTAGAAGGATGGCTGTACCCTTGATTGTAATGAAGAAGTTGGGAACTGGAAGGGGGAGTGGGAGTTTGAGATAGTTAGGGAATACCAAGTTTGATAGATGCTTGATAATGTGGGATTGGAACTGAAGACAGAGACTCCAGCTGAATATAAACATATGGAAATGACCTATATATAGATGATAGCTAATGGGAACGGATAGGCTCGCCAATTGAAAGCATTCAGAGAAAACTCAGGATAAAAACTTGAGAGAAGGAGGGGATAGCAACATTTAGGGGGTGTAATATGAATTAAGATACAGCAAAAAAGACTGAGGAACAGTCACACTGGAGAATGAAGAGAGAACAATATCACAAAAACCAGATAGTATACAAGAGGAAAAGATGATTGTGTCAAAGGCTATAGTGAGGTCAAGGAGGATGAAGATTGAGCAAATGCCAATATCAATTAATCATATCAGGCAATTAAAAGATTATTGGTTACTTTGCAAAGTAGTTTCAGTTAAATAATGAGAATGTAGCAAATTTATAAGAGAGTAAAAAGAGAAAAAGTAGAGGTACCAGTTATAGACCCTCCTTTTCCCCCAATGAGTTTATGTGAGAAGTGGGAGAGAAATATAAGACAATAGCTAGTAGTGAAGATATGATAAAGTAAGTTTTTTTTAACTTTTTTTTTGTTTGTTTTAGATTGAAGATGGCATGAGCATATTTGTAGGCAACAAGGAAGGACCTGGATTTAGGGAGAAAGTAAAGATGAGAGATGAAAAGGGAATGATAGTAACAGCAGTAATTTGGGAAAAAAATGGCTACAGAAATAATTCAGGGTTAATGAAGAGGGTTTAGCTTTGGTAAGAAAAAGCATCACCTGGAAAAAAGGAGCAGGTAGGTAGGTAAGTGATGATGTTAGAGGAATGTATGAGGAGAAGGAAATGGTAAAGTGTAAAGGATTTATTAAGTGACCTCAGTGTTTTCAGAGGAAAATAAAGCAAGGACCTCAGATGAGAAGGGTTTAGAGAGGAGGTACTATGGAAAATTTGAGAGATGAGAATTGCCTGGCTGCAGTTCAGATGAAATAAAATAAACTCTAGTGAAATCAATCAGTATGGTTTTGTGATTTCCTCCAACTCTATTTAGCCACAAAGGAGAAATATGGTACATGTAATCCAAAGTATAAGATTGGCAAGACATGATCTGTGATAAAAGAAGGGAGAAAATTATTTGAGAGCAGAGAACACTGTCTGTACATTTGAACTGGTTTACCAAGGTCCAAGTTTGAAAAGGGGGGAGAATAACCTTTGCAAGGTTGATGACTTGCCATGAGTACTAAGGGACGGAGTGATCAGAGAAAATGGTTAGTGGTCACAAGGCAAAGAAAAAAGAATGATAAAAGAGTATCATCAAATAAAGGAGTTGAAATGTTCATGGACATGGAAGTTGAATGTTTGTGGGTGATGGTAGGATCAATATTGCTTAACTATCTCTATGTATAACACAGGCAGAATGGAGGAATAAGAGAACAATTGAGTAGACCAAGAGATTCATGAAATTTGGATGGTTTCAGGAACTTAATTTTCAATCATATGGTGATAACACACACATACATGCATATCTTTCTCTTGGTAATTCTTGAAGACTACATAGATATACAACTATAGAGGGATTGTGATCTTTATTGGTTCAAGGGATATATAAATAAAAAATTAAATCCTTGTAAATGACCTTGTCTCTATTTCTGCAACATCTTTTGCATACTTTCCCTTCTCAACATTCACACAGCTGCCACCCCAGCCCTGACATTCATCTTACCTAAAGTAATGTAGCGGCTCACTGATTTGTTTCTGTACCTTGGATTTCTCTCTAGTCCCATTCATTCTCTAGATAGCCACCAAAGGGATTTCTTCTAAAAGGCAGGTCTAATTATATTATCCTCCCTTCTCAATAAACCCCTAATTACTTCTATGATTAAGCATAAATGCCTCTTTTTGGCATTTAAAAGCACCATCATAACTTTCCAGCCCTCTTTATGCCTAATCATTGTTGCTCACATATGACACCCCATTTCTCATTTTTATTCCTTTGTATTGGCAGCCTCCCTATCCCCATCCAATGCTATAGGATTCTTTTTCATTACTTCTACCTTTGGGAATCAACGTTTCTCTTCAACACTCAGATCAAATAATATCTTCTTCATGCCCTTTCTTGGTCCCCTTTAGCTTCTAGAACCTTCTTCTTAAAATATCTGCTTTGTGTTTATTTTTTTTTTAAAACAAAAAGAGATTTATTAATTTAGAAAGTAATGTTGAGAGTGGCCAGGAAGATAGCAGGGTAGAACAGTAAGATGGGGAGCAGTTCCTGGGAGGACAGCATGAAAGGAAAGGCTGTTCCTCCATGGGGACAGCACAGATGGAGAGGCTGTCCCTTTGTGTTTATTTTGTATATATTTAGCTATATACATGTTCTCTCCGTGATTGGGATAAAAGATCCTTGATGGGAGAGAAGTTTCATTTTTTGTACTTGAATCTTCAGGGGGAAATTATAGTGCTTGTCACATAGTAGGTATTCAATAAATATAACTTTGACCCTTGAAGCATTGAACTATTAATTCTTTTCTAGATGATATACTATGTGGTTGTGACTCATGAAAGAGCAGGCTCTCTGAAGAGTAAAACTTGTAGAGATTCAAAGGGCAATGAAGAGATAACTACCTAAGGAAGGGTGAGCCAGATTAGGTTAGAAATAGATCCTGATCCATTATAAACTAAAAGAATGTAAACTACTTGAAGCCACCACTTGTAATTTCTGTCTGTCCTTAATATCCATGAAGTAGTGTCATTATTAATTTATATCTAGATAGTGCTTTATGGTTGGTAAAAAAACTTTACATATATTATCTTACAACAACTATATGAAATAGGTGAGATTATTAAGCCCATTTTACAAAAAAGGGAACTAGAAGAAGTTAAATGATTTGCCTAGGGTCATAGTGGTTGGCTAGGTAGCACACTGAAGAGAACTCAGCCTGGAATTATGAAGACCCAAATTCAAATTTAGCCTCATACACTTATTGGTTGACCAACCCCTGACAAATCACTTAACTCTGTTTGCCTCAATTTTTTCATTTATAAAATGAGCTGGGAAAGGAAATGGTAAACCATTTTAGCATTGTGTCCAAGAATATCCTAAATGGGGTCATGAAGACTGAGATATGACTGAACATTAGCAAAGGCTCTCACTGCTAGTAAATATCTGTGGCAGGGTTGGAACTCCATCATTGTGATTGTTTTATTCTTTGCCCTTATATCCCCAAAACTAGGTCAATATTTGGCACATGGTATATATTTTCTAAAAATTTTTATTTATTTATTTAATTAATTTAGAACATTTTTCCATGGCTACATGATTCATATTCTTTATCTCCCCTCCTTCCTTTCCCCTCCCATAGTCAATGAAGCAATTCAACGGGGTTTTATATGTATCAAGAACTATTTCAACATTATTATTATTTGCAGTAGAGTGATCATTTAGAGTCTATGTCCCCAATCATCCCCATCAAATACATGGCATATACTTAATGAATGCTTATCAATAGCTTGATTTACGCAAAGTCAAGCACTCTATCTAATATGCCATGTATAAGCACTTGCCAAGCATTTTGAATTCAATTAATTTTAAGGATTCACTTTAAAACATTAGTGGATGGAACTCAAGAATCATTTATTGAGTTTCTTTATGCTTTTTAATGTTGTAATGCATGAATAGAAATGGCTGATGTTGAATTTTGTTTCTTTTCCAGTTATGTAACAAAAGTAATTTTCCTTTTACATTTCTTAATACTGCCAAAAGATTTCTAATGAAAGATTGATTTTCTTGGCAAATTCCAGAACCTAGAGTTATTTGTTTGTTTTGAATGTTATAGCTTAGAATTGAATTTCTTCTTTACATTTTCTCTTAACGTTTATCCACAAAATATTCCCAGAAGCCTCTGAGTATTATCTGATCATAAACCATCTACTTTCTTTTAACACTGTCCCTTGCTTTGTCAAAATTTCTTGCTTTGGTTTTTCCTATTACTAGGTAACTTGGGATAATAATTTTCAAATGAAATCCTAGCATCATCAGTTTTTTGGATCTGGAAGGTACAAAGGTGATCATCTAGTCAATTTGTCTCATTTCATACTGGAAGAAATTGATAGCCAAAAAAAGTCACTTGTTCAAAGTCACACAACAAGTTAGGGTCAGAATCCAAGTCTAGAGACTTTTGCTCCTGTGTCATTCCCAACTATTTGGCTTTGAATGAGGGCATAACTTTTGGTTTTTATTACAAAAATAATCAAAATAAAAATCTAAACAGTTTTACTTAGACAGACATACCTATTTGTATTAAGAGACACAGTTGCCTTTATTCCAAGAATATCTTTCACAGTCGGCACCAAAACAATAAACACAAAGGACTCTACTCTGAGATCACCTGCTAGGGGATACCATTTCAAAATTCACTATTTTCTGTTCTGTTGCAAGTAAAATTGACCTTGGTTGGAATCTAGCAAAGACCCTTCTCCATACTATCAAAAGACACTCTGGAATCTATCAAGCTTCTTTTAGTAAGGGGATGGAAATCATGCATACAATTCACAACCACAAAGGAAGGCAAGCAGAGTTAACTCGCTGTGCTTTCCATTTTCTATTGCCACATCAGGCCAGCACCAAGGCACTTCATGCAGGCAGCCAATTTTGTTTACTTCTTTGTATTTTAAATCTCCACTTGGAAGTCTATATTCTTTTTTTCTTTAGAAACAGTTACTGTGAATTGAAGAACATACATGAATCCATTTATAGAGCAGGGAATGATCCTAGGGTTTGGAGACAGAAGCATTGGGTTAAAATCCCCACCATACTACTTTCTATATATCCTTGGGCTGACAGTCATTTTACTCTTTCCTAAATTCAATTTCCTCAGGTATTGAATGAGGAAATTAGCTCAAATCTCCAAGATCCTTTTAGCTCTAAATTTATGACCCATATGATTCTATGATAATGCCCCCAATCCAGAAAATGAGTGAATAGTGCTGGTGAAATTTCTTGGCATAAACGTGTTACTTATTTGTGTACGTATTGTATCCCCTCCCATCTTCAGTTGAATATAAGTTAATTTAGGTCAGGGCTGTTTCTGTCTTAGACCAATACATAGTATTGATTCTAAGACAATAAGAGACACCAAAACAAATGTTTACAGAATTTAATTGAACAGAACTGAATTGGTGTTGGTGATATAAAGAAAGCCTGATGGAGGGCTAAAGCAGGCTGTGGTTTCTGGATAATTACAAGCTCTTTTTCAAGACATTGTGCTCATTGGGCTCCCTGGTTGTAATATTTTTATGTTGAACAAAGTTATTACAAGGTAGAAAATTGGGATGATAGAAATGATGTTTGAGGGAAGGAACCTAAAGAATCTGATGAGGAGGCTCAAAGGTACTCCATGACTCTCCATGTCTATCAAATTCCTCTTCTATTATACTAATCTGTGTTCCTCCTTCTATACCCTTATCCAGACTTATCATTTTTCCCCATTAACCCTACCTGGCTTTTCTCATTTCAGTAATTTGGCATCTCAAAAGTGATAATGCATATAAAGACTTTCCATATCTAAGTTGGCAGACTTTTTGGACTTTTGCCCACAAGCCTTTGGGGCAGAGGACTGTGCTAATTAGAAAAGAAATCTAAACATTAACTTTGGGATGACCCTTTTTGGCCCTATGGTTTAGGGTAGTCCCCAAATATTCCCCTATATCTTTCAGTAGGAGAGGTTTTAGAATAAAAACCTAGAATAGAGAAACTTAAAGGAGATCATAGCTACTGATTCTATTTTTTTCTGGACTTTAATGTGTGGTATAAGCATTGTGATTACTGCTGTGACAAGATGTTAGGTTCTAGTTCCAGGAATCTTTTCTGCTGTCTGCAAAACTTTGGAGAGCTTTCCCAATCAGCTAAAAGTGAAATTTAATATAATGCAATACAATAATATTGATTTGTAGTTTTCTAAGTCAGTATATGGCTCACAGGGATGTGCTTCTTAGTTTGACATTTCTGAGCTAGATCATGATGGTAGAATGAATCCCTGGTAGATGGAGTGAGCAGGAATCTTCTCCAACAAGCTGGGTTCTCATAAAGAACAACTGTGCTATAAGCATCAATGTTATTATGGTGCTGAGATTCCCAGTACACTCAAAAGTGTTAGCAAGGTTTTCTATTTCCTTTCATGAGTGACTAAACAATCATCATGCTTGTTGGGAAGTAAGAAGAACTATTTGGGAGCTGGTAAAATTGCCAGTAAACACCTGAAGGGAAGGGAAAGACATGGACTCACCACAGGGAAGTGGGCAAGTGGTTTGCTGTTAAAATCTGATAGGAAGGCTATCTAAAGTATTGAGATGAAGATTTTCCTTCTGATTTATTTTGCTATGCCATTGAGTTAAATTGCTTTCCTTTGTTTTAGTAATAATTGCTTTAACTAGTAAAAAGACATTTGATGAAGGATCATGAGTTGTGTGCTTGAGTGGGTGCAGACCCAAAGCCCAAAGCATGTCCATAATCTTAAATGCCTTTGTTTTTTAAGGAGGTAGGGAATATCTCTGTCTCTCACTATTTTTTCAACATTCTGTGTATTTCCCACCCCCATCTCTCTCTCTCTCTCTCTCTCTCTCTCTCTCTCTCTCTCTCTCTCTCTCTCTCTCTCTCTCTCTCTCTCTCTCTCTCTCTCTTTCTCTCTTTACATATATATGTTTACGTGTGTGTAAAAATAGATACCCAAATATGTATATCTCATAGCATATAGTATATTTTTCTTTTTGGCACTTCACTAACAGTAAGGCTAGTTCCGTGACTAGAGAGAAAGCAGAGAGGGTAGTTTGAAACAGAATCACACCATGAACAAGGTAATATCCACAGCTAAGTAGAGTTGAAAAATCAGAAGCAGTAGGCAGGCAATGTCTGGAAAAATTGCCAGTTCAAACAAGTAACTTAACAAAGTCACAGACTTTGTAGTGAAAGGTTATTTCGGACATGAGAACAGTAAGTTGGTATCAAGTACATAACAAACTACTAAAGTCTACAAAAAGTTCTTGCAACTGTATCTCAATAACTCACTTATTCTAATGGTTTTTATTCCCACCCTTTATATTCCTACCCCCTAAATTCCCTTTAGTTTCAGAGCTTTCACTATCCTGACCCATTCTTATCTACATGATGACTCTAAGCAGTGTCATAAAGATGGTATTCTATGCCTTTTCCCCCTAAATGCTCTGCCTTTTGTCTCCCTTACAGAATAATATCCTCAACAGCAGAGACTATTTTCTGGATTTCATTTGTGTGTTTTTCACTTCATAATTGTCTTTTCTCAGCCCTTGTCTTTGTTGACCTCTCTATATGTTGACCCCCTCTACCTTTCTAATGGAACTCTTTCTTTGACTGCCATGCTAGTCCATTATCCTTGCTTCCTCTGAATTTTCCATTGTTAGGAGTAAATTTCCCAAGACTATTAAGGGTAAGTTTACAGTTGAGCCTGAATATAAATTTTAGTTGGTCGCCAGGGATTTAAATTTTCAATCCCAATGAAATACTCGTCAGAATGGAATTTTATGATGGTTTATTTACAATAGAAGGAAGGATTTAATAATGAGAGAAAGAGAGGAAAGGTAATTAAAACTGTTCCGGCCTGGGCTGAGGCAGGCAGGAGTTCAGAGGCCTTGGCCGAGGGGCCTCTCCAGAAAGCCAAAGGAAAGGGGATTCAGTCTTATCACTCACCAAGGGAAGCAGTCTGAGGAGCTCCTCCAGGCTGGAGTTCCAGGGTCAACTCCGCCAAAGCTCTCACTCACAGGAAGTGACGCGAAATGCAAAGGCAGTTTTTAAAATCACTTCCTGTGTGTCACATGTGACAATGGTGGCTTATGCTTGGCTTAGGACAGCCTAGGGAGTCAGTCAGTTGTTTCTGATTTGTCACTTGCTAGCACATGCTGGTCATAGGCCTTCCTCCCTGACAATCCTTATGTGAGGGTGTATACATTCCTGGTTGCTAGAATTCTAAAGATTAAGCAGGGTGGAGTAAACTAAAATTCACACTTTACCTGTTTCTTTCATTGAATCCCTATTCTCTCATTCTCTGAAGGTGGCAGTTCCTTATGGACCTGTCCTTGACTCTCCTCTCCTCATACCTATTAGTCATCTCCTCTCACATCTTTATCTATTCCTTCTATTTATCTGATTCTGAAATCATCTACCACCTCACAGTCATTATTAAAAAAAAAGAAATTCCTGTGTTTTATTCTTTTTTTAAAATTTAATTTTTACAAATTTTGTCTCTGATTTTCTAAGAATCTCAAGTTCAACATTTCCAAACGCCAGATATTTGTGTTATGTCAATCAAACTCAACAAATTACCAAAATGAGCTCATCTTCCCCCATTACCTCAAACTATATCCTCTTCTTTTTTTTTTTTAAATAAGAGTGGCAGCTTCTCTTCCTTCTTGGAGCATGCAAAGTTACCCTCCCTGGTGACCATATAGAACCTCAGGGTCATTTTTTCCAATCATGTACTACTTATCATCACACTAGTCACTTAAGATTAAAATAATGTAAATGAACTAAAATAATGGGAAAGCCAGTTGAACTCTGATTCAATTCAGTGATGGATCTTAGTGCAGATATTGAAACAAACAGTTCTCTATTCTGTAGAGATAGACAGTCAGACATAGTTGCTTTATCAGTCATTTCTGTTCTTAGAGGGAAATTACTTTGATATGTATGAAAAACAAAAGGCACCAATAATTTTTTTTAATATGAGGAGAAATTATACTATTTTTTTCTTGACAGTATAATAGATCTTTGGACATGGGTAACTACATTTCTGAGTCTCAATTTCTTCATCTATAAGATGGGGATAATAACCTATAGTGCCTACTTTTCAGAATTATTATGAGAAGCAATTGAGATAAGGAATATACAAAGAACCCTGACATGCTCTTACAGAATTATTGCTTTTTTATTGTAGTTAATCATGCATATGTGTCCTTCCCCTATTATATCCTAAACTTCTTGATATCAAGGATGGTATTTTATTCAGCTTTTCATCCTTCAGTCCTTCATTGTTCTTAGCATAGTATTTTGCAAATTGTGGTTGCTCAAATTGAGTATTTTCAATGAAAGAATGAATCTATGTTCAGCCAACCCAAAAGTTTCTTACATGTGTCTTCCCTCTTCCTGTTATTTTGATCTTTCAATTCAGCATTTATTTCACTGGCACAATTTTTTCCCTCTAAGTTAAGATTCTAAAGTTATTTTTGAATGAAATTATGAAAAAATATTCCTTCTTAAGTAAACTTTTCAGAATTTTACCCATGAGATATTTTTTACTGCTTAAACATTAACTTTTCTATCTTAAATAATTTATCATGATTTTGGTATATAAATGTAGGACTTCTATGAATTATGGCTTTAAAAATAATATAGTTAGTTTTGCTTATATTTCTTGACCTATACCTAAATGTCTAAGGTCTACTGTACATAGAAAAACCTAATTTTATTTCATTAAAATATATTATAATTGGGGGCAGCTGGGTAGCTCAGTGGATTGAGAGCCAGACCTAGAGATGGGAGGTCCTAGGTTCAAATCTGGTCTCAGACACTTCCCAGCTGTGTGACCCTGGGCAAGTCACTTGACCCCCATTGCCTAGTCCTTCCCACTCCTGCCTTGGAGTCAATACACGGTATTGACTCCAAGAGAGAAGGTAAGGGTTTTAAAAAATAATAATAATAAATATATTATAATTGAGACTTTTAAATGTTAGAAAGCTCATCAAAATAGTGAATCTTATTGTATATTACTGAGTCATATAGGAGGAAGAAGACTGGATCAAGAGAACTAGATTATTGATTCAATGTTAGCATTGATGTTGGGCAAGTCCTCTCACCTCACTATACTACATTTTTCTCACTTGTAAAATGAGGGCTTGACTAGATCATTCTAAAGTCTCTTTTAGCTCTGACATTCTAATTCTAAATCCTTATGACCTTATCTGGTTGATTAGACTACAAGCTCCTGGAGGATGAGGACTATTTCATTTTTTTGTCTATACATTCCCTTCCTCCATACCCTAATACAGTATACACACCAGGTGATTATTGATTGATTGATGAGAAATAGAAATTTGGTTTAACATCTTTAAATCCCCATTAAGCACATTGCACTCTGTTGAGTGACAGTGAAAAATAAATAGAAAACGTCGAGTCTCTGTCCTATAGAAGCTCATATTCTTATAAGAGAATAAGACATTTATATAAATAAATAATTTATAATTTTTTGCTTGTTCAATTATGTCCAAATTTTTATGATCCAATTTGGGAGTTTTCTAAGCAAACATATTGAAGTGAATTGCCATTTCTTTCTCTAACTCATTTTATCGATGAGGAACTGAGGCAAATAGGGATAAGTGACTTGCCCATGATCACACAATTAGTATCTGAAGCTGAATTTAAATTCAGGAAGATGAATTCCTGATTCAAAACTCAGTGCCCTATCCACTGTGTCACCTAGCTACCCCCAAAATATAATTTGGAACATAATGATACTAATAGGATATAATATGTGTGTGTGTGTGTGTGTGTGTGTGTGTCAGAATAACAATACTAAGTACAGAAACCCATTCTATTCTTAGAATATAATATACTGCTTGGAGTAGTGAATAGAATTCTGGGCTTGAGTTGGGAAGATCTCTGTTCAAACTCTGCTTTTGATCCTCAAAAGCTATATGACTATGAGTTACCTAAATTTCCTTATCTTTAAAATAATGATTTTAATATCTGTAGCATCTAACCCTCAGGGATGTTGGAAGGAACAAGTGAATGAACATATGCAAAATCCTTTGCATACTTGAATGAACTAAATAAATGTCAGGTACAAAAATATCACAATAGCCAAGAGAGGTCAAACGTAAGTAGAACAAAAAGTTTCAAGAGGGAAGGAGTTGTTTCTATGTGGAAGGAGGACTAATAGGCACTAGAACTGGGACTTGAAGGAAACTTAGCACTATAACAGTCTGAGATGGGGTTGGGTAAAGGAGACTATGCCCAAGATGGTAAAATAATAGGCACAACCCAAAGTGCTTTAAAAGATTGCCTGCCCTTTGATCCAGCAATATCACTGCTGGCTTTGTACCCAAAAGAGATAATATTGAAAAATACTTATACAAAAATATCCATAGCCACAATCTTTGTGGTGGTAAAAAAGATGGAAAATGAGATAGTGTCCTTTGATTGGGGAATGGCTGAAGGAATGATGATCAGGAAGTGTTCTATATGAACTGGAAGAACCTCAGTGAACTGATGCAGAGTAAAATGAGCAGAACCAAGAGAACATTATACACAGAAAGTTTTGAAACATTGTGGAATGATCCAATGTAATGAACTTTGCTACTAGTAGTAATGTAATAATCTAGGAGACTCCTGAAGTACTTATGAGAAAGAATGCTATCCACATTAAGAGAAAGAACTATGGGAGCAGAAATGCAGAAGAAAAACATATGACTTATCACTTATCACTTTTATATAGGGTACATGATTTGGGGTTTTGGCTTTAAAAGATTGCTCTATAGCAAAAATAAATAATATGGAAATAGGAAGCATGTGATAACATTTGTGCAACCCAGTGGAATTGTTTGTTAGCTTTGGGAGTGGGGAGGGAAGAGCAGAGGGAAAGAAAATGAATCATATAAACATGGAAAATATTTTTAAAATACATAAACTAAAATTTAAATTAAAAAAAATAGGCACGAATGCCCAGAGGCAGGGGGGAAGCCTTTGGGCAACACCAATAGCCCCATTTGTCTGTGTAAAGAGAGAAATGTGAAATAAAACTGATAAGGTAAATTGGAACCAGACCATAAAGGATGCTAACAAGTATGTATTCTGTTCTGTATCCAACAGGAAGACACTGAAAGATTTGGAGGTGGATGTGAGGATGAAGTTACATTTTTACATTAGGAAGATTACTTTGGCAGTAATACAAGAAACAGGAAGTTATCAGAAAGTTAGAGGTGCAAACAAACATGTTCTAGTTTTTGTGGTGGCAACTGATTGTATATATTTTTAGAATTAGTAAAGAAAAACCTCAGACCTTCCCCTAAAATCGATTATAGTAATGGGCTATATAAGCAAGAAAGCAGTGTACAGGAACTCTTGGCAAGTCTCAGCCTGATAGACTCTCAGAGGTGGCAGAGACTTCAAAGGCCATCTGGTCCAACTTGTATCTGAACAAGGACCTCATGTAAATACAATATCCCCAACAAGTGTTTTCTAGCCTCTGCTTAAAGAACTGCAGTGAAGGTAAGGGCACGCCATGGGAGGAAGCATTCTGTAATTAGAATTTAGCTTTTCACTTCTGAAAATGTGTCAACTCATAAGTTACCAAAGCCACGTGCCAATCTGCCAAGGAGGCAGGATTTTATAGATGTGACTCTCTCCATTAGTCAAATCAAGTCCAGTCAGCAAATATTTAATAATTACCTACTCTGTGCCAGGCAATGGCACTGACTGCTAGGGATATAAAAACAAAAAAATAAAATAAAATAGTCCCAGCCCTCAAGAAGCTCACAGCCTGATAATGGAAATAACAGACAAGCAATCTTGTGAAAATAAAAAATAGACATGGTGAACTGGAGATATTCTCAGAGAGAAGACAAAGAGAATAAGAAAGAGTGGGTTCTAAAACTGGACTTTTGCTAAGACTTGAGGAACACCAAGAGGCAAAGAAGAGGAGATGGAGTTCCAGGCATGGGAGATAGCCAGTGAAAATGCCTGGAGTCAGGAGATGAGAGCCTTACAAGAGGAACATAAATGGAGGCAGGTCTCATGTCCATCCCCATAAATCATTGATATATCAGTAGATCAGACTTCAAGAACAACCTAAGGCTTCATGCAAGAACATGACAGTATTCTTGCCATGAAGCTGGTAGATATTAGAGAAAGGATTTGAACCAGAGACGTTATGAGGCTCAAACAAGATAATGGATGTAAAAGACTTCTCAAAATTCAAGCATCATATAGATAGTTGTTGATTATTATTATTATCAGCCTCTAGTCACTAGACCTCCAGTCTGGGAATGGCTTCATTCTCTGAGCTTTCTTCTGCCTTCCTTCTGAGCTCAAGTAATGTTTATAAATCAATACAAGAGCATACTGGTAAATGTTTAAAAACCAGGCTCTCTGAGGAGGTAGGGTGGAAATGCATGCATTATTCTTTTAAGTTTAATCTGCATCAGCACTTTTGTAAGTCTAGATAATTTGCAGAACAATAAATTAAGCTCTGATTTCAGGTGCTTGATGATTTCTGGGCTACAGATATTCACACTAAAATTTAAGAATCGGCTTCCTTTTAGAGTTAGCTTGGGCACACCTCTGATTTGAACTCAGGTCCTCCTGACTCTGTTAACACTTTACCTAGTAAGTACTAAGACAAAAGTTGTCACTGTGGGAGATATATTTAAAAGATCATACATGGGGTCATCTAGGAGGCTCAGTGCATTGAGAGAGAAATGAAATCTGACCTCAGATACTTCCTAGCTGTGTTATCTTGGGCAAGTCACTTAATCACTGTTACCTAGTCCTTGCCACTCTTCTCTCTTGAAACTGATTCTCAGTATCACTTCTAAGATAGAAACTACGGGTTTGTTTGTTTTTTTTTTAAGATTATACAATCAGATCTGGATTGAGAGGTTACCTGATCCAAGCTCCTCATTTCACAATGTAGAAACTGAGGCCAGGGAACATTAAAGGATTGCATAGGTAATGAGGATCAGAGACAGGCTTTTGAACCCTGGACTCTGACTCCAGAGCCAACGCCTTTGGAGAAGGGGCTATGTTCTCTTTACACCCACAGATGTTAGCATGAAGAAGCAACTCCATTTTTTTCCTCTAGCTAGTCACAGAACTGTTGACAGTACCCAGCTTGGGCTAACAAAACAAATCCTACTCTCATGAGAAAGTTTTCTATTTATAGGTAGTGAAACAAGGTCTTCATGGCATATAGCCTACCCCGAATGATGTCTGTGAATGGAAAACCTTGAGAGTTGAGTTGATGAAATCCTAGTTTCCCATTCCCTTGAAATAGGGGAGACATTTCTCTCCCTGGTTCCATAAGACACACTCAATAAAGGAGAGCCACCCACACCTAATCAGTATTTATCTTAACTGCCAAAACACATTACAGATCCAAGAAGGAGGCAAGCTGAATTTAAAGTGATTTCCTTTCTTGGAAAATGACATCTCATCAGCAGCTGCCAGAGGGAGTTGGGGAAAAGCTAAATGATGCCAAGGAAGAAGGGAGGATGAAGGAGACTGTCTACTACGGTCCATGAAGGCTGCAATTTGGCCCTTCTGGGGGTGTCTGTGTAGTCAAATATTTAGCCCTGGTTTGCCAGTTAAATGAATGCTCAGGGGCGACGGTATCAGCAGCATGAATGTCAGCCAGGCTCAAGCCTGAACTGGCACAATGGAGGAGTCTGCAGTTTGTACAAATATACATATAATCAACCCATGCATACACTGATGCCCAATTATGGCTTGGAAATGACCGTAGCTTCTCTAAAGCTATTCCAGCAGGAGAACAATTTCTTGCAGGTCCTTCTGAGCTAGACAGACTTTGCCTGAAGACCTAATGAAAGGTAGCATGGTAGAGTAGGAAGCTGGGATGCAGACCCTGAAGAACTGTGTTCAAATCTCTCCTTTATTAATTAGATTTATAGGATCAGTGGCTTAGAAGAAAGATCATCTAGTCCAAACCAACTCTCACTTTACAGATGGGGAATCTGAGGTCCAACAAAGTCATGTTACTTGTCCAAAATCATATAGGCAGAGGTGGAAAAGTTAGGTTTTGAACCAAGGTCTTCTGACTGCTAGGGTTGCTAAATGGGACAGTAGGTAGACTGTAAGTCTTGAAGTCAAGAAGACAAGAGGTTCAAATTTGGCCTCAGTCACTAGCTGTAGGACACTGGGCAAGTCACTTAACCTTGATTGCCTCACTTTGCTCACCTGTAAAATGAGCTGGAGAAGGAAATGGCAAACCACTTCAATATCTTTGCTAAGAAAACCCTAAATGAGGTCACAGAGTCAGACAGAAGTCAAATAATTAATTGAATAAAACTTTCTGACTCCAGAGACTAAACTCTATTCAGTGAATAAAACTAGGCAATAAATTAATACTGCCTATGTGCTCTTGAACAGGTCACTTAAATTTACTGTCAAATAAAGACCTAAATCTGACAGAACCCCAGAGTTAGCCTCCAAGTTTCCTTCCAGTTCTTGAGCCATGATTCTATGATATTTATTTTCATTTGAGGGAATATCCTAGCCTTGGTCTCGGTCTTTTTGCCAAGGTGGTTTCAGGGTAATGGAATACTTTAGTCACATAATCTTCTGTGTTTTAAAGGAGTTGCATTCTGTATTGGTGAATGGAATTTCCACGAAGGGAAAACCTCATAGCCTGGTAGAATTGATGACTGTGAGTGCATATACTCTACCATGTATATTATTGCAGTAATGAGGGATGTTACTAAGGTAGAAATCCAGAGGCTATGTTCTGGAAAAATATATATCTTTGGAGGAAATTCAAAGGGAGTCTGTGTGGCAAAGCTATCTACTTCATTTTAACTAGAGACTTCTGGTGCAACATTTCTAGAGAGAGGAGCCTGGCCCACTGGGCAGAAAACTGACCTGCTTCTGGCTGAGAACATTTAGACAGAGTATCACTTTTCTTATTCCCCAAATGGAAATGTCCCTGATCTAGGCTCTCAGGAATGCTACTGCAGATCAGTGCCCAGAAAATATTTTGTCCAGGATGCTCGCATTGCTC
The DNA here is from genome assembly GCF_027887165.1 of Monodelphis domestica. Lineage (NCBI taxonomy): Eukaryota > Metazoa > Chordata > Mammalia > Didelphimorphia > Didelphidae > Monodelphis > Monodelphis domestica. Next base: position 59,582,484 of record NC_077234.1, read on the forward strand.
AGTAAAATCTAAAAGTGACCATATATGTCCTAAAAGGGCCCTTTTACCCATCTATATGGTAAGGATTCCCCTGTGCCTAAGTTTTATAAGCTATAAAATGAAGGAATTAGACAAGATGATCTCTCTGATCCATTCCAACACTAAAGCTATGAGCCTATCACTCTGTGCTCTAAAGAAAAGGATCAAGGGATTATAGATTCAGAACTTAAGAGGCCTTAGAGATCACTGACACCAACCCTCTATGTGCTCATCGTGTGCTCACTGTGCTAAGTGCCAGGGATACAAAAACACAGGAAATTGGGAAAATGAAACTTTGAATAAATAAATGATATGCATGGTCACATAGGCAGTAAATAGCTATGGCAGGATTTGAACACAAACCTTTATGGTGCCAAATTCAGTATTCTATCTACTATACAATGGTGTTTATTTCCTGTTACCAGGCAGTATTTTTATTCTAAGAAATAGCTGCTACATTAAAATGACATGTAACATATGCATTGATCCACCAAGGCATAGAGTATAGAGCAAGTCAGCCTTGTAGTAAGGGAAGACTTCTGTCCAAGTCCTGCCTCTAATACAGAGCAGCGTGACCCTGGACAACTCACCCTCTCCGTGATGACTCTCTAGGACTATAAGCTACCTAGCAAGTGTCAGTCTGCCCTGGTAGTTTTCATACTGGAGGTTGCCTACATCAATGAAATCACAAAGTACTCCACAGTATAATTTAATGTATTTAAATCATTGGAGGTAAATAAAAGCCTAAATAAATAAAATCCACAATCATCCTTTAGCCACTGCTCTTGTCTGCTTTCCTGGATGAAATTTACAGGGTTGGTCAGTGTGGATTTCTCTGCCTGTTAATCTACAGAAAGTGCCTCTTCTGTCTTCATGACTTGGCACTGGAATGGAAGGCATTCCTATGAAGAGAATGCCCTCTCCCCTCACTTCTTTTAAGAAAGGACTAAAGCTCCTTCTTGGCCCTGAAGCCCTTCTTGTTGTCCCTAACTGCCAGAGCCCTCCTTCTCATACCACTGTAGATTTAACCACTTTATATAAAGAGACTGAACAGCAAAAAATAGAAAAAGAATTTGCATAGCCTGCATCCTTTCATATTGGGTGAGTGTATACATGAATACACACTATCCATCTAAAACATGCACCCATGCTTATCCACCTATGCATTGAAAGGACATAGGCTTTCCAGACTCTGTTATCTTTTTCTGTAAATGTTAGTAGGTTTGTGGAAAAATCAGTGTTGGATGCAAATTTGAATTTGCATGCACGTCTATGTATTTAAGTTTTCATTAACTTTGATTTAATGTTGTATATATTTTTATATTTACTTGGCTACACTATTAGAATATAAGCTCCTAGAGGTCAGGGTCTCTTTCATTCTTTATATTTCTCTCCCTAGCACTTCGCACAAGTGCTTGTCACATAGCAAATACTGAATAAATACCTTTTACTTGATTAACAGAGCAAAGGCATTACTAGAGTGAGCAGTCAGAGAACTGTCCTAGGCACCACATAGAAAAGGTACATTTTTCCTACTGCAATTTACAGACAACCATCCCGTGTGCCACATTAGCAGTCTACCATCAGCATACATTTTGTCATCCTGTGTTGTAGTTGTCTTTCATGGCAGTGGGCTTTATAGGAGACTGAGAAAATGAGTATTTCTTCCCCAGCCCCAGTGCACCTATAGTCAGACTATCTTCCCTGGGGGGCATCTGCCTTCGTTCCCTCCACCAATTCCTACAGAAGCGCAGACATGTATAGAAGTTGGTTCCAACTACCCCATCCCTCTCCATCCAACTCCCCACTCAGCACACTGATTTATTCCAAGTACTGGGAGTCCTTGTTATTACTAAAAGTAGAAGGAATCAGGGAGTGGAGATAACTTGTAAATTAAACAATAATATTAATGAAAAATTACTACCCTCTGCCTTTAACTGAGAGGCATGGACTGAATCTATTGCCTAGTCATGAAATTATGCCCGCTATTACTGCCTTCTACATTTAACTGAGAGGCAAAGACTGAATCCACTGCCTATTCATAAAATTATGCCCCTATGCTGGGATGTATTTTAAAGTGATAAGATACTGACCTTCTTTGTGGTCTAATGGACAATGAAAGAAACTGAATTGCTGGACACCATGAAATAGTGAACAGAAACAAAGCAATTCTAGCATACATTTGAATTTCTCCTCATTCTGGGAAGACAACAGCACTGAAGCTCGTAAGTCATGGGCAGATGTCTTGATGACAGGGCAGGGAGTGTGCATATGGCTGAAAAATGACGAGACTGGAATGATGACAATCTAAAATCTCGGGCTTCCTAAAAGGAGAACCATTCCTTTTTCTAAGCAAGATCAGCCTTTTTGTGATGCTATGATAGAGCATAGATATCATGTGAGACTATGATAGAAGCCACCTTTTCCTGGTTCATTCTCCCTAGACTGCTTGAGAAAGTCTGCAAAGTTCTGCAAATCATATTCATAAAAAGGGACCCATTATATTGCAGAATTATGGTATCATTTTGTTTCTCCTCCCAATTACATGAGAAATAGCATAGCCATTTTCCTTTCTTGTCAGGAAAATCACTATCTTTTCATATTTCTTTTAAACAACTTTTCTTAAAATTTTCTTAAAATTGTAGGTGGTTCAATTCCTCCCTTTGTTGAGTTAAGATTTGATGAAGACTGGTTGTTCAAATTTTTGGTATGTGGAAATTTCTTAAAAACAACTGTTGGATCTTTCCCTCCATCTGAGATGTTGGCTAAGACAAAGATTCTTTCCCCACAAATCAGCCCCACCATCACCCACAAAACCCTGCTTGAATATGTATATGAAATTGTGATAGTTTCTCTGCAGCAAATTACCCAGGTTTGGAGCCTGGTCTTAGGCACTTTGTAATCCAATGCAGATTTTGCTAGCAAAAATGGGCATATAAAAGTCATTGTCATATATGCAAAGCTGAAAATATTATTATTATGAATAACATATGTTCTATAAATGAATATTTATTTTATGTACTAACATCAACATGGAGGATTTTCAAGTTCAACTTACTAGAAGGTTCAAGTCCCATTTCTAAATCTATTCAGCATTTTGAGTTGGAACCCGACTTCAAAATGACCGTTGGTTAAGCAGTTCATTTAGGGACATCTTTGCAGGAAAGGCAGGGTAAAAGAATATCAAAAGAGAGGGAGGTGGGTCAATTGGAAATAACAGGCATTTGGGGTATAGTGTACCATGCAGCAGAAATGGAGTGAGGAATTAAGTCAAGTGGAAGAAATGAGAATGCGTCTGCCCTGGATAGAACCAAAGGCAGTAAAGTCAAATCTTTACTAATGAGGGAACCTAGGGCCACAAGGTAACACACTGAATGAACAAATATTATAAAACAGTGTGTTACAAGTCTGGCCTCATTCTTCCTTGGAACCAATACACGGTATTGATTCTAAGACAGAAAGTAAGGGTTTAAAAAACAAAACAAAACAGTGAGATAATGATGTGCTACATGAAGACAGTGCAGGACTTGGAGAACCTGAATTTGAAATGTGTTTCAAGTGTATACTAGCTGTGTGACTCTGGGCAAATGACTTAAATTGTATCCTCATCAGTTTCCTAAATCTGTCAAATGGGGATAATAATAGAGTTTACCTTTCAGGGTTGTTGTGAGGCTTAAATGAGATAATATTTGTAAAATGTTTATCAGTGTCTGACACATACTAGACACCTAATAATTCCTTCCTTCCTTCTTTCCTTCGTTCTTTCCTTCCTTCCTTCTTTCCTTCCTTCTCTTCCTGGCACTTCATCCTCTTTCCACCATCTCTTTCTTCATCCATTCTTCCTTCCTTCTTCCAATCATCCTTTCATTCTCCTTCCCTTCCTTCGTTCTTTCCTTCTTCCATTTCTCCATTCCTTCCATTCTCCCACTCTCCCTTACTTCCATGTCTGTAAGATAAGAATAAAAATGACACAAGCTTGCAGTGAAGATCAAATGTGATAATATATATGAAAAGCACTTTAAAAAAACCTCACTGTGGTGGTACAGATGACAATGATGAAATTATCTCCCACTTCTCCTATTCAGTTACCAAAAGCCATCATTTACGTATCTGCACCGCAGTCCAAGTTCACAGAGTATTAAATATACAAAAGTGATACAGAATAGTGATATCCTCAAACAATTTCTATTTGCAACCCATTAAAAGGCACTCAATCTGACAATAACCGAGATGGCCATGACAGGCACACTGATGGAGCCATATGTCATTTAAGTTTGACAACAACCCCATGTCTACTATAGGTATTTTTAATCTTCATTTGAAGAGAAAGATACTGGGGCTGAGATGTCAAGTGACTTGTGCACAGTCTCACAGCTATGACGTGTCAAAGGTGGGATTTGAACCAAAGTTGTTGCAATTCCAAGTCTGACACATTGATATAATCATTGAAAGTGCTCTGATGGCTGCCCTTCAGGTCTTATCATTGATTTGGGGAAACAACGTGTAAATAAATGAAAAGTTAAGTAATATTAATTCAAAACTTCACTGAATCCACAATCTCATGTTTGTAGAGATTCACTAGGCCCATTGGTTGCAGATTATAACCTATCTACCCCTTTTTATTTCATGTAATTCCTCTTCATGTCTTTCATTAATGCAGGCATAGAAGCCTGACTTCCCTCTATGTCTTTTAATAATTCCTGGAGCTAATACCTACTAAAAGACTGGCTCATCTCCTTTTCTGATGCTACATATTATACATGGTGTCTTTAATGCTAATTCTTTTACCCAAGTCATGTTAGGCAATATATTCTAGTCTGTGCCCACTGTGCCTCAATTTCTTCATCTCTATGATATGGTGAGGGAATGGACTAGATAGCTTCTGAAACTCTGATTTCATAAATATAGAGTTAATTTTATGAAACTAGATATCAAATATTACATTTAACCAAATTAAGTTTCATCTGATTAAATTCATCCCAAAAATTAAGGGCTTTTTAGAACCTGATTCTTTCATGCAATGCTTGCTGTTCACTGTTTGTGTGCTATCTGCTAATTTGGTAGGTAAATCATTGTTGAAAATGTTCAACTGAATGGGTCCAAATACAATGAGATGGCTTGATTCACAATTAGCATGTATCATATTTGTCCATCATTATTCCCTCTCTGTATCTGTTTTTTCCTCTCTAAAACAAGAGTTAGACATAACAATGTCCAATTTCCCTTCCATTTCTAATGCTCATGGTACTATTAATGGTAGAGACGACAAGTACCAAAAGAGTTCACAAGAACATCAAGATATTTATGGAAAACTTTAAAGGTAAAGAGGAGTTGTGAAAGATTTGGAATGCTAGGATGAAGAGTTCAGAGTTTTTATTGAACAAAATAGGGTCTCAAGCACATACCAAGAATAAAGCAATCTCAGCTCATACCAAGAAAATAGCAGAGGTCTGGGTACCTTAAAGACCTTCAGATTTAGAGTTGGAAGGGACAGAAGAGGCCATCTAATTTTATACACACATACATATGTGTGTGTTTTACAGACAAGAACCAGAGGCTCAAAGTCAAATACCTTGACTAAGATCACTTAGATAGGAAATAGTAGACCTGGGATTTGAACTCAATTTTTCTGATCAAAAATCCTCTGAGCTATTTCCTTTGTGTAGTCTCTTTATAAGGAGTTATCACGGGTTTTTAAATAGAGAGAAAGGGAAGACAATTTAGCCACAGCATTGGAGCATGACATGTGGAAATGGAACAGCCAGTAAAGACAAGGTTGGTTGAAAGGAATTCAACTAGAAAATGATCATGAACCACATGAGAGTTCAGCTTGGGACAGTTGGTGGACTGAGAGTCAAATTAGGTGAGTGAAGACCATAAGTACAAGGAAACTGAATTCAGTAGACATTTAATTAAAGAGGCAAAATGATATAGTGCATGCAAGACTTAGAATAATTAAGACCTGGGCTTAATCCTGTCTCTGTTACACATGAACTGTGGCACTCAGTTACCCAAGCAAGTCTGTGCTTGTCAACTGCAAAGCAAATGCTAATAGAGAGACAAAGTTTCCTTGTTGGGAATTTCCCATGCCAAAGAAATAGCAAGTGCAGAAAAAATATGTTGTGTGCATGCATATATACATAGATACACACACATATATATAACACATTTAGCCCCATATTTACATGCACTTAGAGAGAAATAGAGAGAGAGAGAGAGAGAGAGAGAGAGAGAGAGAGAGAGAGAGAGAGAGAGAGAGAGAGAGAGAACGCGGCATCTATGATGTTTAAAGCACTATTCTAGGTATTGTGGGGACTACGGGCTAGACCTCTTTTCTCTTGATCTAGACAAAGATTTCACAATTGGTTTGTTGCTAAAATACAATCCAAGACAAGTTGGGAGAAGCTTACTACCTTGTTGTCTATGAAGTGAGGCATTTTCCAGACCAAAATGTTCTCTTTTTTTAAAGTTTTATTGATATATTTTGTTTTTATGTTACAGACATTTACAGATCACTTCCACTTTGTGAGAGGTCTCTTCTAATAGTAAAATAGTAAAGTAAAAATAATAGTGCCATGATCTCATGTGAAAGTATCTGCAACATTTTACATCTGTAGTATCCTGTCCTCTGTTTTATAATTGATGATATTTTTCTTCTTTTCACCCCTCACCCCAGTGGAGAAAAAGAAAAACAAATTCCTTACATGAGATATGCATAGTTAAGGAAAATAAATTTTCTCAATGGGTACTCACAAATATGTATACATAGATAATATATAATAAGTATATATGTAAATATATGTATGTATATATAAAATATATACAGGATACAGAAGGAAGTTTAAGTATCTTTATATGTATATAATATACATATATATTATTAATTTTTTATTTAAAAAGATATAAAATGTGTTTTATGTAGGTATATGAATATGTGTGCATGTATATATTTTTATATATGCATATGTACACATCCACACACCTTATTCTGTACCCTAAATCCATCACTTCTCTTTAATGGATGTCATGTTTCATCATCAGTTCTCTAGAATTTTGATGGTCATTAAATTGATCCCAATTCTAAGACTTTTCAAAGTTATTTATTTATATAGTGGCGACATTTTTACCTGGTTCTCCTCATTTTGTTCTTTATTAGTTTATTAAAAAAAGTTCTCAAACTTGTTCATTTTAAAAATATTGATCTTGTGGTATAAATTTTTCTTGCTCAACTACTAGGATAAGAACTCATTATTTGATTAAAATTGCTTCAAAAATTGGACAGCAGAATAGAGGAAATTAGATTTAGAACATCTTGCACCCAATACAAATATGAGCTCCAAAGAGTTACATTGCTTAGGAAAAAAGTTATATTATAAACAATTTAGAGAAACATAGAAAAATATCCATCAAATTTTTAATAGTTCATGATAAAGCAATGATCAGAAACCAGAAAAGATAAAATGAATAGTTTTTCTTAAATAAATATAAAAGTATTGTACAAGCAAATTTAACAAATCTAAGATTAAAAGAGAAATAATTCAGAAAATAAAATTTTTGTAGCAGCTTTCTTCAATAATTATTTAGTTTTCAAGATATAAAAGGAACTCATTTATAAGAAATTTGTAAAAGAGAGAGCCATTCCCCAACTGATTAATGGCATACAGATATAAACAGGCTGTTGTCAAAAAAAAGAGAAAAAAGAAAAAAAAAGAAACCCAAGCTATCTGTATATTTTATGAAAAAGTGCTCCATATTGTTACCAATTAAAGAAAGGCAAATAAAAGCATTTCTGAGATTCTACCTCATACCCATCAGAATGACTAAAATTCCAAAAAAAGGAAAATGTTAAATTTTGGAGAGGCTGGGCAAAATGAAGCAAAGTGATGCATGACTGGTCAGCCCCTGTTTGGGTGCAACCATTCTGGAAAGCATGTTAAAATTATGCAAAAATTTCTAAATAGTAAGTGCCCTTGGACCCAGCTATACTACTACTTGTCCTATACCCAAAAGAGATTAAAGAAAGAGAAAAATATCCTTTTTAAACAAAAATATTTAAGTAGATCTTTTTGAAGTGGCAACACTAGAGTTGGTTGTGGTTAAAATGGTACTTGTTCTCCCTCATTGTGAGGGTAGATAAAGAGATTCTCATCAACTTAGCAATGACTAAACATGTTACAGTATGTGAATATGATGGAATCCTAGTGTGCTGTAAGAGATGAGGAAATAGATGATTTCAAAAAAGACATGGAAAGATGTACTGATGGCAAAGTGAAGTAATCAACCAACTCTTGAAAGTCATCTTTGAAGATTTATGGGGTTTGGCATCTGTGTCAGTAGAGGAGATCTCCATGGTGCTTGAAATATTAAAGCATAGGTATCATCCCTAATTAGATATTACTTGGCTACTGATAGAGAGTTTCTAACAAAGGACCTTCTGGGAAATTTATGTATCTAAGTGAAAGATGGTTTAACGTGGGTATTTCCTTCACTTTTTTGTTTCCTTCTTCAATAAGAGGACTTTACTGATTTGTTCAGGCAGCAAAGCCAGTAACCTGCGGATTGCAGATGCCTTTCTTCCTACTCATTCACCCAGTACTTTACTGGTTCCTTCTCTTTTGTGCAAATACTGTCTAAGACCTACACCTTTCAGGATAGATGCTCAGGAGAAATCATAATAATAGTAACAACAATAATGATAATAATCATAATAGTTTTTAAGGCTTACAAAGTATTTTATAAATATTATCTCATTTGATCCTCATAATAACCTTGGAAAGCAGGTACTGTTGTTATCCCCATTTTACAGAGGAGGAAATTGAATTTGAGAGATCCTAAGTATTTGCTCAGTCACACAGCTAGTAAGTGTTGAGGCAGGATTTGAGCTCATCTTTCTGACTCCCAAGTCTAACGCTATCCATTATATCCCTCAGACGCCTTACAACAGCCCTGTGAAGGAAATTCTATTATTCGGCCCATTTTCAGATGAAGAAACTAAGGCTAAGGGGTTAAGTGATTGCCCTGGGTCATAGACTATTAAGTAGGAATCAAATTCCTGTTTTCCTGGATCTCTATCTGGCATTCTATCCATCGTTTTACTTAACTGCCTCTCCTAGCCCAGTGCTGAAAATAGGTAGAAACCCTTGGTTCCTTGGGGGCAAAAAAGTCTCAGATTCATATATATGGGGGGTTTTCCTTCAGGATTTAATGGGATGGGAAGAATAGGAGCTTGACAAGACTTGGGCTTAAATATGGATTGGTGACTGATCTCCCTGTGTCAACTAAGCCCTGGGACCCCCCTACCTGAAATAGTAACCTCATCCCAACTAAACACTCCAGAGCGATCACTTCTTAGGATAGTTCATTCTTTTATTTGGTCTCTGCTCATGCCTTATCTGTAGGCAATCCAGAGGAACAATGGGGCTGTCCTCCCTCTCTGATATTGTAGACCACATACTTTTGATCAGTTACCCTTTACCCAAATTTAATAATGGGAGTGTTTTCTTCCACCTCACTAGACTGCTACGATTTGATTTGGAATTGATTAAATAATTCCACTTTTCAAAGTAATGTGACCTCCCTTTAATTTTACAGGCAGTTTATCCATTCATGGTATTCAACAAGGAGGAGGAATACTTTTTTTTCTATTTTCTGAAGCCCAAGACTAACCATTTTCTTCACTCCACTGACACCTACTGGGCAATTCTATATAGTTCACTGTCTAAAGGGAATCCTTGCACCATGATTTTAGAGCTGGAATATTATCTGGTCTAATAATCTGAAAGGAGAAATATGATCTAGCTAGAGGTTACATATACATACATATGTATAATACACATACATTTCCTTCTTCATACACATACATTTCATATATATACATATATACAATTTATATATGCATCATATTTTATATTCCATATTGGATATAATTATATTATATGGTTTATCATTTAATAATACATTTTAATTAATTTAATAATAATTAAAATATATTCTATATTATTAATATAATATTATTATATTATACATTATATATTATATATTGATAATAAAACTATAATATTAATATGTGATTTCTGGTCAAAGATAATTTCCTTTTGACCTTCATATCCCAAAAATGACTAACAGTGTTTGGCATATTGTACACTCTTAAACAAATAGTTAATTGTTAACTTGTTTATTCTTGTTTTCCCAAAATAAGCAAATGTCATTTTAAAAAATATGCACTTAAGATAGAAAATCATAAATCTGTAAGAGATCCAAGAGATTTTTACAGAGGAAGAAAAGAGAGGTTGGAATCAGAGAATGTGGATTTGAATCGTACCTCTTTTCGTTAGTTGAACATCATTAGGGTTCAGTTTCCTTATTCTTTAAAAAGAAGACTTGGAGTAAGCAAACTTTAAGAGCCTTTCCATTTTGAAATTTGTTATCCTTTGCCTTTTCCAAGTTTATACCAATAATTAAGAGTCTGATCTAGAAAGAACTACAACTTATGGCTTTGCTTCTACAACTTAGCCCATATGGTCAGGCATATATTAGCCACTAAGTTACTCTGCAGCTTAGATTTATAGGCAAGCAGGCCCTAATATAGAACAGGAAAATAATTAATATGAAGCGCCAAGCTCAGCCATCATTATATGGAATAAAAGTAAAGGTCGCACAACACTTTGAGCATAAAGCACGTTTTACTGCCTAATAAACATGATAGAAACATCAGTGGTTACAATAGAAAACTGCCTGCTGTCATGATTCCCAGTCATACCTCAAGATGAAAATAAAGCCTTTTTTGCTGTCAAATGTAATTATGGTAAGCTTAAACCTCGAGGCAAATGAAGCATTTCTAACTTGTTAATTATTCAAGGTAAGGCTATAATCAATGTCTTTTTGACCTCCACAGAAGAAAAATATTAAAAAACGTTAAGTATTGTCAGTAAAAGGCAGTGTGGAAAGTAGGCTAATCCTATATTCGGGAAGATTTAAGTTCAGATTGTGATTTGAAGCACCTGAGTGGTACAGTGGATGGAATGTCCAATCTGGAGTCAGGAAAAGTCATATTCCTGATGTGAAGATTGATTTTAGCTATCCTTTTTATTGTGAAGATTAAATTGTAATTCCCTGTCTATTTTTAGATTTTAATCCCCAAGGTGTAAACCCAGTATTTTAAGTAGATCTAGCCATTTTAACCACAAAAAGATATGAACTAACCACAAAAAGGTGTGAACTAACCACAAAAGGTATGAATGCCCATTTCATCCATTGAGTGGGAGGTCTGTGACCCATGTGTGAAAGAGTGGGAAGTCCTGGAGAAAAGTGTCTGCTGTGATTGGTAGATGTAAAATTTAGGGGAGGTGACACAAGAGAAAAAAGTCCTTAAATAGTGGAAACAGAGACACACAAGGAATATCAGTCACTCAGGCTTGGACTGGAATCAGCAGTTATTCAGAGTTGGTCTAGAAGACAGACACTTGAGGAGAGACTGGAAGACAGATACTATGCAAAGATGAATTTAGAGTTGTGACTTAAAATCTAGATTTAATTGGTCTCCAGGGGAAATCCCAAATAAAATGCCCAAGTCAGTCTTGTATTTTATAGTAACTTAATTAATATAGAAGGAAGGAATTAAGGAGAGGGAAGCAAGGGGATATAGGATTTCTCCCGCCTGGCCTGTGCCAGGGGGACTTTAAAAATCCCTGCCTCTAGGTCTCTGAAGAAGATTAGAAGCTTCTAAGAGGATAAAGTTGGAAAGAAAAGGAGGAAAACTCAGCCAGAAACTCACCACCGAACTGGACAATAGCTTGTAGCCACACTAAGATGCTGAAAGGCTTAGCATGCTCCTCTCAGCTAACTCTCCACAGTCAATAAGGGAAAGAGTATTTTTTGAGAGATGAAAAATCCCAAATATATAGACCTTTCACCCTTGTGTCTCCTCCTCTAAACTTTCACATTTACCAGTAACATCAAAGGCTTTCTCCAGGACTGCCCATACTTTTAGTTCTCACCCTCTTTGATTAGATTTTTGAGTTACTTAACACTTCTTTGTTAAGTTCACCTTTTGTTAGTTACTTGACCTTTTTGTGATTAATTTAACCTTCATAGTTACTTAACACCTTTTTGTATTAGAATACTAAAAATAGACATAGCTTAAAGTTCTAGCTTCACTATAAGGTGAGAACTAAGTACCTTCATTGTTCAATCAGAGATTGCAACCTTATCTTCCCCTAAAGTAAGGTTTAAGTAGGGTGGAGTAATTTAGAGTTTACAACTCAGACCTGGAGTGAGGACACTTGGCTGTGGAACTGGACACCTGGAGGAACTCATGCAGGAGACCTCAGATTTAATTTTTAGAAGGTCACTGTGGTGAGTGTAAAAGACTGACTTAATTCCTTGCCCTTTCTGGAGGTGTGAACCCCCGAGAAAGGCCCATCATCTTGATATTCCTTTCCCCTGATTGGTGCCTTAGAATTCTACTTGGCTCAAAGGAAGCCAGAGCTTTCTCACTCTCTCTCTCCTTTTCTTACTTCCTTAATATCTTCCCTCTATTGTAAAAATAAACAATCATAAATTCCATTATACTTTAGTAATTCATTTGGGATTTAGAAATTAAATCCCTGGCAACCACCAATTTAATATTCAGATCCAACCAATAAATACATTTAACACTGAGTTCAAATCTAGATGCTGACATGTATGAGCTGTCTGAACCTGGGCAAGTTACTTAACCCTGCTGGCCTCAGTTTCTTCATCTGTCAAATGAGTGGGAGAAGGAAATGGCAAATCTCTCCAGTATCTTTGCCAAGAAAACTCTAAATGGGACCACAAAGTATTCGACATGACTAAACAACAACCAAGAAAGGCACTAAGGAAAATGTGATTGAAATTTCCTACCTCCCACCTGTAATGGACAGGTTTGTGGATAATAAAGAGAAAACAGAAAGAACAAAATCAACTCTTCAGCCCAGCACTTTTTCTTATATGTAAACCCTCTGTCACACTCCTCCTTAAGTCACTAGAGTGATCTAAGACTTGGACCTGGACAGAAGCTCTTCACTTGATTTGCTAAGGACAAAAAATATTTAACTGGGGGAAGAATTTAAGACAAATTAATATATCACAGAAAGTGTAGACTTCTCCACTGAATCATACAATCAGAAATAATCTATATGTTAACAAGTCCTTAATCAATTGATAGGCTTCTTGACTTTGAGAATTTTGAACTCAAAGAAAAAGCATTTTCTTGAGGAACTAAAAAACTGTCTTCATCTATCTGGACTTTGAAAATCAGTGCTTCTTCTCAACTCCACATAGTCTTCAACATAGACCTCCAAATAGATTGTGAGTGTATCATTTGAAGATATCCCTCTAAAACGAGAGAGGATCATCAATAAATTAGATATGGGCTGATCTATGTGTTGGCCTCAGTAATTTTCAAAGACCATCTTACTGTGTTAAAGGTGGTTTGCAATCTATATCAGCAGGGGTAATATTTACAGCCAGAAGACTACAGATCATCATTTACTAAAGTGTTATTATAGCAAAACTTCAAGTACCTAAAACCAAATTTTCGATTAAAATGATTTTCCCACTTGCTCTGTTTTTTAGCATAAAGTCTCAAGGAAAACAAGTCAGCATCAGGGATTTCCAGAATGAGTCCACTCAATCTCTTATGTACTTACTGTAGCGCCCGAAGATAATAGGTGTTTAATAAATGACAGCGTCCTTTCTCCTCTTCATATGCTCCCCATGCCTTGCTTGTTGAACTGACTTAAAAATGCTATTTCAATGTTAAGAATATTGAAAATTGGAGCTCTACAGTCAAAGCATCTCAGAGCTAACAGGAAACTAAAAGGTCATCTTGTCTCCTTTCTTTGATTTTACTGTAGATTAAAAAAATTAATAGCCAATACTCCAAGCATTATATTTTATAAGATTTATTAATAATCACTTGAAGTAGAGGAAGGTAATAGCCTGAGTAAAGAGGAGTTTATCCAGACCGCAATAGCCAGAGAAGAGAGAGAGCGGGTGGAGTTACAGATAGTTTTATCTATATAATGTAAGGACATAATGTGAAGATGAAAAGAAAGGGATTCTGGGAGATGAAGTCCAGGGGCACAAAATGCTAATTACACATTACAAAAGAGGAAATGAGAGCTCCTGGAAAGGGGTGGGGGTTGGAGGCAGTTTTAAAATTTGCTAAATTTTCAGTATGAGCATTTTTTTGTACCACAAAAATCAGCATTAGCTACAAATCAGTGGTGTGATTTATTGTTTTCCTGATTGCCTAGATTTGAGAAAGAGATTGAGAAAATGTTAGTTATGCAGATTAAAATTAAAACTGTGTGTGAATATTTGAGAACCTGGTTGTTAAACATTTTCAGGGTACCCTGGATTGCTCTCTTCACATTGCTTCAGCTCAGCTGGAGCCCAGTAGAAGATTCAAGGAATGAAGATATCATCAGACTGGAGGCTTGGTAACTGCAGGCTAATAGCAATAATATTGGCATTTATATGATGCTTTAAAGTTGGCAAAGTGGTTTATACCCACTATCTCATTTGAACTCCCTTCTCGTAGATAAAAAACAGCCTGAATCACATTGTACCATTACTCTCACTATACTTGATTTATGCAGGGAATTTTGAGAACTTGGACTATAGAATCTGTACATTCCTTTTTAACAGATAAGGAAGCCTTCATTTCCAATCCTTCCATGAAAATTTCTTGTTCTTCAGTTGTTTCAGTCATGTCCAACTCTTTGAGACCCCATTTGGGAATTTCTTGCCAAAGAAAAGGGAACAATTTGCCATTGCCTTTTCTAGTTCATTTTACAGATGAAGAAACTGAGGCAAACAAGGTTAAGTGATCTGCCAGGGTCATACAGCAAGTGAGGGTCCAAAGCCAGATTTGAACTCAGGAAAATGAGTCTTCATTCCAGACCTGGCATTCTATCCACTGTATCACCTAGCTCCTCCCCCCCATATTTAATAGTTGTGTATCTCTTGCTTATCGCATCCATATATAAAATTAGGAATAATGATCACACCAAGCTTCCAAGGTTGTTCTAAGGAGAAAAGAAGACAATATTTGTAAAGTGATACATAAACGCTAGCTATTCTGTTTACATGTTCATGAAATGTCGTGTAACTAGAATAATTTGGATACATTTTCAAGGCAATAAAAGGATTTCTGACAAGCCCTGAGTTAATCAGAAAATTCAACAAAACCCAGTTCTCCAAAGGTTTAAGAATAGGAAACCCCTTGGGAAAACATCAGCTAAAAGCATATTGCTCTCCTGTTCTCATGACTGGTGACCACAGTCAGACTAATACCTGTTCTCCAGGAATAAAGGAATACCTCATAACATTGGATGTAACCATTTTCTAGAAATTAGTTATGAGTTGTGACCAAGATGCCTTGCTCTAATCCCACTGGCTATCTCAGGATGCCTCAGTGGGGCCATGTCCTCGTCATTACCAGCCAATGAATGGTTTGAGGAGAGGTGGGAATGGAAGTAGGGATACCAAGTAAAATAGGACTGTGATAAGTACAAAGCTCATTTCTAGGATGGTTGATAAATGTCTCTATACAGATTTTTGCCACTTCATTAGAGAGTTATTCAATGTCATGATACCATGTCAATGTTAAGAGATTTGACTTCTCTAATCTTCTTTTACTCCTCCATAAAATGAGAATATTACTACTTACAAATTTCTCCCAGGATAGTCTGTTGTGACATAATGGAGATAATATTTTAAATATTATATTATATTTTAAATATTATACTACATAAAGACAATAGGTATTTAATAAATGATTGTTTCCCCTTCCCTTCCTCTCATCTTCTCCATGCTTTTTGGTTTTTTGTTGCACTGACTTAAAAAGATGAATTTTATTGAAATATTTAATTTTTATATCATGGACATTTCTAGATATACCACTCCCATTTCAAACAATAATGATAATAATGTTAGCTAGAATTTTTATAGTATTTTAAGGTGTGCAAACTGATATATGAAATTTGGTCCTCACCATAATCCTGTGAGATAGGTACTATTATTTTGCTCACATTTTTTATGAGGAAACTGAAACTAAGATAGGCTAAATTACTTCTATCCAGGGCTACATAGCCACTAATTGTTCTTGAACTCCATTTTCCTGACTCCTCACCAGCAAAGAACAAAAGAACCTATTAAACAAAGGGAAACAATTAAAACCAAATGTTGCAGCAACTTGTACTGACAAATACATAACATTCCATACTCATAACATTCCAAGATGGGAGGAGGACACATTTACTGATCTTTTCTCCTGAGCAAAGATTGGTCATTCTAATAGAATAACAGTGACCTTTGCATTATACTTCTGATCATTTATATTGTTATTCTAGTCATTGTGTGTATTGTAGTTCTGGTTCTTCTTGATTTACTCCACTGTACCGACTTTAATCTCAAGCTTAGAGATAGTACTCATATGTAAAAAGCATATTGGTTAAAAATAAATAAGTGAAGGAACAGATGAATAAATCCAAGTACTCTTTTTATACCTTCAAAGAAATTCAAGAGTACTATAAATTTTAAAAGAAATGGTCACTTTGCCATATATGTGAAATTGAATTCAAATGGTCAATAGAAATTCCTTGACTATTTCTTGCCATTAACCAGAACATAATTTTCTTTTACCACATTGGAATTCCAGTCAGACCATTGACACTATTTGTTCACTGGTAAGATATTTAACTTCTTTAGGCTTCTTTTCTTCCTTTAGAAAATGAGAATATTACTATTTACATTCTCTCCCAATAGAGAATATAGATAGAATCCAAGGTCAGATGATCTGTGGACATAATATAATAACATCAATGACCATTATTGTTTTATTCAGAAAGTATTAATCATTATCCAATATAGGATATTATTCAGATGATTCAATATTCAATATTCTTCAATAATACTAGGTATGGAAAATAATACATGATGACACAAACTATTCCAAAGGACATTATGAGAAAATGAGAAGTTGAATCAGGTTGTCTCTGTTCTCTTTGCTCATTGTCTTTTAATCTCATTTCTGTCTTCTCCATTCTCTAATGCTGCTTGAGATCAGATTCATAAATCTATGAACTATCTATTACACTAGATAGTGCCTGCAGACATCTTCACCTGAATACTTCTATTTAAAAGAGGAAATAGTATGACCTATGTAATATGACTCCATGTTCCCAGTATCATTTATCTACTACACCATATATGAAACCTCTCTGTGACTTCACCATTCAAATGGAACTCTTGATTTAAAATTAAAAAACAAAAACAAACAACATATTTGTAAGGAAGTTCCAGATCTGGTTGGTAGAAAGACAAGTTCACTGCTTCAAATGTATCAATGAAAGTTAAAAGACTTGTTTATCTCTTTATCAGTAGAGAAATAACTGATAATTAAAAACAATACGCAGTTTTGTATGTATATACATATATATTTGTATACAAATATAAATGTACATATATATATTTGTCATTTAGTGCCTTTTCTATTGTTGAAAAAGGAGGGATGGAAATACTGGGGAACTTTAATGTATCAATAAAAAAGAAAGATATGGTAGTTATCTTTGAATCTTCTAGTCCCATTTTGCAAGATTTAAGACTAGGTGATAGCAAAGGAAGAACACTAGATCAATGTAGTGTGAAAGTGCCAATGGAGCTTAATGAGTCATGTAAATAACCACGGATAAATTATTTAACCACTTTGAGCCTCAGCTTCCTTATATATAAAATGGTGATAATACTAGTTAGAGGGCTTCATTTATGAGATTTTTATAAGAATTGAAAGAGTTAATGCAAGTAAAAATATTTTGCAGAACTTGAACATCATTAACACTCATTACCATGTATATGTTAATATATGTGAACTTGAATAAAATAATTTAATCTCCCTGGGCCTCAGTTTTCTTGTCCATAAAAAGAGTTTGATTAGACAATGGGCAACTTGATCTGATATATGACAAAATGGAGGCATGTGTAGGGACTCAACAATGAGAGAAGGATGCAGCACGAGGAGGAGGTAAAGATATCCAGGGTAAGGACGAGGAGAGATGGCTATTCTAGGAGGATACAAGTACTAATGGAAATCCCAGGGTGAAACTGTAGCTGAAGTCCAGAAATACAGCTCAGAGGATCTCTAAAATCTTTCTTCTGTTTAAAAATGTCAAATCCAAGGACTAAAATTATCCTAATTAATTTCTCTAATCAGGAGGGACTTAGAACACTTTTTCATGTATTTATTGATAGTTGTGAATCTTAAAACTACTCAGACTCTACTTTAGAAGATTTGATTAAGTTATTCCCCATTTTTAACAATGGAGGTACTTGATCAGGAATGTATTGAGAACTTTTAAAATTACTCCACCCTACTCAGACAGTGCCTTAGGGGAAGAAAAAGATGCAAACTCCTGATTGAACAATGAAAAGCCCCTAACTCATACTTATAGTAAAGCTAGAACCTTAAGCTAGGTCTATTTTTAGATCTAATACAAAAGGGTACTAAGTAACTATAAAGGTTAAATTAGTACCTAAAAGGTCAAGCAACTTACAAAAGGCAAGCTTAACAAAAGAGGTGTGAAGTACTCACAGGATTTAATCTAACCAGAGAAGATGCGAACAAAAGAAGATGAGAACTAAGAATGGGCAGTCCTGTGATTGGTAGACATGAAAATTTAGGGGAGGTGACATAAGAGAAAATTTCTTTAAAAAGGAAGGGGTAAAAGGAATTCATGGAGTTATTGAATTTGAGTTGAAATTATTTGGAGTTCGGAGTTGAAGTGAGGACATTTTGAATGGAGTTTGCAATTGAATTCAGTTCAGGAGATTGAGTTCAGTGGAGTACTGGAGCTTGCTTGGTGATGAACTTGTGGTGAGTGATAAAGACCGACTTCCTCTCCCTTAGGCTCAGGCCTAGTAGGCCCTTTTCTACTGCTTGGCTATTCTCTCTCTCTCTCTCTCTCTCTCTCTCTCTCTCTCTCTCTCTCTCTCTCTCTCTCTCTCTCTCTCTCTCCTTCCTTTAATTCCTTCATTTATATTAACTAAAATCTCCATAAATCCCAGATGATGGGTATTTTTCATAATTGGGAATTTCCCACTTATTTTAGATTTTAAGTCAAAACACTAAAATTATCTTTACAATTTTGCCAAAACCTTCAAAGTTTGGCATTTCCAGGTTTTAACATTTACGTAGTTTTGATTTCTTCATCTGGAAACTACCTAGTTATACACCTTGATCATTTGTCAAATGGGGAATGACTTGATTTCTTTTAAAATTTGACTTAGTCCCTTATATATTTGGGAAATTAGACCTTTGTTGGACAATTTTGTTATAAATCCCCCCCCCATTTTGTTGCTTTACTTCTAATTTTGGTTGCACTGGTTTTGTTTGTGCAAAAAAATTTAATTTGTTAAAATTAAAGTTATTCATTTTACATTTTGTAATGATTTCTATATTTTGCTTGGTCTTAAATTCCTAGCTGTCCCATAAATCTCACAGATACACTATTCTTTGTTCACCTAATTTATTTAAGATTTCACTCTTTGTATTTCAATCATTTGCCCATTTTGAATTTATCTTGGCATAAGATGTTGATGTAAATCTAATTTTTCCCATACTTTCTTCCAGCAATTTTTGTCAAAAAGTGATCTCTTGAATCCAATCCATTGGGGCAGAGAATAAATTTGGGCCCTATAGGGGAGTAGAAGGGTAACAAATGGACTGGTGGGGAGGGAAGCAGTACAAGGGAGGGAAAAGGAGGGGGGATAATTTTAGAAAGACTACAGGGAAATTTAGGGGGGGATGAGAAGGGAGGGGGGTAGAAAGGGAAGTAAAATAAGGGTGGTAACAAGGGAAACTGTTCAAAAGCAAACATTGGTGTAGAAGGAAATAGTGAAAAAAGAAAAGGCAGGACCAGGAGTAGAAATCAAAATGCTGGGAAATACACAGCTATAATAACTGTGAATGTGAATGGAATGAATTCACCCATAAAATGAAAGTGAATAGCAGAGTGGATTAGAATCAAAAACCCTACCATATGCTGTCTACAAAAAACACACATGAAGAAGGTAGATACGCATAGGGTGAAAGTAAGAGGATGGAGCCAAATCTACTGGGCATCAACTGATAAATAGAAGGCAGGAGTCACAATCATGATATCTGACAAAGCCAAAGTAAAAATAAATCTAGTTAAAAGAGATAAGGAAGGTGATTACATCCTGATAAAAGGAAGTATCGACAATGAGGAACTGTCCGTACTCAACATGTGTGCTCCAAATGGCATAGCATCCAAATTTCTAAAGGAGAAACTAGTGGAGCTCAAGAATGAAATATATAGAAAAACTATACTAGTGGGAGACCTGAACCTTCCTCTATTCAAACTATATAAATCAAACCAAAAATTAAATAAGAAAGAGGTAAGAGAAGTGAATGAGATCTTAGAAAAATTATAGTTAGTACATATGTAGAGAAAAATAAATAGGCACAAAAAGGAATATACATTCTTTTCAGCAACACATGGTACATTCACAAAAATTGACCATTTATTAGGGCATAAAAACATTGCAAACAAGTGCAAAAGAGCAGAAATAACAAATGCAACAGACTAAGCCAAGAAGGACTTCTACCAAAGTCATTTTATGACACAAACATGATACTGATCCCAAAGCCAGGCAGGTCAAAAACAGGGAAAGAAAACTATAGCCAATCTCCCTAATGAATATAGATGCAAAAATTTTAAATAGGATAGTAGCAAAAAGACTCCAGCAAGTCATCACAAGGATTGTTCACTATGACCAGGTAGGATTCATACCAGGAATGCAAGGATGGTTCAATATTAGGAAAACCATCCTCATAATTAACCATATTAACAAACAAACTGACAAAAATCACATGATTATTTCAATAGATGCAGAAAAAGCCTTTCATAAAATGCAACACCCATTTCTATTGAAAAAAAATTGAAAGTATAGGAACAGAAGCACCTTTCCTAAAAATAATAAACAGCATATATCTAAAACCATCAGCAATCATCTGCAATGGGGATACACTAGATGCATTCCCAATAAGATCAGGAGTGAAACAAGGATGCCCATTATCACCTCTATTATTTATCATTGTACTAGAAACACTAGCAGTAGCAATTAGAGAAGAAAAAGAAATTTAAGGTACTAAAATTGGCAATGAGAAGACCAAGCTATCACTCTTTGCAGATGATATGATGGTT
The DNA here is from genome assembly GCF_027887165.1 of Monodelphis domestica. Lineage (NCBI taxonomy): Eukaryota > Metazoa > Chordata > Mammalia > Didelphimorphia > Didelphidae > Monodelphis > Monodelphis domestica. Next base: position 59,603,753 of record NC_077234.1, read on the forward strand.
TACTTAAAGAATCCTAGAGAATCAACCAAAAAGCTAGTCGGAACAATCAACAATTTTAGGAAAGTTGCAGGATACAAAATAAACACACATAAGTCATCAGCATTTCTATATATCTCCAACCCATTTCAGCAGCAAGAATTAGAAAGAGAAATTCCATTTAAAATCACCCTAGACAATATAAAATACTTAGGAATCTATCTGCTGAGACAAACACAGGAACTATATGATCACAACTACAAAACACTCTCTACACAATTAAAACTAGATCTAAACAATTGGAAAAATATTGATTGCTCATGGGTGGGAGGAACTAACATAATAAAAATGACAATCCTACCCAAATTAATTTACTTATTTAGTGCCATTCCCATTGAACTACCAAAAAAACTTTTTTACTGAATTAGAAAAAAAACATAACGAAGTTCATTTGGGAGAACAAAAGATCAAGGATATCCAGGGAAATCATGAAAAAATGCAAAGGAAGGAGGCCTTGCAGTCCCAGATCTCAAATTATACTATAAAGAAGTGGTTATCAAAACAATTTGGTACTGGCTAAGAGACAGAAAAGAGGATCAGTGGAATAGACTTGGGGTAAATAACCTCAGCAAGACAGTCTATGATAAACTCAAAGATCCCAATTTTGGAGACCAACACCCGCTTTTTGATAAAAAAAAAAATAACTGCTGGGAAAATTGGAAGACAGTATGGGAGAGATTAGGTTTGGATCAACATCTCACACCCTACACCAAGATAAACTCATAATGGGCGAATGACCTGAATATAAAGAAGGAAAGTATAAGCAAATTAGGTGAACACAGAATAGTATACTTGTCAGATCTTTGGGAAAGGAAAGACTTTAAAACCAAGCAAGAGCTAGAAAAAAATCACAAAATGTAAAATCAATACTTTTGATTACATCAAATTAAACAGGGTTTGTACAAACAAAACTAATGCATCCAAAATTAGAAGGGAAGCAACAAATTGGGAAACAATCTTCATTACAAAAACCTCTGACAAAGGTCTAATTACTCAAATTTATAAAGAGCTAAAGCAGATGTACAAAAAATCAAGCCATTCTCCAATTGATGAATAGGCAATTTTCAGTTAAAGAAATCAAACCTATTAATAAGCACATGAAAAAGTGTTCTAAATCTCTTATAATCAGAGAAATGCAAATCAAAACAACTCTGAGGTATCACCTCACACCTAGCAGATTGGCTAACATGACAGCTATGGAAAGTAATGAATGCTGGAGGGGATGCAGCAAAGTAGAGACACTAATTCATTGCTGGTGGAGTTGTAGATTGATCCAACCATTGTGGAGGGCAATTTGGAACTATGCCCAAAGGGCGATAAAAGACTGTCTGCCCTTTGATCCAGCCATAGCACTGCTGGGTTTGTACCCCAAAGAGATAATAAGGAAAAAGACATGTACAAAAATATTTATAGCTGCACTCTTTGTGGTGGAAAAAGACTGGAAAATGAGAGGATGCCCTTCAATTGGGGAATGGCTGAACAAATTGTGGTATATGTTAGTGATGGAATACTATTGTGCTCAAAGGAATAATAAAGTGGAGGAATTCCATGGGGACTGGAACAACCTCCAGAAATTGATGCAGAGTGAGAGGATCAGAACCAGGAAAACATACACAGAGACTGATACATTGTGGTATAATCAAATGTAATGGTCTTCTCTATTAGTGGCAATGCAGTGATCCTGAACAACTTGGAGGAACCTAGGAGAAAAACCACAATCCACATCCAGAGGAAACACTGTGGGAATAAAAACACCGAAGAAAAACAACTGCTTGAATACATGGATCAAAGGGATATGGTTGGGGATGTAGACTAAATGAGCATCCTAGTGCAAACATCAGCATTGAAATAGGTTCTGATCAAGGACACAAGTAATAACCAATGAAATTGCACATTGGCTGTGGGAAGAGTGGATGGAGGGTAGGGAGGTAAATAATGTGATTATTGTAACCAAGGAATAAAGTTCTAAATTAACTAAATAAACTTATTCAAATGGGGGAAAAAAGTGAGCTCTTGTTCTGAAAGGTGGAATCTTTGTGTCAATTGAGCACTAGTTTCATGAGGTTATTTATCCATAATCTAATATTGGCAAAGACATGGTATGCATGCAGAGTTGACATTCTCACTTTTTTCAGTACCCAATGACATTTTTGCATGACCCGTCCTTCTTTCCACCCCCCCACACCCCCAAAGCAAGTACTTGTTCCCTCAGTCCTCTCTGGTAATTTGGTGGTCTCACAGACAGCTTGAATTGCCCTCTGGATTCTTGGAGGCTTGCAGAATTTTCTTCAAAGCTGCCCTAGTCTACTCCATTGATCCACCCTTCTGTTTCTTAGCCAGTACCATATTGTTTTGATAACCACCACATTATAGTATAGTTTGAGATCTACGCTACTACCCTTCTCACTGTTTTTAATTAGATCCCTTGATATTCTTGATCTTTTGTTCTTCCAGATGAACATTGTCATAATTCTTTCTAATTGTATAAAAACTTTTTTTGGTAGTTTGATAGGTATGGCACTAAATAAGTAAATAAGTTTTGATAGGATTGTTATTTTTATTATATTGGCTTTTCTTACCCATTAGCAAAAATTAATGTTTTTTCAGTTGTTTAGATCTAGTTTTATTTGTGTGAAAAGAGTTTTATAGTTGTGTTCATATAATTTCTGATTTTGTCTTGGGAGATAAATTCCCAAATATTTTATATTGTCTACCGTGATTTTAACTCTTGCTGCTGAATTTTGTTGGAAATATATAGAAATGTTGATGATTTATGTGGGTTTATTTTGTATCCTACAACTTAGCTAAAGTTATTAATTATTTCTTTTTAGTTGATTTTCTCAGATTTTTTAAGTAAACCATATCATCTGCAAAAAGTGAGAGATTAGTTTCCTTACTGCCTACTTTAATCTCTTCAATTTCTTTTTCTTCTCCAATTGCTATTGCTAGCATTTTTATAACAATAGTAAATAATAGTGGTATCATTGTAATATAAGTAAAATATATTTTATTTTAATAATAATTATTAAATTGTTATTAATTGGGTAAATAAAAGATGGCCATCCTTGCTTCACTCCTGATCTTATTGGGAAGGCTTATAATTTATTCCCATTGCTAATGATACTTGCTGATAGTCTTAAATGAATACTATTTATTATTATTATTATTATTAATTAATTAAAACCCTTACCTTCTGTCTTGGAATCAATACTGTGTATTGGCTCCAAGGGAGAAGAGTGCTAAGGGCTAGGTAATGGGGGTCAAGTGACTTGCCCAGGGTCACACAGCTGGGAAGTGTCTAAGGCCAGATTTGAACCTAGGACCTCCTGTCTCTAGGCCTGGTTCTCAATCCACTGAGCTACCCAGCTGCCCCCTACTATTTATTATTTTGAGGAAAGACCCTTCTATTCCTATACTTTCTTTTTTTTTTAATTTTTTTTTAATTTGGTCAATTTCAAACATTATTCCTTGGTTACAAAAATCATTTTCTATTCCTCCCTCCCCTCTCCCCAACTCTCCCACAGCTGACACGTGATTCCACTGGGTATCACATGTGTCCTTGATCAGAACCTATTTCCATGTTGTTAGTGTTTGCGTTAGGATGTTCACCCAGAATCTACATCCCCAGCCATATCCCCTCAATCCATGTGATCAAGCACTTGTTTTTCTTCTGTGTTAATATTCCCACAGTTTTTCCTCTGAATGTGGATAGTGTTCTTTCTCATACATCCCTCCGGGTTGTTCAGGATCATTGCATTGCCACTAATGGAGAAGTCCATTACCTTCGATTTTACCACAGTGTATCAGTCTCTGTGTACAATGTTCTCCTGGTTCTGCTCTTTTTACTCTGCATCACTTCCTGGACGTTGTTCCAGTTCACACAGAATCCCTTCTTTATTCCTTTGACCACAATAGTATTCCATCACCAACATATACCCCAATTTGTTCAGTCATTCCCCAATTGAAGGGCATCCTCTCATTTTTTGCCACCACAAACACCGCAGCTATGAATATTCTTGTACATGTATTTTTCCTAATTATTCCTATACTTTCTAGTGTTTTTCAATAGGAATGGGTGTTGTATTTTGTCAAAGACTTTTTCTGCATCTATTGAGATAAACATGTGGTTTCTGTTAGTTTGGTTATTGATATGGTTAATTTTGTGGATAGTTTTCCTAATTTCAAACCATCCTGGCATTCCTGGAATAAATCTCACCTTGTCATAGTGAATAATTCTTGTGATAACTTGCTGTAGTCTCTTTGCTAGAATTTTATTTAAGATTTTTGCACCTATGTTCATTAAGGATATTGGTCTATAGCTTTCTTTGTTTTGGGTCTTCCTGGCTTGGGAATAAATTCCATATTTGTGTCATAAAAAGAATTTGGCAAGACTCCTTTCCTTGTTTTGTCAAATAGTTTGTATAATATTGGGATTAGTTGTTCTTTAAATGTTTGATATAATTTACTCATGAATCTATCTTGCCCTAGATATTTTTTATTAGGGAGGTCCTTGAAGCCTTGTTCAATTTATTTTTTTCAGATGGGATTATTTAAGTACTCTATTTCATCTTTTGTTAATCTAGGCAGTTAATATTTTTGTAAATATTCACTCGTTTCACCTGGATTGTCATATTTATTGCCACATAATTGGGCAAAATAACTTAATGATTGCCATAATTTTCTCTTCATTAGAGGTGAGACCACCCTTTTCATTTTTGATAGTGATTTTAATTCTCTTCTTTATTTTTTACTAGATTAACCAGTACTTTATTTTATTTTTTCAAAGTATCAGCTCCTAATTTTATTTCTATTACTTTCAATTTTATTAATTTTTCCTTTAATTGGATTTCCAATTTAGTTTTTATTTGGGGATTTTTAATTTGTTCTCTTTCTAATTTTTTAAATTGCAAGCCCAATTCTTTGATCTCCTCCCTCTCTACTTTTTTGTTATAGACACTCAAGTATATAAATTTTCCCCTGAGTACTGCTTTAGCTGTATCCTGTAGATTTTGATGTGCTGTCTCCTCATTTTCGTTATCTTCAGTGAAATCAGTAATTGTTTCTATATTTGTTCTTTGACCCACCAGTTTTGAAGAATTAGATTATTTAGTTTCCAATTAATTTTAAAGTTGACTCTCCATGAACCATGAATTCTTAATTATAATTTTATGATATTATGATCTGAAATTTTACATTTATTATTTCTGATTTTCTGCATTTGTTTGTGGTGTTTTTATGCCTTAGTACTTGCTTGATCTTTGTATATGCATCATATGCTGCTGTAAAGAAAGTATATTCCTTTTTATCCCTATTCAATTTTCTTCAGATATCCACTAACTAATTTTTCTAACATTTCATTCACTTCTCTTCATTCTCACTTATTTATTGGTTAAATTTATCTAGTTCTTATAGGGGAAGGTTGAGGTCCACTACTAGTATGGTTTTATTATCTATTTCCTCCTTAACCTTCTTTAGTTTCTCCTTAAAAAATCTAGATGCTTCTAGTATTTCTTTAACTGCCATCAGGAAATAAAAAACATTTTTCTTTAATAGTAACTAACATATAATGTTCAGAATTTTCATAAATAACTTTATTATAATCTTGAGAGGTAGGTAGTGCAGATGTAATTATTATCATTTTAAGATTATGAAAAGGAGATTTGACAGATTAAGTGATTTTGCAATAGTCATACTGTTAATAAGGGCCAAAAGTTCAACCCAAGCCTTTTAACTTTGACTTTTTTTTTTAATAAACCCTTACCTTCCATCTTGGAGTCAATACTGTGTATTGGCTCCAAGGCAGAAGAGTGGTAAGGGCTAGATAATGGGGGTCAAGTGACTTGCCCAGGGTCATACAGCTAGGAAGTATCTGAGGCCAGCTTTGAACCTAGGACCTCTAGGCCTGACTCTCAATCCACTGAGCCACCCAGCTGCCCCCTTGACTTTTATTTAAACATTCTATCCCCTGTACCACTTGCTTCTCTATATTCATCTTAGCCTCTGAAATAGATGCCTTGCTTACTTCTTTTTTCTTGGGGGGGGGGCAGGGGAAAAGGAAAGAAGGGAATACAGATTTGTGATTTCATTGCTACTCCTATTTTACAAACTTTCTCCACTAATGGATGACATTAATAAATGACAGTTTACATTGTTGCTTTAGGAACTCAGAGATTAAAGAATTTGACTTAGGTTTTCATAGCTATCATGTGTCACAGGCAGGACTTGAACTCAGGTCTTCCAATCATTCTTCCTTTCTTTGCTTTGAACATAATTGGTTATTAATAATTGTTTGACAACTGAATAAATAAATAAAGGAATACAAGGATTCAACCCCCTTTCATCATAATTACAAAAGAGAGGCTATCTTAAAAGGTAGTAAGAATTTACTCTAGGTAAATATATAAAGATTAAAGATATAGGAAAACCATCTTGCATTTGAATACAATTATGTCATTGGAATATATGCACATATATACATATGTCTATGTATTTTAATAGAAATATATTCAATAATGTAATAGATTCCAGGCAAACAATTACTCTTCCAGAAAGGAGAGAGAAAGAAAAGGAATGATTATGGGTGCAATCACTTTAGTAGATTCTATCATGAAATACTGTCAAAGAAAGGACACAAGAAAGAAAACTAGATTCAGAGTCATTAAACCTGTATTTGAATTCCAATTTTGCTACTTACTTGTGACCTTGGGTCAAGTCACAATTTCTCTTGACCTCACTTTCTTCAGCTGAAACATGACAAGGCTGGACCAAATGACTTCTATTGTGTCTTCTAGATTCACGATATATGATACCGAGTTCAGTACTTTGGGAAAGTGTGTGTGTGTGTGTGTGTGTGTGTGTGTGTGTGTGTGTGTGTGTGTACGAGTGTATGTGTGGTGATTATTTTCATCCAAGAACATTGAGCTGATAAGTACTTTCAAAAAGTATCTTTAAAGAGTTTAATATAAGAGAAGAAAATTATCAACAAAGGAAGATGCTGCTTTGGCATTCCACACAACCCATTTTCCCCTCTTCTTTTAAGAGCCATACTCACTTTATTTATACAGCACTGAGACTAAACACTGTGATGGAAGGGCTGTCCAAAGTACCACCTGCCCAAGGTTAATCATAGAAAATAAACAAGAGAGCAAAGATTTCCACTGTGGTTATTCTTGCTTAAGTGTACTGAAAGGATTTGGGGCCATATTGTTCTCTAGCCACTTAAAGTTAATGATGTCTCTTTCTCCTTTTGAATGTTATGAATCCCCACCCATGTATGAGCATGAAAAGCCAATTTACTAAAGAGTTCAGATCCTCATTTAATGGCTTAATTGCTTGCTTTTCTCTGATGTCTATTGATTTACAAGACCTGGCAATTCCCATCAAATTAGTTGAATGTCCCAGTTCTTAAAAACCCTCTAAAAGTGGCTCATAAAAAAGCAAAAGTTTTGGACAATGTTAGGAAAACTCAATGTAATGGCCAATTACTGTAATCTAGGAAACAAATGGGACCATTTTACTTTGAAACAACAAAAACAGAAGCAAACTCCCCCCCCCCCTTCAACTTTGTTTGTACCTATTATCCAAATAGGAGGAAGGGATAGGCAAAGATTTTGATAAAGTTTTAGAGTTGCTATTTTTGTAAATCATTAATGAAGGATAAATCTAAAATTTATAACCCTATTATATTATGTCAAAGGGAGTGAGGATGGAGGAGTATGTTTATATCTGGAGCAGAAATAATGGAGATAGACCTTGGTGGTCCTTTGGATAAAGGGTGCTTTACCAGACATGGTGAATTGCAAGATGTTAGCAATGAATGATGAATGATACTTTAGAGTGTTATGAGGCATTTAAGTGGAGCTAAGTTTTGCACACTAAAGTATTTCCTTTTTTAACTAAGATACTCAATGACTTTTAACAAGCTTAAGAGCCTATTTGAACCTCAATCTATGAGAGTGAATACCACAGGTATTGGTCTGAGCCTATGAATCCATGTTTAAATAACCAACTTGTTCCTCTAGTGCCAACTATTCCTCCCTCCCTGAGTGATTGATTCCCATTGGAGACAGACAAGTTACCTCGGTGCCTGGAACTTCCAAGAGCCATTTGTGCTTTCATTGACAGGAACTTCTCTGCTTTTTTCTCCAACTCAAAGGGGCTCTATTTTTTTGGTTATAATCCTAGAAATGTTTTAGAATGAGCTAGATTATTATCCATGTGAATCTAAATAAGTTCCTGCATCTTACGCCAAAGACTGAGTCCTCTGATTCACTGCCAAATGACAATGACCCACCATGTTGATCAGAGCAGACTCTCCATGATGATATGGTCCAAACCCAGATGTGGCTCCCCAGCAGCTGCTGGAAGGTGGGTTACAGGCCAGCTGGCTGGCCCCAAAGGCCTGGGAGATGGCCAGTTGGCCTCCTCTTCAACGTTTCTAGAAGGGGAAGGCCACCTGGTTTTCCCTAGAAAGAAGCACTGGGTAGGAAGGGTAGGATTGTGACATTTTGCATAAGGATGAATAAGGACTATGGGCAGAAAGGGCTCAGAGCCTCCCTGAGCTAGGAATCATATTTCACTGTTATGAAGTGGCAGTCTTGGGGGTACATTGGGGTTACAAATGACAAGGGCTCTTTTGGCTAAAATAGCAGTATTCAAAGCAGAAATCTCCTCCTTCTGATAAATACTCCTTCAAAAGAATAGTGAGTGGAATTCACTAGCTACTTTTCAGAAAAGTAGTGAGAGAGGATTGCAGTTGATCATTCATCTTCTTTAGGAGGCTGGATGAGAACTTTAAAACCCATGAAAAATCTGGGAGCTGCTTCTACCTTCCCTGAAGAAGGCAGTATGGTTATGGGTGAGAGACTGTAGAGTCAGAGAGCAAAATGAGCTGAAGAAAATACATGGAGATTATTTTGAAGAATAATTGCCTGCATCTTCAATGATCAAATAATTTCCCAGAAAGGAAAAAGCACTGGATATAGTGTTTGGGTGTGTTGGAGGGAAAGGATGGGTGTCAAGGGAAACCCTCTCCTTCCATTCACTCCCCTCTCTCACACACAGTCATAGATACATAGGATCATAGATCTAAAGTAGAAGGGACTTCAGTGGCTATCTAATTCAATTTCTTTATTTTATAGAAAAGAAAAACTCATGAAATTAAGTGACTTGTCCAAGGCCACTAAGAAGTACACATGCACAAATCACTTAAACTTCCTAGGACTCAGTTTCATTAAGTATGAAATGGGGCAGCTAAGACTAAATTATGTCTCAGGAGTCTTTAAACTCTTGATCATATAAAACAGTTATTTTAAAATGTGTATATAGATTGGTAATCAAGGATTGTTCTTAGATTTTTACTCTGTTACACTTAGCAATTTCTAACAGATAGCTTATCGTGTTGTGATTCCCATGGGATTAAATGTTAAATAGTGTGTTATGAAGAGCTCTTCTCATCTTAGACTAATATCCTTGCCTTTGCATATGAAAGTAAATTCTACTGTCTAGAAATGAGAGAAGTGAATCCTCTTTAGGCCATTAATGCAATTGCTCTCCTCACTGTCACTAGGTCAATTTTTCTAATTCATTTCAATTCAATTTAGTAAGAATTTATTGATCATTTGCTGCATGCGAAGTTCCAGACCAGGCACTGGAGATTTTTAAAAATTATTTCACTCAATCAATAAATAGTTAAGAGATTACATTCTATGGAATATGTTTGTACAAACTCTAGAGAAATTAATGGAGATTTTTATTTCTTATCATATTATCATTCCCTCATCCAAAAAACTCCTTTAGGATCCAATTTATCTTCATGATCAATTCTTTAGCTCACCATTAAAAACCCTCCTCAGTCTTTTTCTAATATCCTCTTTTTTCTTTCTTAATCTTAACGTCAACTAATGCACCATTACAAACCCTTTCCTAACTCTGTGCTGAACAAATTAGAAGCATTCCTGTCTGCTTGCCCTTGCTGACACTGTTCCCCTGATGATTTTTACATTGTACAACCTCTGTCTTCACACCATAGATGTAAACAGTGTTCATCAAATCATATGTTATTATTTTTCCTAATCTCTTCTTGGTGCTTGACCTTGTATTTAATCTGATATCTTTGAAGGCTAGTTCCTGAGCTGTCTTTAAGTAAGATGTCTTACATGCTCAGATCTGAAGGCTACATTTCCTCCAAATCCTAGAATATGAGCAAACCATTTGACTGATCAGTTGGACTAAAGGTACAGACACAGTTTGACCTCGCTATTCTTTCACAAATATTTACACTCAGCTCTTTCACATGCATAGTCTCTCAGTGTTAGAAAAGACAACCGAGTAAAACCCATGGATCGAATCAATAATTATTTCTATAAAACTACCAGACAAGTGGTCATCCTGTTGCTACTCAAAGGCCTCCAGTAATGGGGACCTCATCATCTCTTAAATAATTCCATTCTAATTCTAATAATGATACTAATTTTGCTAGTGTTTCCTCATATCAAGAGAGTTCTGCTTAAATATTCCAAATGTGGTCCATTCTCTGGACATGCATTTCCTTCAGATCTCAGTCTGCTTCTAGCTCAGTTCCAAATGCCCTCTGTATTCAGTGATCCTTCAGTCTTGGCTTTAAAAATTAGTTATGCTTACTTCCACTCTCATCTCCCTGTGGAAGGCAGAGCGTCTAGGCAAAATCAGAAAAGCTGGTGTTTCTTTTTCCCCACTTTCTAGTTACCCTTCTTAGTGTTTGGCCATCAGTAATATCTAACTGGGGCAGCCATTTAGCATAAAGTAAATTACTTTACTACATACAGAATGAAGTCTTTTGTGATGCAAACTATATAGAACTTATATATCTGAGGCTTCCCAAACTAAGCCTTTTACCCAAGTGATCATTTAAGAAGTTTGGTTTCTGTTCATTTCTTTTCTGTTTTTACATACCAGAATTATTTTATGCTTCCTTCAAGTTCCTCTTAAATTCATTCTTTCATTATCATCCTTGGGTAAAGGCTAACCTATATACTCCAAGTATCTCCATGATGTCTGGAGTTTGCTGCACTTTCTTCTGTTGTAATTGTCTCTATACCCAGAAATCTTCCTGAATTAATTCTCCATTGGTATCTAGTCCATCTTAATACACTAAATTATTCTCCTGTTGATCTTCTCTAAATCCCTCTAGGGCCGTGTTGGTGAACTGATGGCACACATGATGCCAGAGGGGGCTGCTCCCTTCTCCCTCTCCATGAACACCTGAGGACATTTCTCCCACCATCTGCCCCTTTCCCCAACAGCTCAATGGGAGTACTTCCCCTATCTGGGGTAAGGTACGGGGCTCACAAGTGGTGTGGGGATTTGCAGTTTGGGCATTCAATTACTAAAAGGCTTGCCAGCATCACTCTAGGGCAAATACTTTCCAGTTTTTTCTTTGTAACCTCAGCACCAATCAAATAATACTATATCCTGTACTTAGTGTTTGTTGATAGATGTCTTATTTTTGACAATTTTTGATAAGCAAGATAAGTCAATTTCTTGTTAATAGGTAATTTTTTAGTTATTATATATTTCTCTTAGAATATCATAGATTTGTTTCTATTTCCTAATGCTTTCTTTTATCCAAAACAAAGCTTCATAGGAACAACCCCTTTGAATATGAAATATAAAAGAAAAAAATTGCTTTTGTATAGAACAACAAGGGGTTCACTGAATACTCATATTATTAAAGACATACAACACATATAAGATAAACAGAACAGCTATTGTTATCTGTATTTTACATATGAGAAACTAGGAGATGTTAAATGACTTTCCAATGTTTACAGCTATTAAGTCAAAGAGTTTAGACTCAAACCCAGGCTTTTCACTCTAGGTCTTGTACTGTTTTCACTATGCTATATTGTCAATGGCTGTTGTTCTATATTTTTGTCTCCCTTGTATGAATATAGAGCCCTGAAAGCTTTCTTGTAACTGTGAAGAGTGAATCAAACTCTTCAGCAACTTTTAAGTTAATCAATCAAAAACTTAAGTACCCTACTTAGAACCTTACCAGTTACCTAGTATGAGAGTTCATAAGCCACTTGCTAGAGTAGGTGACAACTCCAGAGCCCCCAGCCCCAGGGCAAGTGCTGGGCAAATTGAAAGACTGTGATTGGTTCCTGTAAATTGGGGAGCAACAGGAAATTACATGAAGAAAACCACTTTTAAAAGGCCAGCTGGAGGATTTGGTGATTCTTTCTGTGTTGGGGAGCTAGCTGCCTGGAGGAGGAGACCTTTTCCCTGGATCCTGCATTGTCAACTTGTGGTGAAGAGTGGAGTGATTCCTTCCATGGTTCTTCAGTGAGGAGATCTTCTCTGCTCATTGGTGCTTTGGTGGGACACTCCCTTTAGTGTGAGTTTTGGTGAGATTCTTGGCAGTCAGCCTTTTGTGCACTAAAGATTCTCAGCAAATTCTTCAGCATCTCTGGCTTTTCAGATTTGACCTTCCTGATTAGGATTTTGGATTCTGGTGAGATTTGCTTTCAGATTTGCATTTATGGTCTGGAGACATTAGGATTAAACTCAGGGTATTGATAGCTAGGCAATACTTTCTGTCTTTATCTATATTTTTCCACTTTCACTCTTTCAACCTCTTTGTAAATAAAGTTGTTAAAAGTCATTTTGACTTAAGTTGTAATAGTTTTAAATCAGGGACCACAATATTACTTTAGACTTCTCATATTTAGCATAAAACTTTAATTTAATTTATTATAGAATCAAGCAGCATGATTAAAGGGCTAGGTTTAGTGCAGTTGGGCTGGATTCAACACATTTGCAATAGTAGCAAGGACAGACAATTCTTCCAGCCCACTTGGCCCCTGATCTTGGCTCAGGGTTGAACACTACCTCTCTCTCAGATTAATATGAGTGAACATTGGTTACTGAAAACATTGTTTTGTTTTGTTTTGCTTTGTTTTATTTTATTATTCTAAAGAAGACATTGTACTTTTTAGAAATATCAAATAAGATTTTGTTTGATAACTCATACTTCAATTGAATCCAAAGTATATTTAAAAGCCCACTCCTTCTGCCATTTTCTAGAATGCCATTTTTCTTATGAACTCTAGAAACGGGGAAAACTTCAACAAAATGTTTTTAATTTGGCATGCAACTCTTAGAATATGCTCATCTTTGCTACTATTACAACCATGACTGCACATGCTCTGGGGACAAAAATGAAAATTCTCTCAACTTGAGCTATTTTGAAATACTTTTGACTTGATGTGATTGTGTACTTAGAGAAACTTAATTGGGATGCTGCTTCAAGTAAAGAATTTAAATTGTTGAATGAAAACAGTGATACAGATTCTAGCTCTGGGAACCAGATTTGATTTGACTTAACTGAGTCACTTACTTTAATTGCTATTGTGGTTTTACATGGTCACTTGAAAGATAGTCTATTGTTTCAGTGGAACATTATAGAGAAAGGATCAATTGGACTTTTAGATGGCAAAATTGAGAATGAACTTTCTGGCCCAAGTAGAGAGATTTTTCTGAGAAAAAAACTTAGAAAATCATAATTCTACATACAAAAAAAAAAAGACAGGAGCACCAAAATTGATCTTAAAAATATCATGAGGCTGTATAATATATAGTGTGAATAGCTGAGATTTAGTAGAGCCTAGGTCTAGCCCAGATTCACTTGGCCAAAACATTCAACGTCTCTAAGAGACTTAAATTCTTTATTGGCAAATGAAGGGTTAGGACCCTTCCCTTTGTAATCTATGGCTCTTAAAGGATCACTAAGGGGAATAAGTGTTCAGAAAAGAAAAAAAGAATATTTTATTTCTATCCTTCGATAAACTATTAGAATTTGATTCTGCCAGCACTTAATCTACCACACAAAAGAGTTCTAAATACCAAACAAACAGGTCCTGCATTGTATTTATGGTAGTAGAAGACTGAAAATGGCAAATAATGTGTAAGAAGTAGAACTTCATTGACAAGAAGTTAATTTCATTTAAAAAAAAACCAAGAGAGCTTGTTCTGATAACTTGATTTTTGCTTGTATTTGCTGCTACATATGGGTATATATGTATACCCATCTGTATATATTAATGCATACATATTTGCATATATATTTGCTCACCCAGCATGTGAAGACTGCTACGGCAGAACAGATGGAAGAAACCAATAAGAAGGTTCAATGGCTGAGATGGCGATGCAGCAAGGCACTGTGGAGTGCTTAGGGCATGTTGGAGCACAAAAGACAACATGGCCATCCAATGCAGCTGAGGAAGTCTCCAGGTGTAACGATTTTTCGTGCCACTGGACCCAGGCTTCCAACGCCGAGAGAGTGGGACTGTCTCTGTGCAACGACTTTTCTGCTTAAATCTCCTTCACTCACAAGTGTCTTTGTGCACCCATCTATACACCATAGATGAAAATGCACAAAGACAATTGCCATCCTCAGTTACCGAGAGACTACTACCAATACCAATTTGCATAGATGCACACATGTGTGTGTACACAAATGCATTCATATATTTTATCCCAAAAGTCTTAGTGCAGTTTCAAGCTTTAATAGTTTGAAACTGCACTAAGATTTTTAAAATACCTTGTACACATAGTCTACTATTAATAAAGTAATTCATATGGAAAAAAAAATAAACCTTTAAAGGATGAGCCTTGTAAGATTCTGTGTTTTCCTCTATATCTCTGAATAGTGTGCAGGAATCAATGAGGTATATTAGCTGTTTAAACATCTAATTAGGATTCAATAATTATGGTGATTTGATTCAACAAGCACTCTCAACATGCCAGACAATATACTACAAATTTAATAATAATAAACAGTTCCTGTGTTCAAGGAACTTCCGTCCTATTGGGAAATACAATATGTACACAAAAAGAATATATAAAGGGTAAAACCTATACCAAATGAATACAAGGTAATTTAGAAGAGGGTACTAGCAACTTGGGGATCAGTAAGGCTTCATGTAGAATGTGGGAATTAAGCTGACCCTTGAAGAAAGGTAGGGGGTCTAAGATATAGAGCAGAGGAGGAATTTTATTTCAGGACTAGAGGACAGTCTATGAGTCTACTTACTCATCTAGGAAGTGTTTGACATTAGATTTGAACCCAGGACCTCTCATCTCTAGACCTTACTCTCAATCCACCAAACCAGATGAGTGAACCAGGGCAAGTCACTTATTTTATTTTATTTTAATTAATTAATAACATTTCCTTGTAACAATTATAATTTCCTAATAACAATTAAAACTCATTTCCTAACCCTTACCACTCTTCTGCCTTGGAACCAGTACAAAGTAAGGATACTAAGATGGAAGTAAGGATTCACAAAACAAAAAAGAGAGAGATAGTATTACAATAGTCCAGGTGAAAGGAAGTGTGGGGTTGTGATTGGATGGAGGAAAGGAGATGGATAGAGGAACTATTGTGGAGATTGAATTTGAATCAAGATGATCAGTGGTTCAAGAATGAGTTCAGGGTTAGATTCCCTGTCTGTTGTCAGAGGATACTGGTCTAGCTAAGGTATGGGGGGGTATATCACTAGAGAATTCACCACCAAGTGATGAATTAATTGGGTCAAAGCATCTCACTGAGAGGTCATGATGTTCCTGGCAGAAGGATTATCCACACTGCTTAGACTACCAATCTGTGAAAGGGTGAAGCAAGTAACAATAATAATTTCAATACTCCCTTGAAGAAATATGAACTGCCTTAGTTATGAAACCCACAGGATGCAAATTGGCCAGGACCCTGATCACATAGTGTCAATCCCCAAAATTCCAGTCAATAAATCTTATGATGTTCTAGCCATCTTGTGTTAGCCTACCTCTGGATCTGCTTTGGCAGGGAGCCTCTCCTGGAACCTTTGGAGATAAAATAAGCATCTGAATACCCAATTAGATTTTCCATAAAGATGCATCTCAGAAGCTGGCAATATACATTCATGTTCTTTTTCCCCTTATATTGGGCCAATAGCTTAAATGAAAACTGACTCTTTGTTCTCCCTAACTAAAGAGGTGACTTTTCCAATATGGTTGGATCTTGAGGTAAACCAATGTTTGTCATGATACCCTGCAAAACAAAAGAAATAAACACAACCAGAACACGTGTCTGTTTGCTAATTGTTGTTTGTATCCCATAGACACAACACATAGATACACAGACACAGACAAATGAAGAGGGGTCATGGGAAGAGAGCCTCTGAAGGAAAAAGATGTTGTCTCCTATGTGGGAGACTAGCAACCATTTGTCCATTCTGGATGTTGCTCTCTTCAGAATTCATTTCTGATCCACTCTCAACGATTCCTTCTACAAACACAACCTGTGGACACACCATCTGGATCTCCAGTCACAAAATCATCAAATCTTAATAGTTTTCTTGAGGTCTCTGGACTGGTTCCCTTTGCACACTCTTGGCTTTGGTCAGAAGACTTCAGTTTATATTTACATCTTCACAGTTAAAACTGTATCGCCCTCATCTTTTGCTCTCAGACTTGTTTATTCTCTTCCTCTGACCTGTTAGTTGCCAATTATCATTGATCTAATCAAGAACTTTTAATATCTATAGCTCCTTATTCCTGTAGGGGGCATGTACCACACAGTACACGCACACTGTTTCTCTCAGTACACACAGACACACACACACAATAAATAGATCTATTAGGTGACAAACTGCACAAAGTTGTCAAGGATCTGCCTGGTCTCTCTGTGTATGTGTATGCATAAATGTGTATTTGTGTATATTTTCCTGAAGCGTGACCATCCCCTCGGTGACTGAGTATAGAGTAAGGAAAATCTGTGCCTCTGCCTATGGATATTTCCCACCTCTGGGAAGATGCAAACAAAAGAAATTGTTTCATTTTTTCTGGAAAAATATTCTTTAAATGTTATTTGGGATGACTAGGGGGTGGGGGTTGAAAGTTGGGGAGAGGTGTCCAGAATTGCAATTTTACCTGCATAGAAAAATCCTGGCAAGGAAACATTCTCTAACAATTTATGGCAGCAGCTGCTCTTCAGTTTCTGTCTTGGATGAAAGAGGGAAGGAAGGACAGTAAGAGCTTAAATACTGACATTTAGCGGCTGCTTCAGGGGCACACAACATGTAGGATGGTGGTAAAACCAGAATCTAGGTCACCTTGACTTGAGGTCACCTCCCTACCCACTATGATATACTGCCTTGGACTTAGCACTGTTTCCTCCCTGATGCCAAATCCCCATCATTTAGAATACCAAGGTTCTGTGGACTACAGAATGGGAACCACTGCCCTGAGAGATAAGAAAAGCCATCAAAAAGAAGGAAATAGGAATAATAATATGAGCATCACAGCTGGTGCTATCTTCTTCTGGTTGGCAACATCCAGAAGAAATAGGATAGGAGATTAATATTCAAGAAGCCCGTAGGTTTTATTCATCCAAGTTTTACTTCCCCCTTGTCTCATTTAATTCTGCATTTCCTAAAGCACCTATTTCTTCCTTCACAGCTCAGAGATGGTCTGATTGAATTAAGTAGTGTGAAAGATGAAAATTACTTGACTGGTATTTTACCAGTCCATTGGCTATATGTCTGGAAGCTATGCAGTCCAGTAACTTACTTAGCACTTTGGTATTAGCGCTCATGGCTTTGGAAAGTTGGTCTGCATGCAGAGTGTTACCTAAGTCGATCACAATTTCATTAGAGTCACTTTATCATCCATGACTTTTAGCTCAAGACTCATTAAGGATATTATGCTTGGACAGGATGGAAGGGAAGCTTCTTTCCTTGCAGATTGGTAATCTCATTTCTTGCTTCATCTTCGGGCTCCCATGTATGTTATAAATTTCGATAAGATATTGAAGGGAGTAGGTGAGGACTAGAGGAAGAAAAGGAAAGTCTGTATGATGCTGGGGAGTCACGGAACATAAGAATGATTGGTATCAGGAAAGGTCATTCTGCCTAGGAAACACTGGATTGATTCTGGAGGCAGAGGGAGTTAATTTCAGGATAAAGTAGATTAAATCAGGCATTTGGGCTCAAGCAGACCAACTAGAGATTAAGTTTCTCACAGCAGCCTCAGGCGGGCTCACTACTCTATCATTCTAAGGCAGATGAAAAGTCCTGCTATTTTTATAGTCTTCCAGAATCTTTTCACGCTTCTCAGAGTAACCCACTCAGAATTTAAAGAACTAGAACTGTTAGTACTTTTTTTCCCAATTAAGTTTTCACACCCAGTTTTCTTCTCCTTGGGTTAAACATTATACAAGTAAAATATACTTTGCACAAATTTTGGCCTTTTGGATCCACTCATATATTTAATTTTGTGTCTATGTGAATGCATTGATATGCACATATAATATATGTGGCATGCAGTTTTACTATATATAATATA
This sequence comes from Monodelphis domestica, assembly GCF_027887165.1. NCBI lineage: Eukaryota > Metazoa > Chordata > Mammalia > Didelphimorphia > Didelphidae > Monodelphis > Monodelphis domestica. Next base: position 59,622,152 of record NC_077234.1, read on the forward strand.
TGTTATACATTTATATGTAAGCATATAGAGATGTACATAAATGGTAGACATCTATATATCTATTGCCTATTTCTATATAAACATGTATGTGTAAACAACAAACTTGATGTAGCATCTGAGGGCTTGGGCTCTCTCAGATTCAAAGTGCTTTGTTAATACACTTCTATAGTTATAAACTCTAATTTATGTTCCCTTTTACTAGTCATTAATTTTACAATGAATATAAAGAAGTCATTAATGAAATATCATAGTTTGAAAAGAAACAATAGAGTATTTTCCCTTAAAACTTGGTTATATAGTAACACAAAAATCTTAGAGTAGCTTTAACCTAGTTGTGCATTATTTAATTAATTTATTTATTTTAGAATTTTTAAAATATTTTTCTATGTTTACAAGATTCATTTTCTTTCCCTCCACTCTTCCATCCCCACTCCCAGAGCCGATAAGCAATTCCACTGGGTTGTATAAGTGTTATAACTTGATAACTATTTCCATATTATTCATTTTTACCATAGAGCTGAAACCCCAAATCATATATCTGTATAAGCAAGTGATAAATAATAAGTCATAAGTTTTTCTTCTTTGTGTTTCTTCTCCCATACTTCTTTCTTTCAATGTGGTTAGCAATTTTTTTTTCATTAAGTCCTTCAAGAATGTCCTGGATTATTGTACTGTTACTATTTGTGCATTATTTAAATTATTAGAGTTTTAAAAATCTTATAGTGTTCTTGTGAAAAACCACATGACTCAGCATCCCCAAATCAACTGGATTATTTTTAATGGTAACTTTATTGCTCAGACTAGAAGTGACTTTAGGAGTAGATTTTGGTTTCAGGAGGGATAATTTGTACATGATGACTCTCTCTCTCTCTCTCTCTCTCTCTCTCTCTCTCTCTCTCTCTCTCTCTCTCTCTCTCTCTCTCTCTCTCTCTCCCCCACCCCCGTGTGTGTGTGTGTGTGTGACTGTGTGATGTTAGAATATATCTTCCAGTTTCACCTGAAGACTGCTCTTTATCCATGTACTTTCTTTCACTGAAAGTTAAGATTTCTTGGCCTCCCATATACATCTGTCTTCCGAAGTTTTCAAGTTTGGTTCTTAATTCATCTAGACCAAAGATGAACATAGAGGGGGATTACCCTTGAAAATTACTCCTTAGTCAAATATGCAAATAGACAACAAGAAAGGTTGAGGTAATTTGCTACCCTAGGAATGAGTTTACAGTTAGGTTCTCCATTAGAACTCAATTTTCTTTTTGCTGGTAGTCACTCTTCATTCTGTTTCTCCTATTTTTTTGTGCTGCCATTAAAAAAGAAAAAAATATTCTCCATTTTTTCAATGGTATTTTTGATAAATACTACCTCTTCTTTCTTTCTGGCCCACCCTATCCAATTCTGATGCCTGTTAATGAGAACAGTTCTCCTTGAAACATTCCCTCAACTCCTCTACAGCTCTATGAACTGGCCATATTGGCAGGAGTTGAAGGCCCTTATATCTTTGGGTCTCTCTAGCCTTTACTGACAAATTTTAGAATACTGTCTCAGCATAAGGACAACTCTTAGATTCTGATGATTTCAGAACACTCTATATCAAGAATATAACCTCTATTCTATATGCCTGCCCCACAGAGTTTCCAGAGGTCATGTAGACTACATATAGTATCCAAAGCAAGAGGCAAAACATATAGAGCAACTCCTCACCTTCTTGAGTATGAGTTCCCCATTCAAGCACATGGCCAGATTTCCAGTGTTCAGAAGCATCTGGTAGGTGACCAGCTGTTGTTCAATGACATCATCACTGTAGATCACCACAATGACCACATAGATGAAGAGATAGAAGTAGTGTGTCTATTAATGGACCCATGTGCACAGTTTTCTCTACATCAAGGAACTCACACTTAAAACACAGAAGGATTCATAGGGAGCAAAAAAAAAAAGCGTTTATGGGCCATCTTTCCTCTGAGAAACAAAGTTGCTGGTAAAAACATGGATGGGTCAGCTGAAGGTGCTCATGAAGGTATAGTAGTCATTTCTTCATTTCTTCATCTTGAAGAGAACTGACAAAGATCATATTCTGCATCAAACCTTTCAAATACCAGAAGGTGTTTGATTCATCTAGAACCTTAGCCAGGATGAAAGTCACTAGGTCTAACATACCCTGGGAGTAGCTGATGGTTGGTTTGTATATCACATAGTTCCATAAAATTCTCCTCATGCTCTCCATATTTGGGTTGTCTCTCCTTTGGAAGAATGAATGCTCCAAGCTGTCCAAATGATAGCTTTTCCAACAATAAACAACATATAGCATCAGGATTCTCTATGCTTTCATGGCATCATTGTGTTTAAATTAATTGTGGTTGAGACTGAAATATATGAATTAGGTGGTCGCCAGGGATTTTATTTCTAAATCCCAAAATGAATTACTAAAATAAATGGAATTTATAGTAGTTTATTTACAATAGAGGTAAGATATTAAGGAATGAAAGAGAGAGAGACAGAGACAGAGACAGAGACAAAGTCAGAGTCAGAGACAGAGAGAAAGAGAGAGCTCTGGTTTCCTCTGATACCAGTTAGAAATTCTAAGCCCCAACCAGGGGAAGAGAGTTTCAAGACGATGGGCCTTTCCTGGAGGCTTCATGCCTCCAAAAAGGCGGGGTCACTAAGTCAGCCTTTCACTCACCAACTGTGACTGTCTAAATGAAAGCAGTCTGAGGTCTCCTGCATATATTCCTCCAGGGGTCTAGTTCCTCCAGTCCAACCCCGAGTCAGAGTTATCAATCGAATATATCAGCATCTATCTGAGTATCTGAATGTCTGAATCTGACTGTCCAAATATCTGAATCTGAATGAATCTCCTTTTGCCTTTTGGTCCTCTTTTTAAAGATCTTTTTCTCTTGTGTCACCTCCCCTAAATTTCACATCTACCAATTACAGCAGATGATTTTCTCCAGGACTGCCCATTCTTTAGTTCTCACCTTCTCTGTTTAGATTATTTCTTTTGGGGTTACTTAACACCTCTTTTGGTAATGTCACCTTTTGTAGTTACTTAACATCTTTTGTGGTTAATTCACCTTTTTAGTTACTTAACACCTTTTTGTAGTTAAAATCTAAAAATAGATTGTAGCTTACAATTCTAGCTTCACTATAAAGGAAGAGCTAAGTATCTTCATTGTTACAATCAGGAGATAGCTAAATCCAATCTTCACAATTGAAAACCTTTTTTTCATGAACCTCTGAGTATTCCCTGCCTCTTCTGCAACTTCAGTTTGATGTAGGCTCATGGCTGTAATAACACTGCAGGATGGGCCAAATCTCACCCCAGATTGGCACATCAATGCCATCCAATAAAATGGCCTTATGTCGTTTATTTCCTCTTATACCCACCTGGATCACTCAAATGGTTAAGCCCTCAACTTTTCATATATGTTCTTCTTCAGATAGATCTCTGAAGACAGAAGCATGTGACATCAGATGCAGAACTGCATATAAATCTTTTCATTGGAGACCTTGTGTTTGAGATAAGCCTCAATATAATGTTTCCACTGCTGAAAAATTTCTGTTTAACCAAGCCACCATGATGAAAATAACCAGCTGCCCAGTGCTTCAGGCTTCATCATGAAAAGAAAGTTGGAGAGACCTCATTTGTCCCAAGTCAACCTGAAATATCTTGTAGATCTGTTCAATGACAAACACCATTCCCTTTTCATCCCATTGGGAGTGCTGCAATTGGCCAATGTTCTCAAGGAACTGAAGGTTGGTGTAAGGCTGGAAGTAAAGCTGGAAGAAGAGGTCATGTGGTTGTTATATATCCCTGTTTTCATTGTTCAGAAAAACAGAACTGCTACTTTCTGCAAAGGGCTTCACAAAAAGAGGCACAAGGGTAAAAAAAAAAGGCATCAGAATCATAATCAAAATTACTGTCCTGGCTCACATCAGCAGCAGAGAGCTGTTAGAAGCCGTCCTCTTCTCCACACTCTTGTCTTAACTCTTGGCCCTGTAAAGAGTAAATCCCAAATGATAAAATGTCCAAGGCAGCTGCCAAATTTTATGGTGATTTAATTGATATAGTAGAGAAGATTTTAAGAAGGAGGAAAGAAGGGGCTAATACTGGACAGGAAGATAGGAGAACTAGAAAGTAAGGGTTTGAGTGTGAAGGAGGAAAGAATCAGCCTGACCTCCAAAGAGGCTTAGCTAAGATGACTGAAACTGAAGACAGCTCCAGGGCAAACTCAACATCCAACACTCCAAGATGTTGGAATGCTTAGCACACTGCCAGCCAGAGTTGTCTCTCCAGGGAAAGAGACATGAGGCAGGAAGTGACGTCCTTATATGGATGTTTTTACATCATCTTTCTGCATCTCATCTGTAACAATGAGGACCTAGCTAGCTTGACTTAGGACAGCCCAGAGGTCTGTCTTTTATTTTGCACATGTCTGTTTAAGGCCCTCTCCTCAGACAAATTAAATCTTGAGTTTGATGCAGACTTTTAAAATCTTGTCAAACTGAGTAGGGTGGAGAATGCAGAATTTCCAAGACCTGATTCTGTTATTCCAAGTATCTCCATTGTTACTGATCAGGAAATGGCTAAATCACATCTTCTAAAGAATGGTCTGATTAAGGTGGAATAGTTTTGAAATTCACAACCCACCTCTGTCCCATCCAGTGACAATTTTGGCTCCTGAGAATTGATAGTAGATAAGATTCCTGAGTCACTTCAAACAGACTAGACGCCTGGGATGGGACCATTTGTCCCCAAGGCTTAGGACAATTTTTCCTCATCTTTTAATGAGGAGCTTCTGTGGATGTTGTGTTGGAAACTCTGGACCACCACTTAGATGTTCTAATTCTTATGAGTCAGAGGATACTTGGTTCTAGGCAGGAGTGCCGATGAGTCTCTCCAGGACCCTGAGTGTGATAGTCTCATTTTCTTGGATCCTTGCTTTCAGGGGTGATATAGCTTAGGGCTTCTTCATCTTGCCTTTGGCTAGAGCAAGGATGAGAGTGGTCCTCAAAAGTTTATCCTTTTCTACGTACAAGCACAAATAGCCTAGGTGATGCTCTGCAAGGTCTTATAGCACTTTCAGGAGGATAGACACAGACATTGTTCTTAGAGATTTCCTCATCTAGTTCTGAGGGACGGAGACTGCTGCCACTGGGATTGAAGGTCAGGATATCAAATGCTTTTGAGGAGGCTCCTCAAAGGGGTTGCTCTAGAGACATTGCCATGGGAATACTTCCATTATCCATGAGAACATGTGCCAAGTAAAAGGTCAACTTGTAGATGGATGTTAATTGTTACAAGGAATTTGTTGTTGAGATAGAAGGTCTGATGGCCCCTGAATTTATATACTTTAACATACCAAGCCCTATTGCTTTGCCTAGGACCCTGGGCATGTACTGAACTATTCTTCTCTTGCTCCCAGCTCTGAACATGGCCTCTTCCTGTAAAGATATGGTGTGGTCAGACAGGGAGAAGACCAGCACCTGGAGAATGGCAACCTGCTTTCTACCTCCAGCGTAAACTCATTTTTAAGTCAATTATTTAAACTAATTTTTGAAATTAAGTTTAAAACTTCACTAAAGTTTTTATACTCTCTCTAAATGATAGCAGTAAGAAGGAAGAATCCTAGTGATCACCTCAGGAAAGGTATCTACACAGAACACAGATGATGCTAGGATATGCATATGGTGGAACACTTGCAGAGGGAGTGCTGATAGTCAGAGTTCATGCTGTCTATAGCATCCATAAAAAGAGAACTTGGAATCATTTTGGGGGACAAAGAGAAATCCATGCTTACCAGATCTAGAACTAGCAGCAGGGTTATCAATGTGTATCTTTCTTCCCATTGTGACACCTACACTCTTTTGTTATTGTTCAGTCATTTTTCTGTTCAAGCACCCCTCTGCAAATGCCCTTTGTCTTACAGCTTGGTTTCTACTTCCCCTTGTAGATAGATAATTTTGGTATGGATTCTGACAGAGGAGACATCCGGTTCTTGTATACAGCCCAGTATCACAAGATGGAAAAATCAGCAGAGTCAAGGGAAGTCAGGACCTTAGATCTATGAAGTGATGTGAGTTTTACAACTAAGCAAGGAGCTGCCCCAGAAGTGGAATGAGAAAAGGAAATATGGGGAGGAGTGAAGGGCCAGTGAAGCCTACTCATTTGAATCAGCCTCTTCTTCCTGAGCTGTAAAAAGCTTTTTGAAGACTCAACACTCTCTGTCTTTACAATGAGGAAGGGAGGAATTCCTTTTCTAATTAGAGTGATATGTATTTTTTCAGTTCAAAGTAATCTAATTTGGAGTTGGCCCATATTTGAGATTTATGTTTGTTCTGGTTGAGAAATATTGACTTAAAGGATTTGTCACAATTCTTTTTTTTTTTTTAGTTTTTGTTATTTTTTTTAATTTTATAGTATTTTATTTGATCATTTCCATGCATTATTCATTAAAGACAAAGATCATTTTCTTTTCCTCCCCCCCACCCCCCGTAGCCGACGCGTGATTCCACTGGGTATCACATGTGTTCTTGATTCGAACCCATTGCCATGTTGTTAATATTTGCATTAGAGTGTTCGTTTAGAGTCTCTCCTCTGTCATGTCCCCTCAACCGCTGTAGTCAGGCAGTTGCTTTTCCTCAGTGTTTCTACTCCCACAGTTTGTCCTCTGCTTATGGATAGTGTTTTTTCTCCTAGATCCCTGCAGATTGTTCAAGGACATTACACCGCCACTAATGGAGAAGTCCATTACATTCGATTATACCACAGTGTGTTTATCTCTGTGTACAATGTTCTCCTGGTTCTGCTCCTCTCGCTCTGCATCACTTCCTGGAGGTTGTTCCAGTCTCCATGGAATGCCAAAAATTGGAAAACCAGGGGATGCCCATCAATTGGGGAATGGCTGAACAAATTGTGGTATATGTTGGTGATGGAATATTATTGTGCAAAAAGGAATAATAAAGTGGATTTGTCACAATTCTAAGGAGAGTAAGTCCTCTTAGAGCAGGTTGAAGAGGACTTAGTCAGCTAGAGAGGCAGAAGGAAATGAAACTATGACCAGGGAGGAGAATTTCACAGGTCAAAATCATGGAGGCGGAACATTTTTAAATGCTATTTGACCAGTTGTGGTGAAGCAGAAGTGATGGAGATCCTGGGAACTGCAAAGCTTCCCAAACTAAGAGGCCAGGATGCCAAAAATGCCATCAACACTGATCCCAGTCCTCTAATTGGTGAAATTTTTTCTATAATCAGCCCAAACCAGACCCCCTATGTTGAAAGTCTCTTAGATGTTTGTCCCATGTCTTCTATTCCCCACCTAAATCTATGAATACTCTCATTAGTGAAAATTCTCCATAAGTGGCCTAACCTAGACAGACTACTTGCTTTTCTACAGCTATCTTTATGCTCTGTCTTCATCCAATTACCTTTCTGGGGACTTTCCTTCTCCACAATTTTAACTTTGGGAATAGTAATCAGATCAACATTACAATTTTTGGAAAATTCATGACTATTCCCTATGGCTCCATATAGTCGACAAGCATTTATTATGCATTTTGCTGAGTATAGAGACATAATGAAAAATAGTAACTAACCCTGCAGGGGTTGGCATGCATGCCCACAGAGAGGTCTCTGTATGCCATCTTTGGCACACATGCCAACACAGGTTCACCATCATGGTTCTAGACTAAAATATTTTCCCAACTCCATGCATTAACTTTCCTCCTATGTTTGAACAACTAAGGAAATAAAAATCTTTCCCAAGAAATGTGGTCAAAGAGTTCCCCCTGGCTGCAAATCCAGCACTTAAATGTCAGACATATACAGCCCATAGATTACTAACATTTTCTCAAATTCATCAGATCATTGAGCATTAAGGAAATGTTCTGATATTTAAAGGAACATTATACTTTTGAACTGAAAGACAAAAAGTGTTTGGTCTTTTAAAAATGTGGCCATCCTATAGAGAATTAAGAGAAAAATAGTATTTTTTTACATATTCTGTCTTGCCTTCTCTAATTCTTGTTTAATATACGGCTTTGCTGGGAAATAAAAATAAAAGGTGAAGGAAATTTTCATTCTTTTAAAAATTAGTTTTAGCCCCAAAGAGCCCATATTGAAATAACCTCTAATTTTCAGCAGTTCTTTTAGGGCAAATCACTCCACTTCAGATGCTCAAGATATATGAACCCTAATCCACTTCAGAACTCATTGTACTATCTTTCTCAGCATTTCTAATTCTTAATAGAATTTCTAAGTGATCACTTCATCTAACTCATCAAGAAGTTTCCAACTCCTAGAAAATTCTTTGGGGTTTTATTGATTTTTATGTATATTTTTCTTTTTTATAAAGCACATCAGGGGCTGATTTAATATTAAGCTTAGAGGAATGTCTGATTGGCCCATTCTGAAATAGGCTAAAATACTCCCCAACTCCTTTTTATAAAATCATATACTTAGTGTTTGAAGAGATCTTAGAAATCAGCTAACCCATTCCCACCATTTTATAGAAGGTAAAACTGAGACATAGAGAAATTCAATAACTTGCCCAAGGACAGAGTAATAAATGTCAAACCTGAGATTTGAACCCATTGCTCTTTCCATGGCTCCAAACTGCTTCATTCAAAAAAATTAATTAACAGTGATGGTCCTTTGTTAAAAAAAAATCAAACTGCTCTAGGAAATCTAGGTACTCGATTATATGCCATATCACCACCAGCCTCGTAGCTTCAAGGACCCCTGGAGCAGCTAGGTATAATCTTCCTGGGGAACATAAATAACTTTGCTAAAAACAAAATCAAGGCACCCCAGCATATCTTTTCTCTAGGGATCGATGAAAAACAAACAGTAGCAGCCTTTGTTACTTTTGTTCTCTATGAAATACGTTAGCTTCTTGTTTGTTCCCCATGCTGAAAAGGATGATTTAATGGTATGTCTTCACCTTCCTGGCAGATGGTGCCAATTTTTAAATTAAATTGGTTCAATGGAGGTGTTGTATCTTTTGTGACAGCCTTAATTTGATGTTTCTTGGTGCGCCATCAGGTATCCATTCCTCTTGTGAATGTGTGTCCATGCATTCACATAGATGCGCACACACACACACATACATTCTGCATTTGCAGATGCTGGGATATGAGGGGTGACTATTTACTTATAAGACAAAGAAAAAAAACTTTGGTGAACTAGATGTCAATACATATCACTTGGATCACTCACATTTCTAAGTTGAGCTCATAGAAAAAATGCTGAATTTAGAGGCAAAATATTTAATTGGTTTAAATCTTACATTTTCTCCATGGATACTGATGGGCAAATTACTCCATCTCTGTATGACTCATTTTTCTTATACACAAAATGCAAAAAACTGGAAAACGAGGGGATGCCCTTCAATTGGGGAATGGCTGAACAAACTGTGGTATATGTTGGTGATGGAATACTATTGTGCTAAAAGGAATAATAAAGTGGAGGAATTCCAAGTGAACTGGAACAACCTCCAGAAATTGATGCAGAATGAAAGATGCAGAACCAGGAAAACATTGTACACAGAGATATTGTATTTAATTGTATTTAATTTAATTTGATTTAATTTAATTTGATTTAATTAATATTGTATTCAATTGTACACACTGTGGTACAATTGAATATAATGGACTTTTCTACTAGCAGCAGTGCAATGACCCAGGATGATGCAGAGGAATTTAGAAGAAAGAACATTATCCAGAGAAAGAACTGCGGGATGAAGTTATTTGCATGCAGAAGAAAAACATATGATTGATCACGTAGTTCGATAGGGATATGATAGGGGTTTGGCATTAAAAGATCACTCTACTACAAATATGAATAACATAGAAATAGGGTTTGAACAATGATGAATGTATAACCCCGTGAAAATGTTTTTCAGCTCCAGGAGAGGGGAGGAAAGGGGGGAATCATCAATCACATATCCATGGAAAAATATTCTAAATTAAAAAAAATGTTTTTAATTTACTAAATGATTTGTCAGTGTTGTTTTTAATGATATAGTATTTGATGTTATTAGAAACTTCCTCAAATTTGCCCCTCTCTACAAAACAATAACCTTTTCGTTTCCTTTTGTATTTCCTCATACCCACTGTGGAATGAAATTTACTGTAGCTTATGGCCTGTCCTAGAAGACCTAATTCTTTCAAGCTTTAATGAGAAAGTAGGCTGAAAAAATAATGTGATGGCAAATGTCCACTAAGCTTAGAATTTAATTAAGCCTCTGAAACTTATACTTTAGATTGGAGAAGAATTTAAAAAGCTAGACTGCTTCTTGTGGCCTGAAGGGCTAAGGGGATGAGAAAATTGGCTTTTGCTAACATCATACGGAACTAAATCATTATCATTAATACCTGCTGGCCACTTTAAACTTCAGTGAATTATGTATACAAAAGACTGACCCATTGAAAGCTTCTATGATAAAGAAATCATAATCTCCACAAGGTGGCACTACGTCCACACAATTATCCACTGTCTTTTTTCTTTTGAAAAATTCTTTAATAAGAAAAATGATATTTAGGAATTCCTGTTTTCAGTGTATTTGATTTTATAGTTCCCATTCAAAATTTCAATTGTATGTATCAGAAATCCTTTAAGATGTCCCCAAATATGCTTGGAGTACAGGGGGGAAAATTGTACATATTGCCATCTTTAGGGGATATTAGAGGTTATCTCATTCTAAACCTTTTGTTTGTTTTGTTTTGTTTTGTTTTGTTTATGCAGATTAAGAAACTGAAACTAAAACAACTGAACTGACTTGCCCAGGGTCATACGGATGAGCTGTGGTATAGCTAGCTGGGAATTAATCAATAGAAATTATAGCTGAGAGAATCTCCGTTCTCATGCAATTCAAAAGTTTCATTTTATAAATAAAGAAACTGACACCAGAAAGAAAAAGGACATGCCAGTATGACACAAAATAGGAAGCAACAAAGGTTAAATTTGAACCTAGACCCTCCAAAGCCAACACTCCTTCTATTGCACTAGACTGCCTCATACTGGGAATGGATGCTTTAGTAAGTCATTTTTAGGGTAAAATGTCTCCTACTTGACTATGAGTTGTACTGTGAATACAAATGCTTTTGCAAGTCTCAGTTTCTACCATCACATTTCCTTTTAATTACATTTTTCTTGATTTTTACATAATGAGGTTGAAATGGTAATAAATAGAACATCTATTAAACAGACAGCAACAGAAACTATCAAATAATTATCTCATTGGAAGCCGGTTTCCTACCCATCTAACCCATCTTAGAATCCCAGATAGATGCTATAAGGAATCATGAACTGCTTATTTTCTATAAGAACTGGAAAATACTTACATGAACTGATTCAAAGTGAAATGAGCAGAACCAGGAGAACATTGTTACACAGTAACAGAGACATGTGGGATAATCAAATATGATTGACTTTGCCACTAAAAGCAATGCAATGATCCAGGACAATTCCGAGGGACTTAAGAGAAAGAACTCAACTCATAGCTAGAGAAAAAACTTATTTAGATGGGTATATGATTTGGGGTTTTGTTTTTAAAAGATTATTTTATTACAAAAATGAATAATATGGAAATAGGATTTGGGTGATAATATATGTATAACCCAGTGAAATTGCTTGTCAACTCCAGGAGGGAGGAGGGCAGAGGGAAGGGAAACAACAAGAATCATGTAACCATAGAAAAAAACATTTTAAATAAGGTTTATAAATAATTAAAATAAAAAAAACACCTCAGAGCTGGAAAGTCATTTTGACTGAGGGACTATTGTGAAAGGAGAGCAGAGCAGCAGAACAATAATTTGGTCCAGAGAATATACAGAGGAAGCCAACCAAGAAGACTGAAGGGAATTAAAATTAACAGCAACAATAAGTGCTTTGAGGCTTGCAAAGAGTTTTCCAACTCTAATCTCATTTGATCCTCTCAACAACCTGTGAGATTTAAAAGAGTGGGAGCCATAAATTGTAAGAGTTAAAATGGTTGAGGTCTTAAACTGTAGTGATTACAATAGTGGAAGACTTAAATTGTGATAGATATAAGAGTGGATGAGTAAATTGTGACCACAGAAAATATGTTTACACTACAGTGTCTTGTTTAAAATCAAATATAAGGTGGTCGCCAGGGAAATATTCCCAATTATGAATATACCCAAGTCAACTGGGTTTTATAGAGACTTTAATTAATAATACAATGAGGAATTAAAGAAAGAGAGAAAGAGTAAGAAAGGAATAAGTATGAAGGGCCTTAAGCCAACATGGCCTAGACCTGAGTCTTAATAGAGAGATCAGTCAGTCTTTAATCACTCACCACAAGATCTGCGAAGCAAGGATTCTAGTGACATCAGGCCAGCTCCAACTCAGCTGACTTCACCAGCTCCAAGCCTCAATCTGAATGTTTCAGAATGAGTCCCTTGAGCTCCTATCTGAGCTCCTATTTAAAGGGCAATTTCTCCTATGTCACCTCCCCTAAGTTCTTCCATCTACCAATCACAGTAGATGTTTTCCAAAGGACTGACCATTCTTAATTCACATTTTGTTATCACCTTCTTAATTCACATCTTACTCTCACCTTTTCTGGGTAGACTAAAACTTCTGAGTAATTCACATCAGGAAAGCTCTGAGTAAGTTTCTCAGCTCTTTGTTCCTTGTAAACTCACAAGTTGCCTGACCTTTATAGGTACTTAGCACCCCCTTTGTATTAGTTCTAAAAAATAGGCATGACTTAAAGAACTTTTTGCCTCATTATAAGTATGGGTTTAAGTACTTTCATTGTTCAGAAAAGAGTTCACAACTTTATCTTCCCCTAGGGCAGACCCAAGTAGGTGAAGTAGAGTTCTCATATTCCTGCTTTAAGTAGAGTTCACTGCCCAAATGGGGAATGGTCTTGATCCAATCTTATGAAGTAGGGTCTGGGAAATTTTAAGGTTTACAAACCCTGGCAGATAGGTGCTATTCATATAGGTGCTGTTTTAAAGATGAGAAAACCTGAGGTAGACAAAGTAAAGTAGCAAGCAAAGTAGCTTGCCCTCACATTCAGTTAAGCATGACTTGAAGTTCGAGTTGAATTCAGGCCTTTGCTCATTCCAGGTCTAGCACTCTATCCATTGTGGCATTTAACTGTTTCACTCTACCTCAGGTGAAGATTGCAAGTAGGAGGTGAATGAACTGGGAATGTTTAGTCTGGAGAAGAGAAAAACATGAGGGCTGCCTTCAAGAACTTGAGGGTTATAATAAATAATTAATTTAATTACTAATTAAAGAGAAATGTTCCACTTGACATCAGAGAACAGAACTAGGAAGAAGGTGTGAATGGAAGTGGGGAGAGGCAGATGCAAATTTGAGGGAAGGAAGAACTTTATAACCCCCCTGGAGCTCTCCAGAAACAGGGAGTTTAGAGTTAACTCTCATTGGGAATTTTCAAACAGAAACTGTGCCATCGCCTTTCTAGGTCACTTCTAGGCTGCTGAAGAGGTAATCCTTGGTCCTGTGCCAATTGATTTCAGTGGTCTCTGAGACCCCTTCCCATTCAGTGAGCCCAGGACTATAAACTAATTCATATTCAGGCAGTAATAGTTGATAGAGCTTGACTTCTCTGGCCAGTTTGTACAGTTTATCAGAAGCACAAGACCACTGAGATGGAGTAAATCTGAGAGAGAGAGACAGAGAGAGAGAAAGAGAGAGAGAGAGAGAGAGAGAGAGAGAGAGAGAGAGAGAGAGAGAGAGAGAGAGAGAGAGAGAGAGAGAAACACAAAGAGAGAGACAGAGACACAGAGACACAGAGACAGAGACACAGAGAGGAAGAGAGAGACAGAGAGAGACAGAAAGAGAAACAGAGAGACAGAGAGAATGAGAGAGAGATAGGAAGAGAAAGAGAGGAGAGAGACAGAGAGGAAGAGAGACAGAGACAGAGACAGAGAGGAGAGGGAGACAGAGAGGAAGAGAGAGATAGAGACAGAGAGAGACAGAAAGAGAAACAGAGAGACAGAGAGAATGAGAGAGCTAGGAAGAGAGAGAAGAGAGAGACAGAGAGGAGAGAGACAGAGAGACAGAAAGAGAAACAGGGAGACACAGAGAGACAGAGAGAAAGAGAGAGGGAGGTGAATCTTTAGTGGTAGAATAGTTTGAAGTAGAGTGGCAGACTAATGGAGGACTTTTTTCTCCTGACCTGGGAACATTCTATTCTAATAATACACAATGATGGTGACATTCTACTCTACCTATTCAAGAGATCTCTGTGGACCATTTACCTTTGTAATGTTTCCTTTCCCTGACCTCATTTTAGCTCTCACTAGCTACCTCTTAAACATATGCTAGCATTCCTTGAGAAACTGGGTTAGCAAGTGTGACTTAAGCAATGCAAATCCTATTCTGGAAATCCTGAAGGGAAAATTTACTTCTGCTCTAGTCTTCAAAAATCAAATTTCCAGAATGACCAAGAGATCCCAAGTGCAAAGACAAAGGAATCTACATTACACATGCATACATACATACACATATCTATATCTATATATTCACATATCTATAGGCACATGCTTAGATATCTATCAATAAATAAATATTGATAGACATTTCTATATATATATATATATATATAGATTCAGATCTCTCATTTTCAACAGTGCTTGTCACATAATAGGCACCATATAAATTTTAGCTAATAGTAGTAGTAGTAGAGAATATATATTATATGTGTATATAGGTATATATAAATACATGTCTATATCCATCTATTTGGTAAAGCAATGGGGACTGGAAAATTCCACATTTACTCACAAATTATCTTCTATATAGTTTTTCGCCTTTTCCTTAAGCCCAAGATTTTTGCTCTTCAATGATCTTTGTTTAAGGTACTAAATCTAAAATATCTCTCCTATAAAAAAGGTAACATTAAATAATAATAAAACTAAGCTATTCAAATTTTTCAACAGCATGAGCATGTTTCCTTCATTAGTCCTATGAGAGAAGTAGAGATATCTATTGATTGATCAGTCCATTGAAAAGGGAGCAAGAATTACCTTGTTGATGGATGGCCATGTATTATCAGCTTTTGGGATCTTTGCTGTTAAAAATAGGGTTAAGAAATGTTTTCAATGGACAGCTAACCTTAACAATATGATGATTTGGTTTCATTAGAAGACAAGCAAATGAAAAGGTAGCCCATTCATTCAGCAAGCCCTTCCATTTTCCAGGACTTTCCTCAAAAGTTTATTTTATATTAATGTGTTGACATTTATTTTGGAGCATTTGTTTTCTATTTAATTTTTTAGGAATGGTTTTGGACTAGGAATACATTTAAAAGTAATCCCAGAAAGCTGTGCTTTTTTATGTTGATCAATGTGATTCACAAGGTTAATTGTATGATTCAGAAACAAAATAAAACCCAAATTTGAATTTAGGCAAGGTTAATCTATTCAGACTAAGATATGGTAAACTGTAGAGTATGTTGTCCCCAGACGTCATTCCTTCTATGAAAGAACATTATGGATATTTTCTTGGAGGTACAGCCTACTAAACAAATGATCCCACAAGGCTTACACCTCTGTAAATTGAATATTTTATATCAATACTGGTTCATGGATTAAAGTTTCACAGTTGACCACCACACCATGTTAGAAAAATCTTAAGGATCAAGAGTATAAACATGGAACAGAATAAAAATAATCTTGAACAAACTGAGATGAATCTATTAATAGCTCATTGGTTAGTAGCTTTAAACTGCAGTTTCAGCTGCGTTGCCTTGGTGGAATAAGAAATACAACAGTCTGGAAGAAGAGTTGTAGGTATCACAACTGCCTCTGCCATAGGTAGGTAGGTAGCCTTAATCTCAATCAGTATTAGGAAAGCATCTGACATTGTTGATTTCATGGGCATTTGGAAAACATTATTTAGAAATGGAAATAGTGAGATTCTACAAGTAAGATGTTATGTTATGCTCTGTAGGGCCTTCAGCCACAGAAAGTTCTATCCCTAGAGTGTGTATGCAACATTATAGTAGTCCATTCCACTTTGGGATTGCTCTAAACATTAAGAAATATTTCTTTACATCAAGATTGAATTACTTAAGTGAAATCTAACAAATGTTTCTAATTATTTTTTGTGGGGCTAAGTAGAACATTTCAAATTCCTCTATCACATGAAAATCTTCAAACATTCAATGGCATCTATCATGTTATCTCTTTGGCTTTAATTTACCCAATCATGTAAGAGGCATTCCCCATACCTCAATAATTATAAATACTTAATTTTCTCAATTGAATCACTTAGCAGAATGAACTAGGGGTAAGTCAAGATTAGACACTGCTATCTAATCCATCACTCAAAGACCAAGTAAGAAACAATATTTTTAAAAATCCTTACCCTCTGTCTTAAAATCAATATTAAAAATCAGTTCCAAGACAGAAAAGTGGTAAGGGACTTGCCCACGGTTACACCATGAGGAAAAATCTGAGGTCCTATTTGAACCCAGGATATCCCATTCCAGATCTAGCACTCTATTCACTAAGACATCTCGCTGCTCCTAGAAAAAATCTGATGTCAACTGGACAGACTGAAGGCCACTGGATGAAGTGAAATGATGTCACACAGGAAGTGTGTTGGTACTAGCTGAGAAGACTCATCCATTTCCTCTTGAGTATGTATAAAAGAGCGGATTGGTTTAGAACTCAAGAATGCCAGCCAGTGCCACATAAAATGGGTGATTTTTTCAATCATGCCCCTGGGAAGGAATCATGTGGAGCCAGTCTTGGCCATGACTCAAGCTTAGACTCCATCTCCTAAATTTTCCCTTTTCTCCAGCCCCCACTTTCCTTTTTTTTTTTCTGGAAGAAGACTTACGAACTTCAGAGGGCCAGATGATCTAGACTTTAGATGGCATTTATAATCATTCTGTTAATGTATAAAATATATATTGTGATTAGCTACAAATATATAACTTTGGCAATCATGCTCTGATATGAGTTCCCAACTGGTACATGCTATTAACCTTTACTAATTAATGAACATTCATGAAAGCTCTGACAATAGAAAGAACTCTGCATTTCAAGTCAGAGGACCAGGGTTCAAATTCATTTAAAACTTACCTAGCACTGGGCCAAACATTTAAGATCTCTTGGCCTTGGTTTCCTCATATGTAAAATAAGGGGGCTACACTAAAGCACATTTAAAGTTCTTTCAAGTTATATTTCTAGGCACCAATGATATCAATTGGTAATGATAAATCTCTCTAACTCTCTTCTTTCTCTCTAATCTCTCTTCTTTCTCTCTCTCTTCTATCTCTGTCTCTCTGTCTCTTTCTTCTTTCTCTCTCTTCTCTCTCTCTTCTCTCTCTCATCCCTCTTCTTTCTCTCTCCTATCTCTGTGTGTGTCTCTCTTCTCTCTCTCATCTCTCTCTCTCTCTAATCTCTCTTCTTTCTCTCTTCTCTCGGTGTGTCTCTATGTGTATGTCTCTCTGTCTCTGTGTGTCTCTGTCTTGGTCTGTCTCTCTGTCTGTCTCCCCCCTTCCTAACCTCCCCTCCTGTGTTCCAGAAGCAGTTCATGTATATTTGTATTTTCAAGCAGCTCATAATGTGTTTATGTTCTCATTATTCCAAGGAAGCATGAGGTAACTAACTTCAGGGGTTTGATATTTCAGTGGAACTTTTTTTTTCCACACACAATTAGATTTTCAACTTAGTTGCCAGCACTGACTTGTTGAGGTTGCTGAGGAAGGAAAAAATTCTCTGTAATCTCATCTAAAGGCTCTTCTCCTCCATATATTTTATTTCCCTTTCTCCTCTATCTAGGTCAGGGCTCTTTACCAGGACGCCAAAGACTGTGTTCTATGAACTTAGTTGGGGGGGGAGGGGGAAGCCTTTATTTTTCTCTAAACTTTAACTGAAATTTAGCATTTCCTTCCATTATTTTAAAAACATTATCCTGAGAAGGGATCCAGTAGCCTTATAGGACTGGCTGCCAAAAAAGATTCATGACATAATCAAATAGGATAAGAACTACTGAAGTAGACCTTTAAGAATGTTACCAAATATGTGAACCACAGATTATATGATTCCTTTCTCGGTTTGTTTTTGCCACTATTTTCAACCTCTTTTCTCAAAACTCACCTAAAAAAGACAGAATAAAGTGATTGCCCCTTTGTCCATCTGATATTGGCGGTGATTAGCTTCAACACTCCCAGAGGAAATAATGATATTGTGTGGCACAATCTGGAATCTCACAGATTAATCAATTAACATAATTCAGTGGAATACCTAAGCATGACCTATATCATATCATAATAAGTAGTAAACTCATTAAGTGAAGGAACTCCAGCTAATTTAAAGGATCTTAGATTTAAAACTAAAAGAACTTTATAGGTCATCAAATCCAACCTAGTCATTTTAGAGATAGGGAAACTGAGGCTTAGAGGATTAAGTGACTTGCCAACGATCATGGAGATAATAAGTCAAAGAGACAGAATTTGGACTAAGTTCCTTTGACTTTATATCTAGAACTCTTTCCATCCTACCATGCTGCTTCCTCAAAACTTGGGGTTTCTAATAATGCCTAATACTGAGCCCTGCAGTAGTAAAAGCTTACTAAATATTTGTTGAATGTTTCAATGATTTAATGAATGAGTAAATGAATTTTTTCTCAATGTTTCTATGAACAATGGAAAGAGAAATACTTGTATTCTTCTACTTACCAATTACTCCATAACTTTAAAATGAACCATCTTTTCATAATAATCTTGGACGATATAGAGATAGAAAGTCTCAAGAATACATAATGAGAACTAATGAAAACAAGAGTTACCATAAAGCGGAGAAAGTCTACCAGAGACATGTCGATTTTGACCTTGGAGTGGCTTTGAATGAAGAATTGTCTCTAGTCCTCCTACTGCAAATAAAGGGATAAAAGGGAGTGCAAAGGCAAACCCTAGGGGTTAAGCACACAGGCTTAGAAATGGGTATTATTCGTTCCTATGTTTGATAAGGAAGGAGATCATAAAGGCTGCCAATGCATTGGTATTGCATTTTCCTCTCCGTGCTCCAGCCACATAACTTCCATAGCACTTTAACTTTTGTGTCACTAGCATTCTAGGAGATATGTGTTTGAGAAGGGGAATGAACGGCCAGTGTTTCCATGTCTCCTGTCCCATTGCTGTTCTACACAGCTAGGGTGATGGAAGGGTAAGAGACGATGCCCCTTGGCATATCTCTAGCTCAGTCTCTGTAGGATAAACTGCCTCTCCTCTTAAAAGCAAAGCAAAACAAGCAAAAACCAACTCCCTCTTTGGTGGAAAAAAATGCTCTTCCACTCCGATTTTGTTTGCTTCTTCTTTTCCCTGGCTGGGAAGAAATATAACTTCAGAGTCTTGAGTGATTCAGCCCTACCTTGGAAAACAGTCGTTTGAAACTTTGACAGAAGGACTAATTTGTGTTACACTAATAATAGAGATGTGAAAGTAGTTTGGCTTGTTTACAATGAGGCAAAACTAAGCAATTTCTGATCCATAATTCCTCTTTATGTCTTCAGGAGCTAGCTACACAAAATATATAGCATGGTTCTTCCTTAAGACAAACTGTTCAACATTTCAAAAGAGCATTTTTCAGGCATATGCTGGTAAATATTTAACAGCTGGCTCTCTTAAAAACATGTGCACAGAGAATACTTTTAAGTTTAATCTATATTATTAGCATATTTAAATTACTTCTGTCTAGACAATAGAAAACAATAAATCGAGCTTTAGTTTGTAGCATTTGCTGATTTTTGAGGTGGAAATGTTTTCATTAAAATTTTAACAATTGACTTTTCTGAGTTTGTACACACTGACTCCATCATACCACTGGGAGCATCTTCCCAAATTATTTTCTTTATTGGATTAAGAATAATGACTACCTTTATTTTTTTCATTTAAAAATGTGAACTTAAATATCAATGAAAATGAGCATTTCTATATATACATAAAACAGAGGATTGTACATGAAACACTCATTCTTTTTCTAGAGTAATTGCTCTTATTTATTTCAGTATACATAAAATTCAATATATAATTTTCTTTTTTTTCTTTTATTTTTTTTAAATCCTTACCTTCCATCTTAGAATCAATACTGGGTATTGGCTCAAAGGCAGAATAGTGGTAAGGGCAAGGCAAATGGGGTTAAGTGATTTGTCCAGGGTCACACAGCTAGAAAGTTTCTGAGGTCAAATTTGAACCCAGGACCTCCTGTCTCTGGGCCTGACTCTCAATCCACTGAGCCACCCAGCTGCCCCCTCAATATACATTTTTCAAAGCTATCTTGTTTTACTGTGATTCCTTCTGGACTTCCTTTTGTTTTCTTCTATGCAAAAAACAAAAACAATCACAAATGTCAAATGAACCTATTTTCGTTCTTTTCTTTTTCACAGCTTCTTTCATTCCTATACCTCCTACCCAATTTGCCAAAAAAAAGGGGAAAAAGTGAAACCTTCATAGGACTTAGCTAATCAAAATAGATCCCAACACTGGTTATGCTTAAAAATCTATTTCTCATTCTGTGACTTGAGCATTTCATCTCTCTTTCAGGTGGGTAACATGTTTAAATCACTAATTAGTCTTCTGAAATCATGGTTGGTCATAGCATTGCTCATAGTTTTTCAGTTTTTCAAAGTTAGCTTTATAATTTTTTATTATATGAATTATTTTCTTGGTTCTGTTCACATTGTTTTGTAGCAGATCATAAAAACCTAAAGTTTTGGGGGCATTGATTCCAAGACAGGTAAGGGTTTAAAAAAATATATTAGGTTTCTCTGAAACAATACTTTTTGTCACTTCTTATAGTGAAATAATATCCCATTATATTCATATGCCTTAATTTCTTTAGCCATTCTCAATTAATGAACTTATCATTATATTCAACCATCTGATCACTTTTACCTATGACTACTTGGCCTCCTTCTTAAATATCTCTTTTCCCTCTACCTTTCCCTATTTCTTTCCAAATAATAAGTGGGTCCATCCCACTTATCTTTCAATACTTTGCTATAATAAAATCATTTGCTATAAATATTTATTTACATATGTATCCTTTTCAACTTTGATCTCTTTGGGGTAAAAGCTAAGTAGTGGTATTACTATAATCAAAAAATATGCACCGTGTAGTAGTTTTTTGGACTGTTTCAAATTGCTTTCCAGAATGACTGGACCAATTCACAGTTCTCTCCATGGTGCACTGTTTTATTTTGGACTTTTTGCTAATGTTATATAATCGTCAATGTTCACTAGTCTGTTGTTCTTGTTTCTTTCTGAGCTTTGTCTCTCCCCACGTTAGGTGTGAAGAGTTATTTGAAACATAAGGATGTTGGAAGAATCCATTATCATTCTATTTCTGGTCTATGCATTATTACAGTTAATTATTCTTGGAATGTTTTATAAAATACAAAGTGTAAATGCATCTAGTTTTAGGCTTTCCCCCCTCCCACCCTCCTTTAAGGGAAATATTATTGATTAATTTCTTTTGCCTATTTAAGGTTAAACAAAATAATAATTTTATTTTTGTGCTAATTTAATATGTATCTCTTTAAATTCATTATTTTTGTTCACATATAATTGAACAAAATAGTTTGTTTCCTTTATTTTTAATTGTAAATAATATTTTAACATAAAGATTTGATTTTCCTCTCTTTTAAAAAATCATGTGATTCTAGCAAATAACATATTGTTGGTTTCTATTTTCCAACCCACTCTGTTATCCTTTTTGCAATTTTAGTGACCTGGATTCAGGAAAGCCTAGATTGAAATTTAGCCTCAAGTAACACTGCTATATGACCTTGGGCAATTTTCCTTAGTTTCCTCAAATGTAAAATATAGATAAAAGCACTTGCCTCCCCATGTTGTTAGGATGGTCAAATGAGTTCATCTTTATAAAGCATTATAAATGTGAACTCCTAGTATTATTGTTTTATGGGTGAATTATTCCAATTCACATTCACAGTTATGATTTTTGCTTGTGTATTTTTTACTACTTGCACATCATCAAATAGTTTCAATCTTCAGTGTTTCTCTTAATGACTGAATTTAAAAGTCACAATTCATTTCTGTTTTCATTAGGAATTTTTGGAATTCTATTCATTAGAGTTACATTCATTTCCTCTAGTATTGTACTTTTTGTCAAATTGATTATTCTTGGTTGTCAGTCTTTTTTCCTGGTGACTTTTGAATGACTTTTCTAAGTTCTTCTTGCCTTTAGAGTGGTAGCTACCAAGTCTTGTGTGATACTGGCATATGCCTTCTTGGTACTAACTAGGATCGTGTTTTTTTTTTTCTTTTTGGTTGCTTGTAATATATTTTTTAGAAGTCATAGTTTTTGGCTATGGCTTTCCCCATCACTTATTTTGGGTTTTCTTTCTTGAGATGATATCTATTCTTTCTGATTTTACTTTAATGTCTTGTTCTTCCAGGAATACTTATAGTCCTTGTGGCCAGGATATATATTTTTTCATTGAGATTTACTTGGATATTTCATAGAGTCAGTTTACTTTTGATGTTTCTTCTTTTGCTTCTAGGGTATTTCTTCATTGTGATTACTATTTGATTTTGTTTATCATTGTATCCATTTTCCTTATACATAATTTCCATACTCAGTTTCTAGATTGAGACTTTGTGGCTGGGTAAGATTCTAATCTCTCCCATCTTCTTTGATGATGTAGAAAGTCTCTCCTTAATGGTAGCTAAGACTAGAACTTGTTTTTTCATAGATTTCCTTGATTTTGGCCCAAACTCCTTGTGACCTAAGTTTTGAACTTGGCTCCTCCTCTGTCTCTTCTTTGCACAATCCAAAACCCATATTATTTCCACTTCTTGCTATGATCCTGAGAGGCCCCAGCCAAATGGTGTTATATATACCTTGATTCCCTAGTGCTGCCATGGCCCTTTATCCTCATGACTCCTTGTGGCATTTGATGCCTGGGTTGGGCTATCCAGGTGCTGGTATGGCTTTATCTCCTATTTTTCCATAAGTGAACCTATTTAAGTATTGGTCTTGTCACTTTCTTCCACAAGTCTAGGATATAGAGAGCCTGGCACTGGGTATTGATTCTATCCTATTGTCTGTGGTGCTTATAGCTCAGGAGCTAGTCTGTCCCCATCTCTTGATGCATGAAATGACTATTTATAAGTATTCCCCCATACCAGCTTGTCTCTAGTCAGCACTTCTGAAGGATTCTAGCAACCCTAATAAATATTTGTTGCCTTCCTTTCCCCCCATTAAGAGACATTCTACTAGAGTAATGGCATGTACAGATTTATCCTTAATTTTAAAGTATATATTCTCGGTTTAAACTTGATTCTTATTAAGAAAAATAAGGAATAAGGAAAAAGACTTGTACAAGAATATTCATAGCAGCACTCTTTGTGGTGGCCAAAAATTGGAAACTGAGGGGATGACCTTCGATTGGGGAATGGCTGAACAAATTGTGGTATTTGTTGGTGATGGAATACTATTGTGCTCAAAGGAATAATAAAGTGGAGGAATTCCATGGAAACTGGAACAACCTCCAGGAAGTGATGCAGAGTGAAAGGAGCAGAATCAGGAAAACATTGTACACAGAGACTGATACACTGTGGTACAATCGATGTAATGGACTCCTCCATTAGTGGCAATGCAATGTTCCTGAACAATCTGCAGGGATCTAAAAAAACTATCCACAAGCAGAGGATAAACTGTGGGAGTAAAAACACCAAGGAAAAGCAACTGCTTGACTACAGGGGTTGAGGGGATATGAGTAAAGAGAGACTCTACATGAATACTCTAATGCAAATACCAACAACATGGAAATGGGTTTGAATCAAGGACACATATGATACCCAGTGGAATCGCATGTGGGCTATGGGAGAGGTGGTGGGAGTGGGGGGAGGGAAGAAAAGAAAATGATCTTTGTTTCCAATGAATAATGTTTGGAAATGACCAAATAAAATAATGTTTAAAAAAAAATTAAAATTAATTAATTAATTAATTTTTTAAAAAAAGAAAAATAAGGGATAAAAACGGGAAATACATACATAGCCATTAGCCTTTCACAATAAAAGCAAAAAATATGTTTTGTTCTATATCTTTTTTATGTCCACTCAAAATTTCTTTACTTTATCCCTGCTTTCTGTATTTCTTTCTTTGTTGTTTTCTTGTTTTTTAATATAATTGCAGCTATCACTCATTTCCTCCTCTATATACCATTTATATCTTTTGACTAGTGTCCCACTATGGAATATGTATTTGTGCTATTAAAGAAATTGATAAATTCCTTATAGACTCTAGATATCAATATATTACTGGTATTTTCCCCTAAGTCTGTTTGTTTTCTTTTAATTTTAGAAATAAGCCATTTTGTTTTGTAAAATTATAGCTTCAAACATTAAGATAGATTTCAGGCAGCAATTAGGTAGCTCAGTGGATTGAAAGCCAGACTGGCCTATAGAAAGGAAGTCCTGGGTTCAAATATCACCTAAGATATTTCCTAGTTGTGTGACCCTGGGCAAGTCAGTTAACTTCATTACCCAGCCTTTATCAATGTTCTGCCTTGGAACTAATACAAGTATTGACTCTAGGATGGAAGATAAGGGTTTAAAGAAGAGATAGATTCCAGAGAGAATAAATGTGCTCTACAATATTTTGGAACTATTATTAAACAGAATATTACCATGGATAAACTATTTGCTAGTCTCATTTCCTTATTTTTTTAATGCTTTTATGCTTTCCACTGAAGACAAATAGAATTGGAATTACACTTTCTCTACTGAATACCATGTATTGTTGAAATTTTATGAAAATTCCATCATATGGAATTTACAAACATGAAATTTTTATGTCTTGGATCACCACTACTAGAACTCCTATAAGCCAGTGACTATTTTATTTGAATTATAGCAATTGTCATTATCAAAGATCTTGGCATATATTAGGTACCTAATAAATGGCCACTAATTCATTAATTGTGGCTAAAATAGCCAGATAATTGAATACTGTTTTTCATTTTGATATTTCGATATCATGCACAAGTGACCTTGAGATTCCAAGAGTTTTATTTTTAATTTAAGACAGAGCTTCATGACTATGAGGTATATTAACCACAGGTAATTTTTTTAAAAGTATAGAATCCCTTTCTCCCAAATCTTTGGAAAGCCTTATCAGTATGAGATAGCTTAAATTCTATTTGTCCTAAATATGTAGGATAAAAAACAATCTCTGTAAGTATCTATGGTGCTTTCTCATTCCATCAATCTTTGGATCTATCAAATAAGGGTACATAACTTTTGAAAAATAAGGATTTTTAAAAATAACTTTCTACTCTTACTTGTAATGCTGTCATTGTTATCAACCAGGACAATTCCTGATTGATGCCAGTGAACCAGTGTTCTTTATATTGTCCAACCTAGAACAATGATTGGTACTAGTATTTGTGATGATATTGAATCTAGATGGAAGTTAAATTTAGCCATTTTTGAAACCAGAGGACTACAGTCCTACCATGATAGAGCATCCTCCCTTGCCTGAAAAATGATCATTGCCTGGACTGTTTGCAGGACAATCACACTTTTAGTCTTTGGCTTCATCTCCTCATGATTCCTCTTTTTCTTGGACCCAAACTAAACCCTTTATCTTTAAGGTCAGGAATTTGATTCATTTTTGTCTTTGAATACCGAATAGCTATCATATAGGCACTCTGTGGGTTCTAGACCTGCAATTTCATGTTTATAAGGGATTTTCAGATAAGAAAAATCCTTCCACCAATTTAGACTGACCCCTTTTAAACAGCCAAGAGTTAAAGAGTTGCGTGAGGCATTGAGAGGTTGTGACCAGTCTAGGGTTCAAATCATATATCTGAAACTCCCAGGTAACCTCTCAATTCAATATGTCATGCTGCCTGACAAATAGTAAGTGCTTAATGAATGTTTGTTGATTGATTTGGGTTTGAATTATGAATATCTGCCTGACATTAGTCTCAGACTTCTCTTTACTCAAAAGACCCAGATCTTTTAAGATGAGAGCTTCTCTGGCTACATCTCATTGGAATAGAAAATTATACCCTTGGAAGCTGCAGTTGTGTCAATTTAGTTTGATTTCCATCCAAGCTGATTATTGCCAGGATACTGAGGTAGCTTGGTTCATGCTCAGCTTGCTCCTTTAATAATAGACATTCATTTATAACTAAAAATGTTAAAAGATCCTTGTCCATGATGGCAGTAAACTACAAGAGATCTCACATGTCAAGGGCTCAAATAACTATCCTCTCCAGGCATTTTGATTGTCATTATTTACTAAGTTAAAGGTCAATATTTTGCTAATTGATATATTTCTTCCTTGCTCCAAGCTAATATGCATCACTTATCACATTATGTCATTTACCTCTTGGATGAGCCAAGAAAATGATCCTAGAATCTCCACTCTAAATGCTGTTTGGCTTGAGGTGTGAGGGGAACAAATGACTGGCATTTTTAGAGAAAGAAGAGGATTGAATATATTATACACACATATATACAGATATATATGTATTTATACCTGTATATACACATATGCTTATATGTTTGCATGTATAATATAGATGTACATTTCAGTTCTGCTATTGTACACACATGTACACCCACACACACACTTCTGAGTCACTATTTATGTCTCAATTTTTAAGGGAATGGTAGGAACCAGTTCTACATTTTAGTAAAATTTTAGCAGCACTGTAAAATTAGATTTGAGTAAGGGATCTGTAGAGACGTCATTGAATAAACAGTGAGGGATGGCATTAAAAATATCTTCCTATTAAAATGAGATTAATTTTGTCACTTTAATAATTTTTGCTTAAGCAGTTTACTCTTTTAAGAATATCTCAAGATATGGAAATATATTTTCTTTCTTTCATTAAAGAATAAGAGTTTTCATCTATCAACTATAAATGGCTCTAGATAACACAGTAAAGGGAAAAAAAGGAAAGAAATACCCACAAATCCTTTTAGATCCCAGGAAGAAGAGATGTTTA
This sequence comes from Monodelphis domestica, assembly GCF_027887165.1. Lineage (NCBI taxonomy): Eukaryota > Metazoa > Chordata > Mammalia > Didelphimorphia > Didelphidae > Monodelphis > Monodelphis domestica. The sequence goes on from NC_077234.1 coordinate 59,649,141, forward strand.
ACAACTAAATTATTTCAGGAATCAGAACACAATGATCTGTGTAGCACGAGGATTGTTAACTGATTGGCACTGGGGTTGATATTTTTCAGTGGCCAATATGCTGGTATCCAGTATTATATCTCCTTCTGAGAATTCAATGAAACAGAATCTTTGAGTCAGAAGTACCCCAGAAGTCTTCAGATGCCCCTATAGATAAACAAGTATTCCCCTCTATTATGTACTTGACAAATTGTCATTTAACCTTTTTTTGAGATCTAGTTTCTTTATCTTCTTGGCCAGTGGCCACTCATGGCTGACTCTGAGGTTGATGGTCATGGAATCTTTGTCCAACTCTCTTTCCAAATTAAGTCCTTCTTGGACAACTTGATGGTTCCTTGCTCCCAGAGACTCACCATATTGGTCTGATCAGATCAGCTCTCAAATGGCATTGTGGAGAGAGCACTGAATCTGGAGTCAAAAAGGCCTGGGTTCAAATCCAACCTTAGGCACATGTCAGCTATATGACCCTGGACAAGTCCCTTAACCTCTTTTTGCCAAAATTTCCTTATCTGTAAAACAAGGATTATAATAGCTCCCAGGGTTGTTATAAAGATCGAATGAGATAATATTTGTGAAGTACTTTATATATGCCAAGCATATTGCAATTTATTTTTAAATATTAATTTTTATTACTATTATTATTACTCTTCTGAGCTCAAAGTAATCCATCAATCTCAAACTACCAGCTAAAAAGAAATGATAAGTAAGCACCATTATGCACCTGTTCTTTAAGTCCTCAAGTATAGGGGAATTCACTCCCTTGTGAGGAAGTCTACTATCCTTTTTTTCCCCTTTCATCAATCCTAAATTTATATGATGACTTTTATTTATTTCTTCTCCAGAACCCAATGGAATAATGGTGACAATCCTCCTTCTGCATGCTAACCTTTCAAAAACTTGTGACCTTGGGCAAGTCATTGATTTTCAGTTCTTTCGCATATAAAATGAGGAGAATGGATTAGATTATCTGTAAAGCTGTACTACCATAACATTCTGTTCAAGTTATCAAACCTTCTTATTGGATTATATCTCTCAGGTATTATACAGGTTAGTCAAAACCAAAAAGCATTCACTCTGGTGACTGTCAGTGAAACAATTGACCTATCCTAATCATCTTTATATATACATATATGTATGTATATGTGTGTGTGCAATACACATATGTAGCATATATTCACATATGCATATGCTTATGTACATACACTCATACATTCAGGGAGAATAAAAGTGACTTAGAGGTCAGCTAGCCCGTTCTCTGTCTTTAGGTCAGGCAGCTTTAAGTCATCCCAGAAATGGTATTTTTAGCTAATATTATTCTTTGGTTTCCCATAGCAACCTGTCTTAGGACTTTATCAGTCTATTAAAGGTTGTGATCACGCCGGTATTTTGGAAAAGTTGCCCATTTGGGAATGCTTGGGTCTCAGTAAGAAATTCTCCCTTTCTGAGGAAAACAATTACTCGTATTTTTTGCATGTGGCTCATTACTGAAATAGAAAATTCCTGCGTGTTGCCCCAAATGCATAATGCTGAGGCATTTTTCTATATTAAATCAAAATCCTTTTCAAGACAATACAAGCTGATTTCCTTGTGTCTATTTCCAGTGAGGATGAAAAATCACTCTTTTTATTTTTATTTTTGTCTTTCTTTCCAAATCTATTGCTCTTCACTTCTCCCACCTAGTGAGCCATTCCTAATAACAAAGAATAAACAAAAAAGTCAAAAATACAGATCTGCAAAAGTAAGGCACACATCCACTCCATTTGACAAAACTCTCAATGTTAAATATCCATAATTCCCCACATCACAGAAAGGAAATAGTTCATGTTCACATCTCTTCTTTAGGGCCAAGCTTGACCATTGCATATACACATTATTGTTTGGTTTTGTTTTTGTTTTTTCCCAGGGAAAATAATCCCATATAATTACATTTACAGGGGCAGGGGAAGAAAATAAGCATCTGCTATGTGCTAGGAATTGTAGTAATTACTTTATAAATAGTATCCATTTGATTCTCATAGTAGCACATTGGGTAAACTGAGGCATGCCGTGCTTAAGTGACTTATCCAAGGTCACATAGCTAATAAGTGTCTGAGGCTAGATTTCGACTCATGTCTTTGTAACTCCAGTCACCAGAGCTTTATCTATTTATTACACTCCAAGACCCATTCCCTTTCCACATTGTCTCTTTCTCCCTCCTTTACAAAAGCCTGTAGAACCTCAAAACCTATGGTTAAAAGTACAAAGAGATGGTTTTAGTTATAAGTAAAGTTATGTGGAGTTCTTAGTCCACATGTCCCTAGAAACTATTTAAATTCTTATCGAATCAAAAGAATTTTTCTTCATTTCCCTGGAGTTGAAAAGGATGTGCAGAAGAGAGACCAAATTACTTCTATAATGCTCCTGATTTTGAAGATCCAGCAGTCATTCAATGAGTGAATATTTTGTGATTAAAGTTACTTTTGACAAAGTCATGGGGTGCATGGAAAAAGCTAGTCGGAAGGTCTGATCTCATCTATCTACAGCTGAAGAGAGGAATCCTGTCCTTTTTTATAATTCCAGGGAGAAGTACAGTACTCGCAGCCTTATAAAGGCTTATAAAGTCCTGCTAACCTGGTCTAGTTAGGCAAGAAACTGTAGGGACTGCAACTTTCTTCCATTGCTGAGGGGGAATTTTGCAGAATTGGGAGGGAGAGGAAATTGCACTTCAATCAATTTAGGAGAGACAATTACTTTATTTTCAGCAGGAATATTTGCACCTTGAAAAACAGGAAACACTGTAAATCAGGATTTGATTGATTTTTTTTTAATTTCTAGACTTAAGAAAGTTATGGAGAAGTGTTAATAAGGCAGATTCAACTTAAAAGTGTGTTGTGGTACTCTGATGTACCACCTTGTACCTATCAGATTTGCCAATATGCCTGAAAAGGAAAATGATACATGCTGGAGGAGATGTGGAAAAACTGGTACATTAATACACTGTTGGTAGAGGTGTGGTCTGATCCAACCATTCCGGAGAGCAAAGTGAAACTATTCCCAAAGGTCTCTAAAACTGTGTGCACCCTTTGATCTTGCAATACCACTACTAGGTCTGCTTCCCAAAGAGAGAACATTTTTATAAAAATGTTTATTGCAGTTTCTTTTTGTGGTGGCAAAGAATGGGCTACTGATAGGATGTCCATCAATTGGAGAATGGCTGAAGAAGAGATGTTATATGAGTGTGGTGGTTACACTATTGTGCTCTAAGAATGATGAACAAGATGATTTTGAAAAAATCTGGAAAGACTAACCTGAAGTGAAGCAAAGTGAGCAGAACCAGAATATTGTACACAGTGAGAGGAATGTTTATTTGATGACCAACTGTAAATGACCTATTTATTCTCAGCAATTCAGTGATCTAAGAATCAGGATGAAAAATAAAGGATCTTTCTAGAATTAGATTCATCCAACCAAACCTGAACCTCTGAACATACTATATTTATGCCCATAAGGCAAGCTTCTTAGCCTAACAATAACCCAAGCAATTCCCTATTTTGTGAGAAGTCCATAACCAAATATTCCCTACATTGAAGAAACAAGCATTCCATTCATCTTCACCATTCACCACCAACAAAAAATTCATAAACAAGTCAACCAACATCTATTTAAGAACTTAACATATACCAGGCATTGTGCTAAAAAGAAAAATGGCAATCTCTGACCTCAAGGAGATCATATTTAAAGAAGGAGATGTAGTTCAAACAACTCTGTTAAAAAAAAAAAAAAGATGACTTCCGGTTAAGATGGCGGCTTAGAGAAAGCTGAAGTTCAGATCTCCGGAAAACCCTTCCCGACCAATCTCAAACTAGAAGCTCCTAAGGCGCCGAAATTCAAAACGATCAACAGCACAGACCCTGGGAACCCTCCTCCTGGACCTGGACCCGGTTCAAAAGGTACGGCTCCCCTTAAAAGCCAGAACCCGAGATCACTCGGATCTCAGGGGTAGGAGCGCAGAGTCCAAGGCTCCCGGAAGCGGCAGCCGCGCCGGGCTCAGAGAGCAGGGTCTGAGGAACAACAACCCTCAGGGTCTTCTACCCAAGTCCCAGTCCGGGTGAAAGTTACTGCCTGGGGCTTCCGCTGCAGAGAGCCGGTGGGTCCGGGTGAAAGTTACTGCCTGGGGCTTCCGCTGCAGAGAGCCGGTGGGTCCGGGTGAAAGTTACTGCCTGGGGCCTCCGCTGCAAAGAGCTGGTCAAAACAACAGCAACCCTCAGGGCGGGCAAGACAGCCTCACGGGCTGGATCCTGCTATCCAAGTCTCAGTGAAAGTCTGTGCTCTCCGAGCTTGGGGAAGCGGCAGCCCATCCCCCCGCAGGCCGACGAAACAGCCTCACGGCCAGCGATTCTGAAGGCAACTTCCGGAAATCGAGCCAGGGGGAGAGTGTGGCCTCGTGGTCCGACCCTTCCATTCCAGTTCCAGTGAGGCATATTCAGTTTAACCCAGGGAAAGCTCATAGAACTATCTGCCCAGGACTAAAGCCCCTGAACACCAGAAAGAGACAAGAAAAACTAATCCTCCACATTCAGAAATGGCAAACTCCACAGAACCACAGAAGCCCCAAAATACCAAGAAAAATAAGAAGAAAGGGGCGACTTTGGACACATTCTATGGAGCCAAAATACAAAATACAGAGCAGACAGAAGATAATATAAAAGAAAATGCTCCAAAACCTTCCAAAGGAAATGGAAACTCTCCACAAACCTATGAAGAATTTGAATCAGAAATGACCAAAAAGATGGAAGCCTTCTGGGAGGAAAAGTTGGAAATAATGCAAAAGAAATTCACGCATCTACAAAACCAGTTTGACCAAACTGTAAAAGAAAACCAGGCTTTAAAGGCCAGAATCAGGCAGCTGGAAGACAATGATCGTGTAAAAGAGCAAGAATCAATAAAGCAAAGCCAAAATACCAAGAAATTAGAAGAGAACATAAAATATCTCACCGACAAGGTGATAGATCTGGAAAATAGGGGGAGAAGGGATAATTTAAGAATAATTGGACTCCCAGATAAGCCAGAAATAAACACCAAACTGGACATGGTGATACAAGATATAATCAAAGAAAATTGCCCAGAGATTCTAGAACAAGGGGGCAATACATCCACTGACAGAGCTCACAGAACACCTTCTGCACTAAACCCCCAAAAGACAACTCCCAGGAATGTAATTGCCAAATTCCAAAGCTATCAAACAAAAGAAAAAATCCTACAGGAAGCCAGAAAAAGACAATTTAGATATAAAGGAATGCCAATCAGGGTCACCCAAGACCTTGCAAGTTCTACTCTGAATGATCGTAAGGCATGGAACATGATCTTCAGAAAGGCCAGAGAGCTGGGTCTCCAACCAAGAATCAGCTACCCAGCAAAACTGACTATATACTTCCAAGGGAAAGTATGGGCATTCAACAAAATAGAAGACTTCCAACTTTTTGCAAAGAAAAGACCAGAGCTCTGTGGAAAGTTTGATACCGAAAATCAAAGAGCAAGGAATACCTGAAAAGGTAAATATTAAGGAAAGGGGAAAAATGTTATCTTCTTTTACTCAAACTCTCTTCTATAAGGACTACATTTATATCAACCTATGTATACTAATATGTGGGGAAAATGTAATGTATAAATAGGGGGTAAAGAAAGACCAAATAGAATAATGGTTCTCACACAAAGATTCACAGGGGAAGGGGAGGGGAAGAAAACTCCTATAAGAAGGAGAGGAAGAGAGGGGGGGGGTTTACTTAAACCTCAATCTCAGGGAAATCAACTCTGAGAGGGAAAAACATCCAGATCCATTGGGATCTTGAATTCTATCTTACCCAACAAGGGTAAGGAGAAGGGAAAACCAAGGGGGGGAGGGGGAGAGGGAGAACAAAAAGGGAGGGAAAGAGAGGGGGGAGGGGGAGGGAACAAAAAGGGAGGGACTAAAAAGGGAAACATCAAGGGAGGGGACAAGGGGGACTGATTCAAAGTAAATCACTGGACTAAAAGGTAGAGCCGAAGAAGAAAAGGTTAGAATTAGGGAAGGCAATCAAAATGCCAGGGAGTCCACAAATGACAATCATAACTTTGAACGTGAATGGGATGAACTCACCCATAAAACGTAGACGAATAGCAGAATGGATTAGAATCCAAAACCCTACCATATGTTGTCTTCAAGAAACACACATGAGGCGGGTTGACACCCACAAGGTCAGAATTAAAGGATGGAGTAAGACCTTCTGGGCCTCAACTGATAGAAAGAAGGCAGGAGTGGTAATCATGATATCTGATAAAGCCAATGCAAAAATAGACCTGATCAAAAGGGATAGGGAAGGTAATTATATTTTGTTAAAAGGGACTCTAGACAATGAGGAAATATCATTAATCAACATGTATGCACCAAATAATATAGCACCCAAATTTCTAATGGAGAAACTAGGAGAATTGAAGGAAGAAATAGACAATAAAACCATACTAGTGGGAGACTTAAACCAACCATTATCAAATTTAGATAAATCAAATCAAAAAATAAATAAGAAAGAGGTAAAAGAAGTGAATGAAATCTTAGAAAAATTAGAATTAATAGACATATGGAGAAAAATAAATAGGGATAAAAAGGAATACACCTTCTTCTCAGCACCACATGGCACATTCACAAAAATTGACCATACATTAGGTCACAGAAACATAGCACACAAATGCAAAAAAGCAGAAATAATGAATGCAGCCTTCTCAGATCACAAGGCAATAAAAATAATGATTAGTAATGGTACATGGAAAACCAAATCTAAAACCAATTGGAAATTAAACAATATGATACTCCAAAACCGTTTAGCTAAAGAAGAAATCATAGAAACAATTAATAATTTCATCAAGGAAAATGACAATGGCGAAACATCCTTTCAAACCTTTTGGGATGCAGCCAAAGCGGTAATCAGAGGCAAATTCATATCCCTGAAAGCTCATATTAACAAACAAGGGAGAGCAGAGATCAATCAATTGGAAATGCAATTGAAAAAACTCGAAAGCGATCAAATTAAAAACCCCCAGCAGAAAACCAAATTAGAAATCCTAAAAATTAAGGGAGAAATTAATAAAATCGAAAGTGATAGAACTATTGATTTAATAAATAAGACAAGAAGCTGGTACTTTGAAAAAACAAACAAAATAGACAAAGTACTGGTCAATCTAATTAAAAAAAGGAAGGAAGAAAAGCAAATTCACAGCATTAAAGATGAAAAGGGGGACAGCACCTCCAATGAGGAGGAAATTAAGGCAATCATTAGAAATTACTTTGCCCAATTATATGGCAATAAATACACCAATTTAGGAGAAATGGATGAATATATACAAAAATACAAACTGCCTAGACTAACAGAAGAGGAAATAGAATTCTTAAATAATCCCATATCAGAAATTGAAATCCATCAAGCCATCAAAGAACTTCCTAAGAAAAAATCCCCAGGGCCTGATGGATTCACCTGTGAATTCTATCAAACATTCAGAGAACAGTTGACCCCAATACTATACAAACTATTTGACATAATAAGCAAAGAGGGAGTTCTACCAAACTCCTTTTACGACACAAACATGGTACTGATTCCAAAACCAGGCAGGTCAAAAACAGAGAAAGAAAACTATAGACCAATCTCCCTAATGAATATAGATGCAAAAATTTTAAATAGGATACTAGCAAAAAGACTCCAGCAAGTGATCAGAAGGATCATTCACCATGATCAAGTAGGATTCATACCAGGGATGCAGGGCTGGTTCAACATTAGGAAAACCATCCACATAATTGACCACATCAACAAGCAAACTAGCAAGAACCACATGATTATCTCAATAGATGCAGAAAAAGCCTTTGATAAAATACAACACCCATTCCTATTAAAAACACTAGAAAGCATAGGAATAGAAGGGTCATTCCTAAAAATAATAAACAGTATATATCTAAAACCAACAGCTAATATCATCTGCAATGGGGATAAACTAGAGGCATTCCCAATAAGATCAGGAGTGAAACAAGGATGCCCATTATCACCTCTACTATTTGACATTGTACTAGAAACACTAGCAGTAGCAATTAGAGAAGATAAAGAAATTGAAGGTATCAGAATAGGCAAGGAGGAGACCAAGTTATCACTCTTTGCGGATGACATGATGGTCTACTTAAAGAATCCTAGAGATTCAACCAAAAAGCTAATTGAAATAATCAACAACTTTAGCAAAGTTGCAGGATACAAAATAAACCCACATAAATCATCAGCTTTTCTATATATCTCCAACACAGCTCAGCAGCAAGAACTAGAAAGAGAAATCCCATTCAAAATCACCTTAGACAAAATAAAATACCTAGGAATCTATCTCCCAAGACAAACACAGGAACTATATGAACACAACTACAAAACACTCGCCACACAACTAAAACTAGACTTGAACAATTGGAAAAACATTAACTGCTCATGGATAGGACGAGCCAATATAATAAAAATGACCATCCTACCCAAACTTATTTATCTATTTAGTGCCATACCCATTGAACTACCAAAATACTTCTTCACTGATTTAGAAAAAACCATAACAAAGTTCATTTGGAAGAACAAAAGATCAAGGATATCCAGGGAATTAATGAAAAAAAACACATATGATGGGGGCCTTGCAGTCCCTGACCTAAAACTATATTACAAAGCAGCAGTCATCAAAACAATTTGGTACTGGCTAAGAAACAGAAAGGAAGATCAGTGGAATAGACTGGGGGAAAACGACCTCAGCAAGACAGTATACGATAAACCCAAAGATCCCAGCTTTTGGGACAAAAATCCACTATTCGATAAAAACTGCTGGGAAAATTGGAAGACAGTGTGGGAGAGACTAGGAATAGATCAACACCTCACACCCTACACCAAGATAAATTCAAAATGGGTGAGTGACTTAAACATAAAGAAGGAAACCATAAGTAAATTGGGTAAACACAGAATAGTATACATGTCAGACCTTTGGGAGGGGAAAGGCTTTAAAACCAAGCAAGATATAGAAAGAATCACAAAATGTAAAATAAATAATTTTGACTACATCAAACTAAAAAGCTTTTGTACAAACAAAACCAATATAACTAAAATCAGAAGGGAAACAACAAATTGGGAAAAAATCTTCATAGAAACCTCTGACAAAGGTTTAATTACTCATATTTATAATGAGCTAAATCAATTGTACAAATAATCAAGCCATTCTCCAATTGATAAATGGGCAAGGGAAATGGATAGGCAGTTCTCAGATAAAGAAATCAAAACTATTAACAAGCACATGAAGAAGTGTTCTACATCTCTTATAATCAGAGAGATGCAAATCAAAACAACTCTGAGGTATCACCTCACACCTAGCAGATTGGCTAACATAACAGCAAAGGAAAGTAATGAATGCTGGAGGGGATGTGGCAAAGTAGGGACATTAATTCATTGCTGGTGGAGTTGTGAACTGATCCAACCATTTTGGAGGGCAATTTGGAACTATGCCCAAAGGGCGACAAAAGAATATCTACCCTTTGACCCAGCCATAGCACTGCTGGGTCTGTACCCCAAAGAGATAATGGACACAAAGACTTGTACAAAAATATTCATAGCTGCGCTCTTTGTGGTGGCCCAAAACTGGAAAACGAGGGGATGCCCATCAATTGGGGAATGGCTGAACAAACTGTGGTATATGTTGGTGATGGAATACTATTGTGCTCAAAGGAATAATAAAGTGGAGAAGTTCCATGGAGACTGGAACAACCTCCAGGAAGTGATGCAGAGCGAGAGGAGCAGAACCAGGAGAACATTGTACACAGAGACTAATACACTGTGGTATAATCGAACGTAATGGACTTCTCCATTAGGGGCGGTGTAATGTCCCTGAACAACTTTCAGGGATCCAGGAGAAAAAAAACACCATTCATAAGCAAAGGATAAACTATGGGAGTGGAAACACCGAGAAAAAGCAACTGCCTGAATACAGAGGTTGAGGGGACATGACAGAGGATAGACTTTAAATGAACACTCTAATGCAAATACTATCAACAAAGCAATGGGTTCAAATCAAGAAAACATCTAATGCCCAGTGGACTTACGCGTCGGCTATGGGGGGTGGGGGGGAGGAAAAGAAAATGATCTATGTCTTTAACGAATAATGCTTGGAAATGATCAAATAAAATATATTAAAAAAAAAAAGATATATGCAGGGTAAAGTGGAGACAATCTCAAAAGGGAAGGCACTAATCCTTAGTGGGACCTAGAAAGGCCCATTTCAGAATATAACATTTGAGCTGAGACTCGTTGGGAACCAGGGAAGCATTCTAGGAATGAGGGGACAGCTAATGAAATCAGGAGACAGAATTTCAAGAATAATATTTTAAAACACCTTCTTTTCCTACCTGGTGATTAATTCAATTGTTATGAACACATTAATGATTTTGAATGTTATTATGAATGGGTTAATTTTTTGTAAGGTGACTGATCTGAATCATACTTCATTCATTTTGATGATCCAGAAACTTTGCTGAGAATAATCTCAAAACTATAAAAAGACATTTCAGAAATAATTAGGACGATGGATAATCTAAGAAGAATCATTAACAATAGCTCCTTAAAAAAGTCAATGGACTCCCCAAAAAGTGCCCTTTGGGAGAGGGAAAGGATTCATGATTTTGCATTCATTCAAATGGATATAAAAAAATGACCCCTGATAAAAACAAGTTGGTTTTCTTCATGTTTTTTAATCTCTGCAAATGTTTTTTTTCATTTGCCAACTCATTTTTCTACTCCACACATAAATGTTGCTAGAAACAAGTAAGAAAATTATAAAGCACCCTAGAAAATTGCCTTAACACCTATTAAACTTAAGGATGCTATTTCTGTTTTGTTTGGCTTTAATAATGTCACTTCTGGCTAATTATGAAGAATATTCCAAATTTAGCTGAGAGTGTAAGAATTGGAACGCATCTATTATTGCAATTTCAGAACGAGCAGAAAAGATGTTACCTGACTCTGGAGGAAGTCTCCCTATGCTCTTTTATTCTGCTTGTGTACTGCCCAATTAAGCAAGGACCTTTTGACCCAGCTGAAGACTGCTCTATAGAAATAGAAAGGTACACCAACACTGAGCTTAAAATGCAATATTTTTGCATTTTAATTGGTATCACTGTTGCTAGGGGAGAAGATGTGTCAAATACAACCTTGTGCCCACTGTCTGTTTCTGTTTATAAGAGATTCAAGAACACTCAGGGCTGCTAACTTTCTCCCCTTGTGGCATTTCAGCAGGATAGCTCAACAAGAAAGCTATTGTATATAGAAATGTTAACTGAAAAGTAACTGAAAATCTATGGAGGCAAAAATGATGGGGGTGGCGCAGGATGTCAATACTTGTCTGAGTGGGTATTGTTGAATATTCATAGAGACTTGGAAAAGGTCAGGAATACTAAGGTTGGGTTATCATGGTATTAAATATAAGTCTTCTAATTCCTGGCAGTATTTGTGCACTATGGCAAGTGCATCGCTTTGATTTTCTTTGCTGTGTAGACATAACAAAGCAGTGAGGCATTGTAAGAGTTTTAGACCTCAAATAAGGGGAGCCTTGATTTAAATCCCACCTGTCATGTATCCTAGCTTTGGGACTTTGGACAAGTCACCTAACTTTTCTCAATCTCTGTCAACTCTCCAAGACTTCCCAGTTAGAGATGGGATAATTATTTGTCTCTTTAGAGGAAATTCCCACAAAAAGATTGACCTTCCTCTTTAAAAACTTACATTCCATAGAGAGATAAAAGTAAGAACATTAAAGAAATAAAGGTAGGTGTTGTGGGGGTGAAGAGGTGCGCCCCTTGGGTTCAGGAAGGATACCTTTTGCAAGAATGCAAGACTCCAAAACTTAGCTTAAAAATAAAAGGAGAAATGTATTAATTTAGAGAGTAATGTTGAGAATGACCAGGAGGATGGTACAGGTGGAACAGCAAGATGGAAAACTGCTCCTTGGGAGGACAGCATGGATGGAAAACCTGTTCCCCAGATGACATCAATTCTGGGGATTTTATACTCTTTATTTTTTTTTTGACTTTTTAAACATTATTTTATTTGGTTATTTACAAACATTATTCATTGGAAACAATGATCATTATCTTTTCCTCCCCCTCCCCCCTCCCACCACTTCTCCCATAGCCAGCACACAATTGCACTGGGTTTCATATGTGTTCTTGGTTCGAACCCATATCCATGTTGTTGGTATTTGCACTAGAGTGTTCATTTAGAGTATCTCCTCACTCATATCCCCTCAACCGCTGTAGTCAAGCAGTTGCTTTTCATCGGTATTTTTACTCCCACAGTTTATCCTCTGCTTGTGGATAGTGTTTTTTAGATCCCTGCAGATTGTTCAGGGACATTGCATTGTCCCTACTGGAGGAGTCCATTACCTTCGATTGTACCACAGTGTATCAGTCTCTGTGTACAATGTTTTCCTGGTTCTGCTCCCCTCACTCTGCATCAGTTCCTGGAGGTTGTTCCAGTCTCCATGGAATTCCTCCACTTTATTATTCCTTTGAGCACAATAGTATTCCATCACCAACATATACCACAATTTGGTCAGCCATTCCCCAGTTGAAGGGCATCCCCTCATTTTCCAGTCTTTTTCTACCACAAAGAGTGCAGCTATAAATATTTTTGTACAAGTCTTTTTTCTTATTATCTCTTTGGGGTACAAACCCAGCAGTACTATAGCTGGATCAAAGGGCAGACAGTCTTTTATCGCCCTTTGGGCATAGTTCCAAATTGCTCTCCAGAATGGTTGGATCAGTTCACAACTCCATCAATGAATTAATGTCCCTACTTTGCCACATCCCCTCCAGCATTCATTACTTTCCTTTGCTGTTATGTTAGCCAATCTGCTAGGTGTGAGGTGATACCTCACAGTTGTTTTGATTTGCATCTCTCTGATTATAAGAGATTTAGAGCACTTTTTCATGTGCTTATTAATAGTTTTGATTTCTTTGGCTGAGAACTGCCTGTTCATGTCCCTTGCCCATTTATCAATTGGAGAATGGCTTGATTTTTTTGTACAGTTGATTTAGCTCTTTGTAAATTTGAGTAATTAAACCTTTGTCAGAGGTTTTTATGAACATTGCTTCCCAATTTGTTGCTTTCCTTCTGATTTTAGTTATATTGGTTTTGTTTGTACAAAAGCTTTTTAATTTGAAGTAGTCAAAATTATTTATTTTACATTTTGTGATTCTTTCTATGTCTTCCTTGGTTTTAAAGTCTTTCCCTTCCCAAAGGTCTGACATGTATACTATTCCGTGTTTACCTAATTTACTTATAGTTTCCTTCTTTATGTTCATGTCAGTCACCCATTTTGAAATTATCTTGGTGTAGGGTGTAAGGTGTTGATCTAATCCAAATCTCTCCCACAGTCTTCCAGTTTTCCCAGCAGTTTTTATTGAATAGTGGATTTTTGACCCAAAAGCTGGGATCTTTGGGTTTATCATATATTGTCTTGCTGAGGTCACTTGCCCCAAGTCTATTCCACTGATCCGCCTTTCTGTCTCTTAGCCAGTACCAAATGGTTTTGATGACTGCTGCTTTGTAATATAGTTTGAGATCTGGGACTGCAAGGCCCCCATCCTTTGTATTTTTTTTTTCATTATTTCCCTGGATATCTTTGATCCTTTGTTATTCCAAATGAACTTTGTTATTTTTTTTCTAAATCAGTAAAGAAATTTTTGGGGAGTTCTATGGGTATGGCACTAAATAGATAGATGAATTTGGGTAGGATGGTCATTTTTACTATATTGGCTCGTCCTACCCATGAGCAGTTAATGTTTTTCCAATTGCTCAAGTCTAGTTTTAGTTGTGTGGAGAGTGTTTTATAGTTGTGTTCATATAGTTCCTGTGTTTGTCTCAGGAGATAGATTCCTAGGTATTTTATTTTGTCTAAGGTGATTTTGAATGGGATTTCTCTTTCTAGTTTTTTTTGCTGAACTATGTTGGAGATGTATAGAAATGCTGATGAGTTATGTGGGTTTATTTTGTATCCTGCAACTTTGCTAAAGTTGTTGATTATTTCAATTAGCTTTTTGGTTGCCTCTCTAGGATTCTTTAAGTAGACCATCATGTCATCTGCAAAGAGCGATAGCTTAGTCTCCTCCTTGCCTATTTTGATGCCTTCAATTTCTTTTTCTTCTCTAATTGCTACTGCTAGTGTTTCTAGTACAATGTCAAATAGTAGAGGTGATAATGGGAATCCTTGTTTCACTCCTGATCTTATTGGGAATGCATTTAGTTTATCCCCATTGCAGATTATATTGGCTGATGGTTTTAGATATATACTGTTTATTATTTTTAGGAATGACCCTCCTATTCCTATGCTTTCTAGTGTTTTCAATAGGAATTGATGTTGTATTTTATCAAAGGCTTTTTCTGCGTCTATTGAAATAATCATGTGATTTTTGTTGGTTTCCTTGTTGATATGGTCGATTATGTGGATGGTTTTCCTAATATTGAACCAGCCCTGCATCCCTGGTAGAAATCCTACTTGATCATGGTGGATGACCCTTCTGATCATTTGCTGGAGTCTTTTTGCTAGTATCCTATTTAAGATTTTTGCATCTATATTCATTAGGGAGATTGGCCTATAGTTTTCTTTCTCTGTTTTTGATCTGCCTGGTTTTGGAATCAGTACCATGTTTGTGTCATAAAAGGAGTTTGGTAGAATTCCCTCTCTGTTTATTATGTCAAATAGTTTGTATAGTATTGGGATTAACTGTTCTCTGAATGTTTGATAGAATTCACTTGTGAATCCTTTGGGCCCTGGGGATTTTTTTTTAGGGAGTTCTTTGATGGCCTGTTGGATTTCATTTTCTGATATGGGATTATTTAGGAATTCTATTTCTTCTTCTGTTAGTCTAGGCAGTTTGTATTTTTCTATATATTCATCCATATCACCTAGATTGCTCTATTTATTGCCATATAATTGGGCAAAGTAATTTTTAATGACTGCCTTGATTTCCTCTTCATTGGAGGTGATATCCCCCTTTTCGTCTTTGATGCTGTTAATTTGCTTTTCTTCTTTCCTTTTTTTAATTAGATTGACCAGTACTTTGTCTATTTTGTTTGTTTTTTCAAAGTACCAGCTTCTAGTCTTATTTATTAAATCAATAGTTCTATCACTTTCTATTTTATTAATTTCTCCCTTAATTTTTAGGGTTTCTAGTTTGGTTTTCTGCTGGGGGGTTTTAATTCGATCACTTTCGAGTTTTTTTATTTGCATTTCCATTTGATTGATTTCTGCTCTCCCTAGTTTGTTAATATATGCACTCAGGGATATGAATTTACCTCTGATTGCTGCTTTGGCTGCATCCCAAAAGGTTTGAAAGCATATCTCACCTTTGTCATTTTCCTTGATGAAATTATTAATTGTTTCTGTGATTTCTTCTCTAACTAAACAATTTTGGAGTATCATATTGTTTAATTTCCAATTAATTTTTTATTTGGTTTTCCACGTATCATTACTGATCATTATTTTTATTTCCTTTTGATCTGAAAAGGCTGCATTTATTATTTCTGCTTTTCTGCATTTGTATGCTATGTTTCTGTCACCTAGTGTATGGTCAATCTTTGTGAATGTGCCATGTGGTGCTGAGAAGAAGGTGTATTCCTTTTTGTCCCTATTTATTTTTCTTCATATGTCTATTAATTCTAATTTTTCTAAGATTTCATTCACTTCTTTTACCTCTTTCTTATTTATTTTTTGATTTGATTTATCTAAATTTGATAATGGTTGGTTCAAATCTCCCACTAATATTGTTTTACTGTCTATTTCTTCTTTTAATTCTCCTAGTTTCTCCATTAGAAATTTGGGTGCTATATTATTTGGTGCATACATGTTGATTAGTGATATTTCCTCATTATCTAAAGTCCCTTTTAACAAAATATAATTACCTTCCCTATCCCTTTTAATCAGGTCTATTTTTACTTTGGCTTTATTAGATATCATGATTGTAACTCCTGCCTTCTTTCTATCAATTGAGGCCCAGAAGGTCTTACTCCATCCTTTAATTCTGACCTTGTGGGTGTCTACCCACCTCATGTGTGTTTCTTGAAGACAACATATGGTAGGGTTTTGGATTCTAATCCATTCTGCTATTCATCTACATTTTATGGGTGAGTTCATCCCATTCACATTCAAAGTTATGATTGTGACTTGTGAATTCTCTGGCATTTTGATATCCTTCCATAATTCTAACCTTTCTTCTTTAGCTCTAACCTTTTAATCCAGTGATTTACTTTGAATCAGTCCCCCTTATCCCCTCTGTTGATATGTTTCCTTTCTAGCCCCTCCCTTTTTGTTCCCTCCCCCTCCCCCCTCTCCTTCCCTCCCCTTTTGTTTTCCCTCCCCCCCTTCCCCTGTTGGTTTTCCCTTCTCCCTACTCTTGTTGGATAAGATAGAATTCAAGATCCCAATGGATCTGGATGTTTTTCCCTCTCAGAGTTGATTTCCCTGAGAGTAAGGTTTAAGTTAAAACTCTCTTCCTCTCCTTCTTATAGGAGTTTTCTTCCCCTTCCCCTTCCCATGTGAATCTTTGTGTGAGAAAGATTATTCTATTTGATTTTTCTTTTCCCCCTATTTACACATTACATTTTCCATATATTAATATATATAGATTGATATAAATGTAGTCCTTAGAGAAGAGAGTTTGAATAAATGAAAAGATAGCAATTTTCTCCTTTTCCCTTTCCATCATATTTACCTTTTCAGGTATTCCATGCTCTTTGTTTTTCGATATCGAACTTTCCACAGAGCGCTGGTCTTTTCTTTGCAAAAAGTTGGAAATCTTCTATTTTGTTGAATGCCCATACTTTCCCTTGGAAGTATATAGTCAGTTTTGCTGGATAGTTGATTCTTGGTTGAAGACCCAGCTCTCTTGCCTTTCTGAAAATCATGTTCCATGCCTTACGATCATTCAGAGTAGAACTTGCAAGGTCTTGTGTGACCCTGATTGGCATTCCTTTATATCTAAGTTGTCTTTTTCTGGCTTCTTGTAGGATTTTTTCTTTTGCTTGAAAGCTTTGGAATTTGGCAATTACATTCCTGGGAGTTGTCTTTTGGGGATTTAGTGTAGAGGGTGTTCCCGGGGTCTATTCTGTTGGTTTTTTGAATTTCGGTGCCCTAGGAGCATTTAGTTTGAGATTGGTAAGGAAGGTTTCTGGAGCTCTGAACTTTAGCTTTCTCTAAGCTGCCATCTTGTCTGGAGGTCGATTTTATACTCTTTACAACAGATGTTGTGTCATAGTGTGGACAGGACTCTAGAGTGGTAAACCCTCAGGCATTCAGTTAGGGGTTTAATTATCTGACTGGGGTCTGCCTGGAGACATAGGGAATGACCCTCATAAAAGATTCCTTAGTTTTTGGGAACAGACAGATGTCTGAGATGTAGCCTGATAGAATTGAGGTGTAGCCTGGATTCATTTCTCTGTCTATTTTAAATCTAAAGGAGGATCAAAGGAGGACAATCATGTCAGGGTCCTATAGAGGTCATTGGAAATTTAAGGCTCAGTCATGAGGATGTAAGGGAGCAAAGGAATTTCCCTGATAATAGTTTGCCTGAGCTTCTGGGGGTACAATGCCTATGTCAGTAGGGACTGAAGAAATGGTGCAAAGGAGGGATCAGATAAAGGGCTCTAAGAATATTTTTATTTGAGGCTAGGTGCTGTTATGAATATAACATGTGAGAGACTGGTTTGAGGTCAGAATATAAATTTATCAATTAGACTAATATATAACAAATTGGTAGGTCAAGGGTCCTCTTGATGACCAAGTACCTTAAAGGTCCTGTAGGCAGATCTATAAATCCAGTTTAGGAACTCATTATTCAGCCCCTCCCTACGGCACCCCCAGACATCTCTGATTGATGAATGGTTACTGAGGAAGTGGTTCATTAAGACTCTAACCCTCTTTGCATGGCTGATAGACAATGAGGTCTCATAAGCAGGAATAATCTTTGTTAATTATCTGAGTTTTATTGGGGGGGAACATTCCTAGGCTTTCCTAAGAACAAAGAAAATATAAAGTTCATCAGTCTGATGGGAGTCTTTCTGATCCAGGACCCTGAAACAGGAATTCTCTTTGATCTAGACCAGTTCTTAGGAATAATACAGAATATAAAAAATAAATTGTCACAGAATAATAACATTTGGGAAGAAGGAGAAAATAAGAAGTGACCTATAAGCTACATCTTCAAAACAAACAAACAAATAAACCCTTACCTTCCACCTTAGAATCAACTCTGTGTATTGGTTCCAGGGCAGAAGACTGGTAAGGGGCTGGCCATGGGGGATAAGTGACTTATCTGTTGTCCTACAGCTAGGAAGTGTCTGAGACCAGATTTGAACCCAAGACTTCTCTAGGTCTTGTTCTCAAACCACTGAACCACTTAGCTGTACCCCCTTCCCAGCTACATCTTAATGAAAGATATAGAACATCAATAGTGGTGATGGAAAGAAGACACATTCCAAACACATGCCTCTATAAATGAAGACTTTTATTTGATGATAATGATGAGTTTGAGAAACAGCTGGTAGGTATGGTGAAAAATGGCATAAATAATAAGGGATAAGAATAGAGTTCAGATGTGTGATTTCATTAGTGTAAGGAACTCCCAGTTAAAGAAACTCCATGGACCATTGCAAGTCATCTCTATTTTTGTAATTCATAGTCTTAGAGAGTTGTCTAGAACCTTGAGAAGTTGAATTACTCACCCAGGGATATGCAATCAATTTGTGTCAAAGATAGAACTTGAATTCTTGTCTTTTTGTTCTACAGTCTCCAAAAACTAATGCTGAAACTTTAATAAACAAGGGTATTTCCATCAAGAACTAGCCAGAAACATGGATTGGAGCCAGATTTGGGAGGGCAGGGCTTAAAGATTTCAATTAAGAATTTTTGTTTTATCTAGAGACAACAGGGATCTTCTGGGGGATTTTGATCAAGGAAGTGAAATGGGCAGATTTGTTTGCTTGGACTCCAATAGATTTTTAACCATTCTAATGTCATGAACTCCTTTGGTGGTCTTGTGAAACCCTTGGACCCCTTCTTAGAATAATGTTTTATATGCATGAAATAAAACATGAATACTAAGGAAAACCATTCTATCAAAATACCATTATAACATCTCAAGACAAAACCAAGTTTTCAATTCAGTTTTAATTATTTTCATGCAAATTTAATAATGCCTTAGGAAGATAATGATGATAGCTTTTTAATGGATCAATTAGAGCACAGAAAGGGTAAAGACAAGGGGACCAATTAGGATGCTATTGTTGCAACATGACAATAGTATATTCTATCATTGTTTTTATTCCAAGGGCTAATGCTCTTGTATTTTTCTCATTTTGGATTCCACTGGTAGTCACGTGGACCCATAAAGACTCAGTAATATTTATTTACATCTCAAAGTATTATCATAAGATCATTAAAAGGGACTTTTAGGATCTCTTAGAAGAATCATCTCTTACTGATGAAACTATGGTCCATAGGAATTCAGTATTTTTCTTAAGACTCTTGTTAGTAAATTGTAATGCTGGATTTTGAACATGGGCCTTTTATTTCCAAAGTCAGTGTTCTTTCTTTATACCTAGATGTATATCTAGACTCTCTTAGTATCCTCCTGTATCAAACCATAAAATTAGTATAAATCAAAGGGGTTTTCATAGTTTTAATTAGGCTTGATTTTGGATTTTATAAATTACCAGTTCTTTCTTTTATTTTTTCATCTCAAAAACTAAGAGGCATTTCCTGCCTAATTCTTAATCTGGGGTCCACAAACTTTTAAAAAAATGATTAGATTTCACAGTAATTAGTTTCTTTTCTAATCTTTTGTATTTTATTGTATGCATTTAAACACATTATTCTGGGAAGGCATCTGTAAGTTTCACTCTATTTCCAAAATTGTCCATGAAGCAAAAAAGGATTTCAGAGGGCATGTATTAATCCAACAGAAGACAATCCAATCGCCAGTCTTTTCATGCCTTTTGGGATGTACCTCAATTTTGATTTTATTGTTTCTGTTGATGAATTCCAGCAGGAAAATTCACATTTCAGTACTTGTTTAAATTCTGAACCTCTAACATGAACAATGGAAATAAAAACAAATTACTTTTAGTAGAGATCTCCAATAACAATTTAATGGAAATGTCTCAGTTTTTATTAGCAGTAGACTTAGATGGTGTGTAAAGTCAGCTACTAGTACAGAGTCAGTCTGAGTGTCCCCATGACCTTTTAGACTTTGGGTATATGGGCAATTGCTGGTGGTCTGGAAAATACGCCCCCTCCCCAGTCATTACACTTATCCCATCTCCCTATGATACTGTGAAGGGGGGAGGAACTCTTTACTCATTGTAAATGTGCATCAGTCAGTATTATCTTGCATTATATGGAAGTTATTTACTCCTCTCTATAAAATCAGCTTGCAGTTGGAATTCTGAGCTACTGCCCCCAACTGCTTTGCTGCCTTTTTATGCTAAATAAAAACCTTTTAACTTCCTTTTCCTAAGTTTTCTTCATTGACTAGGGCAAGGCATGAACCATGATTTCTTTTAACTTCCATATTCATTAAAATTTCACTATCATTTTTTGAAGTCTACTTTTTTTTTGTCCATTGTAGATATACAGAATAATTGCTGTGAAATAGTGAGTTATAGGTCCATTAGTACACCAAGGAGCTCTGTAATAACACAGAAATTATTGTCATAAATCATGACGTACAAATGACCGGAGAATGTATAATGAAAGCATAGAATTTTTTTAGACTGCATTTCCAACCATAGATTGATTGTGTAAGGGGGAGTGATTCTTTCTAGCCCACATTCCAATCATATCTTTTGCTTTGACCTTGGATATCTTCCTCACTTCAGGCAAAGAGGAGGAAAAAAATTGACACTTGTAGGCAATTTTCTATTTTCTTAAGTTTTATATGTCATTTGTTACATCTGTTAGCAGATCACATAATTCAACCAGAAGAGTCATTTAGTCCAATTCATTCTTCCAAAAGAATCTCCTCTATAATGTACTCAACAAATGGTCACTCAACCTCTGCTCAACCCAGTCCACCTTGAGATAGCTCCTCTCATTGAGGATTTCTTCCTGATATCAAGTATAAATGCATCTCTTCACAATTCCTACTTGTTGCTCCCACTTTTGCCTTCTAGAGACAAAAAAGAAGGAATCCAATTTCTCTTCCCCATAACAGTCTTTTGAATTCCACCTTCCCACACATTCCTTCTTCTCTGGGGATCAAGACCTTTCACTATCCTACTTGCTCTCCTCTGAATATTCTCTGACTTTTTAGTTCTTCCTAAACTATGGTGTCCCAAACTGAGGACAAGTTTCAGATGTGGACTGATCAGGGCAAAATATAGTGAGGTTGTCACTTTCTAATTACTAGAGATTTATACTTCTATGGTTAGCTAGGGGGCACAGTAGATAGAGTGCCAAGCCTAAAGGCAGAAAGATTGAACTTCCTGAGTTCAAACCAGTAGTAATATAGAACATTTTTTCATGTGGCTATTGATAGCCTTGATTTCTTCTGAAAATTGCCTGCTCCTAACTTTGGACCTTTTATCAACTAAATAATGGCTCTTAGTTTTGTAAATTTGGCTTGGTTCCATATTATCTTAGAAACTGATATGAATTTTCCCTCTGCATTCCCATTTTCCTTCTACTTTTGCCTGCATTCGTTTTGTTTGTGCAAAAGCTTTTTAATATCATGTAATTGAAATTACCCATTTTACTTTTCATAATCCTCCCTACCTGTTGTATGATTATAAACTCACCTTATCTGTAGATCTGACAGGTACATTTTTCCATGCTCCCCTAATTTACTTATGATAACACTCTTTATGTTTAAATCATTTATTCACTTTGACCTTATCTTAGTATATTACATGAGGTATTGGTCTCTCTCTAATTTCTGCCAAACTGCTTTTCAGTTTTTCAAGCAATTTTTGTCATATGTCGAGTTTTTACCATAAAAGATTGGATATTTATTTCTATCAAATACTATGGTCATTTACTATTGTGTATTGTCTAATCTATTCCACTGATCTACCACTCTATTTTTTAGCCAGTCCCAGATTGTTTTGATGATTACTACTTTGTAAGATAATTTGAAATCTGGGACTTCTAGGCTAAAGTCCATTAACTTTGAATTCTAACTTGAAAAAAGAGGGGGACATAGATTATCAAGGCAGAGATTCACTGCAAAACCAGGGATAAATTGGAAGGCAGGAGAGGCCTTAGTTTGAATCCTAACATATTTATTAGTTGCACGACCATTGGGTAAGTCACTTAACCTCGGTTAGCCTTAAATTCTGTTCTTCAACTGTGCCTATTACACTTACTTCAAAAGGCAATTTTTGAGACCAAATCAAAAGAAATAAGAGATGTAAAAAGCAATATAAACATAAATATCACCTATTATTTGGGAAAGGGACCATGATCTAGTAAATTGAAGTCAAGAAGATCTGGATTCACGTCCCATTTCTAAAATAAACTGTGTGACTTTGAGCAAATCACTTCACTTTTTAATGTCCCTAAAACTCTAAAACTCTAAGTTTCAGTGAAGATGCTGACCTGTTGTCAAAGGTTTATCACTTGGAAGTTCCCTTACACTAGTGAAATTATAAGTCCAGGCATATTGATTAAATGAAAGAGAGAAGAAATAGGAAGGAATTCTACCTAGAAAAGAATAATATGCTCATGGGTACAGAGGGAGAAATGGACTCAGAAAAAAGAATAAATGAAGATACATCTTTGGAAGATATGCTTCAGTACAAGATAAATGATCAGTTCTTTGGGATGGCATAGGAAGTATCTGTGCATTAGACTAGGTAGTTTGATGGAATGACCTTGGAGTTTCTAAGGTCCTTTCTAACTTTAAAAATCTGTGAATCATTCTGGGGAATTTTGTTCTCATCTTCATGATGCTCATTCTGTAGGCTCAGCTTGTGGGTTTAATTTAAATGAAGGAGCTCTGGTCACATTTTAAAATGAACAGTCATAAAATGCTCCAACTGGAAAAGGGCCTTAGTGAGCACTTAATCTGGCACTTGTTTTAGAGATGAGAAAACCCATCACTCCACAGACATTTTATGTTGGGAGGAGGATGGCCACTTTGGGTAGCCAACAACCTTGCATTTTTCCATGTTTCCATCCAGCTCTAAGACCTCAGATGCCCTCAATTTTTTATTCCTTGATTTCAAGTGATTTCTGAAACTTTCATTGTTTGAACAAAATCCCTATCATTTTTTCTGAAGAAAATCTATGGAGATTGGGAGTAGGTAACCATGCCTCCTAAAGTAATAGTCTGGATTTGTTTATTAGATTGAAAGATGCAAAGAGTAAATTCTGAGGGAAATAAGAAGGAATGGCATGGAAGTGACGATTACCTAGGGAGAGCACTTCAATAGGTGATAGCAGCTAGATGCAATAGGGTTGGAGGTGGTGTCAGAAAGACATAAGTTTGAATCTTTCCTCAGATATTATCTATGTGATCCTGGAGAAAAAAATTCCATCTCTCTCAGGTGATTTCCTTATTGCCAAAGTGTAAGAGAGAGAGTGTGTGTGTGTGTGTGTGTGTGTGTGTGTGTGTGTGTTAGTAGAAGTACCTTTATCCCTGATGAAATAATTTATGTGAAGCACTTTGATAATGGGAGAAATGTCAGATTTGCAGAATAGAATGAGACCCTAGTAACTGGCGAAACTGAGGATTCAGGGTAAAGCCACACTTTGGGAAAGTCATAGAACCAACTGTTTCAGAACTAGCAAAGAAACCTCTGAGGCCATTTTTCCAACATTTATTTTACATAAAAGAAAACTGAGGCTACTGGAAATAAAGTGACTTTCTCAAGCTGCCATATCTAGAAAAATTAGAGCTATATTCTTGAACTCAGGTCTTCTGGTTCTTATTTTAGTGGTTCAAAGAAAAATGTCCTGTATCTAAAGTCAGAGAATCTGGAATCAAATTCTTTGTTTGAGGCTCACTTCTGTGATCTCTGTTGTCCTCAGTTTTCCAAAATGTAAAATCATAGTTTTGTACTAAATTTTTTGAAGCTTTTCAACTTCAAATCTATTATCCAATACCACAGTAGCACCATACTTTATTAATTTAACCACATTTCCTAGCACTCACACCCAATTCTTTTTACCTCATCATCTCCAATGGTGAAGGGATCCTAATACTTACAAAATGGATCTTTTGCTGAATATTTTCACACTACATAAGCAGGAATCATACTGTTGGTATGGAAAAATCTGAGATTTTTTAATTTTCCCTGGATAAAAGGGGTCAAGTTAATATAGAAAAAATATAATAAAATTTATCCTATTTTCATAACAAAATTGAATTAATACAGACTGGCATAAGATAGTGAAGGAACCTTAGATAATATTTAATCCAACTTGTTCACTGTATTTTTGATGATAAAATCCAGAGAATTTAAGGAACATTCCCCCAAATCAATCAGCCAGATAATGGGATCATAGATGTAAAATGCTTAGTAAGCTTTAAAATCCTACCCAAAAAATCACCTGGGAGAGGTAGCATGATCTAGTAGATCAAAATCAAGAAAATCTAGGTTCAAGCCTTACCCAAACATAATTGCATAGCTTGTGGCTGGAACCCACATTTGCTCCATTTTCTTTCCACTACACCATGGTAGGTTTCAAGTAACATGAAGGAAATTTCCATAGATATCAGCAATCACATTGTTGGACATTTTCCATATAATATATGCCTTAATCCACTGTGGTAGCAACAACATCCACTCAGGCTAGGTTATTTTCCCCCCTAAAAAGTCAATAAGACAATCCTTGATACTTAAGTAGAACAAGAAACAAGGGCTCAAGTAATTGATGTAGCTTTTGGTCACCTAATATATAAAAAAAGATGAAGCATTGAGTCTCCTTAGGTATAATGCAAGGGAGTCAAGACATCCTCCTGACTAGCTATGCCTCCCTGTGGAAGTGATGGGAGCAGTGTCCAATTGAATCAATACTTTATCTTTAATGCTGACAAGTAACATTCTTCTGTTAAATATTATTTGGCCAGAAGTGTCTCATTTTATTCCAATTGTAAGCCTGAATCACCAGAGCAACCAGTCAGTTTTGCCCCAGAACTCATCATTAAGGCTTTCTTAAATAATTTTTAAGTTGCTATCTATAGATCTTTTTTATCTAGGATTTAATAAAATATTGAAACAAGAAACTTTTTGATATATCCATAATTTCATGTGGAACTATGCTGTCATTGATATAGGGACAGTCTGGAAGTTCAACTGGGTTCAACTTTCTCTGAAATGTATTCTGTATGATCATAGAGAATTTCACTTAACTCCTCAGTGAACTCACCAAAACTCACGGTATGAAAAGATGTCTATTTTTGCCAATTGAAGGAGTCTCTATGCCAATGAAATCACAGGTCAATATTCCTCAAAGTCATATTTCATGTTTTTGAGGGCAAATATCATGAGCATTGTGATGTTTCCTTATAAAAACTATTATGTGTAGGATTATAGTATATAGTTTGGAAAATATTAATCAAACTATGTGCCTTCCCTTCCCATCTTCCTCTTTCCTCCCCACTTCCCCACTGCACATACATATCTATTTTCCTGATTATGGATTTCTTTGTCATGTACCAGCAAGAATAGAACTCTGGTTGTCCATTTAATCTGCAAGGTCTGCCACACTCTGATCATAGATTAGGTTCGCCTGACTTGCTGACAACTACTGTACTTTGTCTCATCCAGTTAGATTGTATTCTTGACTTTCTAGGCCAGAAACTATTTATTGGAGGGAACTAAATAAATGTGACTTGATGTTAATGATATTCAGCCGCTCATTTCTGTGACACCACAATTTAGACTAGCAATAGCTGGCATATATAAATGAGGGGGTAGAGTGTGAATCTTAAAAATTCCCAGACCCTACTTCATAAGATTTGGTTAAGACCATTCCCCATTTTAAACAATGAAGGACCTTAGATCAGGAATGTGAAGACCTCTACTCCATCCCTACTTAAGCCTGCTTTAGGGGAAGAAACTCCTTGCTGAACAATGAAAAATACTTAAACCCATACTTATAGTAAGGCAAAAGTTCTTAAGCTGTGCCTGTTTTTAGATCTAATACAAAAGGGTGCTAAGTACCTATAAAGGTCAGGCAACTTGTGAATTTACAAGGAGCAAAGAGGTGAAACTTACTCAGAGGTTTCTTGAGGTGTGAACTTAATCAAAAGTTTGTCTACTCAGGTGTGGACTAAGAATGGTATGTCCTTTGGAAAAATGTCTACTGTGATTGGTAGATGTGAGAACTTAGGGGAGGTGCCATAGGAGAAAATTCCCTTTAAAAGGAGGGCAAAAAGGAGGTCTTGGGAGATTCAGGTGGGAAAAGCTGAATTGGAGGAGGCAGCTGGCCAAAGCTGCCTTGAAGGACTCTCTCGGGTCTCCCTCTCAGAGAATTCTCTCTGGAGATTGAGCTGGCCAAAGCTGAACTGGTGTCTCTCTGAACACTAGAATCTTGCTTGGACAAATCTTGTGGTGAGTGGATAAAAGACTGACTGATCTCTGAAAGAGTTAAAATTGGTGTGGCCATAAGTTGTAAGAGTTAAAATAGTTGGTTGTCATAAACTGTAGTGATTAAAATAGTTGAAGATATAAATTGTAGTAGATATGAGAGTGGATGAGTAAATTGTGACCACAGAAAATATGTTTTCACTACAGTGTCTTGTTTTTAAATCAAATATATAAGGTGATCACCAGGGAAATATTCCCAATTATGAAATATACCCAAGTCAACTGGGTTTTATAGAGATTTTAATTAATTAATATAATGAGGAATTAAAGAAAGAGAGAAAGAGAAAAAAAGAGGGAATAATGAGAAAGGGATAAGCCATCCCTGGCCAGTCCTGGCCAACCCAGGCCTAAGCCCTAAGAGAAAAGATCAGTCAGTCCTTAATCACTCACCACAAGATCTGTCCAAGCAAGGATTCTAGTGACACCAGGCCAGCTCCATCTCAGCTGACTTCATCAGCTCAATCCTGAATCTGAATCTGAATGTGAATCCGAATGTCCCCAAGAGAGTCCCAAGAGAGACAGCCTTTCCCAGCTGACTGTCCTGAGGGAGACCCAAGAGAGACAGAGTCTCCTCAAAGGGAGTTCCAGCCAGAGACTGTCCCAAGAGCCTATTTCCAGAGCTCTCTCCCAACAGCCTCCTTAGAGACTGTTTTTTAAAGAGCCTGTCATCTCCTTATATAGGGAATTTTCTCCTATATCACCTCCCCTAAGTTCTTCCATCTACCAATCACAGTAGACATTTTTTCAAAGGACAGACCATTCTTAGTCCACACCTAAGAAAGTGTAAATTTTTGAGTAATTCACACCAGGAAAGCTCTGAGTAAGTTTCTCAGCTCTTTGTTCCCTGTAAATTCACAAGTTGCTTGACCTTTATAGGTACTTAAATGAAGAACTTTTTGCCTTATTATAAGTATGGGTTTAAGTACTTTTCATTGTTCAAAAAAGAGTTTACAACTTTATCTTCCCCTAGGGTAGACTTAAGTAGGTGAAGTAGAGTTCTCACATTCCTGATCTAAGCAGAATTCACTGCCCAAATGGGGAATGGTCTTAATCCAATCTTATGAAGTAGGGTCTGGGAATTTTTAAGGTTCACATCTCTCTCTTAGGGTTTTCAGCCTAGGCTGGCTCATGCTGGCCTAGGCTGGTCTAGCCCTTTTTCTCATTATTTCCTTTCTCTCTCTCTCTCTCTATTTCTCTCTCTCTCTCTCTCTCTCTCTCTCTCTCTCTCTCTCTCTCTCTCTCTCTCTCTCTCTCTTTCTCTCTCTCTCTCTCTCTCTCATTAATTCCTCATTTGTATTAATTAAAATCTCTATAAAACCCATCTGACTTGGGTATATTTAATATTTGGGAATTTTCCCCTGGCAACCACCTTATATTTGATTTAAAAACAAAACACTGTCTTGAAACCATATTTTCTGTGGTCAAAATTTAAGCCAACCACTCTTTTATCTGCCACAGTTTATGGCTTCCACTATTTTAATTATTACAAGAGACAAGTCCTTTGTCATTCAATGCTTAAATTCAATTTATTGAACACATTTCTCCAAGTTTTTCAAACTATGTCTTGATCATATACTTCCTAGCTGTGTGACCCTGAGAAGGACAGGCCTCTGTCTTAGTTTCCTTCATAAAATGGGTAGAATAAAAGTCATGTAGGGTTTTCATGAGGATCAAATTATGTACTATATAAAGCATATTGCAAACTTTAAAGTACCATATAACTTGTAGCTATGATGATGTATATTATTGTAACATAAGAAATGACAAATAGAATGACTCCAATAAAACCTGAAAAGATATATGAACTGATGCAAAGTGGAGTGAACAGAATCAGAAGAACATTGTACACAGCAGGTACCATAATAAATAATGATGAAGAGTTGTTGATGTTTAAGTTAGAGCTGAGGAAGAACTTTCTAATGCACAGGGCTCTTGAATCCAGTTGGGGATTGTAAGGATAATTTTAGGGTTGTGACCTAAACTAAATTAATTTTGGTTGCCAGGGGATATCCCAAATAAAATACCCAAATCAGCTGGAAATTTATGGTGATTTTAATTAATATAGAGGAAGGAAATTAAGGACAAGGGAGAGGGAAAGGTGTAGGATTTTTCCCACCTGACCTGTGCCAGGGGGAGTTAAAATTAGTGGTTTTTAAGAGAATAATGTTGGCAGGTAAAGGAGAAAGGAATCAGCCTAAACTCCAAGAGGGCTCAGCTAAGATGCCTGAACCTGAACTAGATGCTCAGCTTCTCCCAGTATAGTATCAAGGGAAAACTCACTGCAAAACCACACAATAGCTACCACCATGCCAAGATGTCAGAATGCTTAGCACGCTGCCAGCCAGAGCCACCTCTCTGGGGAAAGAGGGCAAAGAGAGGAAGTGACGTGAAATATATAGACGGTTTTACATCACTTTCCTGCATCTCATCTGTACCAATGGTAGTGTTAAAGATATTTTTAGGGTTGTGACTTAAAATCTAGATTTAATTTGGTTGCCAAGGAAATCCCATAATAAAATACCCAAGTCATCTGGAAGTTTATGGTGATTTTAATTAATATCGAGGAAAGAAATTAAGAAAAGAGAGAGAGAAAAAGAGTTAATTTAAACTGCTCTGGCTCAGGCTGAGCCAGGCAGGAGTTTAAGGCCTTGGCCAAGGGGGCCTCCCCTGAGAGCCAAGGGAAAAGGGAGTCAGTCTTATCACTCACCACGTGACCATCTCAAGGAAGCTGTCTGAGGGAGCTCCTCCAGACTCGAGTTCCAGAATCGAACTGGTGCCCAGGCCTGCTCACAGGAAGTGACCAGTCAGAGCCACCTCTCTGGGGAAAGAGCCAGAAGGTTCTCCTGGAGAGAGCCAGTGATCCAAATATATAGCCCCCTTACTCTTGTGTCTCCTCCTCTAAATGCCCAGTCTTTAGTTCTCATCTTCTTTGATTAGATTATATCTTTAGAGTTACTTAATACTTCTTTGTTAAGTTCACCTTTTGTGAGTTACTTAAACTTTTTGTGATTAATTTAATCTTTATAGTTACTTAACATTTTTGTATTAAGATCTTAATATAGACTTAACTTAAAGTTCTAGCTTCACTATAAAGTAAGAACTAAGTGCCTTCATTGTGCAATCAGGAGATTACAATTTCATCTTCTCCATAAAGTAAGATCTAAGTAGGGTGGAGTAATCTAAATTTCACAGTAGCTTAAGCTTGACTTAGGACAGTCCAGGGGTCTGTCAGCTATTTCTGTTTTGTCATTTGCTAGCACATATCTATCAAAGGCCATCCTCCTAAATACTTAATTCTTAAGTATGGGTGTAGACATTCCTGATTTTGGTAGACTAAGTAGGGTGGAGTAATGTAAAGTTCACAAGACATTCCTGATTTTTTGTTAGACTAAATAGGGTGGAGAAATCTAAAATTCACAGAATCCATATATCTTATACTCTGATTAGTTTACTATTCATACTTGAAAGCTCAGCTCAAGTACTACCTCTAACCTGAATGAAGCCCAGTAGCTAAGTAGTATGGCAAAAGGGATATGAAGAGGGAAGTGGTATTTTAAGAAAATGTATATCTCTGTATGTTCACCAAAAGGACCTGATTAGCATCTAGCCAATTCAACTAAATGCCTACAGATAATTGATATCTTACAAGATTAGCAGAGGTTGAGATGGAAAGAGGTAGAGTATTAGAATTGATTTAGGGTGACATCATAGAAATCCTTGTAAATGAAAGTCTAATAAAGAAGAGGAAGAGAATATGTTAGTTGCAGCACCAGGTTCCAGGAAGAAGCTCAGATGATTGTAGCTAGAATTGATATGCAGGAGACAGACACTGAAAAAAACTGTTCTAGTGACCTGGAGGCTATGTGCTATGTTTATATTCTTGCCAGAGGCATCCACCAATTATATGGGCTAGAAATGCAAGCTGATCTTCTTGCTTACGGAAAGTAGGAAACTGCCTTCCTATATTCCAGATTATTTGAAAGGATGGAAGTCTCTTTCGCAGAATGGAAGAAGTAATCCAAAAAGTAAACCATAAAGAAAAGTATTCTAAAGTTGTAGCAGGGTATTGAAACCAATTTTAAGAAACCATTGAATTGAAGAATATGATTCGGAATAGAAAAACCCATTCAATTTAACTATATAATAGTTTAGATAGCCATCTTTTCATAGTGAATTTATACTTTCTATTGAAGAATTCTTCAAGGAGTAGAAAAAAATAAATATGCTTAGCAAGCATACCACTCTCAAAAAAAAGAGATGTCTTGGTAGTTGGTGATTCATCTCCCAAGGGTTATAGAAGTTTCCATATGTAGATCTGATGTGGCCAATCAGAAAGAACTCTGTCTTCCTAACCACCTGATCAAGAGCCTGCCAAAACTTCTCAAACTTCACTAACTATTGCTGATGTGTATGGTTCCTTTGGAAGAAAATAGAAATGAATTTTTAGTGACTTTCAGGTGCTAGAAAGAAGACTTCAACATTTTGACTAATGAGTTAATGGTGAACAAAATGTGGTTTATTGAATCATTGCCTATGGAAAGGGATGTCAAGGAATCTAATTTCAAGAAGTGTGTGCCAAACTATAGAGGAATCAATAATAAACCATTCTAGTTACCAGGTCTAATGAAGTTTTTATGAAATTATTTTGCCTCAGCTTTAGTTACTGGATTTTTTTTATTTTCAAATACTCTTTACTTTATACTTTGATTTGACATTCTTTTACACTGTTGATATAAATAATCTTTGAAATACTAGCTTTCCCTGCCCCAACAACAACAACAACATTTCTAACAATTATTTAAGGGTTTATGGGTGTTTGGGGGTTAATGGGTTATAATGTTTTAACATTTTCTTGAATTAATAAACAGTCTTAAAAACTGAAGAATGAAAGACAACAATAAACTGTGTTATGACATGAATTCTAACCCTCCAGTGAAAGAACTAACTAAAAGTGAAGGTAAAACTTTAGGTGTACCAAAATTAAACCATATCAAATTATTTGTTCCAAGTAATGTTCATGTCATTCATATCAGGTTACATGACAAATTCAATGCAGAAAATAAGAAAAAAATTATATCAGTCCCAAAGAGATCAAAGATAAGGGGAAAGGACTGACTTATACAAAGATACTTATAGCAGCTCTTTTTGAGGTGGGAAAGAATTGAAGACTGAATAGTTGCCAAACAGTTGGGAAACAGATGAACAAGAAGCAGTATTTGATTGTGATGGAATACTACTTTGTGTCAAAAGAAATGACAAATAGAATGATCACAAAATACCTGAGCCATTAAAAAAAAAAAACAGATAAAATAGATATCATGATGGTTAATATGGTTTAAAAAAAGCAAAGAAGAAAATCAAACTATCTTCATCAAAAATAAAAAGGGTAAATTCAACACCAATTGAAAGGACATTAAAGTAATCACTAGGAGCCTTTTTGCCCAATTATATGCCAATAAACCTGATAACATAATTGAAATGGATGGATATTTACAATAAATTAAATAAAATATAGCAGTATACATTGTCCTTATTAACAAAAGAGGAAATTGATTATTTAAATAATTCTACATCAGTAAAGGGAAGTGATAAATGTTGAAGGGTATATGGCAAAATTGGAACACTAATGCATTATTGACAGAATAATAAATTGATTTAATCTTTCTGGAGGACAATTTGGAACAATGCCCAAATGGCCTATAAAAACTGAACATACTTTTGATCCTGTAATACAATCATGAGGTCTGTATCTCAAAGAGATCATGAAAAAGTGGAAAGGACCTACTTGTACACAAATATTTCTACCAACTCTTCTTTTGCTGACAAAGAATTGAGAATTGAGGGGATGTTTATCAATTCAGGAATGGCTACACAAATTGTGGCATATGTTGGTGTTGGAGTACTGCAGTCCTACAAGAAACAATGTGCAGGATGACTTCAGAAAAAGAATAGAAAAACTTGTATGAACTGATGTATAAAATGAGCAGACTCAGGAGAATATTATACATAATAACAGCAATATTGTATGATGATCAGCTATGAAATACTTAGCTACTTTAAACAATCCAATGATCCTGGAAAATTCTGAAAGACAGGACAAAGAATGTTATTTACTGTCAGGGAAATAACCGCAGAAGCTGGAATACATATCAAAGCATGATATTTTTCAAATTAGTGTATAATTGTTTTTATTTGGGGGTTTTGGTTTTATATGAATATTCTCTTATGACAATGACCAAAATGTAAGTATGTTTTGTGTGAAAATTCACATATAACCCAGATTAGCTTGCTTAACATCTTTGAAAGGGGAAGGGAAAGGAAGAAGGAAGACAATTTGGATCTTATAATTTAGGAAAATATTTGCTGAAAATTGTTATCATGTGTAATTCGGAAAATAAAATATCTTTAAAAATCCTTAAGACTATGCTAGTTTCCAAATATATATATTAAAAAAAAATAAAGAGTTTGTTTATATTGCATTCCACAAATGTTGAGAAGTGAGAAACCACTTAATATCTATGATATAGAATAAAGGACACAGTAAGTGATTTAAATTATATGCAAATAAAATATTTTGCCAGACAAAAATCAATGTAATACACCTGCGTGTTTGTGAGTTTGTGTGTGTGTATGTGTGTTTGTTGATCATTTGTTTCAATCCTATTCACCTCTTTGTGGCCCCATTTGGAGTTTTGTTGGAAAATATACTGGGGTAGTTCATAATTTTCTTTTATAGTTCATTTTACTGATGAGGAAACTGAGGCAAACAAGGTTAAGTGACTTGCCCAGATTCATCATATAGCTAGTAAATGTCGGAGGCTGGATTTGATGTCAGGAAGGTGAGTCCAGGTCTGATGTTCTATCTACTGTGCAACCTAACTGCATGCTTATATATATATATATATACACACACACATATATGTATGTATATAACTTTAAGATTCACAAGCCGCTTCTGATGTAGTGGATATATAATCATGCTCTTTTTATAGATGAGGAAACTGATTCACAAGGTGATTAAGTGAGTTCACATTAGAAAAAAAGAACTTAAAAAAGACTCGGGTGGGGGGAAGTATTACAGTAAATGTCTTCAGATAAACTTAACCTCTCAAATTTATTTTTTTTAACTTATAATAATAAGATCAATTTATTCTCCAATACAAACGTTGCCAAATGATATACATAAGCAGTTCTCTCTCAGAATAAGAGACACAAATCAATAAACTCCTGGAAAGGTGTTGAAACTTCTGGTAATCAAAGAAATTAAAATTAAAATGAATTCAAGAGATTTTACTCATTAATGATCATGGATCTTAAAAAGAAATAAAATTCAGTGGGGGCCTAGCAGTGTAAAAATTGGTATATTATTAGACTACTGGTAGAACTATCACTTAGTTTAATCTTTCTGGAATGTATTTTGGAATTAAGTAATGAGTTAGAAAGCTGTTCATGGTTTTTAGTCCCATGGGTCCACTATTGTAACTATACCCTAAGGAAATTATTACTAGGGAGGACAAAGATTTCTATGTACAAAAATATTCCTAGTAGCACTTGTATGCTGTCCTGAAAAGAGTCTCTGAGTATACCAGTTGGGGAATAGCTGAATCTGTAAAACAATGTTATTTTGCCATAACAAATAATGACTATAAAGAATGGGAAAAAATAGAAATTTGTGAAATAATAGAGAATGGAAAAAGCTGAAATGAATAATAATACATATAATGAATATACCAATATATTTATATATATACCCATGTATTTATATATATCTACACAATAATAATAAAATCCCTATATAGGTGTGTATATATAGATATGTATATATACCAAAAAATATTTAGAATAATCATGGAATCAAATGGGAGTGGTTACTACTTTTTAAGGTGAATATATATGTATATATACACATATATATTAAAGGGATATATCTGTATGTAGTACATACTTTATCTATCTACAGACATATCCTTTAAATATATCTATATTATATCTATATATCAATTATATATATAAATATATATGTGCCCATAAAGCTATATATTCCTTAGATAGGTTGTAACTAACATATACCATTTTCTTCCATGATTATGGGGAAAATGTGTGTACTATATATTGTCACTCTCTAATTCTATATCTCTACATAATATATATCAAATACATACACGCATTTAAAAGGGATAGATATTCACATACATGCACATTTTTGAATAATCAATATAAAATGGGATTTGATGGTTACGCCATGATTTTCTATAGTCTCATTCATCTTATCCTGAAGTATAAATTGACATTTTTTGTTAGTTAGATGCTTCTGCAATCTCATGTGGGAGTTATTTCAGGAGCCAGAATTAGAGACCCTCATAGTCCAATTCAAGTTGCATTCTCTTGGTCATGATCCCAAGTCAATTCGGGTCTTCTCGTATCGGTATATCTACATACTGGTTCAAAAGACATGGCTCCCTTGGGTGAACTGCAGGTTGAGACCAAGTCTGATTTTTGGTCTCAGCTGCCATTACTGCTCTCGGGACTGTAGAATTTGAGAAAGTTTTTCAAAACTTCAAGTAACCTGTGATGTGGGCAAATGAAATAGAAAAGTCAGGTTTTAACAATCTCCTTAGGGAAGTAAACCATGAAAGCAGGACTCTGGCTTGTATTTTGAATTCTGAATACTAGAATCTTAGAGCTGGAAGGAAAATTAGAGATCATTTAAACCAGCCATTCTCTACCCATTTCCCAAAACTCTTTGCAAAATGATGACAAGTAGTCAGCTAATGTTATTTACATATATTGGAATAGGATATAGGAAGAAAGGAAAAAAAGAGACATTTGTTGAGCCCCTATCCTGTGCCAGGTGGCATACTAAGCTCTTTAAAAATATTATCTCATTTAAAAATATAAAAAAAAAAATTTTTTTTAATGCTCACAACAACTTTGGGAGGTAGTTGCTATAATTATCCCTATTTACATTTTAGGAAACTGAGGAAGATGAGGGTTAAGTGACTTGCCTAGGGTCACACAATTAAGTAAGTGTCTGATCTTAGGTCTTTCTTACTGTGAGGCAGGCACTTTATCCAATTTGCCCCCTAATTCCTTCCAATAGAACAAATTGATCTGTTATTTCAATCATCCCTAAAACTACTGACAAGACTCCATTAAAGTTCTGTAGGTTCTCTCCTAGAAACAGCAAAATGGGGGAAGGAGAATTAAGGTTTTAAAAGGGAAGATGCTGTTTTTGTGAATAAGCATATTAATTCCCAAATGACTCCACACCTGGAAATCCATAACTCTGATGCTTGTAAAATCTCCTAATTGGACATTCTGATTAAAAATAGCATTGAAATGGAAGAACCTTGCTTTTCTACCAGTTCTCTGTGAAGATATTTTAGAATTTTAAGTTTAGATTTTTTAAATACCTCTAAAATGCCTCCTTTACCTTACCTTAAATATAATCTATGCTATGATCAGCAACATACATTTTGGATACTGTAATTTAAATTTCAACAAAATGTTTATAATAATTTATATTTCTAGAGTGATTTTAGGTGGAAGATGACTGATAGCCTGCATGTTCTACTTCTAGCCTTATGATTATTATAGAAAGTGTGGAAGTGCTTTAGTAATTGACTGTTTAGGGTGAATTTTTTGGTGAAGTGGGACAAGCTTTCATGCTTTCCTCTTTGAGATTGCAATTTTTGTACCTCCAGACCTTAGCACAGTGCCTGGAATATAGTAGAAGCTTAAATCCATGTTGTGTTGACTTACTCTTAACTTGACAAGAATAACAAAGAAGAGGAATGCACAGATACATTGAGATCTACATTATTAGAGAGAAGTAAATAAATAATAAGCCCCTACTATGTGCCAGTCATTGAATAAGCACTTTACCAATATTTTTTTTTAATTTTATCTTAACAACCTTGGGATGTAAATGCTATCTATAATTATCTCCATTTTATCATTGAGGAAGCTGAGGCAGATAGAAGTGGCTTGCCCAGCATCACATAGCAAGTAACTGTCTGAGGCCAGATTTGAGTTCAATGTCTGCTGGGAGCTATCAAAGACAATGCTGTTTGACATGGTCCACATGGAGACTGGGGACTGCAAAGCAGCCACCAAGAAGGATGGAAACACCCACTGAAATTCCCCTAAGTGACTTTCCTTATTAACATCCTCTTATTATTGGAATTGCTATGATTATTATTCTTACTTAGCCCTAGGAAAAATAGATGAGAGCAACATGCTTGTAGGGTTAATACAGATGTCCCACTTTGTCCCCCCAGGATATCATCAGGAGACCCCACTTACAAAATTAAACCTAAAGGTTCTTATATACCCACTTAGATAGGACCCTCTTTTCTAGGCATAAAAACTTCTGGCAAATTTGTGCTCTGAATTACAAAATACTTAGAATTGATGCAGCAAAGTTATAATGGGACCAAGTCTGGCCCCAAAAAGAGATGAAAAAAGTGCATTTCTTCAGCCCCTACCCTAGCTTCATTGCCAAAATGAGGGACTATGGTTATGGGATGCCTTGAATAACTTCTGAACTGTTCACCTTTCCTTCTCTGGGAGGGAGGGAAGCGAAACATTGGGAAATGTAGGTGGAAGGGGCTTAGGGGCAGGACCTCTGATTTCACTTTCTCCTAAAAAAGAAAACTCCCTCTCCCAATAATCGTTTGTCTTTTTCTCTATAAATGAGAGACTTAAGTAGCTGCCTAAAGCACAGAAAGATCTTTCTCAATAATTATTACAGTTTTTGGTGAGCCAGCTAGGATTTCCAGGCTGTTTTGTCAAGAATTTGGGAAAAAGAAGGCAGTTGGAAGTGTCAGAGAAGTTTCAGAGAAACTGGACCTACATACATTTCAAAATCTCTGTGACTGCGGAAAGCAGCCATTTTGAGAGCAGTGTTGAGTGCAACTAATCTGCCTAGTAACACCACAGCCAAAAGAAACCACTCCTTCTGAAGGGAGGAAGCAACTCTTAAAAGGCCAGACTTAAAAACATTTTTTCTGTTGCAAAAGGGTTTTCAAGAATCAAAAAGGCAAAGAAACTATTACTTGCCATGGGTTATCTAGCCTTGATTGGACATTTCTTTTATATGGTTTACAACTTATTTTTTGTCAAGATTCAAGTTTAGATTTATTTTCTGCTTACCATCTATGAAAGTTTTCAATGACTGAAGATAAGTATAAATCGCTTGATTTCATTCATTCCCACATCTGCTGGAGCATTATTCTTCTTAATCCAATTATACGATACCCTAAAAAAAGGTGTGCATCTAATTTATGGGAAAAAAGCAAAAGACAATGAAATGACTGTAATGATTTTAGCCATGAGGGAGGAGATGACACAACTAAAGCAATATAGTAACACACAACAAGACATACATAAAAATAACAATATAGCTGAGCAAGAAAAGACAGATGGGGTTGAAGGTGGAATATCAACAGTGCCACTAAGAGATCAAACAAGCCTACAACCAGATAGCAACATAATTCATATTAAAACACATAGACCATTTACAACAGTTGACCTTGAAAATCTGAAAAAATGGATGCGTTCCTGGTTTTCAAAACCTGTGAGACGTTTGAAAGAATTTAAAAGAGCGATTAGACTTTGTGATGCAAATTTCCAGGACACTGAAATTCTTCTCTCAGAATTATTTTCAAAAAGGGAAAAATAACAATTCATTGATGAAAGTAGAAACAATCTAAATTTAATATCATGGCCAGAGGAAGGAACAGACTTAGAGTTATCTAATAATGCAAATCTACCTTATCTAAAAAAGGCCAGAGAAGATAAATTAGAGGCAATGAAAAGTTTTTCAAAAAGACCAGATACTTGGTGACAATTTGAGAAATTGAGACAGGAAAGTGGGGACTATCCATCTAAGTTCCTCAATAGAGTGATTGAAGTAAGAGGATGTGCTTGGATTTGAAAATTTAACTGAACAAAATCTCCAACACATAAGGAGACAATTTGTGAAAGGCAGTAACACACCTATTAGATCATATTTTAAACTTCAATGCCCAGCCTGGGAAACACTAAGTCTGGAAGATTAAAAAAAAAAAAAACTACAAATTACATATTCACAGGCCATAAAGAAATCCTAGAAGAAAAGGATGAAATAATAAAAGAGCTTAAAACCAAGCCCAAGGAGACAAATAACACAATTAAACATAAAGAAATTGAAGAAATAAAAAATCTAGCCACTTGCCATAATACAAACCCATAAGAAAATACACACACAGCAATCAAAGGAGAAATGTACCCAAATGTATCCTAGGTGGAAAAATGGGTCACATGTTTCAAGACTGTTATTTAAAGGCATAATTAGTCCAAGCTAACAACAAACAGAGATCCTGGAAAAGCAACAGAAAATATAGCAATCAACAATTTCAGCAAAGTTGCAGGATACAAAATAAACCCAAATAAGTAATCAGCATTTCTAGATATCTCCAGCCCATTTCAGCAGCAAGAATTAGAAAGAGAAATTCCATTTAAAATCACCCTAGACAATATAAAATACTTAGGAATCTATCTGGCAAGACAAACACAGGAACTATATGAACACAACTACAAAACAGTCTCCACACAATTAAAACTAGATCTAAACAATTGGAAAAATACTGATTGCTCATGACTGGGACGAGCTAACATAATAAAAATGACAATCCTACCCAAATTAATTTACTTATTTAGCACCATATTGAACATAGCACCCATTGAACTACCAAATGTTTTTTACTGAATTAGAAAAAAACATAAACTTCATTTGAAAGAACAAGAGTTCAAGGATATCTAGGGAAATTATGAAAAAAAAAATGCAAAGGAAGGAAGACTTGCAGTACCAGATCTCAAACTGTTCTATAAAGTAGCAGTCATCAAAACAATTTGGTACTGGCTAAGAGACAGAAAAGAGGATCAGTGAAACAGACATGAGGTAAATGACCTCAGCAAGACAGTCTATGATAAACCCAAAGCTCGCAGTTTTGGGGACCAAAACTCACTATTTGATAAAAATGTCTGGGAAAATTGGAGGACAGTATGGGACAGATTAGGTTTGGTTCAACATCTCACACCTGTAATAATTAAAATGTTTGGGAGCAAGGGAAATATATATATCAATTATGACTGCTGAAATATGTTTTCTACTGTATCTTGGTTTTATATAAATATAAGATGGTCGCCAGGGAATATATTCCCAATTTATGAATATGCCCAAGCCAACTGGGTTTTATAGAGAAATTTAATTTATAATACACTGATTAATCAATAGAAAAAGAGAGAAAGTAAGAAAGGAATAAGAATGAATAAATCAGTCAGTTGGTTTTATCACTCACCCAAGATCTCTCTAGGTAAGGCTTCTCATGCCAACCTCAGGCTCCACCTTCAAGAGAGCCTCCTTTCAAGAAATGTTTCCAGAGAATTCTCCTCCTTCAGAGCCAGCCTTCTCTCCTTGTCCTCCCACAGAGCAACTTCCTCAATCCTCCTTCAGAGCCACCTCGCTCAGAGCAAAACCTCCTCCTTCTCTCCTCAGACCCTGCTATCTTTAAGGAAACCATCTAAGTCCCCTCCCCTCAGTTCTCACATCTACCAATCACTGTCGATGTCTCCCCTGTGCCAATGGTGGCTCTAGCTTAACCCAGGACCGCCCAGA
Source organism: Monodelphis domestica (assembly GCF_027887165.1). Lineage (NCBI taxonomy): Eukaryota > Metazoa > Chordata > Mammalia > Didelphimorphia > Didelphidae > Monodelphis > Monodelphis domestica. The sequence goes on from NC_077234.1 coordinate 59,689,491, forward strand.
GGTCTGTTTCCTTTGCACATGTCTGTTGTAGGTCATATTCTCAAATAATTAAATCTTGATCTATGTTGCAGCCCTTCCTAAATTCTGTTAGACTGAGTAGGGTGGAGATTGTAAGTTCCAAGACCTGGTTCTGTCATTCCAAGTATCTCTATTGTATCAATTCTAAAATCAATCATGACTCAAAGAACTTCCTGTTCTATGCTTAAGCATAGGTCAAAGCCCTTTCCATTGTTTAGCAAAAGGTTTCTGTCCTAAAGTAGTCTTAAGTAGGGAGGAGAAGGACCCTCCCATGCCAAGAGTTTTCACATTCCAATAGAGTTCTTACTATCAGTAGGAAATTTTTTCCAAGTATGAAATTTCCCAATGGTGAAATTTCCAACATTCATAAGTCTAAGAAATTTTAAGGTTTACATACCCTATACCAAGATAAACTCAGAATGGGTGAATGACCTGAATATAAAGAAGGAAAGTATAAGCAAATTAGTCGAACACAGAATAGTATACTTGTCAGAGCTTTGGGAAAGGAAAGATGTTAAAACCAAGCAAGAGCTAGAAAAAAATCACAAAATATAAAATTCATAATTTTGATTACATCAAATTAAAAAGGTTTTGTACAAACAAAACTAATGCATCCAAAATTAGAAGGGAAGCAACAAATTGGGAAGCAATCTTAATTACAAACCCTCTGACAAAGGTTGAATTACTCAAATTTATAAAGACCTAAAGCAGTTGTACAAAAAATCAAACCATTCTCCACTTGATAAATGGGCAAGGAACATGAATAGGCAATTTTCAGTTAAAAAAATCAAAACTATTAATAAGCACATGGAAAAGTGTTCTAATTCTCTTATAATCAGAGAAATGCAAATCAAAACAACTCTGAGGTATCACCTCACACCTAGCAGATTGGCTAACATGACAGCAAAGGAAAGTAATGAATGCTGGAGGGTATGTGGCAAAGTAGGGACATTAATTCATTGCTGGTGGAGTTGTGAATTGATCCAACCATTCTGGAGGGCAATTTGGAACTATGCCCAAAGGGCGATAAAAGACTGTCTGCCCTTTGATCCAGTCATTGCACTGCTGGGTTTGTACCCCAAAGAGATAATAAGGAAAAAGACATGTACAAAAATATTCATAGCTGCACTCTTTGTGGTTGCAAAAAAACTGGAAGATGAGGGGATGCCCTTCAATTGGGGAATGGCTGAACAAATTGTGGTATATGTTGGTGATGGAATACTATTGTGCTCAAATGAATAATAAAGTGGAGGAATTCCATGGAGACTGGAACAACCTCCAGGAATTGATGCAGAGTGAGAGGAGCAGAACCAGGAAAACACTGTACATGGAGACTGATACATTCAATCAAATGTAATGGACTTCTCCATTAGTGGCAATTCAATGACTCCAAACAACTTGGAGGAATCTACAAGGAAAACCACTATCCACATCCAGAGGAAACACAGTGGGAGTAAAAACACCAAAGAAAAACAACTGCTTGAATACATGGGTCAAAAGGATATGGTTGGGGATGTAGACTCTAAATGAACATTTTTTTTTAAACCCTTACCTTCCATAAGGCAGAAGAATGGTAAGGGCTAGGCAATGGGGGTTAAGTGACTTGCCCAGGGTCACACAGCTGGGAATTGTCTGAGGCCAGATTTGAACCTAGGACCTCCCATCTCTAGGCCTGGCTCTCAATCCACTGAGCTACCCAGCTGCCCCCCTAAATGAACATTCTAGTGTAAACAACAACATGGGAATAGGTTCTGATCAAGGACACAAGTAATACCCAGTGAAATTGTGCATTGGTTGCAGGAAGAGTGGGTGGAGGGGAGGGAGGGAAATAATGTGATTATTGTAACCAAGGAATAATGTTCTAAATTGACTAAATAAATTAATTCAAATGGAAAAAATTATGAAAAGATAAAAAAAAGTTATATTATCTGTGTCTTGGCTCAAAATTTGTGCAAATAAACTCGTGCTTTCCACGTAACCCTGGACAGACAACTCCATGTATATGAGAGCCCTTCTAGGTGAAAGCAAAATGCCTGGTGTGGAAAGGACCTAGACTAACAGTTGGTGGGGGAAGGGGCAACTGGGAGTGGCAGTTGAGTCTTGTGACTAGCATTTCCTTCCGGCTGGGTTGGACTTCCTTCCTGGTGTTGGAGGAGGAAGGAGCTTGTTCAGCCCAGTCTGGTATGGTGTGCCTCTCCTTGCCTCAGCCTGAAGATTCAGGCCCAATCATTTCTGAAAGTCAGAACTGTTCTTGTTTGCTTTCTGTCTACTGCTAAGATTCTGAATTAGACAAAGCAGGACTGATATAGAGTAGGCGGGAGGTGGGAAGAAACCCTCTGCCAGCCTCTGGGACCAGGCCTCAGCTCTGAAGCTGAGAAAAAACTCCAACCCCAACTGGTTAATCAACTTTATATTATTTGAATTCACAGTCAGATAAGTGGACTATCTTTTCTGGGCATAGAGGGAGCTGAATTTCAGTCATTCAACGACAAACATACCTTAGTGGACCCCTGCTGCTTTCTCTCGGCTGGGGGCATCTCTCTCCTTTGCCACACCAAGCAATATTCCCTCTCTCAGGGATTATTATTCCCTGGTCAATTAATGAGTTTATTACTGGGGTAATACACTCAATTGCCTCTTTTGAGAGGGGATACTGAGGAATGGAAGGAGGTGGGCTGGATTTAGTTTTAATCTGCACAGGAAGAGCAAATTGAAGTAGGCCTACATCTGAAGAAGATGTGGCCCAAAGAGACTCCGGTATACCTGTAGGTATTTCAAAGGTGAGAGACTCTTTTGCCTCCTGGCTCTCTGAGAGAAGTACAGGGAGTAATTTTAAAGATTCCTCAGGTACTTCCAATGATAAGGAGCCATCTGGGGCACAAATTATTGTGGCTTGTAGTTTGTATAGTAACTCCCTCCCCAGCAAGTTTGTGGGGGATCCAGGCATTAAAAGAAAAGAATGTTCAACAGTTAGGGGTCCTATATATACCATGCAAGGAGAATGTTTTGGGACCTTTAAAGGTTTTCTTGATACACCTACTATATTTAGAGAGCCAATAGAATCACATTTTGCATCTGGTTTGCTTACAAAAACTGACCTAGCCACCCTGGTGTCCAAAAGACAATCATAGTATGAATTTCCCACCTTTAAAGTGACATGAGGTTCCTTACTATGTGGGGGGGGGGGCATGTATAGGGATTACTGGGATTACAATATCAGGTTCTGGAAAATCAAAGGTTTCACTCTTTGATTCCAAGGCCCTCAACCCCCCCCCACACACACCTTCATAAAGGTGCTTGGGCATTTTTCTGGGATCCCCCATGCTGATGGGGATTTTCACCCAGAGTATAGAGTGGATGAGCTCCATTTTTGATATATTGCTGTTGGGCATTGTGTGGGGTATTATCATTTTCCTCATTTGGAGCACTGTCATTATTTTGATTGGCATTACAATTCCTATAGTTATTATAGTTATGACTATCAGTTCTAAAGTTGTGATTTCTATGATCATTATCATAGTTATTTCTATAGTTATTATGTCTAAAGCTGTTAGTATTCCTTTTTTCCCATAGCCAGCTCTTACAGACCATCGTTGCATGGCCTCTCTTCCCACAGAAAAGCCATGTTAATGATTTATCTGTGGATTCCTGCAAAGGGGCTATGGTCTCTCCCTTATTTTTCAATTGTCCTTTAACATTTCAATTTATTTCTTTAAGTCTTCCATTGACATATTGTGTTCCTCAAGTCTTTTTACACACCCCTTATAAACATAGTCTGCTACTCTCCTCAATTCTTCAAGGTCTATAAAGTCCCAATTAGGACAGCTAGTTTTAAAGTAGGCTTTTGCCACTGAACAACAATTCTCAATGAATTGCCTATGTATTTGCCTAATGTCCCTTTCTCTGGATAAATCAAGGTCCATATATGTATTTCCTATGTCAAGAAGTCTGTCCATAAACTGGGAGGGGGTCTCATCAGTTTCTTGTTGGGTTCTTTCAAATTTTGACCGTTTTTCAGGTCTATCAGAGCAAGGTCTCATGGCTGCCAATAATGCTTCTCTGGCCTTGTTTAGTTTTCTGTGATCTAGTTCAACATTGGGATTCCAAAGAAGATCTTCAGTTGGCCAATAATTTGCTCCTCTACCTCACTTCAGATTAGCCAGAGAGATGACATTATTTTTCTCTCTCTTTGTCAGAAATTTTTCTAATAAGTTTTCAACATCTATCCAAGAGGGGTCAAAAGTTCTGAATATGTTCTCCATTTTTTATGATTAATATTGGTTCTCCCTCAAATGATGGAAGGTCTTCCTTGAATTTATTAAAATCTTCAGGATTAAAAGGTGATTGGAGTCTTATAGATACCAAGTTCCCATTTTTATTGAAAGGTGGAACTTCCCTTAAAGGAAATAAACTACCTTAATTTTCTCATACTCCTGTCTCTAGGATTCTTGCTCCATTCTCAATGGGGTAGCTGTGAGAAAGGGAAGGGTTGGGTATGCTGAGGGGTAGGGTTTGGTGTTGTCCCATAGTGCCAGTAGGATCAGAGGTAGAAGGGTATGGGAATTAAATTAGGCAGAGTGGGAAGGAGGGGCAAAGGAAGAAGGTCAATAGCTAGGGGAAAGGATGCAAAGGAGTTAGGGTTGGAGACATGAGTAGGGTGTGAACTTAGGGTGGAGGGGGTGGGGTAGAAAGCATGGGCAGGGTGTGAACTTTGATGTGAACTTAGGGTAGAGGGGTTAGGGTGGTCAGTATGGGTGGGGGGAAGAATGCGTTGGGTAGTAGTAAGTTGGGTGTGAACTAGGAGCCATATTGTCCAGAGCTGGGTGGGACAGAGATTCTGATAATGAGGAAGTATGGAGATATAAGTCACTCTTATTCTGGGATGTTCTTAACTCTCTTTTAATACTTTTTATAGAAGCTATGATCTCCCCCAAACTTTCCTCTATAAGCTCAAACCAAGTATTTAGTTCTGCATTTTGTTGAATATTAGAAGGAGTAATTGGTTGGTTCAACTGGGAAATGGGTTTTTCAAGGGGAGACTGACCTGAATCTCTTATTTGATTTCATATCTTATGCATGGTATTTTTCAGAACTCTCTTAGAGAGAATTAGATATATTACAGCTCCAACAAGTAAAATCTCAACCAGAAACAGTGTGTAGTATAGCTATTGCCACACATAGTTCAATCAGGAGATTACAACTTTATCTTCCCCAAAGTAAGGTTTAAGTAGGGTGGAGCAATGTAAAGTTCCCAAGACATTCCTGATCAAGTATCACCATTGTTACAATCAGGAAATAACTAAATCAAATTTTCTAAAGTAAGGTCTGAGTAGGGTGGAGTAGTTGTAAAATTCACAGATGATATTATAAAAGAACATACCAATGACAAAAGAAAAGTCAAACTTAAATCCTTATTCTAAAGAATTTCAACCAATAGTAACTGCACAATAAAAAGCAAACACAAGCATTATCATACCATCTTTAAGTCTCCATGATAATGCAATTCCATTGCAAACTGGTGATGGATTACAAAATGAATGTTCAAAGCAACAAGAGGTATCTGTGACTGAAGAACAAAACTGGGAAATCATAGCAGATCCACAGGAAGGAACAAAACAAGAACCAAATCTATCAACACATAACACAGAGTTACAGCATACTAGGCAAGAGCTTGCAAAAGACTTGGGGAATATAGAAATCACCAAGAAAGAGTCAGTGCAAGACACAAATCACACAGAACCATTACATATAATGATATTTGACTCAAAAAGTGAGGAAGACCAAGAACCTTATGAATATATCAAACTTTACAATCAAGATCACCAGGTTTTACAAGAGTGGGAGACAGATGATTATATTAACAATTCAAATCAAATAACAAACTATCCAGTCAGAAGAGTTAGTTCAGGACACAGAATACACAAACTCATTAGAAGAAATGCTGGCAGCATTGGGAGTTAGGAATTATCAAGAAGTTTATGAAAAGTATGAGGTTAAGGAAGAAGACACTGAATTAGAAGTAGAATAAAATTATATACCTGATAGAAAACAAACAGAAGGAGGAAGAAACTATGTAATGATCCCATCACACCTTCCTTTTTCTGAGTTAGAACTTCTCACAGTCAATTAACAAAATATTTACAAGCTGACAAACAAGAATGGCAGAGTTGCATGAAATGGGCTTGATACAAACAGTACCACAGGATTACAATTTGCACAACATCAAACCAGGAGACATAGTATACTTTTAAAATTTCTATAGAAAATTGGCTACAGATATAAAATGGACTGGACCACATGAATAATTGCTTACTAACCCAAAAGCTATAAAAATTAAAGGGAAAGACTCATGGTTCCACTGTTCCCACGTAAAACCAAAAAAATTCAACAGCACTGTAACAGACATAGAAGATAATTAGACAAAAGGTAGTGCTGAGAAATGAAAACAAAAACTGATTAACATCAAAAAGTACATCACAAAGAAACAATAGTGACACATAATGTTTGAGACAAGAAGATCCCATCAGTCAAGCATGCCACAGCAAGAAGATTAGTTTCCAGCCCAGAGGAAAAGCATCAAGAAAAGCTGCTAGAGAAGGAACAAAGAGGAAAAGCTGAAATGAACAGCTAAGACTTTGAACTTTGTAAATTTGTTTAATAGCTACTAGAGAGAAGAAACAAAAGAGAAAAAAGCCTGAAATAAAGAGCTAAGACTTTGAACTTTGTAAATTTGTTTATATAAGAAGAGGACAGATAGAAAACGAGACATATGTAAGACTGAGTGTGTTGAAATAATAAAACAAAATTAATTTCACATATTAGGGAAATAGCATGCAACATTACATAACTTGGAAGAAGAGATTCATCAGTCAACAGGAAAAGTGGAAATCTGAAGAAATTTGACAAGTATGAATTCAACACAACACTATGAGACACAAAACACAAAATCACAAACTGGCATATATTGGGAGACATTGTTTAAATAAACAAATGTATTTATGCAAAATGTAAATATGTATATAGTTAGTTCAATAAGTTCTTAGGCAAATATAAATATCAATATATATTTCTATTTGACTGATATCAAGATTAGGAAACTATGTATGTTATTGTATTATTTGTAAATAATCTATATATAATGTAAATACTATAATTAGGCTAGTAGAATAGTAATAGAGTTTGTAAATATTTAGCATAGCATGTTTATATGTTGTACATAAGATTAGGTTATAGATTAGACTAGAGACTTACATAATAGTTATAATAAATAGGGAATAGATTAGGAGTAAGTTAATTTAAGCATAGCATAGACAGTTATACATAGGAATAGACTTGAGCTACATTTGCAGATAGTAAACTTTTAATTATTTATTGTAAAACTGATGCTGAAATTGTGTTTAATGGGAATGTATAGATAAAATAGTCTGCAAATAATAATATATATACAAAATAGGAAAACTATTTGTTTTAGTAAACTTAGCAAGAGTAAGTAGTATTAGCACTAAAATTCAAATTCCTTTGTAATGATTTTGTTCAAACACTTATTGTACTGAATTTATTGTAAAACCCTAAAACTACCCTTGCCTAAATGGTCCTGCATAGAATTCCTTAGAGTAGATAAAGTTAGCATAGAATAGTGATAGAGTAATTGAGGGAAGTTTATTATTTTGGGGGAAGTAGTAAGAAATTAGATTTAGTAGATTAGTAACTATAATAAAAATAAGTGACCTTGGGAAGGTCACAACAAAAAAAGGGGATGATTGTGGAAAGGAAAACTAAAACAAGTTCTGGACTTTCTGCTACTGAGTTGAAACCAACAGCAGTTGGAATTTGAGAGAGAAGATATTGACAAGACTGACAGTTTGTGGGGGAAGGGGCAATTGGGAGTGGCTGTTGATCTCATGACTGACTCTTCCTTCCTGGCCCTGGAACTGGAATGTGCCTTTTCCCTGTCTCTGGATAGAAGTGTCTCTATTCCTGAATTTCCCAACCATGTGCTCTACCTGGATCCCTGTGATCATATTCATCAGAAAAAAGGACTGAAGGGAAGCAGTTTGGACTGTAAGGCAGGTCTTTAGGATGTCAGCCTGAAGAGACAAGCCCAACCAGCTCTTAAGGTCAGAATTTTTCTCCATCTTGCTTTCTACTGCTAAGACTTTGAATGTAAAAAAAACTAGCACACATTAGCGTAGACAGGAATAACAGAAACCCTCCACCAGCCTGTGAGGCCTGGCCTCAGCTCAAAAGCTAAGAGAGACTCAAATATCATCTAGGGAAATCCTTCTTCCCTCTTCCCTGATACCTCCTCAATCCAAACTTGTGATTAAAATTTATCTTGAATATCGCAACCAGATAAGAGGACTAACATTTCAGGGACATTGAGGGAGCTAAACCTCAGGACAGTCATTCAACTATAAATGGTCCTTATTGGACCCCTGCTGGGCGACCATGTTCTGGGGAGGCTTGTCCCTCAGGAGGGTCTATGCTTACCAGCTCTGGGGTATCTGCAACATCATTCTATAGAGAAGATGTCCCCCCAGGCTATAATAAGTGGCCCATTTCTCAGGAACCCCATTTTTCAAAAAAAGCCTCTCAGCAGGAGGCATCTCTCTCCTTTTACCTCACTGGCAGCCATATTCCCTCTCTCCCTTCAACTCCTCCATTCCCTATTACAAAACCTTCCATATCCCCTGTTCATCAATCCTGCCCGTTTTCCCTATAAAATCTTACAATATAATTCAAGTCTCAGAATACATTTGCACTGGGCTCTCCCCATTGTTGGGGACTGATTACTCAATTCTGTTGGCTCAAAGTTGACAAGGGCTTGAGAGAAGAGAGATCCTGGTTTTCCAAGTTCTAGCTTTAAAGAAGACTTATGGCTCCAGACTCTCTTCAGGTCCCTGAAGGGAAGAGAAAGGCTCTGTGAAGAAGCCACCATGTAGAGGGCACTTCAATCATGTCTGTGTTTCCATATTATTACACTAGATATTTAGGGGAAATTCCTTCTTGTGTGAGATAAAGTACTCTCTTTGTTGAGGGGACATATTGTCCATAGAGGAAATGTTCATTTATTCTGTGTGTTGTCTGAGAGTACATATTCTCATCTGTATACATTTTCTCACTTCTATTCGCTAATGGATTGGATGGTCAATTTCATTCACTATTTACTACATGTACTCATTGTGAAACTCCATTCAGTGGGAAGGAAGTCAACACTTGAATATATGGATTGGGACATTCCTTCTACTCCTACTACCCATAAGAAGTTTACAGGCTAATAAGGGTAGGAATATACCAGAGCCAGATCAAACTGCTGCCTCAACACTTTATTAGATTTTCATTGTAAACAATTACACCTCAGAAATTGGCACATGCTACAAATCAGAGCTTGGCTAATTGTTTTGATTGTCTAGACTTGAGAAAGTGATGAAGAAAATGCTAATAATGTAGGTTAAATATACAAGTGTGTCATGTATATGTCCCTCTCCCAAGAACTGGTTTTAAACATTTACTAGCATACCCCTGACTAGGGTTATACTATATATATGTATATGTATGCTATAATACTAGTGTATTGATTTAGAATCTTGAACCCTAGAGACTACATTTCCCACAATGCCATTTTCCTTTCCCATTTTGTGCATTTTGTGCGTGGATTGAGGTTGAGTTTCTGTCTCTGCCCAAGCAGTCTTTCTGGCTGGTATCAGTGTGGAGGAGGGAGCGGGTTTTTGCCTTTTTTTTCTCTCTGTTCAACATGGATTTTAAAATACTTGGAGTATCAAATATTAATTTTAACATTTTGTGACTCTATGAAGGGACTTTAGAACTCAGAGCTTTTTTTTTTTTAAAAGCTGGTAGTTTCTGCCCTTGCTGTACTACCAGAGTGCAGCTGCAAGCAATTGGTGTTAAAGCACCAGCTTGCCTAAACCCCATGGTTTAAAACTGCCTGGTTTGCAACCAAAAGCTGCTTTACTGCTTGGAGTTTTCCTCTTGCTCTCCTTCCACCTTCTGAGCCTCTGACAGCTGTATGTATTTCCACCCCATCCTGCTGGTCACTCTCCTACTAGCCTAGCTGCCTTAATTTGGGGAACTTAGTGGAAAAGCCACTCCTTGCCCACACCTGTAGAGTAGCATGACCAGCCTGATCAGCCATTCTTGCCCACAGCTTGGCCATACCCCGACTAAGCAGCAGGCCCACTTCTCCCCCACTGCCTTGATCTGCTACCCAGCCACAGCACCCTGGGCGCACTCCAGTGTTGCTACTGCCTCCTGCAGCTGCCACACCCCAGAGCTTTCTGCTGCTTCTGCAGACCTGTTCCTGTTGAAGCTGGTGAGTATAAGCTTCCCTTTCCCTAGCCCAGCACAGAAGGGAAGCCCCTTTTCCCTGCTGGGCACCTGATTTCCTATTAGCCTCTACCAGGCTTTTTGCCTTGGCAGGGAGGGTCATGGCCCAACAACTCCAGACCCCTCCTTGCTTTACCAAACCTACCTCATTCTGTCTCTCAGACCCCACTCGATTTCATAGTCATATCCTCCATTTTTGTTTCTGGCAGTCCCTAATCACACCCCTTACCCTGAAACCCTCCTCTAACCATGCCCCTTACCCCCTCACAGTTGTAGTGCTGCCTCTTGGCCACTAGAGGCCAATACTGAGCACTTTACTTGAGTTACTTTGATGTGTTTTTTTTTATTTTACCTTCACCCCTTATAATAATAATTAGAAAATAAAAAATATTTTTTGATCAAAATGTTAAGCAGCATAAATGCTACCATGCATGAAAGTCTTCTGCTTTTTGCCCAATTAAGAGGCATGTAAGATTCTGAATTCCCTCCTCCTTCAATATTAAGACAGAGTAGAATGGTGTTGTACTTGCAAACTGCTTAATTAAATTCTGGCTAATTGGGTTCATTGTTGGAGTGAGCATAAAGAATAGCTAGACCTTACAGTCACTGTTGGGGTTCTCTCACAGTTGCATACTCTTTAGAGTATTTGTTTTAGCTATTTCCAATTTAATTTGTCATACTGCCTTTTCAGGAGCAAGCCCTAGTGATCAATAAAAAGTTACCTGTGGAAGGTTAGAAAAAAAATTTTATTTGCTACCAACATTCATTTGAAAGTGAAGGTCAATAAATAACTAAGAGCATTTTTTGAGGGAGAATTCAATAGAGATTTCAGAAATTCTTTCCAGTAGATCTTGGAAGTGGTTTACCATCCTTCTCTAGTGTATCCAGTGCATCCTTTTACTCCATATTATTTTCCTATTTTCCATGTTAGGAAAATGAAGAAGAGTCAAACTGAAACTTATGGGTCACTGTGGAGCTGAGGCCAGAACCAGATCTAGCTAAGGAATTTCTGAAATTTATTCCTATGCTTTAGTATCCGGTCAACAAGGTTTGATAGATGAGGAACAAGTTGCTGGGGACTCATTGAGTGATGACAGTTTCTCAGCAACATTTTAGCATTTCAGAGTTCAGTGGGGTGTCCTTCAGACACAGGCACAAAAAGCTGCATTTCTCCAGAAGAATAATAAGTAGTACAGAAGGTGTGCTTAATTGCAAAGGAAGATTGATGCAATAGCTAACATTTTCTTGAGAGCTATTTGTTTTGGCAAGAAGATCCTTAGGTTGTCAGAAAGCTTCAGTTGTCCTGATGATAAACTATGGCTCGTAAATAGTGCAATTAGGATTTGGAGACCCACTTCTTCACTGGATCACCGTGGATAGGCTCTATTAATCAGGGTGACCAAATCTTTTGGTGACACCCAATTTGACCTGAGGTTAGCTAATACTGATGTAGCAAAACTGAGATTGATGGCAGTTTGGAGCAAGTCAACTAGAATTTAATCAGCTCATATATTTTGATTCAGGGCAAAACATAGAAATCTAGTTTTTCAAACTATCACATTTGCAGTCAAAGTAATTTTCTGTTTTTCTGTAAAACAATGAGACCAGTGTGGACACTAAAGCTTTGTTGATTCGATACATTTCTCTGGTTTTCCTTCACTTGGGTTCAGATTGGTGATCGTCGCTCTTTTCTCCTTTTTGCATTTGATGGAATAGATTATATAAATACTTCTCACTATGAAAATTCCAGCAATGACAAAAAAATAGCTTCCATAAACTAGGAACTGGGGGGAAAAATAACACATACTTGTTGTCAGTGTTTTACTCTGCTAAAGCATAATGATCCTGTTGGCTTGCTTAAAGTATAGGGGTTAATGAGACCAAGATCAGATGGAGGATCTCTTCAAGGGGCACAACATACTTGATCAATAAGCATTTCTTAAATATTCCATATACTGTGTTAAGTATCAGGAAAAATAGAAAGGCAAAATTAGGTTCCTGCACTCAAGGAACTCATTCTAGTGGGGAGATAGCATGTAAATAATAATGTACAAAGATACAGACAGTGGAAATGGAAAGTAACCTCAGAGGAAAGGAATTAGAAATGGGAAAGACTGTAGGAAAACACTTAGAGAAGTTGAAATTTGACTTGGAAGAGACTGGAAGGAGCCAGGATAGTGAATTGATGAAGGAGGGCACCCAGATATAAGTGACAATCATTGAAAAAGGCCCAGATTTGGGAGATGGAGGAATAACAAGTAGGCAAGTATAGATTATATAGATGGTTAGTAAAATGTTAAGAGAAATAGAAAGGTAGTAAGGACACAGTTTGTAAAGTGAACATAGTATTTAGTTTTCCCCTCAATTATATGTGAAAACAAATTTTAACATTTACTTAAAATTTCAAGTTCCAAATTCTTTCCTGGCCTTCCTTCCCTCCCTGCCCCATTGAGAAGACAAGCAATTTGATAAAGGTTATATATATGCAGTCATGCAAATCATATTTCCATACTAGTCATGTGGTTATACAGAAGACAGACCAAAAAGTCTCCCCCCAAAAAAGTAAAAAATATTATACTTTGATTAACATTTAGGCTCCATCAGTGCATTCTCTGGAGGTGGATTGCATTTTCTATGAAGTCCCTTCAGAATTGCTTTGGATCGTTGTATTGCTAAGAATAGCTATGTCAATTGCCATTCATCATTATACAGTATTGCTGTACAATGTTGTCCTGGTTCTTCTCACTTTACTTTGCATCAGTGTTCCCTGGATTTTTCTGAAAGCCTGTTCATCATTTCTTACACACAACAGTATACCATCACATACCACAATTTATTCAAACCATTCCCTGCCTATTCTAACCTTTTTCACTCCCTTATTGCTATAGTTAGCATTTAGTAGTGATAATGGACATCCTTGCTTCACTCCTGATTTTATTGGGAAGACTTTTAGCTTATATCCATTAAAGATAATGTTTGTTGATGGTTTTAGCTAGATACTACTTTGCCTTCAGCTCCTTTAACATGGAAACATCTATATTTTTGTGTCATAGTCATAAAATATTTTTTTACACAAATAATCACAATGATCTTAGGCAAAGCCCAAGCAAAAATAGATTGAATTAAAGGAGTTAAACAGGGAAACTACATTATGGCAAGTTACCATAGACAATGAAGTATTAATACTAAAGATAAAAGCACCAAAAGGCATAGCATCCACATTCCACGCTCGCTTCCTTTGCAATGATGTAGCAAGTATAGTGGTAAACTAAGCATGAGGATTTTAAATGGGCATGTGAATTTTGTATCTTTATTCCTTAATTTCTAATAATCCTCAAACCTCATGAAACATTTTTATTATTTGAAATATAATTTTTACAAAATTGAAGGATATAGAACCAGGAGAGCATTTTTATATAGTAATGACAATATTACACAATGCTGAAGGACTTATGAAAAATACTACCCAACTCCAGAGAAATTATGGAGTATGAATGCAGATTGAAGCACACTTTTAAAACCTTTTGGCTTGTATTTCTCCTTTAGTAACACGTTAATGTTGTAAACCTCAAATTTCCTTAGACTTATAAATGTTGGAAATTTCACCATTGGGATATTTCATACTTGGAAAATTTCTTACTGATAGTCTATTGGAATGGGAACCCCATTGGCATGGGAGGTTCTTTCTCTTCCCTTCTTAAGATTACTTTAGGACAGAAACCTTTTGCTGAACAATGGAAGGACTTTGACCTATGCTTAAGCATAGAACAGGAATTTCTTTGAGTCTTGATTGATTTTAGAATTGATACAATGGAGATACTTGGAATAAATCTCCACCCTATTCAGTCCTAATAGGATTGAGTAAGGGCTGCAGCCTAGATCAAAATTTAATTATTCCAATCTCTACCATACTCAAGTTAACAGGATTTAGAAAGGGCTGTAACAAAGGAGTAAAGATTTAATCATTTGAAAAATATGACCTTCAACAGACATGTGCAAAAGCCAGAAACCTCTGGGCGGTCCTGGGTTAAGCGAGAGCCTCCATTGACAGGGAAATTGATGAAGAGTGATTGGTAGATGTGAGGACTGAGGGGAGGCAACTTGGATGGTTTCCTTAAAGATAGGAGGGTCTGGAGACTCGAGGGGGGGTGGTTGAGTTTTTGGTCGGTGTGGTGGCTGGGCTCTGAGGAAGCTTGCTCTGAAGGAAGCTGAAGGTGGGGGCCTCTGAGACTGTTTCTCCATTTTGGACACGTGAGTAATAGGGACTGATCTCTTTTCTTTGCCCCAGCTATCTAAGGGCTTGGGCCTTTTGGCCCAGCCTAAACAGAAGGGGTATTTAAGCCCTATTCCCTTCTCTCCCCTTTCTCTCTCTCTATATATCTCTAATTCCTTTCTTGCTCCTATTGTAATTAAACTCCAAAAAAGGCTGACGGCTGACTTGAGTTTTTCATTTAGGAATTACATAGCTGATTCCTGGGCGACCTTAAATTAATATATATCAGTCTTTTAAAGTGATTCCCTTGTAACATTGTGGCTGACCACACGGGAGTCTAAAGAATCCTCTCAATAAAACTTTTGAAATTCCTTGCCTTTTTACTATACCGTCTCACCACTTAGTCCTTTTTCTTTTTAACAAAAAACTTGGCTTAAAGACACAGCTGCTAGAACACGTGAGTATAAAAAACTTTTTCTCTTTTCTCCTTAAGTTAAATTGGAATCAGCAGTTTTTTTCTTTTTCTTCCCTTTAATCTTAAGGGACAGCTGGGTAGCTCAGCGGATTGAGAGCCAGACCTAGAGACAGAAGGTCCTGGGTTCAAATCGGACCTCAGATACTTCCCAGCTGTGTGGATTAGAAAAAAAAAAACCCTGTGGAAAGTTTGTTGCTTTGCCCTGCTCCCCACGTGTTTTGTGAAATTACAAAATATACATATAAAAATGAGTACTACATTCTTTGACAATTATATGGCAGCTGAAGAAGTAGGGGCATTGAGGAATGAAGGATACCTCCAAATTTTTATATTAATAGGTACTGTCATTTTTGTACTCCTCAATACTATATTTAGAGATGAAAAAATAAAAAATATTTAGGATAAAATAAAACAAAATGAGGATAAAATAAAACAAAATGAGGATAAAATAAAACAAAATGAGGATAAAGTAAAACAAAATGAGGATAAAATAGAAAATATTGAGGATAAAATAGAAAAAATTGAGGATAAAATAGAAAAAATTGAGGATACAATAGAAAAAATTGAGGATAAAATAGGAAATATTGAGAATAAAATAGAAAAACTTGAGGATAAAATAGGAAATATTGAGAATAAAATAGGAAATATTGAGGATAAAATGGGAGATATGGAAGATAAAATTGGAAAAATTGAAGATAAAATGCAAGCCCAATTAGAAGATCTAAAATGTTTCTTACAGGATCAATGGGCAAACACCCACTCTACCAGAAACAGACCTGTTTCTGAACCTTTGAATGAGGAAATTTCCTTCCCTGAAATAGAGATGGAAAACACCTTCCCTATAGCCCAGTTAACAGACTGCTTCTCTCGTGTAGTGCAAATCTTGTCTGAATTTAATCCCCAAAACCCTTCCCCTGCAATCCCAGCTTCTCATGTTCCTTCTCCTACAGAAAACCAAATTCCAATGCAAGGGAGATCTTGTCCTCCTAGAGAAACCTGTCCTTGTCAAACTGACCCACAGGTGCAAAATTCAACTAGAGGCCTGTTTCCTCTAAGAGAAGTACCTGAAATAGGACGAAATGGGGATGTGGTGACTTTAAGACATAGGATACCGTTTACTCCCCAAGAAATAAATGAATTTACACGAAATATCCCCACATATGAACAAGATCCTTTTCTAGTAACAAAAAAGATGGGAGACATATTTTTTCAGTATAATCCGTCTTACAAGGACGTTGAGAGCTTACTACAGGCTTTTTTAAGTGAACGTGAAAAAAATAAAATAATTGCTCATGTCAACAAAACCCAGGGGCGTAATGCAGCACATTGGCCATCTCAGGATCCCGAATGGGACTATAATAATCCTGAGGACTATCTACAACTATACCGTTGTAGAGAGGCCATCCTCACGGCCATGAAGGAATGTGCGGACAGTACAGATAAGTGGATGGAACTGGAAAAAATTAAGCAAAAGGAAAACGAAACACCCTCCAGATTTATGGACAGAATTATCGAGTTTGGGGACATATACTTAGATTGGGACTTAAATAAAGAGAATAGTTTAAGACAAGTTAGAAGAATCTTTGTAAACAATTCTTGCAAAGTAATTAAAAATTATTTTAAAACACAATGCCCAAGATGGTCAGATATGGACCTTGAAGAATTGCGAAAAACAGCTATATATGTTTTTAAGGGAAACGAAGAAAAGGAGAAAGAGAATAATGATGACATGGAGGAAATGAAGAAAAAAATGAGATGTGTAATAGATAGGATAACTAAATTAGAAAGTGGGCATGATAATGAACCAACAACAATTGCCCCTCTCCAGAAATCCAATTATCAATCCATTACTTGCCACTTCTGTGAGAAGAAGGGCCACAAAATGATGGAATGTAGAACCTTTCTTAAGATGTTTGGAAGGAATACACAGTTTAATAATGGTTTTAGAAATAATAACTATAGAAATTATGATAATGGTTATAGAAACCAGAATTCTAGAAATTATAATAATGACTATGGAAATAACTATAATGAATATAGAAATAAGAACTTTAGAAACCAGAATTATAGAAATAGGAATTGGGAATTTAATGACAATGCTCAAATTGAAGAAAATTTTAATGATAATACTCAACAATATATGAGAAATGGCGCTCGTCCAAAAATTACTCGAGGTACTAATGACCCTCAGAGAGGTGCCCTTCAGGGGGGTGCCCAAGGAATATCCCAAACAAAATGATGGTGCCCGGGGCGGGCTGGGGCACAGGAATCAGAGGATACAACCTTTGATTTCCCAGACCCTGATGTCCTACTACCCATTGTCCCTATCCACTGCCCTCCCCATACTAATGAACCCCATGTTACCTTAAAAGTGGGTAACACCTATTATGATTGTCTATTAGACACCGGAGCTTCCTGGTCTGTATTAAAGAGAACACCTGATTTACAATGTTATTCTATTGGCTCAGAGAATGTAATGGGAGTATCAGGAATAACCCAAAGAGTTAAAAGACTTCCTCCTAGAATGGTGTCTGTAGGACCCCTAGAGGTACAATACTCCTTCCTTTTGATGCCTGACTCCCCTTTAAATTTGCTGGGGAGGGACCTTCTATGCAAACTCAGAGCCACAATAACCTGCTCCCCAGATGGCTCATTATCATTAGAAGTACCAGAGGAATCTTTAAAATTACTCCCTGTACTTCTCTCGGAAAACCAGGAGGCAAAAGAACCTTCCATTTTTGAAATACCTAAAGATATACCAGAGTCTCTTTGGGCCACATCTTCTTCTGATGTAGGCTTACTTAAATCTGCTGTTCCTGTGCAGATAAAAACTAAATCTAGCCCACCTCCTTCTATCCCTCAGTATCCCCTCTCAAAGGAGGCAATTGAGGGTATTACAGCAGTTATTAACTCATTAATAGAACAGGGAATAATAATCCCTTGCAAATCTGAATACAACACGCCCATCCTGCCAATTAAAAAACCAAAAAAAGGGCCCGATGGCAAGCACATCTATAGATTCGTACAGGATCTAAGGGCAGTGAATAATCACGTTATAAAGAGATACTCCGTAGTTTCTAACATACATACTATTATTTCATCTATTCCTAGCACAGCTACATACTTTACAGTAGTAGACTTGTGTTCAGCTTTCTTTTCCATACCAATACATGAAAACTCCAGGCATATTTTTGCTTTCACCTGGAAGGGCTCACAATATACCTGGTGTCAGCTGCCACAGGGTTATGTCGAAAGTCCGAGCTTATTTGAGCAAATTTTGAGCCAAGACACAGACAATATAACATTTAAAAATAGCAAATTAATCAAATATGTAGATGATCTACTCTTGGCTTCAACAGATGCAAAAACATGTCAAGAAGATAGCAAACACCTTCTTTTGGAATTGCACAAAAGAGGACATAAAATCTCTAAGGATAAAGTTCAGTGGTGTCTCCAAAAAGTAGAATATTTGGGATTCATCTTGACTGCAGGTGCTCGTTATATTTCTCCAAAACGAATTGAGAACATTCAAAAATTGAGTGCTCCTACCACTAAGAAACAGCTGAGAGCAATTTTAGGAGCAACAGGGTTTTGTAGACAATGGATTCCTTGCTATGGGGAAATCACTAAACCCCTTATAGCATTAACAAAGGATTCGGTTCCTGAACCCCTCAAATTAGAGCCTGAACACTTGTCAGCTCTTTCAGATTTGAAAAAGGCTATCATGTCTGCCCCTGCTCTAGGCATCCCAGATTACAACAAGCCATTTACCTTATATGTGCATGAGCGAAGAGGAGTAGCCTCTGGTGTGTTAACTCAGACTTTGGGACCTTCTCAGCGCCCAATTGCTTATTATTCTGCCCAACTAGACCCAGTAGCAGCAGGAGCACCACCATGCCTTAGAGGAGTAGCTGCTACAGCCTTACTAGTAACAAAAACCGTTGATTTAGTATTGGGATGTCCATTAACAATAATGTGCCCACATGAGATTGAAGCATTATTGGTAAAACATAGAACACAGGCATTCTCGGATCAGAGAATTACAAGGTATGAAATAACCTTATTAAATAGTGAAAATATTACCTTGAAACGCTGTTCAACTCTTAACCCTGCCACCTTGCTTCCAGATTTACCCACTTCAGGAGAACCACTACATAACTGTGAAACATTAGTGTCCATGGCAGAAAAGCCTCGAGATAATCTCTTGGACACTCCCTTAGACAATGCAGATCTGATCTTATTTACCGATGGTTCCTCTTTTATGAGGGATGGCATACGTTACACTGGAGCTGCCGTAGTCTCAGAATTTGCCACTGAATGGTCAGCTTCACTACCTTCTAACATTAGCGCTCAAGGAGCAGAACTCATAGCTCTAAAACAAGCTTGTATAATTGCCAAGGATAAAAAGGCAACAATTTATACAGATTCTAGATATGCTTTCGGCATTTGTCACTCAGTCGGGATGCTATGGCTCCAAAGAGGATTTTTAACCTCAGCTGGAAAATCCATAGCTAATGCAGAAATTATTAATGAAGTTCTTTCTGCTCTCAAACTGCCTAAAGCCCTAGCTGTAGTTCATTGTTCTGCCCATACAGGTGGCTCTGACCCTGTCTCTAGAGGAAATGACCGAGCAGATGCCGCTGCAAAACTAGCAGCCATAGAAGGACCTGGATTAATTTTAACATTCACAACCACTGATAATTTAAATTTATCACTCTCCTATAATGAAAAGGAAGTGGAAAAATGGAAACAAAAATTTAAAGCAAAACAAATTAATGGAGTATGGGTGTCACCTGAAGGAAAACCCCTGCTCCCTAGAAGTTTCTATAACCAAATTTGCCAATCTATTCATAAAAATGGTCATTTTGGCACCCAGGGCATCGTGGACTCTGTCAAGAGAGTATGGATAGCCCCTGGTATAACTACTGTAGCCTCTAAAGTATGTTCAGCCTGCCCTATTTGCCAGGCATACAACCAACATGCATATCGTGGAAAAGCCTTTGGGGGACGTCCTCTGGCTTACACACCTTTTGAACATCTACAGATAGATTTCATAACAATGCCAAAGGCTGGACGTTATAAATTTTGTCTAGTAATTGTAGATCAACTAACCAGATGGCCGGAAGCATTTCCTACAACCCGAGCCACAGCAGATTTTGTTGCAAAGATACTTTTAAAAGAAATTATTCCTCATTTTGGCCTACCAGCACGTATTGACTCTGATAGAGGGAGTCATTTTACCGATTCTGTCTTAAATCAAATATATTCTTGCTTGGGGATAACTCCAAAATTCCATGTTCCATATCACCCCCAGAGCTCAGGCCAAGTGGAGAGGATGAATAAAGAACTTAAGACTATGATTGGCAAATTATGCACTGAGACCCATTTAAAATGGCCTGAAATTCTCCCTCTGGCCCTATTTTATCTTAGAAGCAGGCCTAGAGGAGACTTACATATTTCACCATTTGAGATGCTTTTTGGACATCCGCCTATACAGGCTAAGCCTTTCTCCCCGGCTTATACATCACTATTAGGGGGAGATATTACTATTGCTTCCTATATACAGGAGTTACAGCACAAACTACGTGAACTTCATGAATCCGGAGCTGCAGTACAAGCTGGACCATTAGACTTTTCTCTGCATGACCTGAACCCAGGAGATAAAGTTTATATCAAGAATTTCAAGTGAACTGGAGCAACTGAACCTTCATGGGAAGGACCATTCCAAATATTATTAACTACTCCAACATCTATAAAGATTGGAGAAAGAGACTCTTGGATTCACTGCTCACATGTGAAGAAAGCATCTTCTGCTGAGACTGATTGACTCTATCCTATCATATGAATTGTGACTCTATCTTATCATATGAATTGGAGATAATAATCCATAGACAAATGGATGCTGTTTTTTTTTCAAGAATATATTGAATTATTGATTTTTTTCTTGTTTTTTCTTATTTCTTTTCTTTTATTTTTTGATCAGAATATTTGATTTTTTTTCTCATTTTTGTACTGAAGGTACACATAATTAATATTAATATTTTTTTCCCTGCAGTAATACAAGTTAATATATATACTCTTGCTATAATATCAATACATGCCTAAAAGCTTTAAACTATGGGAACCTGCCATTTATTGATAAAATATTATAGGACTGTGATTAATGTTTGTGTCTGATTCCAGGAAAAGGGATAAAAACAAGGAGCACAGACTAAACCTGAATAGTGCCAATAGAGCACACAAGAAATATTAAAGTGAGACTCGAGGTTGCGACACTTAACTTATGTTTAAGTCGTAGGACTTCCTTGTATCTACACTCTTTTCGAAGTACTCAAACAAGTACAAAGCTTGACTATCATGCTGGCTCCCTATATCTCTGAAGGAAAAAAAAATCAGACAAGGGAATGACATTTCCCCATCAAAATAGAATTCTAATTCTTTTCTTCTTATATTATGGCAACTTCCTGTAGTCTTGGCTACAAATGGCTAAGTGAAATATTACTGCATTCTGTCCTACATACTTGTGGGATAGAAATTACTTTAACCTGGACCTATACAAGGTCTATTTTGAATTTTTCTTATGTTTTTGATTATTTTTCTATTCTTTTGATAATTTGACACATATACCCCCATAACTGAACATTGCATTCTGAGCTAAACTTGATATTTTTTTTAAATACTTACTTCAGGGGGAATTGTATTTTAATTTAAAATCTAAGAATTTTTGAATTTTTTTTTGTTTGAGATTGTATTTTTATAAAAATCCAAGACTTTTGTTTAAGATTTTACTGTTATAAAAATTTCAAAGATTTTGATTTTGTTCGAGAAAAGATCTTCAAGAAAGAAGCTTGAAACTTTTATATCCAGAGAATGAACTGTTGCAGAAAGATGCCAAAAACCTACACTTCATCAAGAAGATCAAGAATGAACTTTGGATGTGATTGATTGGACTGAACTTTTGATTGAACATTTATTGTAACATTTATGCCAAAAGGGACTGCCCCTAATTTGGCTTTCTGTCAATGCAACTAGCAAACATTGGTTTTGCTTTCTTTTCTTTCCTATTTCCTCTCTCACTATTCTAATTTCTCCTAGAAAATAGAAAATATTGTGTATATCTTTAGTTAGAAGTGAATTTAGAACTACAAAATGATTATGTTAAATGATCAATGGGGAGACTAGTCTCCCAATGATCATCAGGGGGGATTGTAAACCTCAAATTTCCTTAGACTTATAAATGTTGGAAATTTCACCATTGGGATATTTCATACTTGGAAATTTTCTTACTGATAGTCTATTGGAATGGGAACCCCATTGGCATGGGAGGTTCTTTCTCTTCCCTTCTTAAGATTACTTTAGGACAGAAACCCTTTGCTGAACAATGGAAAGGACTTTGACCTATGCTTAAGCATAGAACAGGAATTTCTTTGAGTCTTGATTGATTTTAGAATTGATACAATGGAGATACTTGGAATAAATCTCCACCCTATTCAGTCCTAATAGGATTGAGTAAGGGCTGCAGCCTAGATCAAAATTTAATTATTCCAATCTCTACCATACTCAAGTTAACAGGATTTAGAAAGGGCTGTAACAAAGGAGTAAAGATTTAATCATTTGAAAAATATGACCTTCAACAGACATGTGCAAAAGCCAGAAACCTCTGGGCGGTCCTGGGTTAAGCGAGAGCCTCCATTGACAGGGAAATTGATGAAGAGTGATTGGTAGATGTGAGGACTGAGGGGAGGCAACTTGGATGGTTTCCTTAAAGATAGGAGGGTCTGGAGACTCGAGGGGGGTGGTTGAGTTTTTGGTCGGTGTGGTGGCTGGGCTCTGAGGAAGCTTGCTCTGAAGGAAGCTGAAGGTGGGGGCCTCTGAGACTGTTTCTCCATTTTGGACACGTGAGTAATAGGGACTGATCTCTTTTCTTTGCCCCAGCTATCTAAGGGCTTGGGCCTTTTGGCCCAGCCTAAACAGAAGGGGTATTTAAGCCCTATTCCCTTCTCTCCCCTTTCTCTCTCTATATATATCTCTAATTCCTTTCTTACTCCTATTGTAATTATACTCCAAAAAAGGCTGACGGCTGACTTGAGTTTTTCATTTAGGAATTACATAGCTGATTCCTGGGCGACCTTAAATTAATATATATCAGTCTTTTAAAGTGATTCCCTTGTAACAATGTTGAAATAATGTTTTGCATGACTGCAGATATTTAACCTATATTAAATTGTTTGCCTTCTCTAGAAGAGAAGGAGGTAGGGAGAGAGAAAATGTAAAAAATGTTTATTGTTGAGAAAAAAACAATGGTAGATCTGTTTTAGATCAGTTCCTCCATTTTTTGAAAATAGGAGAAAAAGCTCTAGTTAACTGCCACCTTACTATTGGTATCTGCAGAAGACACATTAATTCACTCCCCTAGTGTTACATAGCTAGTAAATTTCTGGGGCAGGATTCCATCTCAAATCTATCCACTCTATCCACTCCCTCATCAAGCTGCCTAGTTACAGCTCTACCACCCCAGTTCTCAGAAGCTCAAGGAAACTTACCTGAGTTTCAACAGGCAGACTCAGACCTTTAGAATCAACCACGATAAATGTTATTATGGTCTGAATCACCAGAGCCATAAAGGTGTTGACTCCAAACACTAAGGCATAACGCTCCATGCTGAGGTTTACTGCAATCTGAAAACTAACACGACATAAATGGTCAATAATATCACCAATATCAAAAACACTAATATCACAAAAAAAAAAGGTAACAGCAAAAGACAAGATTCCTTTGTTGGTCGTAGGATCAGGACTTTCAGGGTAGATAAATCTTGTCCCAGTGGGGATGTCTAGCCTACTTTTAGTCATCGTCTAGAAACAATGAACAGTGAGGTGGAGGGAAAATTAAGGGGATAGAAGAAGAGGGGAAAATTGGAACTTACTGAAGCCCTATTCGTTATCTTTGGCACAAACTTAAAATCCTAGCTCTTGGGCAGGCTGATGCTGATAAATCTAAGCTTGGGAGGTCTGAGCAAACTGCATCAATAGAGTGACCCTAGGAATGGGGGTCTACCAATTTGCATTAGAAGGGACAAAACATAGCTCAGAAACTAGACAAATGAAAGCTTTCTTGCTGATCAGGAATGAGTTTGGGCTGTGAGTAGCCTGTCTTTCCAGCCTGGGCAAGACCCTAATCTCAAAAAAATTAAAAATTCTATTCAAAACTGAGAAGTAGTAGCATAGAATTATTTGATACAGCGCTAAGATTGGAATCAGGTAGTCCAGGGTTTCAATCCCACCTGGGACACAAGTTGTTTAATTTCTCTGTGCCTTATTGTTTAGCTGCTTTTGGTCATTCCCAATTCTTTATAACCCCATTTGAGTTTTTCTTTGCAAAGATATTAGAGTGGTTTGTCATTTCCTTCTCTAAATCATTTTACAGATGAAGAAACTGAGGCAAACATGATGAGTAACTCATCCAGAGTCACACAACTAGCAAATATTGGAGTTAGATTTGAACTCAGTCTTAGAAGCCTAGCACTCTATCAACTGTGCCACCTACCTGCCTTCTATGCCTTATGATTTCTTTACTAAGTCAGACTATACACCTTTCAAAGGAGGGATCCTCATGAATCACAGATTATTCATATATTCAAAATTCCTTTTGAAAATTGTTCCTAACTGTTTGTTACTTATCTGTTGGGAAATAATCTAGATGTTGTGTAGCTGTGTTAATTTCCCCTGTATTTTGAATATCAACCTTTTATCAGTAATATTTAATACAAACATTTTTTCCTATTCTAATCTTTTTCTATTTATTTTTAATTCTCAGTCTTTGTAGATGATAAACTCCTAGGGAGGAAGAATGTTATTGTATTTCTTTTTGCTTTTTTCTCAGTGCTATTCATATAGTAGGGTATTAATTTGTCAAATTAATTAATTGAGGATCCCAATTTAACAACCAACAACTCAAACCATATATGAAGCATACAATTAAACCAGAATAGGTCACCGTCCCAATGAAAAATGATACCTATCTCTTTCTCTTTCTCTATCTCTTCTAGTATTCTATCTATAGCTCTGCTATTTCTTATTTTCTTTTTTAAACACTTAAATAACATTTTATTTAATGTTATTAAATAAAAATTTTCTTCAAGAGATATTAGAATGCCTTTTCTCTTGGTATGCAGATTGTCCACAAATGTTTAGACATCTAACCCTTATCAGGTCTAGACAAGTTTTATAAAGGCAATGACTTATGAATTCTTAGAAGATCAGCCTACTGTCACTGTGGGTCCTGAAATGACCAACTTGATGTTTTGGGGTTTTTTTGAGTACATGAAATTCCTTGCCATCAGACCAAAGGAAAGGTTTAACTTCTCTTGAAGGATAAGTAATTTGGTGAGAAGTTTGGAAAACAAAGAAGTTGGAAAACAACACAACAGCCCAAAGGGACAGGATACCTTAACCTTGATGAGGATTGTTACACTCATATATAAACTCTGTGCTGCAGTTAACTCTAAATATGGAAAAAAACACTTGGATACTTTTCAATGTTCCAAGTTTTATGGACAAGAAAACTGAATTTATAAGCAAAAGCACTGTGTGAACTTTTGCATAAGATTTACTATTGGAATGTCACTGATAAAAGTCTGATATCCAAGATGGGTAGGGAAATCACTTTAATTTATAAGAACAAGAGCCATTTCCCAACTAATAATTAGTGAATCTATCAAAGACTCCTAATCACTAACACTAAGAGAAATATGAATTAAGGCAACTAAATTTTCTAATTGGCTGGCACATTTATATCTTGTTGGTCAAGCCACAAATAAATTAAACCCTTTTGGGAACAACTAGGAAACTAGATGGCCTCTGAGAATCCTTGTAGCTCTAATTTGCCATCCTTTTTGCCAATTTCCCTCCTATATATGTCATATAATATATGTCATAAAATAATTTTACTCCAAACTCATTTTTACTATAGAATTTGGACTGACAGAGAAGACCACAATACCAAAAGCTTGTTAAGACCTTAGCCCTTGTCACAAAGGAAGCATTTAACAAATTTTTCATAATTCCATTAAAAAACTGAGAAATGTGCCAAGGGCTGGTATAAGTGTATCACCTATCTTTCCTATTTTTCATCTAGGTTCTGTGACTAATGGAAAAGAGTCTCTATCTTCCCTGCAGAAGCCTAAGTAGGTTTCCTCCATCACACAGCTTTAAAACATACCCTGCAGCGCAGGAGACAGGGAATAGGACTGATATTACTTCTGAGTAGATCATGGAAGGGTCATTGGATTATAGATTTAGTGTGCATGCCCTAAACCAACGTTATACAAACCACTGAATGTCAGATGCTATTATCGGATAATTATTTTATCACTGATCAGAGTTACCAAATAGGAAGCTGTGACCAATGAATAGCTGATCCCTTCAGGTGTTTTTTTCCTGGCATCATGGAGCACTATCTTCATATCTTTAACACTATTAATGATTTCCTTATAGCATATTTTGACTTTCCTTATGAATTAGGGAGGACCTTGGCTTCTATGCTTTAAAGAACATCTGTGGGATTTTGATCTTTAAATAATCTCTGTATCTAGGTCTCTACAGGGTATCTTTTATTTCCCTTTCCTGGGAACATTTCTAAAACTGGTTTCACAGATAGATGAGATATCCTAGGATTACCCAACCAGAGATTGGGAGTGAAAGAAACCATACCAGTGTTATGATAATTTGCAAAACAAAACAAAATCAAATCAAAATCCTTGTCAAAGTGACTGTTCAACACAATTCATTGTCCACAGCAAAATTCAGAGAAAGTAGCAAGGTAAATCATTGCATTGCCACTGAAAATAAAACAATAGATGCATTCAAAACAGATCTCAAGTATGTAAAATAGTGCTGCTATCCAAAGAAAGAGAAGGATATATTTCTTAAATTAGACATTAAGAAAATTTTGAGGGAAACATGGTAATACTTACACTGCAATGGTTATGAGAAGCATATAACCTGATTTGAAAATCAAAAAGCCGGCATAACACACCCAGATATTGCTGGTGAAACGCATGAGGAGTACGGAAGCAGCATCGAGGACTGAGAAGATTCCTAAAGCCAATTCTCCCCAAAGATCCCAGTTGATTTTTAGATATCCCACAGCCAAGGATGCCAAAGCACCTTCAAGGAAGAGAATAAAGATTATCTCGTTATTTGTGCCAGTCTAGGGAACATCTATTTTTTTAAAAAATCACAAATTATGTTTAATAATTCATGGATGATCAAATCATTGATCTAGAGCTGGAGGGGTCAGAGTTAGTAGATGATCTCCTTGATAGAAGAAATGGAAGCTTATGGAGGTTAAGTGACAAGAACAAGATCACATAGGTAAAGAGTGTCAAGAGGTAATATTTGAACTCAACCATTTGATTCTGTAATACAATACAAAGCACTTTCAAATAGGCAAGAATACTAACAAATATGAGGAATAGAAAAGACTTTCTGAAAAAGGTGACGCCTGGCCTGTGCTTATTAAAGACTAAAGAAATTCTATGAGATGAAAGTAAAAAGGGGTTACGTTATTCCAGACGTGAAATTCTATACAAATGCATGGTATAAAATTATGGATGTAGGACCAGACTATAGTAAAAAGAAAGATTTGGGTTTGACAAACTAAAAATTCACTAAAAATTCCTCTCTATTATTCTTGTCCATGATGAAATGTTTCCTTTGTAGTTTTGTTTCAGGGTACAGTGAGACTAGAAGATGGTATTATCTCCAAGTCCAGAACCCTCACTATTCATTTAATTAAAGTATGACCCAGAGACTGAAGCCTAGGTATTAAGTAACTGAGCCAGGACTAAAAACCTGATCTACTTAGAGTCCCAGTAAGTGCTTGTTCTGAAAGGGGGGAAATGTAGGATACATTTTAAAATTTAATTTACTAAAAATTTCTCCATCACTTTCTTAAGTCTAGACAACTGACAAAATAATGAGTCAAAAATGTTAATTTAAAAAAAGCAATCAAGAACTAATTTGTAGCATTAACCCTGAAGACTTAGCAATCATATTTTACAAGTTTGTTCTAGCTGGATCTAGCACATTTCTGCTTATTTTACCCAAGGTCCAAAGGTTTTTGCTTTTGACTTTTCCAAGTTCTTTACAATTGCAAGATTTTGTTTATACTTGCTCTCTCCTCAATTTCAGTATCTAATCCTCTGAATATATGGACTAGGACTGAGGGCTATGCAGTCTTTTTTTAGGTGAGATTCTTATTAGTCCTTTGTTTGATCCCTTGTAGGTGTGGTCAAATTTGGATGAGATCATATGTATTCATTCTAATTTTACAGTTTTCTTAGGAAACTAATTAGAATTATTTTCTGCTCTCACATCTGTGTTTAGAAAATGAAAGACCTTTAAAGCCAAGCTTTTATGATTATGTAAAATTTTTGCCCTTTCTAAACACAGGTTAGGTAATAATGTCTGTTAAAAAAAATGGAGATGACTTCTGTCCAGAAACAGGTACAAAAGGGAAGGAAATGAGTTTAAGTGAAGCAATCAGAAAGAATGGTCCAAGACTACTAAGGTTCAAACTACACTCTCCAAGAAAGGGGTCAAAAGAATGAGCTTTACAATGGGTTTCCTGAAAATTTCAATAGAGACATGGGTGTGGAAGCTTCTGTCTTCAAAGTCTCTTTTGATTTTGAATTAAGAAAATAAATGTCTATTGTTTAGTTAACTTCTAATAGATTAGTCAACTAATCAGTCAATCAGTCAACTAGTATTTTCTAAGGACCATACAAAATAAAATTAAATTTTAAAAGCCCTGCTCTCATGGAGTTCACAGTGTAATGTGAAGACAGCATACAAAAAACAGGCACAAACAATAATAATAGTAAATTGGTGGTAGTCTCGTAGGATGAAAGAAAATTGAGATCTCATGCAGAAGGTTGGAATTTTAGTTGAGACTTTAAGTTAGAAGGCAGAGATGAGGAGGGAGAGTGAGAGCAGAAAAAGTGGAGGAACCTATTGTAGAAGTTTTTTTGAGCTAGTTTAGTTACAAAAGACAGAAGAGATATAAGACAATAGTTATCAGGGAAGGGCGGATCATTTTTAGGAAGAGACAGGTATGTCTGTAGGCAGTAGGAAATGAGCCAGAAGAAAGAAAGAGAATGAAAGTAAATGATAAGAGTAGGGATGACAGATGGGGAGGCAAAATAGTAGTGGTAGTAGTAGCTGGGGACACATGGTAAATATGGGACAAAAAAAATGGTACCTTGTATACATTGATCATTTCATTTTTGTTTTTATATAGCTCTTTAAAGCTAACATTTATATAGGGTCTACTTACTTACCAGTCCTTACTATTTATCAGAAATTGTGCTAAGCTCTTTACACATATTATCTCTTTTGAGGTTATTATCCCAATTTTACAGTTAAGGAAACCGAGGCAGACAGCATAGACAGAACCTGGCTCCTTTGTATCCCCAAAGACTGTCATTGTCTTTGTTTAATTGACTCACCTCCAAATGTTGCAACAGCTTCTACTGCTCCATTATACACTTGAGAATTTTGAGATGGTGCCTTGTGATCCCATAGAACCTGGACATAGTTTAGCACTAGGTTAAAGCCAGCTGTGGAAGAAGCCCACCAAATGGACCAGAATAAAAGATGTTTGGTCAAGTAGCACTCCTTCAAGTCTTGGCACCACTGCAAAAACACCCTCAGCATCAGGTTTTTATGCTGGAGGCCAGGAGGACAGCTTTCTTGCTGTATTCCCGATTTCGTTGGTGATTCTGAAATGATGCCACCTTCTAGGCTGACAGAACTTCCATGACTAGGTGACTCTTCATCTGGAGATCCTGGAGAACTTTCTTTTGCAGTGGGTTTTTTATGGAAGAACATGCTTCTCTGGGGCATTGGCAGAAAAAATGAGGAAACTAATGCCAAGGAGAGACAGACCATGGTTATAACGTTGAGGTAAAAGTAAGTTACGTTTGCCAGGGAGACCAAGAGTTGTCCCAGGACAGAAAAAGCTGTGAAAGCCACTAGTGTGATGCTTCTACAGTAACTTGTTACTTTCTGGTAATGTTCCACATCAACCACACTGTAAATGTAGGAATAATAGGCCACCTCTGTGGCAGTGGCCATCCCATAGAAAAATTCCAGAACCTGCATAGCTAATAATCCTCGGGAAAATACGAGCAGCACCCATGTGATCACATAGCTAACTCCCTGTAAGATGATGACAGGTTTATACCGAAGGTAATCAGTCAGCACAAACACAGGGAAGAGCAGCGCCAAGTAAGAGTAAGTCCAAATTGGAAACATATGATTAGAGACCTGTGAGATACAGAAAAAAAAAAGGGATGCATAACATGACAATGAGGCAACTCAAAGCTTCAAGTACACGAAAGACAGTGAATTAATTATAGCTAGAATTTCTATAGTACCCTCTATGTGGTAGGTACTGTGCTGAAGTGCTTTACAAATTTTATCCCATTTGAGATGAATGAAATCAATGAAGACTAGATGGCAGAGCTTGGTCCAGTGTGACATTTCTCCTTTGATTTAGTACATTTTTTATTTCTTCCCATCCATGAAAAGATGGGAAAAAAACAAGATGGAAAATAGCCAGATTTGCAGAGTTGACAGACCCATGTCAATCATTTCCATGGTGTATTCTGCAGTTATCAAAGGAGAATTCTTATTTTTGGAAGATTCTTTCCTGCATTACTTTTATCTTCCTCTGTAATCTACAGAGACCATTATTATCTAGGTCTGGAATGAACTCCTTCCTCACTTCTGCCTCTTTAATTGCCTAGGACTTCTTTCAAGACTCACCTTATATTTAAAAACCAAACTTTTCTTGACTTTTCTGGGTGCTCTCTCCCATATATTATCTCATATATAGTACCTGCTTGGTAGCCACTTCCTTCCCATCCCATGTAATTAGAAATCTGTTACCCTAAAAAACTATGTTTCCTGGGAACCCACTGACTTCCTGTCCTTATGTACTTCCTGTAGACAAGAATTAATATATATTATATATTATTGTTCTGGTCTGGCTCTTTGCTTCCTGTCAGTGAACATGGTGGTGGTAAGCAGGGATTTTGAACAGGCTGATTAGCCATGAGCATGTGGTTTTTGTTCTGATTCATTTCTAAGGATTATTAATAAATCCCTTAATATAATATTTTTATCATTTGAGATTAATTTTACTTTTTACAGACACTCCCTTAGGGTAGAGACGATTATTTTTGTTTTTGTATTTCTCCCAGAGTCTACCATTACGTCTGCTATACGGTGGGAGTTTGATGAGTGCTTCTTGGACTGGCATTAGTTTAGATTAATTTCTAGCATTTAGAATTTGGTTAAGAAGAGAATGCATTGAGTAAGAGCAGCACTCAGAAACCTACCCTGTAGAAATGCAGCCTTGGCAAGATGCTATTGTTTTTGCTTTTTTATATATGTATTTCCCTATAAAAATGAAGCTTTGTCTTTCTGGTCTGGTTCCTACCAGGGTGGAAACTAATTTGCTAGACTTCTCATTGATGTTGGTTTGCCCTTTCATTAGGGACTGCATATCTATCCATCTATCTATCTATATATCTATCTATCCATCCATCCATCCATCCATCCATCCATCCACAAACATCTGTCTCATCTACCATTCTCTCTCCACACATATGCATATACAAATATATTAAACACACACATATGTATATAGAAACACAAATCTATGTATATTCCCTTATATACACATGCAGGCAAATATGTATGCATGAAAAGATACAGATACAGATCTATAGCTCCATCTAAGCCTCTAGAGATCTAGTTTGTTTTCTAAATCTATGTAGAATTGTGCCCATTTTTTCTTTCTTTTTAAAAATTTTTTTCTTCATTGTTCTCTTTTGCCAGCAAACCAGTCTAGCATAGCAGATAATAAACTAGCTATGGATCCAGAAAGACCTGGGTTTAAGCAAACCCTTATTAACTCTGATTATAGGCAAATTAACTAAACTTTCTGTGCTTTAGGCAACTACTTAAATCTCTCAGTTATAGAGAAAGACAAACCATTTTTGGGAGAGGGAGTTTTCTTTTTTAGGAGAAAGTGCAATCAGAGGTCCTTCCCCTAAGGCCCTTCCACCTACATTTCCCAATGTTTCCTTTCCCTCCCTCCCAGAGAAGGAAAGGTGAACAGTTCAGAAGTCATTCAAGGCTTTCCATAGCCATAAGTCTGTCATTTTGGCAATGAAGCTAAAGTAGGGGCTGAAGAAATAGACTTTTTTCATCTCTTTTGGGGGCCAGACTTGGTCCTATTATACCTTTGCTGCATCAGTTTTAAGTATTTTGTTCTTTCCACCAACACTGTATGATTTATTATTTATATATTTAGTGTCCTTGCTGTCTTTAAACTTGTTTGTCTTTTTCTAGTCTCAAGAAACTCTTACAAGCCAATAAAGCAGTGATATCCTCACAGTGTTCTCTAATGTCTAATATATCAGAAATGGCTTGGTGGTATAGTGGATAGAGCACTAGATTAAGAATAGGAAGACCAGAATTCAAATTTAGCTTCAGACACCTACTACTTATGAGCAACTCAGTCTCTTTTTGCCTCAGTTTCCTCATCTATAAAATGAGGATGATAATAATAGCACTCATCTCAGAGTTGGTGTAAGGAACAAATGAGATAATACTTAGCTGTGTCTGACACATAGTAGGTGATATATAATGTTAGTTATTAGTATTATTAGGTTCATCAGGAGGTTAAATTAGCTGATAAAATTTCTCCCATAGATCTAGCCCTCCTGCAAGAATTAGTTCACATCTTAGAACCTCCTCTAGGGTTTAAGCTTGTCAACTTGGAATCTAGAAATCCCCAGTTATTTAGTTTGGAGATAGAAAGTCCAGGTTTTGACCTTTTCACAGGAGTTTTCTCCCTGAGGGAAGGTCCTATTTAACCTTCTCAGGCTAATAATAGACATCAAAGTAGTCTGAGGTGGAAATAGCTAATCAGATGTTAAGTATCATCTTTTGTCCCAGTGATTTCTCCCCCTAGGCTAAAGTCCTTTACTTTGGTGGCCCAGCCCTGATTTGGGGCTTTCCCTGTGGTATCCAAGATTAAGCTTCAGTCACCTTCTAGAACTCTTCATTTTCCTTTGTTACCATTGTAAAGTCAATCAACTTTCCCTCTCACCCTAAGCCCCAGGTTTCACCTAGAAAAGTATTTAAGCTCCCCAACTTTAATGGCTCTTTGGGATTGTCATTCTCCAAAGATTGGCATTCCCAGGGGTCAGTGAACAGGGCAACCAAGTTCAATCCTCAACTCTGCACAGCTCTGTGTTGGGGCCTACTAATGCTGAAGCCCTTTTGCCCTGGATTAAAGAGTGATCTTGACTATTTAATAGTCCTGTGTTTTTTCCCAGTCAATAAACTGAAGCTCTGAACCCTAAAACCAGAGGTGGAATCCTATCTCAGTCAGTGTGACAGTGGACAACGTCTTTGTGTTTCCCCAGGGGGAGGAGGGTGGAACCAGATGACCTTTAAAATAACTTCTAGTTCTAGAGGCACAATCCTAAGAAAATGGGCACAGCAGCATTTTTCTTTTTCAAGTTTGCTGCAAACTAAAACTGATGGAGGAGTTAAGGAAGACAAGTTGGAGAAGTCCAAGGATAGTTTCAACTTTTCTTTGCAGCATCCAAAAAATGTTGTAAATACCTAGAGAATCAAAGGCTTCTCCTTATCTTTGCCTGTTTTACAAAACAATAGAAAGGCTGCCAAGGTGTTTTTACATCATAAAGAATGCTTAACTATATTATCTTCTTTTTTTTTTCTTGGGGAAAATTCCTTGTGTTGGGTTACCAGGTTTAGACAAGTTCTTGCAACCCTGAGGTGGCTTTTGTTTGAGTGGAGTAATGGAATCCAACACTTTTAGGATGAAGCAAAGATTAAATTATCCTGGGGGTTCTCCAACTTGTCTTCCTTTCCAGAACCCCTGATGGCTTAACTCCTGCATAATGAAGGAGGAGCCCTAGAGGTGAGACTTTATTGGGGTGCTTTGGATCCCAGTTCTTTTTGAAAGGAGTAGAGCCATTAATTTCTCCCAGAAAAATGCCAGAGAATCCTTTAAGGCCCTCATTTGTTTATCTTAACTAAAGTTGAATCAAAGTCCCAGATTCTTGGTTGTAGAGAGCAGGTAGAATTCAGTTCATGTGGAACATGAATACCCCCCACCCCCATCATGCACACACATTTAACTTACCTGACTGAGTGTCAGATTTATTTCAGGTCCAATTAAGTAAGGTATGATAAATGGTTCCGAAGGTCTAGCCATGGAGAAAAATCCATAGATACAGAGAATGACAGTGGGGAAAATCCAGGAATGTTGCTTTGTTTTAGAGCAATCCATGGTTACACTAGAAAAATACGGAAGATCACCAACAGAGAATGATGCTCCAAGTTTCTTCCTTAAAGATAAAAAGTAAATTACTTTTCACAAAAATTCAGGATTAAAACTTACCTCACACTTTTCCTTTCTTCTCAATAATGAAATGAGCCCAAAGTCAGAGGGCAGAAATTGAAAGAAGAGGTTACTCTTCCTAACTCCTTGGATACAAATAGTAACTTCACAAGGTTGAAGGTATTGTTACATGTATTTCTCAGCCAAAGTTAAAACAGATTCCTGAGGAGTGACTACTACCAAGTAGAACCCCCTTTTTTTCCCTTTGGTTTTTTTTTTCTTTTTTCACCCAGCATCATAAGATCCTAAAAATCTTGAGAAAGCTCAGCAAGTTCAACCTCATTTTACAATTAAAAACAACAAAGGCTCAGGAGTAGAACTGATGCCCTTAGGGCAGAAATGATACAAAAGAAAGATAATAAGGTGAAAGTAATATTGAACCACATTGAATCCTATCCCCCTGGTCACCATTCCTGCCTTGCCAACCCTCAGCCCTTTATTATTCCCATTGTCTCCTACATGTGCTCCTATGCTGTGACATAGCTGGAAGTGGGCCCTTACTGTAGAGTAGCAATCCTGCTCGTCCTCCTAATTAAAGAACTCACTCAGCACACAGGTCCCTTTTCTTCCTATCTTCCCTGCTAAGATCGGCCTCATATTTTACTGAAAAATAGAGACTATTCTCCAAGTTTCATTTTCCCCTCCTTATCTTATATTCCTTCCCACCTCACCCCCCAACATTAAGTTGCTATCTCCTTCATTATTGCTGTCTCACATAAGTGGCCCTTCCCATTCATTGCCCTCTACATGAAGCAGATTGGCCCCCCTATTGTTCCCAATCTCTCATATATCTTCAATCTCTATCTATTTGCTGCTTCCCAACTGCCTACAATGCTCATGCCTGCCCCATCCTCAAAAAACTCAATTCATTTTTAAAATAAAAAATATCTATATTCTTTGGAAAAATCTTTCTCTCCTACTTTTGGTGGTTATGGGCCTTGAGAAGACAATCTATAATACTTCCTTTCCTCTTACTCTCTTATAGTCTGGTTTCAACAGAAATTGCTCTCTCCAAAATTGCTATTTCCTAATTACCAAATCCAATGGTCTTTGATCATCCTCATGTTTCCTGGAACTCTGATCTTTTCTGGTTCTCCTTCCTTTTGACCAATCCTCCTTAGCTGGATGTTTATTCTGTTCCAACCAGCTAACCAAAGGTTTTTACACAGTCTGGTCTCTTCTCCCTCTCTTACTTGCCTTGGTGATCTCAGGTGTCATGGATTCACCTGTCATCTCTATGAAGATAATTCTCAAATTTACCCAGTTCCTATTTTCTCTAGTGATCTTCAGTCTCCCTTCTTCAATTGCCAATTAGACATTTTGAACTGAGGGTCCTATAGTAGCATTGGCAAAGGTTTGAGTTTGAGTGCAGAGGGCAAATTCAGGCTGTCAGTAAGACAACCCCCTCCCCCATTACCCAACAGAGGAGAGACAGAGACAGAGAGAGAGACAGAGATAGAGGGTGGAGAAAGTGCTTAGCTTTGGGCAGCCAGACAGAGGTGTGGGATATGCCAAAAAATGTGTGACCCTGGGCAAGTCACTTAATCTTCATTGCCTAGCCCTGACCACTCTTCTGCCTTGAAACCAACACAGAGTATTGACTCCAAGACAGAAGGTGAGGGTTTTAATTTTTTTAAAAAGTCAGTTTGGGAATTTTATGATGGTCTAATTAAGATAGAGGGAAGGAATTAAGAAGAGAGGAGAAAAGGTGCCTAAGATTTCTCTGGCCCTAGCCTGAGCCAAGGGGAGTTCAGAGACCTTCCAGCCAGGAGGCCTCGTCCTAGGAGGATAGCAGTTTTAGGAGGTAAAAGAAAAAAAGGGAATCAGCCTAACCTCTGAGAGAGCTCAGGGAAGAGGACTCACCTGACCCAGCCAAGATGCCAAAAACGCAGCCGGGAGCCACACTGATAGAATCCAAGGGAATGTCTCAGGAGAGAGAGATATGCAGAGCTCCAAACCTCAAGAGCAAGCTCTCAAGGAAGAGTGAGAGGCAAGAGGAAGTGACCCGAATATACACTTTTTTTACATCACCTCCTTTGTCTCACCTGCACCAATGGGAGCTTAAGCTTCACTTAGGACAGCCCAGGGGGTCTGTCAGTTATTTGTCATTTGTCCCTTGTTAGCACATGTCTGCCATAGGCCATCCTCCTCAGTACTTAATTCTTAAGTACAGGTGTAGACATTCCTGATTGCTAGGCTAATCAGGGTGGAGTAAGTCTAAAATTCACACCTGGTTCCCATGGCTAGGAGGTGTCTGCGGCCACATTAGAACCCAGGACTTCCATCTCCAGGCCTGGTTCTCAGTTCACTCAGCCACCTAACTGCTCCCATAGAATATCTCTTGCAAATACTCCCTTTTTCCCTCTGATATTGCCAGCATCCCAGTGTAGGTTCTGATCTCTTGATGCCTGGACTACAATACCTTCCTGGTTGTTCTACCTGTTACAAGTCTCTCCCCACTTTCCCTACTCAGCAAAGTGGTTTTCTTAAGCCACAGGTCTGACTGTCACTCTCCCTCCTCAATAAACTCTGGTGGTTCCCTACCACCTCTAGGATATATAATAAAAATGTCATTCAAGACATTTCCAAGCTTACACTTAACTCCTGCCCGTGTCCTCTATGAGCCAATGATACTAGTCTTTGGGATGGCAAGAGATGGCATGGGTTACTGAGTCAAAGAGGACATGAGGAATTCTCCCTTTCTCCCATCCCTGCAGTGCTGGTCCACCACTTAGCAATCAAAGGAACTGTATGGTAAAGAGGATCACTGAGAGATACATTTCCTAGCATTCCCCCAGCTTCCTGACCAATATGGATATGTGCCTTCTGTTTGCATCTCAGACATCAAATCATTCCCAGAAATCTGCAATTCACCCTCCTTTGTGTCCAGGAGCATCTGAGCTTTTCAATGAGGACACCTGGGCTTTTCATCCCACACCCTCCACCCCAATTTTTGGGTCTATAAAATATAAAAACCACTATCACCTCTTTTCAGGGAGAAAGGCCTTTACCTGATCCTGGCTCTGGGTCATTCAAATTCATAAATCTTTCTATTTTTAATATAATCCTTGGAGCCCCTCATTCTTAAGAGAGCCACCTTTCCTGAACCTAGGGTGATCTCCAGCTCTCCCTCAACATACTGCTCTTCAAACATGGCATCCCAAGCTGGGGTGTTTTCACTTGTCCTTCATGCCTGGAATCCTCTCCCTCCTCATCTCTGTGACTTCCTTTAAATCTCAGCTTAAATCTCCTCTTCTACAGGAAATGTTCCTGATCCCTTTTAATTCTTGTACCTTCTCTCTGTTGATTATTTCCAGTTTATCCTGGATTACCTTGTTGGTATATACTTGTTTAAATGATGTCTTTTTGTGCACTCCTTGAAATTAGAGCCTGACTGTCTTTTCCTTCCTCTGCATCTCTGGCATAGTGCCTGATGCACTGTAGGTGCCTGATCATCTTTTGCTTATTGACTAACTTTTGTACTGTATCACCATCCTAGGGTGACACTCTCCATTTGCCTCACCTCATTGTCCCTTGTAACTATGCAGCATAATTGCCAATCTTCTAGTTTCATCACTGGGGCATTCCTTATGGGACGGGGAGTCATAGAGAGATCCCAGATCCGTCCTTTCCCCTCTGTGTGACTTTGTGAAAGTTAACAAACCTTTCAGAATCTCAGTTTATTTACAAAAATGAGAGGGAGTAGAAGTCTACTAGCTGGTTTCTGAGGGTCTTTTTCTCGATCTTTTCCCATTTCTATTTCCATTCAGTGCCTGTAGGAATGGGAGACAAACATTCCATTCTCTGTTCCATGGAAGATTGTCTTCTTTGCCAACCCTGAACTCCTTCCACCCATGCCACTTTCAACATGGAATCTAGGAACCCCAAACTTGTGGCCCCATGGGATCTGTTGAACCCCAAGTTTTAGGGCTAGCTTATAGGTTGGAGACTCCAAAGCTGGTCCTTGTTCCCTTTTCCAATGGGAGTCCCAGGCTGGCAGTTTCAGACTGCGTGGGAGGGACTAAGCATATGCTAAGGACCCTCTCCCTTTGAGGTACTTTCCTATTGTATCAGCCCCTTTCCTAGGAAGATTCACACCTGGGCAGGAAACATCCTTTAGTATCATTGAAAGTAGCCCCTCCTCCTCCATCCTAGCCTCTAGCTATGAGTCCTTTCCCCAGCTTCATTGTATACAGTCAACACTCCCATTTCCTTTATTGCTATAGTGATGTCAATCATCTTTCCCTGTCCCGGAGACCCCCCCAAATGGTATAGAGGGTCCCCAAATTCTTCTGTTCCCTGGAGTTCATCTAGCTCGGTGGCACTTCCAGGGGTCAGTGGCCAGAGTGGCCAGAGTTCAATTCTAACTCTGGGCAGTCCTGTGTGGCAAACAGAGCAGCTCTTGTGGAGCCTGCTAGTCCTGAACCCCTTTTCGCCCTTCATTAAAGAGTGATTTTGAGTATTTAATAGATTTTGGGTGCCTGTGTTGGTGCCTGTGTGAGTGCAGCCCTGTCTGCTAGAGGTGAGGGCCAGGAGAGCAGTTCAGAGGCATGAATGGTTGGCTGAGAGCTTTGAATGGGAAGCTTGGGCTGGAGAGTGAGAGCAGGAGTGTTCAGTTGAGGGGCTGAGTAACTGCTTTAAGCTGATGAAAATGTTTCTCCATGAATTAAAGTTCTATGGCTTAAGGTTTAAATGGTCATAAGTTTGTGAAAGAGCTTCTCATAGAAGCTTCAGTTCTGGAGTTTCTATTCATTTTCTGTGGGCTTTTGCTTATCTTGTATGTCTAACGTATTAGGTGGAGACTTCACTGATGATCTCAAATGCTTGTGATTTAAACATTAGCAAATAACGTCTGAAAGTTGATAACAATGAATTCCTCCCAAAAGTTGAAGAGGCGAGACTGGAGCTGGCGATCTGGATGTGGGAATATCCAGCAGGAGACAAAAGGAGGTCCAGAAATTCTTAACTTTAAGGTCTCATTTTTTCTTCCCAAAAGTTTTGGTATGATTAAGGTGTGAAATATTGTATATCAAGTGCAGTTCATGTTGGTAATGAGATGCATTTTATTCTAGGTATTCAATTGGTTATTTGAGTGCTAGAATTTCACATTTTATTACACTGTTAATTGATTTCCAAAGAGCAAGGTGTGTGTGAGTTCTGGCGTAAAGAAATTTCATTTTAGGATGGTCAACTGCAGACCTGATTGGTCATTGAATTGTTGTAAATGACAAGAAATATTGGGGAAAAGGCTTTGCTTTAAATGGAAGGAAACCCTGAACTTTTTGAAACTGACCAACAGATTTCCACTCTAGGAGAGGGTTTTAGCCTTAGGCTAAGAGAAAGGCAAATTTGGAGACAAAAGTAAATTAGAGTAAAAAAAATAATAAAGAGAAGGGAATTGTAGAGGGATCCAGAGAGAAAGGTGATTTTTAAGCTTTTCCTTAGTAACCCCGAGTTTTGTGTTTGGGGAAAAAAACGGCTTTTACTTTTTGAAAAGGTAAAAGGACCATGAACTATAACCTGATTTTTGGAATTTTCAATGTAAATTTCCAGAGTGCAACCATTACAATAGAAAAGTTTTTGTTTTAAGACCAGTGAATACTGATAACTAATTTTCCTTTTTAAAGTGGAGAGAACTAATGGTTTTGTGATCTTTATTTCTGATGATCATTGGCACATGACTGCTGATAGAGAAAGGAATTTCTCACCTGGGAAACTCCTACGAAATTTCTAGGAATGCCCTGTATTTTACCACCCCAGTTCTGGAGTGTGGGTGAAGTGATTAAAATCTATTGAAGTTAAGTTTTACCTCAAGATGGTTCTTAGGAGCCAAAAGCCTGGACCAGATTTTCCTGCAGCCTAGAATCTGAAGAATTCCTGAAGACATCTATGAGAAATCCGAAGGATCCCCCAAGATAATGAATCCGGATAAGTGTTGTCTCTCATCGTTTTCATTGACTTTAGAAATATTTCTGTAGCAGACATAAACTGGCCATTTTATTTCCCCTGAGCAAAGTCCCTTTAAGTAGAGAACCTAGAAAGGACAGAGCTATTCCCCAGATTCAGTTGAAGTGGGAAAGTTTAAATAGGAGCATTTTACCTGGTTAAGGTTTGAAAGTAACATTTGTTAATTTGAGAATTTGCAGCAAAGGT
This sequence comes from Monodelphis domestica, assembly GCF_027887165.1. NCBI lineage: Eukaryota > Metazoa > Chordata > Mammalia > Didelphimorphia > Didelphidae > Monodelphis > Monodelphis domestica. Next base: position 59,730,203 of record NC_077234.1, read on the forward strand.
TCCAGAGTGCTAGTCTGTCTCAAAGTAGTATCAGAAGAAGTTAGGAAAGAATGATGGAGCCTAAAAATAATTGTTAATAACAGAATGTAATTTTAAATCTGGAGCCTGGTTAGAGAGAATTGCCATCTAAGGAAGGGTGAGTTGTATGGGAAGATAATTGGGAAAAAAATGCTATGGAGGAAATTGGTTACTGATACAGTCACAAGGGTGAATGGAAGGGCTAAGTTTCTGTCAAGTTCTTCAGTTGACCAATTTACCCATGGCATTAATATTCCAAATTATGGGAGCTTTTCTCCCTCATGTTAAGCTACTTCCCACTTTTCTCCTATTAATACCAAATTTTCTGTAATCATATGAAGAAGGAAGCCTCAGGAAGGCAAGGCATAGAATATGGAAATTGTGGAGTCAGATAGAAATTTTTAGCCATTATGAATGAGTAAGGAAATTCAAAGAGGTCCCTTTTCTTAAAAGGAAGAGTTTAGATCATAAGGAAAACCTGGCAAAATATCAGTGCCAAAAAGGGGGGAAGCCTTGCACATAAATAATAAACAGTCTAAGCAGCATTTTTAATAAACAAGGTTCTGATAGAACACTGAATTGCTCCCCAGTACGAGTAGAGTTAAAATATTTTGGAGCTTCAAGACAGGAACAATGAGATTAGAGAAAGCCTTTGTGTCTAGGAATACTAATGAAATCACCTATAGACTAGACCTAAGTTAAGTGGCAAATGAGCCCTTATTGCCAATGAATAGATACTCAGGAGATTTGAATTGTTTACAAAACTAATTTAGTTGAGGCTAGAACTCAATCAAATCAGAAGAATTATTTTAACAATAATTTTTATCCATAGACTTTACATTGGCTGGCTCAGTTGCAACATTATTTTTTTCATACTAGTTAGTAAAAGTAAAAAGCCTAAGCTATTTAAGCATGGTTATGGTTGTTAAGTAGTTAAAGGTGAATGAAAACAGTTTCAAAATCCTTAGCATCTCAACCTCCCCAAAGGGGTGTGTGTGAGGTGTATGAGAGGTTTTAAAATTAAAAGAAATTTAGAAGCATTTTTAATCTTGAGAATTTTTAGAGCTAATTTCAATATGGAAACTTTTAAATTTGAATTTTACTTAATGCTGGATGATATTTTAATTTTTGTACATGATCAGGAGGTAGGGCCACTTCCAGATTTACAAAGTTCTGAATAACCTGTGATAAGGATTTTGTTTTTGCCTTTATACTTCCATAGTTTGTAGGGTTTTTATATTATTATTTTGGTTAAGTAAGCCAATCTTTCTGATTAAGCATGTAAATGACATAATTTTATAATTGAGGAAAATATATTACTAAAATTAATAATATATAGGATGACAGATTTTAAGGTTAGCTGCATGGACAATCTTTATAGTGAGTAAGTATATTGGGAATTGATCAAATCCTGTTAGAGAATATGTTTATGGATTTCTCTTGCAGCAGCAGTGAAGCTGTCTGGTACAAAAGGAATCTGAGGGAGAGGAGGCTGAAGGCATCATATCAGGACCTGCCAGATGTGAAAGACTTTAAGACTTTGGGAAAATGGGGTAGTGTTTTGATTGTTAGTTTTTGCCAAAGGCAGACTTGCCTGCCTTTCTGGCTCGAATTGTCAATGTGCTGGTGGCACTGGGGAATGCCCCCAAATGCCAATTACCCCTACCTGTATCGCTAGATTTTCCCACCTTTAGTGCTGAGTTCAATTCCATATAGCATTACCCTTTTGTCCATTTGTTTGGTCAGCAATGTCTGGTCTTGACCAAAAAGGGAGGGTGGGGTGTCAACATGTAATCTAGGAACCACAAATTTGTAGCCTAGTGGGATCTGGTGAACTCCAAGTTTTAGGACTAGATTATAGGTTGGAGACCCCAAAGTTTGTCCTTGTTCCCTTTTCCCACAGGAATCTACCCTGAAGGAAATCTCAGGCTGGCAGTTTCAGACTGAGTGGGAGACCCTCAGGAGAGTGACAATCCTAGTTGAGTGGGACTAAGCATATGCTAAGGACCCTCTCTGTTTTAGGTACTTTCCTATTGTATCAGACCCTTTCCCAGGAAGATTCACACATGGGAAGGAACCATCCTTTAGTATCATTGAAAGTAGCCCCTCCTCTTACATGCTAGCCTTTAGCCATGAGCCCTTTCCCCAGCGTCATAGTATCCTGTTAGTGTAGTTTGAACACTCCCATTTTCTTTTGTAGCTATAGCAACGTCAATCATCTTTCCCTGCCCCTGGGTTCCCCCAAAGGGTATATAGGTTCCCCAAATTCTTTTGTTCCCTGGAGTCCATCTAGCTTGGTGGCACTCCCAAGGGTCAGTAACCAGAGCAGCCAGAGTTCAATCCTTTGACTCTGTGCAGTCATGTGTGGCATGCAGCTCTGTTGTTGAGGTCTACTAGCGCTGAACCCCTTTTACCCTTGATTAAAGAGTGATTTTGACTATTTAATAGTTCTGTGTGTTTTTCCCAATTATTAGAATTGCTATGATTATTATTCTTACTTAGCCCCAGGAAAAATAGATGAGAGCAACATGCTTGCAGGGTTAATACCAATGTCCCACTTTGTCCCCCCAGGATATTATCAGGAGACCCCACTTTCAAAATTAAACCTAAAGATTCTTATATACCCACTTAGATAGGACCCTCTTTTCTAGGTATAAAAATTTCTGGCAAATTTGTGCTCTGAATTTCCTAACCTGTATCTAGGTCATGTTGATTCTACCCTCTGATCCTGCTCTTAGCAACAATGTTTCATTGACGATCTCCCTAGGCTTCCTGTCTATTGTTAGGTTCCATGGAAACATGTATGTTGAGAATGAAACTGTGTGCCAAGTAGATGTGTGATCATGAGTGTATAAAATAAATCCAGGCCTCAGCCAAGGTAGAGCAGTTTATCATATGAAACCTATGCTGCAGGTTGAATGTGAAAGCTGTGTCCCATCCATCATTTCACCAACACTGTCCCACCTCCAAGACCCCATCACCTGTGGGAGGCTGGATCACCCCACAGCAAATGTCCAGTGTATTTATCCCTTGTCCTACTGTGAATCTTAAAAATTCTCAGACCCTACTTCAGAACGCTTTGTTAAGACCATTCCCCATTTTAAACAATGAAGGGACTTAGTCAGGAGTGTGAGAATTCTACTCCACCCATAAGTAAGCAGACTTTAAGGGAAGATAAAGTTGTAAACTCTTTACTGAACAATGAAAAAGTACTTAACTCATACTTATAGTGAAGCAAAAGCCTTAAGCTAAGTCTATTTTTAGGAAGGTGCTAAGTACCTATGAAGGTCAGGCAACTTGCAAACTAGCAAGGGACAAGCTTAACAAAAGAGGTGTGAGGTTTTAGTCTACTCAGGTGTGAATTAAGAATGGACTGTCCTTTGGAAAACGTCTACTGTGATTGGCAGATGTGAGAACTTAGGGATGGTGACATAGGAAAAAATTCTCTTTAAAAGGAGGTCAGAAGCTGAGAGAGAAAAACTCTCTTTGAGAGAACTCTCTCTGGGAATTCAGTTTGCCAAATCTGAATTGGAGCTCGGACTAGTTGGAGTAGCTGGGTCTCTGTGAACACTAGAATCTTGCTTGGGACAAATCTTGTGGTGAGTGGATTAAAGACTGACTGATCTCTCTCTTAAGGCTTAAAGCCTAGGCTGGCCTAGCCTTTTTCTCATTGTTTTCCTCTTACTCTCTCTCTCTATCATTAATTCCTTATTTGTATTCATTAAAATCTCCATAAAAACCCAGCTGACTTAGATATATTTCATATTTGGGAATTTTTCCCTGGCTACCACTATATTTTTGATTTAAAACCATATTTCCATGGTCACAATTTATGCCAACCACTCTTTTAACTATTACAGTTTAAGGCAACCACTCTTTTATCTGTAACAGTTTAAACCAAACACTCTTTTAAATGTTACACTACCCAGCAGTCTCTGGGAGAGAACAACCCCTGATACACTGGAGTATTATAAGCCTGCTGAACCATCTTTAGCATTACCAATTGGCAACTAATTACCTTAGAGTTTCTTAAGATTGTCATGGGAATATTCCTTAGAATTGCTTGGAATAGTTTTGGGGGAATATAAAGAAAATGACTTGCCTCTCCAAAGAATCTCAAACAAAACAAAAGTTTTTAGGAAAGATCTTTCTCTATAATTATTACAGTTTTTGGTGAGCCAGCTAGGATTTCCAGCCTATTTTGTCAAGAATTTGGGAAAAAGAAGGCAGTTGGAGGTGTCAGAGAAGTTTCAGAGAAACTGGGCCTATGTACATTTCAAAAGCCTAGGTGACTGTGGAAAGCAGTCATTTTAAGAACAGTGTTGAGTGCAACTAATCTGCCTAGTAACACCACAGCCAATAGAAACCACTCCTTCTGAAGGGAGGAAGCAACTCTTAAAGGGCCAGACTTAAAAACATTTTTTCTGTTGCAAAAGATTTTTCAAGAATCAAGAAGGCAAAGAAACTATTACTTGCCATGGGTTATCTAGCCTTGATTAGACATTTCTTTTATATGGTTTACAACTTATTTTTTGTCAAGATTTAAGATTTTATTTATTTTCTGCTTAAGATCTATGAATGTTTTCAGTGCTTGAATATCAGTGTAAATCACTTGATTTCATTCTTCCCCACATCTGCTAGAGCATTATGCTTCTTAATCCAATTATACTATGCCCTAAAAAAAGGTGTGCATCTAATTTATGGGGAAAAAGTAAAAGACAATGAAAAGGCTGTGATGATTTTAGCCATGAGGTAGGAGATGATGCAACTAAAGTGAATGATTAAGTAACTGACTGAGGAGAAACAAAGTGGCAAATATATTAACACACAACATGACATACCTAAAAATAACAATGTAGTTAAGCAAGAAAATACAGATGGGGCTGAAGGTAGAATACCAATATTTCCACTAATAGATAAAACAAGCCTACAACCAGATAGCAGCATGATTCATATTAAAACACATAAACCATTTACAACAGTTGACCTTGAAAGTCTGAAAAAATGGTTTCCTGGTTTTCAGAACCTGTGAGATGTTTGAAAGAATTTAAAAGAACAATTAGACTTTATGATCCAGATTTCTAGGATACTAAAATTCTTCTCTCAGAATTATTTTCAAAAAGGGAAAAACAACAATTCATTGATGAAACTAGAAACAATCCAACAATCCAAATTTAACATCATGGCCAGAGGAAGGAACAGACTTAGAGTTATCTAAACAAATCTACCTTATCTAAAAAAGGCCAGAGAAGATCTATTAGAGGCAATGAAAAGTTTTTTCAAAAAGGCCAGGTACTTGGGGACAATTTGAAAAATTGAGACAGGAAAATGGGGACTATCCATCTAAGTTCCTTGAAAGAGTGATTGAAGTAACAGAGGATGTGCTTGGACTTGAACATTTAACTGAACAAAATCTCCAACACATATGGGAGACAATTTGTGAAAGGCAGTAACACACCTATTAGATCATATTTTAAACTTCAATGCCCAGCCTGGGAAACAGTAAGTCTGGAAGATTTAAGAAAAACTACAACCTACATATTCACAGATCATAAAGAAATCCTAGAGGAAAAGGATGAAATAATAAAAGAGCTTAAAACCAAACTCAGAGGCAAATAGCACAATTAAACATAAAGAAATTAAAGAAATAAAAAAATCTAGCCACTGCCATCATACAAACCCGCAAGAAAATTACACACAAAGCAATCAAAGGAAAAAATATACACAAATGTTTCCTATGTGGAAAAATGGGTCACATGGTTAGAGACTTGTTATTTAAAGGCACAATTAGTCCAAGCTAACAACAAACAGAGGTCCTGGAAAAGCAACATAAAGTATAGTAGCAACAATACACAAACAAATACAAAATGTTCTAATTGTAATTGCAAGAATTAATTGCAAGCACCAAATTTAGAAACCATGGAGAGATACATCCAACAAGGAGCAAAACCACGTTATTTGCAAGTAGTCTCGGGTGCTGCCAAACAAAGTCAGTTATAAAGTCAGGTGCATGGGGTAACATCAAAAAGGCAAGATTGCAAAGGAAATGGGGAAAATGAAAAGGAAGGAGCCTGCATGCAAATAGAACTTGGGGATCCAAAAGCACAAAATAAAACTAAAGAACAGACAGAAGAAGAAATCCAATTAAATAATGATGTAACAGAGAATAAAGAAAAAAATTTTGGAACAGTGGAACAAGCTACAAAGAAAGAGGACAGAACAGAAATGCAACAGTCTGTAATACACAAACCTTAAACTTATTAGAACATTATAACTTAAAAAGCAAAGAACATGAAAGATTAGAACCAAGCAACAGTGATTTGCAACATTTCTCAGCACGAGACAAAAGTAACTTAGCAAAAAGGAAAGAAAATACTTTAGAAACAGGAGATATAAAACCAAAAACAACCATATGAGACACAAATAGTAGAGGGTTATAAAGATTCTAAACAAACTGCAAATGAATTAACTGAAGCACATGAGCAAACAACAGAAGGGTTCAATGGGGAGGAAAATGCAATAACAGAGAACATTCAAATTAGCAGACCTGGAGACAATGACAATGAAGGCAGGGATGATATTACAAAAGAAAATACCAAAGACATAATAGAAAAGTCAAACTTAAATCCTTATGCCAAAGAATTACAACCAATAGTAACTGCACAGAAAAAGCAAGCACAAACAGTATTATGCCATCCTTAAGTCTCCATGATAATGCAGTTCCATTGCAACTGATGATGGATTGCAAAATGAATGTTCAAAGCAACAAGAAAAGTCTTGTAAACTTTAAATTACTCCACCCTAGTTAACCTTACTTTAGGGGAAGATAAACTTGTAATCTCCTGATTGAACAATGAAGGTACTTAGTTCTCACCTTATAGTGAAGCTAGAACTTTAAGCTATGTCTATTTTTAGTATTCTAATACAAAAAGTTAAGTAACTATAAAGGTTAAATTAATTAAAAAAAAGGTCAAGTAACTAACAAAAGGTGAACTTAACAAAGAAGTGTTAAGTAACTCAAAAATCTAATCAAAGAAGGTGAGAACTAAAAGTATGAGCAGTCCTGGAGAAAGCCTTTGATGTGATTGGTAGATGTGAAAGTTAGAGGAGACACAAGGGTGAAAGGTCTATATATTTGGGATTTTTTTGTCTCTCAAAAAAACACTCTCCTTCCCTTATTGGCAGTGGAGAGTTAGCTGAGAGGAGCGTGCTGAGCCTTTCAGCATTTTAGCGTGGCTACAAGCTATTGTCCAGTTCAGTGAGTTTTCCTCCTTTACTTTCCAACTTTATCCTCTTAGAAGCCTCTAATCTTCTTCAGAGACCTAGAGGCAGGGATTTTAAATTCCCCCCTTGCAAGGCCAGGCAGGAGAAATCCTATATCCCCTTCCTTCCCTCTCCTTAATTCCTTCCCTCTAAGTTAATTAAATTACCATAAATTTCCAGACTGACTTCAGTATTTAATGTGACAAATAATTAAATCTAGATTTTTAAGTCACAACTCTAAATTCATCTTTACAGTCTGTAGCTGAAGAACAAAACTGGGATTTGAGCAAAATAGAAATACATTCACCTATGGTCCAAGTATGCCAACAAAATGAGAGCACAGATCCAAGAGTCATGATAAAAGTGGGTAATGAGATCTACCCAGCTCTGATCGACACAGGGGCAACAAAATCTCTTTTAAAAACATCTCCTAAAGACAGCCAAATCACAAGTTATGTACAAATAATGGGGGCTAGAGGGGAAAAAACAGAGTACCAAAACTAAAATTAAAAAATGGTAACTCTAGGACCCCTAACAACAGAACACACATTCTTGTTATTCCCAGAATGTTCAATCAACCTTTTTGGGAGAGATGTTATTGTGTAAAATTGGAGCAAACATTCAATGTGATAAATTGGGGAAAATTTTTCTACATCTACCCAAAGAATCTTTAAAACATTATCCATTGCTGTTCATGGGGCAAGTGGATGATAAACAAGTTCAGAATGAAGGTACAATATTTGAAATACCAAGTGATATACCAGAAGGACTTTAGGCTATACATTCTACAGATATAGGGATTTTAAAGTCAGCAATACCAGTAAAATTAGAAGTTAAAGAAGGGACACCACCAAAGATACCACAATACAAACCAAGTAAAGGAGCCATAGGTTGAATCAACCCAATTAGCCAAAGCTTGTTGGATCAGAAAACTTTAATCCCAACAATTTCAGAATATAATATACCAATAATACCCATAAAGAAAACGAAATGTGACTCTGAAGGAAAAGTTCAATGGAGACTTGTCCAAGATTTAAGAGCAGTAAATAGCTTTGTAAAAAAGTCCCATGTAGTCATTCCAAGCCCATCTAAAATAATTTCAGAAAATCCAAGTAAATCTAGATATTGTACTGTTGTTGATCTGTGTAGTGCTTATTTTAGCATTCCAATTGCAAAGGAAAGCCAAAAATCTTTGCTTTCACTTGTAATGGGACTCAGATGACATGGGGAAGATTACCAGTAGGATTCTGTGATAGCCCAACAGCATATTGCCAAATCTTGCAACAAGATTTAAAGAACATCCAATTCAAAGAAAGCAAAATCATGTGGATGACATTCTTCTTGCATCCCTATCTGTTAAAGTTTGTTACCAGGACAGTAAAAAACTTCTCCTAGAGCTATATAAGGCCACAAAGTTTCCAAATCAAAGCTACAATGGGTCATGCCTAAAATGGAATACCTAGGATTTATCTTGGAAAAGGGGATGAGAAAGATTTCAGAGAAAAGAGTAGAGGACATACAGAAGCTCAGCATGCCAAAGATTAAGAAACAACTGAGAGCCTTTTTATGAGTGACAGGTTCCTGTATACAATGGATCCCAGGCTATAGCCAAATGACAAAATGCCTTATGGACTTAACCAGAAACACAGTCACAGAACCTTTGAAACTAACAAAAGAGCATTTTCCAAGCCTTGTCACAGCTCAAAGAAACAATCAGAACAGCTCCAACCTTAGGTATTTAAGACTACAATAAAGAATTCCATCTCTTTGTACATGAAGCAAGAGGAATAGCTTCTGGAGTGTTAGTCCAAACTTTGGGACCCAATTTTAGGTCAATGACATATTATAGTACAAAGCTGGATATAATTGAGAAAGGAATGATTCCCTGTTTGAGAGCAATTGCAGAGCCAGCAACCATGATTCAAGATTTGATATTAGGATCAAAACTTAATCTCTACTCTTCACCAACTAGAATCCATATTGAAGAAATGTCATTTAAAAGCTTGCACACAGCAAAGACTTTCTCAATATGAAATTATGTTACTAAGCAACGAAAATATCACTTTAAAACATTGCCCACCATTGAATCCAGCATCCTTGATTCTTAATCTGCCATTTGAAGGGAAACCCATACATAATTGCCAATTAACAGTATCATTGGTAGAAAGACCAAGAAATTATTTAAAAGACACTCCCATGGAACAACCCAACAGTTAAATGTATACCGATGGTTCAAGCACAATTGTTAATGGAGAAAGGTACACTGGAGAGGCAGTAGTAACACAAACAGAGACATTATGGTATGCATCCTTACCAAAGCATGTGAGTGCTCAAGGGGCAGAGCTAATTGCTTTATTAAATGCTTTGCAAATCGGGAAAGATAAATGGGTCAATATTTACACAGATTCCCAGTACGCATTCTCAGTAATTCATGCCATAGCAGAAATTTGGAAACATAGAGGATTTTTGACAAGTGTAGGCAAAGAGATCGCATTTGCCAAAGTAATAATGCAACTTTTTGAGGCCATACAACTGCCCAAGGAAGTGGCAATAATCCACTGTAGATCACACACAGGAGCTAATGATCATGTGTCCTTAGGAAACCATAGAGCTGACATTACAGCAAAATTTGGAGCTAGAGAAGTACCTCTACATGTATTGAATTTCTCAATAGTTGAACAGGACAATCTAACTAATGCCTACAATGAACAGAAAATTCAATGATGGATAAAGAAGTTAGGGGCAAAACAAACAAGAGGTATATAGTTTTTGCAACTAGGCAAGCCCATCCTGCATAGAACATTATTTTATCATGTGTGCAATGCAATACATGCACAAGGACACCATGGATCCCAAGCTATGATCAATTCAGTGAGATGATTTTGGACTGCACCAGGAATATCTTCATATGCCATAAGAGTTTGTAAAAAATGTAAAATTTCTATGTAGTTCAATCAGGGAGTTTATAAGACCAAAGGGTTAGGAGGTTGTCCCTTAACATATACTCCATTTGAATGCATACAGATAGATTTTATCAATATGCCAAAAGATAAAGGGTTTAAGTATTGCCTTGTCATCATAGACAGACTGATTAAATGGCCAGAAGTTTTTCCTGCCAAAAAGAACAATGCAGCATTTGTGGTCAAAATCCTATTAAAAGAAATCATACCTAGATTTTGGATTCCCACAAAATTGAACTCAGACTGTGGAAGTCACTTTACTCAATCAATATTAATGAAATTTATAAAAATCTAGGAATACAAGCAACATACCACACACCGTATCATCCCCAAAGTTCAGGGCAAGTGGAGAGATTAAATAAAGGCATCAAAACATTGATAGGAAAATTTTGTGCAGAACCACACCAAAAATAGACAGACATTCTGCCATTAGGTCTGTTCCATCTCAGAACATGACCCAGTGGATATTTGCACATCCCTCCATTTGAGATGCTATATGGACACGCAATTTGGCAAGGAAGGACTTGTAAACCAGCTTACATTGCAATGATAGGTGGAGACTGTCAATTAACAAAATATATATAAGCTTTACAAACAAGAATAGCATAGTTGCATGAAATGGGCTTGATACAACAAACAATACCCTTGGATTACAACTTGCACAACATCAAACCAGGAGACATAGTATACTTTAAAAATTTCAATAGAAAATTGGCTACAGACATAAAATGAACTGGACCACATGAAGTATTGCTTACTACCCCAAAAGCTATAAAAATTAAAGGGAAAGACTCATGGTTCCACTGTTCCCATGTAAAACCAGAAAAATGCAACATCACTGGAACAGACATAGAAGATAATTAGACAAAATATAGTGCTGAGAAATGAAAACAAAAACTCATTAACATCAAAAAGTACACCACAAAGAAATAATTGTGACACATAATTTTTTTTTAAACATTATTTTATTTGGTCGTTTTCATACATTATTCACTGGAAACAAAGATCGTTTTCTTTTCCTCCCCTCCCCTTCCCCCCCCCCCTTTCCCTCTCCCATAGCCGACGCATGATTCCACTGGTTATCACATGTGTTCTTGACTCGAACCCATTTCCCTGTTGTTGGAATTTGCATTATAGTGTTCATTTAGAGTCTCTCCTCAGTCTTATCTCCTCCAACCCTGTAGTCAAGCAGTTGCTTTTCATCGGTGTTTTTACTCCTACAGTTTATCCTCTGCTTGTGGGTAGTATTTTTTTTTTAGATCCCTGCAGATTGTTCAGGGAAATTGCATTGATACTAATGGAGAAGTGACATAATTTTCGAGATGACAAGATCCCAGTAGTTAAGCATGCCACAGTGAGAAGACAACTTTCCAGCCCAGAGGAAAAGCATCCCAGATGAAAAGCTTCTAAGAAAAAAAGCATCCCAGAGGAAAAGCATCAAGAAAAGCTGATAGAGAAAAGAAACAAAGAGGAAAAACTGAAATGGACAGCTAAGACTTTGAACTTTGTAAAGTTGTTTAATAGCTACTGGAGAGAAGAAACAAAGAAAAAAAAAGCTGAAATGGACAGCTAAGATTTTGAACTTTGTAAATTTGCTTATATAAGAAGAGGACAGAAGGAAAATGAGGCATATGTAAGACTGAGTGTGTTGAAATAATAAAACAAAAGTAATTTCACATATTAGGGAAATAGCATGCATCACTACATAACTTGGAAGAAAGAAGAGATCCATCAGTCAACATGAGAAGTGGAAATCTGAAGAAACTTGATAAATATTAATTCAACACAACACTATTAGACACAAAACACAAAATCACAAACTGACATATTGGGAGACCTTATTTAAATAAACAAGTGTCTGAAATTGTATTCATGCAAAATGTAACTATGTATATAGTTAGTTCCATAAGGTCTTAGGCAAATAGAAAGATCAATAGATATTTCTATTTGACTGACGATGTGGAACAATGTATATTATTGTATTATATGTAAATAATCTCTATAAATACTGTATATACTATAATTAGTTTAGTAACAGTGATAGAGTCTGTAAATATTTAGCATAGCATGTATATTTGTTGTATATAAGATTAGGTTATAGATTAGACTACAGACTTAGATAATAGTTATAATAAGTAGGGAATAGATTAGGAGTAAATTAAGTTAAACATAGCATAGACAATTAGTTATACATAGGAATAGACTTAAGATACATTTGCAGATAGCAAACTATTAATTGTTTATTGTAAAGCTGATACTGAAATTGTGTTTAATGGAAATATATATAGATAAGATAGTCTGCAAATAACTATATATACAAAATGGGAAAACTATTTGTTTTAGTAAACTTAGCAAGAGTAAGTAGTATTAGCACTAATATTCAAATTTCTTTGTAATGATTTTGTTCAAACATTTATTGTACTGAATTTATTGTAAAACCCTAAAACTACCCTTGCTCAAACTTTCCTGCATAGAATTCCTTAGAGTAGATAAAGTTAGCATACAATGGTGATAGAGTAATTGAAGGAAGTTTATTATTTTGGGGGAACTAGTTAGAAATTAGATTTAGTAAATTGGTAACTATAATAAAAATAAGTGACCTTGGGAAGGTCACAACAAAAAAAAGGGGGGATGATTGTGGAAAGGAAACTAAAACAATTTCTGGACTTTCTGCCACTGTGTTGGAAAAGAAACAATGGGAATATTAGAGAGAGAAGAAATTGACAAGACTGACAGTTGGTGGGGGAGAGGAAACTGGGAGTGGCAGTTGGTCTTTTGAGGAGGACTTCCTTCCTGGCATGGTAAGTGTGAGGAGCTTTTCCTTCCCAGTCTCTGGATAGAAGTGCCTCTATTTTCTTCATCCTGAAGAGACAGGCCCAACCTGCTCTTAAGGTCAGAACTTTTCTTGTTGCTTGCTGTCTACTGCTAAGATTTTGAAATTAAGAAAACTAGCACAGATATAGTGTAGACAGGAATAACAGAAACCCTCCACCAGCCTGTGAAGCCTGGCCTCAGCTCCAATGCTGAGAGAGACTCAAACCTTATCTAGAGAAATCCCTCTTCCCTCTTCCCTGATACCTCTCTGACCAGAACTGGTTATTAAAATTTATCTTATTTGAATATCACAGTCAGATAAGAGGACTATCTTTTCAGGGGGCATAGAGGAGTGAACCTCAGGACAGTCATTCAACTATAAATGGTCCTTATCGGACCACTGGGAGACTAAAGTCTGGGGAAAGGCTTGTGCCTCAGGAGGGTCTGTGTTTAGCCTGCTCTGGGGCATCTTCAGCATCAATCCATAGAGAAGACATCCCTGCAGGCTATCATAAGCGGCCCATTTCTCGGACACCCCATTTTTTTTCAAAAATAGTCTCTCAGCAGGGGGCATCTCTCTCCTTTGCCTCACAGGCAGCCATATTCCCTCTCTCCCTTCAACTGCTCCATTCCCTGCTATAAATCTTCCTATACCCTGTTCTCCTTATCCACCCATTTTTCCCAATAAATATTAAAGAGTCATGAGTCAAGGTACTGAGTACCATGCAAGGATATAACTTTCTGTGGAGTACAGAATCCTCCTTATTTAAATTCTGATAATCCTTGAAAAGGGGAACACCTCTGTTGCTCCTCAAATTTAGCATGGAGTCTGGAACACAGATGGTATGATGCTGCCTCAAACACTTTATTTTTTTTTTCCATTTGAATAAGTTTATTTAGTCAATTTAGAACATTATTCCTTGGTTACAATAATCACATTATTTCCCTCCCTCCCCTCCACCCACTCTTCCCACAGCCAATATGCACTTTCATTGGATATTACTTGTGTCCTTGTGCCTCCAACACTTTAGAGAGTTCTAACAATCTATTTATATAGAGGCTTTTGTAGGAAGGAAAATAATTCCACATTTTCTAATTAAATTAGAAGCAGTGGATTGGACTTAGAAGATGAACAATTCTCCTGACTGGTTATTTGTCTCTTTAGTTCTGTTTCTGGTGAGCAGGGTAGCAAGCAGAAGTACTGATTTTTCACTTTTTTTTATCCCCGTCTGATGGGAAAAGCTGCATGTAGTGACATGCTCCTCTGGTGGACAAAGCAAAAGAGCATCCAAGACAGATTCTATTTAATTCATTCTATCTCTTTTGGTTGATTTTGAATGAGAACTCATGTTAAAGTAATTATAGTCAGACTGGAGAGGTAAAGGACTGTGATAATCTAATCCTATACTTTTGATAGAAAGGCTTGTATTTTGTTTTTAGGCCTATTTTTAACAATTATACTCTCAATTTATAGAATTTGTTTTTAAAATTTTGCACTTTTCCACTCTGAGCTAGAAATTTCCATAAAATTTCACATGGTTTCTAGTCTTCATTCAACACTTCTCTGTCTCACCTTGGATAAAATTGCTTAATTATTCAGCAGTGTTCAGCCATCTAAGATTCTGCTGACAATTTGTCTATGAGATTCTGAGTTATTATGTAGTAGAAGTGTGAGGTAGTTGTCAATGAAAATCCATTAACAAAGAGATCTTTTGATTTATTTTCCCAAAGTTCCATGACTAATCAGAGTTGAGAGAAAATCCAGATCTGATTCTAAGTCCCACCATCCTTTCACATCTTTGACCTCTTATGTTTATGAGTTGTAGGTGTCATCACATGTTTCTGGGTAGTTTTCTATCCCTTAATCACTAAAATTTTGTGTTTTCACAAATCTTCAGCAAGGAGACAATGCTGAGTAAATCAGTCCAGTACTTATTTTCTGAATTTGTGGAAATTTAAAAAATTTTGCTTTAGCTAAACTCTCACCTTGTTTTATGACTTTGATTCTAATTTGTAAATTTCATAGATTTAAAATATCATTCAACAACATATATATTTTACAGAAATAATATTTAATGTTGGAGGGGATATGGAAAGATAGGGACACTAATATATTGTTGGTGGGACAGTGAACTGATTCAATCATTTAGAAGAGCAATCTGAAATTACATTCAAAGACTTATATAGTTGTGTATGATTTTTGATACAGTAATACCTCTATTAGGTTTGTTTCCAAAGGCGATCAAGGAAAAAAGGAAAAGAAATTATAGGCTCTAAAGTATTTATAGAAGTACTTTTGTGGTAGCAAAGAACTTGCTATTGAAGGAATGCCCATCAGTTGAGGAATGGATGAATAAATTGTGGTATATGCTTGTAATGGAATACTATTGTGGCATAAGAAATGACCAACAAGATGATCACAAAATATCTGTAAAGACTTATATGAAGTGATGCAAAGTGAAATGAGCAGAACCAGGAGAACATTGTACAAAGTAACAACAATGTATGATGATCAATTGTGAATGATTTAACCATCATCATTGAGGCAAGGATGCAGGACAACTCTAAGAGTCTCCTGGCAAAAAAGGCTATCTACCACCACAGACGGAACAGAGTCCTAATGCAGATTAAAACATCCATTCTTCACTTTGTTTCCTCTAAGAATTTTCCTAAACAATATGTGTCTTGTTTCACAATATGACAGACAGGGAAATATATATCATGTGATAATAAATTTATACAACCTGGATTATATTACCTGCTTTCTTGGGGAGGGGCAAAAGGTGGAAGGGAAGGGAAAAAAGAATGAGATATATTTTTGGACATAACTAGTGAGAGATTTTTTTCTCTTGGATAAACATATTTATTTATAATTTATGACATATTTATAACAAGTCACATGTATATTATTATGTTATATATAAATTTAAAAGGCCCAAAATAATGTTTTTGAGGGTCACAGAGGAAAAAAAAAACTTGATTTAAAGGAGCTTATGTTCTATTGGGTGAGGCATATGAATACAGAAACCCACACTAAGTACAAGATAATTTTACTTGGGACATTTGTAATTATGTGGGTTCAGTAAAGACCCCACTTATTTGGGGCCATACCAATCAAACTACCAAAAAACTTTTTTATAGAATTAGAAAAAATAATAACAAAATTTATTTGGAAGAACAGAAGATTAAGAATATCAAGGGAAATCATGAAAAAAAAGCGAAGAAAGGTGGCCTAGTAGTATCAGATCTTAAACTGTACTATAAAGCAGTGATCATCAAAACCATATGGTACTAGCTAAGAGACAGAAGGAAGGATCGGTGGAATACTTGGGGTAAGTGACCTCAGTAAGACAGTCAATGATAAACCCAAAGATCAGATTTTGGGAAAAAAATCCACTATTTGACAAAATCTGCTGGGAAAATTGGAAAATAGTATGGGAGAAATTAGGTTTAGATCAACATCTCATACCCTATGCCAAGATAAACTCAGAATGGGTGAATGACTTGAACATAAAGAAGGAAACAATAAGTAAATTAGGTGGACACAGAATAGTATACTTGTCAGATCTTTGGGAAAGGAAAGATTTTTAAGACCAAGCAAGAATTAGAAAAAATTACAAAATGCAAAATAGATAATTTTGTTTACATTAAATTAAAAAGTTTTGTACAAACAAAAGCAATACAGTCAAAATTAGAAGGGAAGCAACAAATTGGGAAAAATCTTTATAACAAAAACCTCTGACAGAGGTCTAATCATTCAAATTTATAAGGAACTAAATCAATTATTAAAAAAATCAAGCCATTCCCCAGTTGATAAATGGCGAAGGGACATGAATAGGCAGTTTTCAGATGAAAACCAAAACTATTAATATACACATGAAAAAGTGTTCTAAATCTCTTATGATCAGAGAAATGCAAATCAAAACAACTCTGAGGTATCACCTCACACCTAACAGATTGGCCAACATGACAGCAATGGAAAGTAATGAATGTTGGAGGGGAGGTGACAAAATTGGAACATTAATGCATTGCTGGTGCAGTTGTGAATTGATCCAATCATTCTGGAAGGCAATTTGGAACTATGCCCAAAGGGCGATAAAAGACTGTCTTCCCTTTGATCCGGCCATAGCACTGCTGGGTTTGTACCCGAAAGAGATAATAAGGAAAAAGAATTATACAAGAATATTCATAGCTGTGCTCTTTCTGGTGGCAAAAATTGGAAAATGAAGGGATGCTCTTCAATTGGGGAATGGCTGAACAAATTGTGGTATCTTTTGGTGATGGAATACTATTGTGCTCAAAGGAATAATAAACTGGTGTGGAGAAGAGAGAAATTATAAGAAAATGCAGCAAGACAAGAAGCTTGAGATTGATCAACTGTCAATCAAATGAAAATTCTGTTTGTAATGTTACCTGGAAAAGCAGTTTGAAGCCAAGCCAAGGTGATTGATTTTCTGGGACGTGGCCGAGGGGTTTGGGCTGATGGTGGTGATTTTGAAGGAAAAAGCTGGGTTTATCTCTGGGACTTGGGATAATAAAGTTGGAGGTGGCCTGGATGAATTGAAGGCAGAAGAAGGACAATAGTTCATATATATCTCTGTCTGAATTGCTGCTATTTCTCTCAATATCTTCTAATCTAAGACTCACTTGTGAATTTTAAAACTGCTGAAACTGTATCTTAGAAGATTTGGTTAAGCAAATTCCCCTATTGTAACAATGTGAGAACTTTTAAAATTACTCCACCCTGCTCAGACAGTGCCTTAGGGGAGGATAAAGTTGTGAACTCCACATTGAACAATGAAAGTCCCTAACTCATACTTACAGTGAAGCAAAAACCTTAATGCAAAAGGGTGCTAAGTACCTATAAAGGTTAAATTAATTACTAAAAGGTCAAGCAACTTACAAAAGGCAAGCTTAACAAAAGAGGTGTGAAGTTTTAGTCTACCCAGAGAAGGTGAGAACTAAAGGGTGGTGAGAACTAAGAATGGGCAGTCTGGGAAAAGTCTACTATGATTAGTAGATGTGAAAATTTAGGGGAGGTGACACAAGAGAAAATTTCTTTAAAAGGAAGGGGAGGGGGTTGCTGGGTGGCTCAGTGGATTGAGAGCCAAGCCTAGAGACGGGAGGTCCTAGGTTCAAATCTAGCCTCAGACACTTCCCAGCTGTGTGACCCTGGGCAAGTCACTTGACCCCCCCCATTGCCTAGCCCTTACCACTCTTCTGCCTTGGAGCCAATACCCAGTATTGACTCCAAGATGGAAGGTAAGGGTTTAAAAAAAAAAAGGAAGGGGAGTTCGAAATTGAGAGTAGTTGAGTTTGGAAGCTGAATTGGAGGGTCTCTCTGAACACTAGAGCTTGCTTGGAATGATCTTGTGGTGAGTGATTAAAGACTGACTAGTCTCTCTTAAGGCTCAGGCCTAGGCCATTTGGCCTAGGCCCTTCATACTATTTTCTCTTATTCTCTCTCTCTCCTTTTCCTTAATTCCTTCATTTGAATTAATTAAAATCTCCATAAAACCCAGCTGATGGGTATTTTCATATTTGGGAATTCTTTCCCATGGCGACCACTTATTTTTTATTTAAATCAAGACACTAAAAATTATCTTTACAGTTTGGCTGAAACCTTTACAGTTTTGGCAATTCACAGTCTTGAACCCACATTTTCGCGGTTACACACTGTATATAATAGGGAAACCTCCACCTTTCTTACCTCCATCCTTCATCTTTTCCTGTTTTTCCCAATAAACCCTTACTTGAGATAAAGAAGAGAAAAGAGTATTTCCTCTGAAACATCATAGCTCACCCTGTGTGAATTAGAAGGAGGCAGTAGAAGAAGGGGGAAGGGGAAACTGAAGGGAAGAAGAGGGGAGGAAGGAAGATTGGAAGAGGGAAGAAGGGAGGTATAAAAGGGAGGAGGGTAAGACGATAACTACCTGATCCATTAGTTATCATTTATCCATCAAATATACACCCTCCAATATAATCTATTACACTGGAGGAATTCCATGAATTGATGTAGAGTGAAAGGATCAGAACCAGGAGAACACTGTACACAGAGACTGATGCACTGTGGTAAATTCAAATGTAATGGACTTCTCTACTAGAAGCACTGCAATGATTCAGAACTATTTGGAGGGACATATGAGAAAAAAATGCTATCCACATTCAGAGAAAGAACTGTGGGAAAAAAAAAACATAGAAGAAAAACAACCACTTGATCACATGGGTTGGTGGGGCTATGACTGGGAAAGTATACTCTAAAAGATCACCCTAATGCAAATACTAATAATAAGGAAATGGGTCTTGATCGATGGCACATGTTAAACCCAGTAGAATTTTGCATCATATATGGGAGGGAAGGAACATGAGTCTTGTAATCATGGAAAATTATTCTAAATCATCTAATTAAATAAAATTTTTAAAAAAAGGAAAGAGATGATGAGGACCTACATTGGTGGCATAGGGGGCAACCTTGTCAAAGGGGATAAAGTGATAGTTAAAAGAGATATTGTGGAGATAGAAAAAGGTGACAAGACTAGGAAACTGAATGGATATGGTGTCATGAGAAAGACAAGTCAAGGGATTCTAGGTTGTAAACCTGGGTGACTGCAAGGCTGGTAGTACACTCAAAAATAGGGAAGCTGGAAAAGGGAATTATTTGGTGGCTGGGGAAGAGATGAGTTCTCTATTGGATGTTAAGTTTAAGATGTCTATAAAAGCATCTTTTGGGGAATTATAGGTTCTTAGATCTAGAGCTGAAATAGATTCAAAGATAATCAAGTCCGACTCCTTCATTTTAGAAATGAGGAAATTGAAGGCAGGAGAAATAAAATTATTTGCCCATGGTCACGCAGTTTGTCATTACTCCATTCTAAATCTAGCATTCTATGTGATGTGACCAACAGGAGCTAGTGATATAGGACTGGAGCTCAAGAAAATTACTAGGACTGAATCTCTAATTCTGGGGAACTTTTATACAAAGATGAAGCTGGAACATGGGAACTAATGAATATTATGAATTTCTGGAAGCTTTTGGTCTTTATACTTCTTCACAAACAATGGATACTAAAAATTCAACTATTGCCATTTGTTTGGGATTACTTTTAATTTTTTTATTAAAAATTAAAACTTTAAATTAAAATTTTTTAATTTGAATTTTTAAAAAATAAAAAGTATTCCTCATGTTCTAAATGTTTCTGAGGCTTGAGACAACATATGCTTTAAGATCTGTTCTAGCTCTTAGTACCTGTGGATCCAAGAAATCAAAAGTATGCAAGGATATAAAGAATTGCTCAGGATAGACATTCCATTCCTTTACCTTTTCCCTTTCTATTTCAAGTTGCTTCATCTGATTCTTCCAGGTAGTTTCTTTGGCTAGGAAAAAAGGTCCATAGCCCTGGATCAACAAAGTGTTAGTCACCTGGCTCACCTCCTTAGGATGTATAGTATGTAATTATATAATGTTATGGGTTTTTTTAAATTTTTTTAAACATTTTATTTTTTCCTCCATCATATGTAAAAATAATTTTTTAACCTTCATTTCTTTAAAGTTGAGTTCCATATTCTCTTCACTTTTCTGACCCTTCTTCTCTTTCTCTCTCCCCCCTCTCCAAGATGAAAGGAATCTAATACATATTTTACTTGTGCAATCATATAACATATATTTAAATATTCAGGGGTGATTTTTGGTGTCCAAATTATATATATATATATATACAAGAAGCAATCATCTGAAACAAATTTCTGTCCATTAGGCTGAACCCAAAATTCATCTTCATTTTTGAAATGAACAGGTACACATCTAGGCTGATTCTATCTTCTATATACCACTCACTGGTTCCTTTAACATTCCCTTCTTCATAAGTATAGTCCTGGGGGTGGTCTCTGGCTGCCAGTGTGTCCATTTTTAAGGGCTTCAGCCCACAATAGCTAGACCCCCTATATTCAAACATCACTAAAATAGTTGAGTCATTTCTTAAGATAAAAGTTTTTTTTTAGTCTCAGGTGTTTTATCTGTCAAGTAGAAAAAGGGAAAGAGAAGAGTACCTAAAAAAAGACTACCACATTCATGAAAAGAGTAAGCTCTGAAAAAGAAAGTGAAGCCAAATGTGATTAACTCAGGGGAAATTGAGATTAGAATTTTTAAATCCCCAGTTTTTAAACTGATTCAGTCGTCCATGAGCAACAGGTCTTTGTATAGTGTACTTGTCATACCAGCACAGCTCCTTGTTGAATTGTCAATCACTGTGGAAAGGCCAATGAATAAAAGAAAAGGAAGAATAAAATTCATCTTAATGATGCAAAAATCACTCCATGTCCAAGGTCAGATGGCAGGCGAGGAGGATATTATTGCTACTGTCTGTTAGACATTGACTATGGTTTTCATCTTTGCTGTTATCAATCAGCTTATATATCAAACACTATATCCTTTGGCTGACCTTACTCTTAAGCAGTCATTTAATATTTGGTAAATGGAGTTCTTATATTTATTAACAGAGTACTCTAAATGTCAGTTACATAATAACTAGATGCTGTCCTGGTGAGATCAGATTTTCTTTAACTTATACAAGTATAGACTCCAGTTAAGACTTCTAATGTCTCTTCACAGTGTGGAAGTAACCCCAAGTTCTTAAAGATTTTTCAAATAGAATGTAAACTTATGAGATTTGCCAATTTTAGCCTAGCTAAATTTGGAAGCACACCATTACCAGAAGATTGGTCCCCAAATGATCAAGGGTTTTGGCCCCAGAAATTCATTAAAATAATATACCTTTTGGGTAAATATCATTTATTTTTGTGGAGTGGTGAGATTGTCATCACTGTCTGTGGATAGAATAGTGACAAAGATCTCAGGTCTTTTGGAGAATTGAAGTAAAAAATCTTCTGTGTTCAACAAGGTCTAACACAAGAGAAAGTTAAGAAAATTTTCACCTGTTATATGGATCACTCATCTATCCTTTTCAAAATGAGATGTTAATTGGTCTTAATCTGAAAACAATATGATGTCATATTAAAAAAATAAAATGAATTACATAAATCCAAAGTGATACTATTTTGGAACTGAACTTATGTGGGTACCACCCCTTCCCCTGCCCCTTACTCCATAAAATTTTGGTTAAAAGTCTAATATTTCTTCTGACATGGGATATGCATCTTTTTTTTTTCATTAGTTAGCAGCTCAGCATCTAGAAAGCAGTGAAACAGAGCACAGGCTGTTGCCATGGAGACCTCAAATCTATTATTGAAAAACACATCTTGAGTAAGAGCCCACATTTGCAAGTTTATTTAGTGTATTGGAAAATGGCCTTAACAATGCTGGCTTAAAGCAGTGTTTGCACTTCATTAAGTTTTCCTTGTAATACACACATGTACATAATATATATTTAAATAGCTAGATCTAATTTATACTCTAATATTCAGCTGAATTTGTTCATTACTATGCTTCAGGTATATAAGTAATGTGATCTATAACAAAGGAATACCTTATTGTTCAGTTGTCTCAGACCTGTCCAACTCTTTGTGTCCCCATCTGGGGACTGCCTACAAAAATAAAAATAATAAGGACCATTTATAGGCCCTTTAACTTTAGCAAAATGCTTTACACAGGTTAACTTATTTGGGATTCACAATAATTCTGTTGAGTGGGAATTGTAGGGATAAACACTTCAAAACTCATTACTTACTTTTCCATAAACAATTAATTACAAACTTTTTTTTTTTGCATTTACATACTTAGAAAAATACAGTGTTATAGTGGAATCTCTGAGGCATTTTGGATTTCCAGAGGGGAAAAAATATAATCAAGTAATTTTAATAGTTGTATAGCCTGAAAAAACAATCTATTTTCATTTCTTAACAAATCCTTTGAAGCATTCAACAGGGAACTCATTTATTATTTCCTCTAACATCTCCATGGGTTCACCTTGTTGAAATGAAACCTATCAGCCTACAATGGATTGGGCCAAGGTGAAAGAAAGGTTTACATTTTACACTATTTTAAAAACACATTCATATTTTACAGAAAAGGAAACCAAGGCTTAGAGACATTACATTATTTGATTATGGTCACGGAGTTAGTAATTGCCAAATGACAAGCCTTGAATGTAGATCTTCCTACCTCCAAAAGCAGCATTCAGTACACTGTACCATAACTGTTTAAATATGAACACAGCATAACGAGGGATGCATATGAAATAAGAGAACCTTTCCTTGAGTTCTAATTCTGTTAATGACTGTCTATGTCTTAAGGCAGAAGACAATCTCTTTGAATCTCATTTTTTTTCTTGTCTCTAAAATGTGTATATGTGGGGTGGGTGGACCTCTAAGTTTCCTTTAGCCTCTAAATCTTGATCTCAAAGCTCTTATTCTACCTGTCTCTCAGTAATCATAATCTTCATCAATGCTCTAATTTTTGACATATAGCATTTTATCTTGAGGAAAAATAATGACCTCCTCTATTCAGAGAAACATTATGTCCACCTGGGAAATGCTAAAAGCAACCAGGAGCTACTCACAGCTGAAGCTCATTCAGAGCAATGAATGGTGTAAGTGTCACACTTTTATTAAGTTAATTTGTGAACTCCTTTTATGACCTTAACTCAAATTGATTCCAGATCTCTAGGGCTCCTCCTTTTCTCCCTTGGTTCTTAACACTGCTCTATTACCAGTCCATTTTTCTAGACTTGGGACCTCTTATAGCCCTACTTCCAACCTACTCTTCAAGCCTCAGTTTCCTCTTCTGTAAAGTGTAAATGTGCTTTTGAAATTGAAAAATATAGAAATTACTCTTTTCACCTTGAAAGGGCCCTGGATTTTTAATCCTGTGCTATTAGTTCTTTGTATTGAATCCTTCCCTTCCCTTCCCTTCCCTTCCCTTCCCTTTTCTTCCTTCCTTCCTTCCTTCCTTCCTTCCTTCCTTCCTTCCTTCCTTCCTTCCTTCCTTCCTTCCTTCCTTCCTTCCTTCCTTCCTTCCTTCCTTCCTTCCTTCCTTCCTTCCTTCCTTCCTTCCTTCCTTCCTTCCTTCCTTCCTTCCTTCCTTCCTTTCCTTCTATCTCTATAGATCTATTGATTTATCTCTCTATCCATTTATTCATCTATCTAATGCTTGGATTCTCCAGTAGTGAACTCTCATTCCAAAGAAGTATTTTTTTATATATCATGAAATAAGCAGTTATAAACAGACATGAATATTTCATTATGCAAAGAAGAAATAAAAGCATTCTGAGTGAAACCCCAAACTGGTTACTATTTTTTTTTAAAGGAAGCATATAATTCATGTAATAGTGGCAGCACAATTACCCTATCTCTTTGCTTTCTAAAACCTATATTTGTTTCAGAATTTGGTGATTTCAAAATTGGTGATTTGAAAGCTGAACTCTGTTTGAACCTTCTCTATTAAGCCGCAACTCTTCAGCCTGAAACTTCACTCCAGACCTGAAATTCCCATGCTGGAAATATCCTCTGTCACCATGACCTCTCCTTCTAATTGCACAGCTCCACAAAGAACTTGCAGTTAATGAGAGCGCCCAATAGGCCAGCCTAATATAGTATAATGAATAGAGATTTGTTCTTGTAAACAGGAATTCAGGTTGAAATTTTGCCTCTGTCACTTAGTTGTATTACCTTAATCAAGTCATCCAACTCCAGAACCTCTCAAAGGACTTTTCAGTTAAGCATTAGATTGTTGGGATTTATATTAGAAGGAAAAATTCCTTACCACAACTCTTTCCATCTCATACTATGTTTGGGCCCTTGAAATATAGTTTTAGCCATTTGTATATTATGTACAGGAAATATGACTGTTATTCTTGGGATTACATTTCATAGTATAAACTATTCAAAGGCTCCTTAGGTAGACTATAACTCATTAATTTTCATCATAATAAAGGGAAATGAAATCTCACAAAGATGAATAAATCAAATTGCATGTTGAAACAAAGCTGCACTGTTAAAATAACTCAGCTTACAGTATATGCACTATCCATTGCCATTGAAAAGAAATTAGATCCACAATTTCATTATTTTAATGATGAATTCAAAATATGTTTGCTCAAAAATAGAAACATCCCCAGAGAAAATTGATGTAAACAATAGGACAATCAATAGGCAAGGATATAGTTGTACAACTGCTAGTGTAAACATTGTGGGTTCTCTTGGAAATCTGGTGTGACCAAATAATTAAGAGTATTATTTTTTAAAGTTTTATCAGGACACATCAAGAAATGGAGAAATTAGTGAAAGTTTGTATGCCCTAAATGTTTTTACCTAGTGGTGAATTTAAAACCATTTCTCTTACAGATTTCAAGCCCACAGCTTATTAAAATGATGATTCAATATCAGTACATTGGGAAATTAAAGCAGCAATGGTAAAACATGACTTGATAGTCAACAGTTCATCAAGAAGAAGAATATTGTCATCTAATTCCCAACATAGAAATGCCTCTTTTTCTTCTTACCAAAACATCATTACAAACAGGATATTATAGAGTAATCACTGACAAAACAAAAACTATACTAATTCTCAGTCCAAAGATTCCATTAAATATTAATAAAAACCTTCATCTTATTTTTCTACTTATGGGTTAATACATAAAGAGCCAGGGTTTCATTTGTATGGGATCTCCTAGAAATGGAAGTTTCAGTACAGTCAAAATGTAATAGAGAGGTCGCATAAAGTCCCTCAAGCTGAGAGTTTTTTGTGTTCTAAGAAAAATAATATAGTTTCAGAAAAATCTAGGAAGACTCATATGAACTGACAGAAGTGAACTGATCAGAACTGGGAAAACATTGTATATAATAACAACAATATAGTAATGATGATCAACTATGAATGACTTAACTACTCTGATCAATATAGTAATCTGAGAAAACTGTGAAGGACTAATGATGAAAAAACAATGCTATTTACTTCCAGAGAAAGAACTGATAAATTCTGAGTGCATATGAAAGTTTAATGTTTTTACTTTATTTTATTGCTTTTTTTGCAATATGATTAATATGAAAAAAGTTTACATGATTACACATGTATAATGGTATAATTACATATCTTCTCAGTGGGTGGGAGAGGAACTAGAAAGAATACAGAACACAAATTTTTTCCTAATGTTAAAAATAAATACAAAAGTTTTGGGGATTTTTAAGCTAAGAAGTCTAGGGCTTTGTAGCTAGTATCAGAAATAAGATTTGAATCCAGATCATTTTGACTACCACTCCAGTGCTGCCTCTCTCCCATGATTGCATTGACCCACAAAGGGCTGAAAATTGAATCAATATGGCATGGGGCAATAATCTATCCCCTCACCCCTTAATTTAAAACCTAATTTGAACTAAAATCAAAGAACACAAAACTACTTGAAGGAGCAAAAGGTAGAACAAATATTGATGTAACATCCTTTTAAAAAAAACAGAAATGACCCAAGCTTATGCCTACAGAACACAAAATGAGATAGAGATTTGGCAGTCATCTGATTAATTTAGTCAATGTAGAGAGCTCTGCTTGATGATTTTAAATGATTTTAGTTTGACATGTCTTCAATGACCAAATTCAGTGGACAGTGTCTTCTTTTTTTTTTGGCTTTAAATGTGTAATAGTTTAAAACATTTCCCCATATTACTCATTTTGTGAAAGAGAACTTGGACAAATAAAGAAAAATGAATAAAGTAAAATATGGCATGTCTGCATTCAGATTCCATTAGTTCTTTTTCTGGAGGTGGATGTTTTTCATCATGAGTTTTGAGGATTGTTTTGGATCTCTATATTGCTTAAAATAGCTAATTCATTAATAAACACTCACCAAAACAATATTATTGTTTCTGCATACAATATTCTCCTGGTTCTGCTCACTTCAATATCAGTTCATCTAAGTTTTTCTGGGTTTTTCTGAAATCATCTTTCTCACCATTTCTTATACCACAGTAGTATTCCATTACCATCATATACCACAATTTGTTTTGTCATTTCCCAATTGATGGATATCCTCTCCATTTCCAATTCTTAACCACAACAAAAAGAGTTGCTATGAATATTCATGTACAAATAGATTTTTTTTTGCCTTTAAAAAATAACTTTGGATAAAGACTTAGTAGTGATATTATTGGATCAAAGGGTATACTCAGTTTTAAAGCCCTTTGGACATATTTCCAAATCACTATCCAGAATGTTTGTATTAGTTCACAACTCTACCAGAAGTGCATTTGTGTTCTAACTTTCCCACATCTATTATTTTCCTTTTCTGTCATATTAATCAATCTGATAGGCATGATGTGGTATCACTGCTGGGTTTGTACCCCAAAGAGAGAATAATAAGGAAATAAGGAAAAATACATGTACAAAAACATTTGTACCTCTATTTTTTGTGGTGGCAAAAATTGGAAAATGAGGGCTTGTCCATTGATTGGGGAATGGCTAAACAAATTGTGGCATCTGATGGTGATGGAATACTACTGTGCTGAAAAGAATAATGAACTGGAGGATTTCTATGTGAACTGGAAAGACCTCCAAGAATTGATGCAGAGCAAAAGGAGCAGAAACAGGAGAACATTGTACACAGAGACTGATACATCATGGCACAATCAAATGTAATAGACTTTTCTACTAATAGCAATGTAATGATCCAGGAAAATCCAGAGGAACTTATGAGAAAGAATGCTATTCACATCCAGAGAAAGAACTGTGGGAGTAGAAATGCAGAAGAAAAACATATGATGAATCACATGATTCAATGGGGATATGATTGGGGTACTGATGTTAAAAATATCACTCTCTTACAAATATGAATAATATGAATATGGGTTTTGAACAATGATATATGTATAACCCAGTGGAACTTCTTGTCAGTTCCCACAGTGGGAAGGGAAGAGGAGTGGGAAAAACCATGAATCATGGAATCATGGAAAAGTATTCAAAATAAATAAAGAAATTATTGTATGATGGATACAAGAAGCATGAATTTAAATAAATGTATGCAGAATGAAATAACTAGAACTAAGAACACAATATGCAAAAATAGCATAACAATGGAAAACAGGGAAACAAACAAGAGACAATTAAAAAATTAATGTTGGAAAATTATTTTAAAAAGCATGTTCCAAAGAAAAGAAACGAGATACCTTCACTTCACTTCTTCGAAGAGTTTAAAAGGTCCATGTTTGTAGCACACTGAACATATTTTCAGACTTTTTCAATGTATATATTAGTTCTGCTGATTGTTTCTTTTATTCTCCTATTTCTGTAAAAAGTATTATTTGTTACATGTCATCATTCTCAGAAAAGGAAAATAGGGGAAAGATACTGGGGAAAATGCTAGTGATGTAAAAAAAGAAACAGAACCACATCAACCATTTAACATCTCTCTCTCTCTCTCTCTCTCTCTCTCTCTCTCTCTCTCTCTCTCTCTCTCTCTCTCTCTGTCTGTCTGTCTCTCTCTGTCTCTGTCTCTCTCTCTGTCTCTGTCTCTCTCTCTGTCTCTGTCTCTCTCTCTGTCTCTCTCTCCTACCTCATTGAGTAACTGAGGCAAGAGGCAATGTGAGACATTTAAGATATTTCCACCACCATCAAGACTATGACTTGAAACCTGTCTACTAATCCTTGCTCATCTCTCAGCCAATATTAGACCTCAATGTATTAGTTTAAAGACATTGCCAGTAATTTAGATAATAACATGACATCCTCCAGAGGTGAAAATACTAAGTTTTGTTGATGAGAATGGTAGTTTTGAGGCATTCCATCAGATTCTTATTTCTTTCCTATGCCAATATTGGTGAGTCACTAAATAATTTTTCTTGCTAGGAGAAATGACTAAAGAGGGACTAGAGCCAAAACTGAAAATATTCCCATAAACTGTTTTTCCTTGATTATTTGGTGTTTTGTTTTGTTTTGTTTTTGAATAACAAATGTGAAAGATTGACTCAAAGGACCAGAAGTTTCAGATCAGTTACTTTTCCAAAATCACAGTTTGAGTTAAAGATCTTTTCAGGCATGCAGATTAATCAGCACTAAGGGAAAACAGCAGAATATTGATCTCTGGCATAGCTAAGAACAGCTGGAGTGTTCGTGTTCTTTGGCATTAATTCTGTTATCCATTGGGGAGTATCCTTTCAAAGGTTGTTCATTAGCTACTAATGGGGTATAGGCTCATTTTAATGCATAAATTATTTCACACCATGATGCATCTATATCCCAAAACTAAAGAGACCATTTGGTCTACTGATTAGAACAGGATATTATAAGGAGACAGGCTCTCAATGAAGGTTGAACCAAATGAAAGTAGATAAAAATATAAATGTGGACTCAAAGTTGGAATGGACCTTAAAGATCAGCTAGCCACTGTGTTTTGCAGAGAAGGAAACTAAAGCCTACAAAATTGCTAATTTTCTTGCCCCATGTTGCTCTGGGCATTGAAGGCATAGCTGAGATTTGAACTATAACCTCTTGATCTCAGTGATCTTTCTACTATATGATACTAAACATATAAGAACCAATTTAAACATTTATTTCAACTCTGAATTATGGAAAAATCTAGAATTTAAAGTATTTAGAGGAAGACTAGATTTATTTTCTTTTCTTCCATTTTTGTGATGTTAGAAAAACATTGAAGGTGAATAAAGCTATGATCAAAATGTGCCACGTTATTTTACTTACTTGTCCTAGAGCATAAAAAGCATTAGCAAGCTTGAGAAAAACTGCATTTCATGCAGTTTGAAAGTCATATTTTAGATAAATCATGAGTTGAGTGAATGTTGAACTCTGGTATGATTTCAAGTATTCTGGGAAAGCTTCTTTCACCATGTTAACAGGAACCTGAAGTTCTGTCATTACAAGCTATTCCTTCAGCTAAAGGTAAATTAGACCTTTGTTCTCTCTGAAAATACAAAACCCAGGAGAGGGAACATACCAAACTTGACCAGCCATCTTATTTCTGTGTATGTGAGAAAGAGTTTAAAGATCCTTTCCTTAGAGAAAATTTTATTTTGAGAGAAAAGGAGAGAAATTTTATTTAAAGGTTTTACTTTTAATTCTCAGTTCTGTTATTTATTATGTTATGTTGACAATTCAGTTTACCTCTCCAAGATTGTTTCCCCATCTAAAAATGAGGAAGCTATTAGTAGATAATCACTAATGCTGCTTACAGTAAATTTGGGATCCTGTGAAAAAATGAAGACAGAGTTCCAAAGAGAATGGCTTCAAGTCCATCAACTGGATAAAAGAATAAAAGAGATAGAAGGGAAAGCCTTCAGATGCCAAAATCTGACTTCATCTACTTCACAACTTTACCTAGGATGTGCTTTCCAAAAGCAAATGTGGATGTTTCTTGAATATATTTACATGAGCATGCATGTTTATCTGTGTCATGTAGCATACATATTTGTCCTCTTATTTATAGACAGGATCCATGAAAGTAGAATATGTTAGCTTATAATATCAGATTTTTTAATGTCATTGATTTTATTCAATTTTTTCTTTTACTTTTTCTTAAATTCTCTATTAAAAAGCATGGTTCTTTGGAAGGAGGTGGAGGAGGGACAAAATTAGATAATTAAAAACATAAGGTATTGATCAAATCTACTTTAAAAAACAAAAAAACCAGTGCATCTTTTTGAGCCCAGACAAGTGTTCCTCTGAAATAATCTTCCCCTAGGAACCTACCTTTTTATTTTCTCATAGAGAGCATCTCTAGCTAAATGATGGCATATAGCTTTATGATTATAGAGATTAATAAGTAATGATATTGAAATTTTATCTGATTTTCAATTTATATTGCATTAATTTCTCAGACTTTATCTTTGGGCATAGAACAATTTGCTTCACACATTAGGTGCTTAATAAATGTTTGATTAATTGCATTATTTACATATCAGTTGAACATGTAGCTCTATGGATTTTAATTTTTTTTCCCAGATTTTATACTTTTATTTTTAGCATATATTGAAGTCTTATCTACCATTTCTATACCAAGGCATTAACTCAATAGAGGAATTATTTAAATTTTTTCCATTTGAATTAGTTTATTTAGTCAATTTAGAACATTATTCCTTGGTTACAATAATCACATTATTTACCTCCCTCCCCTCCACTCACTCTTCCCACAGCCAACAAGCACCTTCATTGGGTATTACTTGTGTCCTTGATCAGAACCCATTTCCATGTTGTTTACACTAGGATGTAGTCTACATCCCCAACCAGATCCCTTTGAGCCATGTATTCAAGCAGTTGTTTTTCTTTGGTGTTTTTACTCCCATAGTGTTTCCTCTGAATGTGGATAGTGGTTTTTCTCATAGATTCCTCCTAGTTGTTCAGATCACTGCATTACCACTAATGGAGAAGTCCATTACATTCAATTGTACCATAGTGTATCTATTTAAATTTTTAAAAGAAACTTAATTAACAAATGTCCAAGAAAGAACTTTCAGTACTAATTAAAATCTTTGATCAGCTTTCTAGTAAAACAAAACAACTATTAGATGAAACTACATACCTAAATTAAGTCTACCTCTACCAGGAGTCCCTAAGCTTTCTAATTAGGGGGAAAAATGTTGTTCACAGTTATGTAACAAAGTGGGAAAAGTGCTATATTGGAACCTGATGATCCAGATTTGGATTCAAGCTTTGCCATTTGCTACCTGTGTGACCTTGGGCAAGTCACCTCAACAATCTGAGCCTTAGTTCCCACATCTTTAGGTAATGCTACTGTGGTTGAGATATCCTTCTCTCTCTTTTTCTCCCTACAGTCTCCTTCTCTCTATGTCTCTTTAAATCTCTCTGTCTTTGTCTCCGCCTGTGTTTCTTTAAATATCTCTGTCTCTCTGTGTGTCTCTCTCTCTGGATCTCTATCTCTGTCTCTTAGCTTCTCTGGGTTTCTTCAAAATCTATCTCAAATAGAGAGCCTTTCCTAGCATCTCTCTAAACCCCTCTATCCCTTCCCTCTGAAATTATCTTCTACCTCTCTCCATACATCATGTATATACATGATTGTTTGCATGTGGTTCCCTTTAGAATGATGCTCCTTAATGTCAGGGATCATGATTATGCCTTCTTTATATTCTCATCCCTTAGCTCCGTGCCTAGCATATAGGAAGTATTAATAAATGCTTGTTAATTAATTGATGTTCATACAGTTTTTCAATAGACTTTTTAAAAGATTCAACCTTATACAGCGAATTCTCTTTTTAGTACACCCTACAACTGCTCGTAAGCCCAGGATCTTTAATTAGAGAACTAGCAACCTTCTTCTCAGACATGGCTATGTTTGAGAGTTAAATGGCAACTTCTATATTATATAGATATATTTAGACAAGGGATAAAACTGTGAGATTCAAGTGATCCATGATTCCCACTGTCCTTAGTGTGGAAGTGTTAAATCAGACAATAGTGACCAAGTGAGCATTCTGTAGGATTAGTTCAAATGACCTTGTTTTTTGCTTCTTGACAGTACTTCTAGCTGCCTATTGTCAGTGACTGCATTTTCTAGCTAATGAAGAAAGACACAATGAGTAGAGGAAACAAGAAACTCAAAATACCAGATAGCTACCATCTTAGCTCAGCAAAAATCACTCAGTGAGAGCCTGGCTAGTCAGCTATTATCTTTCCATGATCATCTCTTTCTGGAATAAGTGGTACTAGGGAGAATAACAGGGAAATGCCACCTCGTTTAATAAGCATTAAACGTTTAGTGGTGTATACAGTAAGTATTTAGTACCTAATCACTGGTCTCTGTGGTAGGAATAGAGATAAAAATGAAATAGACCCTGCCCTCAAGGAGTTTATATTTTATTAGGGGTAGTGGTAAATAGACACATATAAGCACATATAATATTTTTCTTCTCTTTCCCTCTCCCTCTCCCTCCTCCTCCCCTTCCCCTCCTCTCTCTCCCTCTCCCTTCTCCTCCCCTCCCCTTCTCTCTCTCTCCCTCCCCCTCCTCCTCCCCCTACCCTTGTCTCTCTCCCTCTCCCTCCTCCTCCCCCTCCCCTTCTCTCTCTCCCTCTCCCTCTCTCTTTTTCCCTTTCTCTCTCTCTCTCTCTCTCTCTCTCTCTCTCTCTCTCTCACCCTCCCAATCCATAAATCCCATATGCACATGGAGAGGAATAAACCAAGCATTAGAATTTGTTTAAGCACCAAAATTTATTAAGTTAACAAATTCAATTGGGAAAATGATTAAAAAGATGAGCTTTTTGCTTGGAGATCTAAGAAAGGAAAAGAAATTTTCCTTGCAATATCACATCCAGGTGGCATTGGCAAGAGATGTCAAAAATGTGGTTGTTGGGTGGAAGCCAGTTGGCAGCTCTCCAAAGTATGGCTGAACCAGATTAAAATGTAGTTGGAAAATATTTAGGAAAATAAATACTAATAAAATAAAACATAGTTAATATTAATATGTAGTTTTCTAAGTCAATAAGTGACATACAAGAGATTCTTATGTATGGGTTAGTGCCCCCCCATTTCAATTTTAACTTGACACAACTGACTTTGGCGGTATCTATATACCGTTCTGCCTTGAATAGTAAAGTCAATTTTTAAAAATTGTAAGGTTGATAAAAATTTTTGAAAATACAGCCTCACTACCTGTGAATTAAAGATTTTTAAAAAGGTAAGGACAAATATTCAATTTATTTTGACTGTCTCCACTGTAAAAATGGTCTTATCAAAGTTTTTTCTTCCTCTATGTATATGTGTGCATTTTAGAAACAGCCCTGCATTCCTTTACCTCAGTTGAAATTTTAAAGTTTCTTCTCCATAGATGTTACAGATTATTCACTTTTTTCTACTTGGTCCACATTTTGAGAGTCCTTGTATATTAATTCAGGCTTTTCTGAAGATTTTAATTTTTTTAAAAAGGATGCATCCATGAAGCTCATTTTACCAGTTTTTGAAATAAACACTTTTCTCTTTAAGTATTTGTATACCTAGGAAAAACACAGATTTGCAACCTTTCTGCTAAAAAAAAAAAATTTTATTTCTAGGCAAATTAAATGTTGAAATTCAGAATATCTTGATTAGCAATGGAACCTATTTGGGGAATTATAATTGTTAAAAAGATCCTCATAGTCCACGCAATGGAAGCCCTATCTTTATGGATACCTTCTAAAATATCTCCAAGCCATCATCTAGCATTGGACTGAATACTTTTGATTCTTCCTAAATATACAAAAACTTGCTGAGAAAGCTCTAGGTTTGCTACAATGTATTTCTACATTAACAGCTCTACAGATGAGAGATTCTGAATATAGTTTTCAAAATTGTAGACCTTTCTGCACTTTTCTGGAGCTGTAAAAATTTTTTTTTTTTCACTGTGCTTAGTTGGTATTAATTGCAGCCTCATTACTATGAGATAGAGGAAATCATTTCATGTTCAAGGACTATATCTATCCTGCTAAAGAAATTCATTTTATGAAATACCTCCAGAAAAGAGGGACAGGATAAAGTAAGAAGGGAGTCGTAGTTAGGGAGAAGTGAAGAGGAATGGTAAAATGATACATTGACCAACATTCAAAGAGGGAAAGGGCTGCCTTCAGGACAAACTTAGAAAATTACCTTTTTTTGTTTGTTTGTTTGTTTGTTTGTTTGTTTTGTAGGGGCGGGAGTGGGAACTATGCCTCCAGTCCCTGACTTTCCATAAAGATTTGAGGTAAATAGGATCATTACTTGCTGTTTGTAATAATGTAACCCTTGTGAGCAATTTAGTGAAGGACTGTTAAGTTGTGGGAGTAAGAGAGTGAAAAGTATCCAGGCTCTTCACATACTTATCAAGTTACATCAATGAGAAAGAAAATAATAAAATTCAAGAAAATAAAAATCCTTCCAAAAAAAAAAAAACTGAGCAAAAAGAAGAAAGCCAATACAATTAAAATATATTATGAAGTGACTGAAACTACTGGAATCTGAAAAATATTTTATTTTTATTTTATATATTCTACATTTTCTGTATATTTTATAAATTTCTATGTAGTTCTATAAATTCTATAGTATTAAAATATTAAAAACAAGATATTAATATTAAAAATGAAGCTGGAAAAAATAACCTCAGAATTTATCTTGGAGGGTATTTTCAAATTAATAAATGCCACATTCAAAGAAATTAAGCAATAATTGGCATCAGTAAGAAAATTACAAGATAAAATTGAAGAGCTTGAATGAAGTTCTTTTTTTCAAAAACCAAAGACAGAAATAAACCTTGAATTAAAAGGCAATGGCCATATTCACTTTTTGGAAGTCTTCAAACATCTTCCTCATTTAGCCAAAAAAAAAAAAAATCACTAGTTTTCAGGAGGATGTTTCAGATTAACAGATGAAAAAAATGAAAAAATTAGAAAAAGAGGCAATATAATGCCAAAGGAAAGCCCTTATCATGTATAAAATGGAAATGTTAATAGATGTCTTGGCACAATTTTAAGGTAATATTGGAGTCCTTGATTTACACTTGTTTTGTTAAGTTAGATTTAATAATAAGGTATGAATAAAAACATTTCCCTCCAAAATAGAAGGATTTAAAACAAGAGAAATCTATTATGCATAATAATAATATAAATGGACTGAATTCCTTTATAATATGAGAAACTAACATTGCATCAAAGAGTCTAAAGAGGAGGAAAAATGAGACTAATTAGAAAAAATCACTGCAGATGCACAAGGAACTCATTTGATGTTCACTCATTTTTCAGTTGGGTCCCTCTTTTCATGATGTCATTTGGGATTTTCTTAGCAAATATAATGGAGTGGTTTTCCATTTGCTTCCATTTTACACATGAGAAAATTGAGGGAAACAAGGTTAAATGATTTGCCAAGGTTTATACAACTAGTAAGTGTCAAAAGCTGGATTTGTTTTCATGAAGATGAATGAGTTTTCCTGACTCCAGGTCTGGTGCTTTATCAAATGAACTTAAATATTTGAAATAAATATCTAAAATATGAGAGCATGAATCAAGTAACAGAAGATTCACATAAGAGCACATCACAATTCTATAAAAACAGTTCTGGGAATGTTAAAAGTTAAAATAAATCAAGTCTGTGGAAATGGAAATAAGAGTCAGGTAGATGAGATTCTAACTGGAAAGAAAGCAGAGTGGTTCCATTCTTATGGATTTTTTTTTTCTGTTTTTTCAGCAAAGGATGATAATCTCTCATTAAAAAGAGAACAGGAATTATTGACAAAGCATTGATATCCAAAATATATAAGGACATAGTAAAAGAACCTTGCTATCTTTAATGAATCCTAGTTACCTGATCAAGGTGAACTATAACCACAAGTCCTGAGCGAATTGGCTGAGGTGATTGCTGAGTCCCTGTCAGTGTTATCTGAAAGGTTATGAAGTATGAGAGCAATGCCACAAGACTGCAGTAGAGAAAATGTGGTCCTAATTTTCAAAAGAGGAAAAAGAATAGACTGCAATCTACAGAGAATGAGTTTGCTTTCTCTTCCTGGTAAAATTGTAGGATGGGAGATGAAAAGGATAGTTGGTGAACATCTAGAAAGAGAGAAGGTGATCACGAAGACACAGCATGGCTTGATTAGAACAGATCATGCCAGAATAACCTCTTTTTGATGTTGGACAGGAATATCAAATTAATATGAAGGAAATTCCTTGGACACAATTTACCTAGATTTTAGGAAAGCTTATGGAGAAGATGGAGAGATATGGAGATGATAATAGAACCATGTGAATTTAGAAAGATTTGTAAGGAAGCACTCAAAGAAAAGTTAATTGTTCAATGCATACATGGCAAATAATCTTCAGTGGAGATCCCCAGAGATCTCTGCATGGCCCATTGAAGTTTACTTTTTTTATCTGTGATTTTGATAAAGACATAAATGATATTATTATCTAATTTTCTGACAATACAAAGCTTAGAAGAAAAGTAAACACAGGGTTTGACAGAGTCAGGACCCAAAAGAATCTTGAAGTTTAGAGCTTTGGATTGAATTTAATAGGATGGGATTCAATAGGAATAAATGGAAAGTTTTATACTTGGTAAGAAAACATGTTCAGCTTCACAAGTATCAGACAGGGAGACAGCTGTTTGGAGGAAGGGAGGGAGATTAAAGCCTTTTTGTGGGCTCTCAGTTCGATAGGAGTAAACAGTATGATATGGCAGCCCAAAAGACTAATGTCTTCTTGGGCTGTATAGAATACTACTGCTTCCAGGAAGAGAGAGGTGATAATCCAATGACATCTGCCCTCTTTAGACATCATTTAGAGTATCGTGTTTTCTGGGTTCTGGACACCAAAGATTTAAAAGGACATCAACATTCAGGAGATTGTCCAGAGGAAGGCAACCAGAATGGTGAAAGATCTGGAGTCTAATAGCTTGAGTGGAGCAGTCGAAAGTAGAGGATGTGTTTATCCTGAAGAACAAACATGTCAGGGAAAATATAATAGCCTTCTGCAAATATCCAAAGGATTGTCATGTGAATCAGAGATTAATCTTTGTCTCTTTGGCTCAATAGGTGGGTGGAAGCTGCAGTCCAACAGTCCAACAGACTTTAAAGTCAAGGCCAACAGAAATGCAACCTGTATGGCCAGAAGGCATTTTTGCCAGCCAGAACTAGACCTGAGTTTTATTTTGTTTCTATTGGACTGACACTTTGGAAAATGGACAATATTCCTTTCTTACTTCAGAAGTCACTTAAATAATAGTTTATTTATCTTAATAAATGTAGTATAGTACAGGTAGTTTAAGCTTTTGAGTCAGAGGACCTCTGCTTGAACCCCATGTCTGTTATTTCCTACATTTGGGAGATCACCGAACACCTTTGGGGCTCAGTTTCCTCATCTATAATAATAAGCAGCCTGTACTAGATGACTTCTTTGGTCTAGCTCTAAACCTAACATCATATGATCCTTACTGCATAAAGAGCACCAAGATCCCAATATTTAGATTCAAGTGCCCTTACTTATGGTTCCTTGCTATGATTAAATTTAATTTGAGAGGTTGATTTGGGGGTAAGAATATCAGTTTATTGATTATACCTACTATTGATTAGGCCAACAACATAACCAATAAAGTGGCATAAGTCAATGTTCCTCTCTCAATGACTAGAGATCCTGAATCTTGGTGGACAGCTCAATAAATAAAATTTTAGGAGCTCATTGTTTGACTCTTCTCTTGAAAATTCCTATAATTATAAATTCTAATTGTAAAATTGTAAAATCCAATCTGTAATTGGCAAATAGCTAATTAAGAGGTGGTCAATCACACTATCCCACCACTCCCCATCCCTACATCATGAGAAATACATACATAGGAAAATAATTGTTAATTAAATGCTGTTAAAAGAGAAGACATCTTTTGGGATTTCTGAGGACAAAGAAAAGGCAAAAAGCCATAGACTGGATGAAATTGCTGACCCAGATCCCAGACATAGTAATACACAATAATTTTCCATAATATACAGGAATTGGGGCCTTTCTATGCCAGGGCCTTGATATAAGATTTAATAAAGTTTATGAAAAATAAATTCTTATACTCCTATCTCTAATTTGGATGTATTTATCCCTTTTTATAAGTTAAGTATCATTTCATGAGGAAATCCATGGAAAAATATTAATTAGATAATTGGAAAAAGGTGGAGAAACAGTTTGATTCCAAAATGCTACCCAAAGTCCGTGACCCAGCTGGAAAAGCCCCAGAATCTCTAGGGTGATGAAGAATGAATGACTTGCTGGGTAGTCCTACTTCTCACTTAAATGCCTGGCAATTACTGCTAATGACTGCCATTTCAAAAATGGTTTCCAGGGCTTGTAAAGTCTCTCAAGGGATGTGGTGATCAATTCTCACCCATGCCTCACAGACTAGTCCCCCAGAAACTAGTCTCTCTGCCTCTTTATTCCCTGAAGAGGTGCGATGCATAATTGAGCTGTCATTTCAGCTCCAATTGCTTTGTCCTGGGTAACAAGTAATTGCCTGGAGTATGCTTTTATGAAGGGATTCCATATTATTTACTGGGTTGTTTGGGAAGCTTCTTCAGAAAGTAATAAGATCTTAGAAGTTTTATTTAATTCTCTGCCCTCCCTCAACTCCACTACACATTCCCTCTCTATCTTGCCAAGTCCCTTTGTTTCTCCCTGTCTCCATCTCTCTTCCTTTCATCCCTTCACCCCTTCACCCCTTCATTTCCTTCCCTCCCCCTATTCCTTATTCTCACTCTCACTTTCTGCTTTAATGGAATCAAATGGTTAATCTAATTTCACAGAAAATAAAAAAGACTGCAGTTCTCAGGAAGCAAGGAACCTGCCCAAACTGGTTGGGTTGCTCATTCTTCTATGACATTTTCCCTAGTTTGACTTGGCTTTGTTGGGGGGACTGTAATCCCGAGATGAGTCTTGAGTTCTCAAAAGGGAACTTAAGGTTTTGGGGGGGAACCAGACACCAGGCTGAGAAAGAAGATTTTGTTTTACCCATTGTCAAGTTGAGCTTAGTGAGCATTTTTGGAAAGCTACAGAGACCTATACATACACCCCCATACTCATGCACATTGGATCAATTCATAGCCTCGGGGACTTGTTCTGTTGGAGTGGATTTTTTTTTTATCTTTACAAAGCAAGGGAAACAGAAATAGCATCCCAAAGTTAGCCAGGAGGAAACAACCTATGATGAACTTGGCTACACTTCAGGAAAGTCAGGCACTCCAGGAAGTACACAGTTCTTTTAATTTGCTTCCTGGGCCATTCATTGGGATGAAGGCATGGAGTAAAACAGGCAAAGAACCCTTTGGACCCCTGCTCTGCGCTAACATTTTG
This sequence comes from Monodelphis domestica, assembly GCF_027887165.1. Lineage (NCBI taxonomy): Eukaryota > Metazoa > Chordata > Mammalia > Didelphimorphia > Didelphidae > Monodelphis > Monodelphis domestica. The sequence continues at coordinate 59,769,989 of NC_077234.1, forward strand.
ATCCAGAGGAAATATGGTTAAAATGAATATCAAGGGTAAATCTGAAGAGAAAAGGAAGATAAAGTTCTGATATAGGGTCAATTTCTGCAGCTACAATTGGGAAAATATGATAGAATCTTACTTCAATAATTAGCATATTGTTCATAGGTGGGAGTCTAAATTGTTCTAAACCTGAATTAGCTTTTTGGATTCAATTTTGTAATATCCCCAATTCATGTATACATAGAATGGTGTTGCTACACCTTGGGAAAGCGTTCCCATGGAAATTCTTGGCCAGTTGATGAAAATGCTGCTCCTGTGGTCTACTTGCACCAATAATATAATCCCGGTTCACTTTTCCCTGCCTGAAGCCAATCTGGAGTGAGTGGGAGTAGCCAAGTGCCCTTTGCCTCCATTACTTCTTGTCAAGGGAAAGATCATAGTTTTTGAACTGACAGCAAACAATTCCAACAAAGCTCTCAACTGAATCAATTTTATATGCAGGAACCAAAACAGAAACTTTTAAGAAGCCTAAAGCCCATGTAACTTCATAGATTTTTAGCAATTATCTAAGAGTCTACTCATATAATTGAAAATTGTCCCACTCAAGTAGGATCATAGAATATTTTAACCAAATCATCATTTTGTGCATGAGGAAATGAAGACCCAGAGAAATGGCATTATGCACCTAATTAGTTGCAGGATGGGACCTAAGACTCAGGTCTCCAGATTCCCAGGTTGGTGTTCTTCATATTATATTCTAATACATATTAGAAGGGTTTTCTTTTTCTTTCTTTCAGTATTCCTTTCTCTCTTTCATCCTTCCTTTCTCTTTCATCCTTCCTTTTTCTTTCTTTCTTTCTTTCTTTCTTTCTTTCTTTCTTTCTTTCTTTCTTTCTTTCTTTCTTTCTTTCTTTCTTTCTTTCTTTCTTTCTTTCTTTCTTTCTTTCTTTCTTCCTTCCTTCCTTCCTTCCTTCCTTCCTTCCTTCCTCTCTTCCTTCCTCTCTTCCTTCCTTCCTTCCTCTCTTCCTTCCTTCCTTCCTTCCTCCCTCCCTTCCTCCCTCCCTTCCTCCCTCCCTTCCTTCCTTCCTTCCTTCCTTCCTTCCTTCCTTCCTTCCTTCCTTCCTTCCTTCCTTCCTTCCTTCCTTCCTTCCTTCCTTCCTTCCTTCCTTCCTATCTACATCATTCTGCCTGTCTTTTTTTTTCCATTTATCTACCTACTTATATTTCTGTCTCTAGTAAAATGCAAAGCATCTGTGAAATTCAATCCATTCATGCTCTACTATTACAAAAAGGGACCATTAAGCTCCTACTGAATCATATTACAAAAACATTCATATAAACTAATCCTTATACACATATAACTACAATACATGTGTACATATAAGGCAAACACGTTTCTCTTGGTAAAATATATTAACTATTTGTTAAGAATTTTCTTCAATTAATGTTTTATAATTTTCCAAGAAAATCATACTTGTTATGTTATGGAGAAACCTAGTTTTTCTCTTTGTTTTTAACTAAAGTCTACATTAACTCATTTTGATGTTGTGCCTGATTTATCAAATTTGATTCTGAAGAGCATTTGACTATTTCCCAAAAATCAGATCTTCCCTCAAAGTGCAAAAATGGTTTACCATTGAGTATTTTAATAAGACTGAACCAAAGTATATAGTGTTGCGTAATTGAGAGTATTATATTTAGAATTAAAGGACCTGAGTTTGAATCTCAACTTTTTTTACATGAGATGCATGACCTTGCATAGCTCTTTTAAAATCTCTGGTCTTCAGTCTCCTCAAATGTCATCTTCTAAAGGGATATTACACAGGAATTACATCTCTCTATCATTATTCTTTAATTGTTTCAGCCATGTCTAACTCTTCATGATTGCCTTGGGGTTTTCTTGGCAAAAATAACAGAGTAGTTTTCCATCCTTACCCCGATCATTTTACAGATGAAGAACTGAGGCAAGCAAGGTAAAATGACTTGCCCAGGATCTCATTAACTAGTAAATATCTGAAACCAGAGAGAGAAAATTTTCTGATTCTAGGTCTGGCACTCTATACATTACATCATCTAAGTGACCCGCATTTCTCTATTGCACATCCATTTATAGTTTAGGAATGTGATTGTCTATTGAAATGATTTTTCCTGATTACTATGTGAGAAATAGTTTTCCCTTAGGTTGGGAGAATCAGGGTTAGCTTAGTTTAGGCAAATTGAGCTCCCTTCTCACCAAACATTTATTATACCAGAGACAGTTAGGGGCAGTTAGGTGGCTCAGTGAATTGAGAGTCAGATCTAACAATGGGAGGTCCTGGTTCAAATTTGGTCTTAGTCATTTCCTATCCATGTGATCCTAGGCAAATTACTTAACCTCCATTGCCTAGCCTTTACTGCTCTTCTGCCTTGGAATCAATGCCCAGTATCAACTCTAAGATGAAAGGTAAGATTTTTTAAAAGATAATTAGTGATAGTGAGCAAAAATTTATCAAAGCAACAACCAATATAGAAATCAATGAAAACATATTAGATTGGAAAATAAACTATGTAGCAATAAATGGGTGCTGTATGACTCAAGAATTTGATAAAATCTCAGCTCAACTAAGGCAAGAATGATCTCATCCAAGAAGTCTTCTCTAAACTTCACTCTGGGGAATACACATGCTTGGAATTTAAGGATATTTGGGGGTGCTGATTTTTCCTACCTTTCTTCTGCTAATGGACCATTCAATGTCTGTACCTTCCTTTTCTCCTTTGCTTCTTCTGAAATATCTTCAATATTTCTCTCATAATCCAGTTGTATTTTCCTATATGTACACAGTTAAAGGACTGTTTCTCAGGGATCTACCCAAGCCCCCTTGAGGTGGTGGTGGTGGTAGTTACACATTTGTCTATCTTTTCTGCCCAGCTTAATGAAAAATATTGTGTCTTCCACTTATTTGGTATCATAGAATTTAAAACAGTGATGTACATAAAGGAAAGTATTTAATATTAATTCAAAAAACATTTATTTGGTGTCTAGTGTCTCTTTTAAAGATTGGGGATAAAAACCAAACAGCCCCTACCCTGAAGGAATTTGTATTCCATTGTAGAATAATATGTACTATTTTCTCAAGTAGCTTTGCATAGGACTAGAAATCGAACTGGAAGATTAAATTGTCTTAATTTGAGGGATACTTCATTTTCCAGCAGCAGCTTTACTTGGTGTAGATTCCAATATCATCATGAATCCTTGAGGAGAAACTCGTCATCTGATAGGTCTTCATCATTCAGATTGTCTCTGAATTAAAACCTTCTGGGTACCCTCAGACTTTCCCCTCTTACTGGAGGACTTGGGTGGGTTGGGGGTGGGGGGTCCGTGGAGTAGGTGACTGAGTAACAAGCATCTTCCAGACCTTTCCTTTATAGAGGGCTTAGAATAATCAAAGTAGCTCTTCATTTTTCATCAGCTCTGCTTGGTTGTAACTCCATCATTTGGGCACTTGGTATACCCTGGTGCCTCCTTCCACCTTTCTTAGCTTCCTTTTGTCTTACCCCATCAGATTGAAAGTTTCATAAGAAAAAGGACTGCCTTCCTTTTTCTTATTAGTATCCCCAACTTTGTGTTTGAGACATTAGCAAATACTTAATAATTATTAGCAAATATTTAATAAATACATATTGACTATTGACACTGACTCAGAGAAGGGAAATAATTCAGGAAGCAATTTCATTAAGATTTAGGAAATATAAAATATTTGCCTCATTCCTTTTTCTTAAATTAAGAAAAAATATTGAATATCTTTCATTTCTTTATTTTTGTCTGAGTCTATAATTTCACATATAAGAAGAAATTCTAGTTTGGAAACTCTGTTCAAATGCAACTGGTGATTCATCTATAAATTAAAGCCTTTAGGAAGTTACCTAGAACACCAAATAAATAAACAATAATGGGAGGGGGTAGGTTACGTGGTGAACTAAGAGCCAGATCTAGAGACAGGAAGTCTTCATTTCAAATATAGCCTCAGATACTTCCTAGCTGTGTGATCCTGGGCAAGTCACTTTAACCCCTCATTGCCTAACCCTAATCACTTCTGCTTTGGAACTAATGCACAGTGTTTATTCTAAGATGGAAGGGAAGGGTTTAAAAAACAAAACAAAACAATAAACATGAGGCATCTAGGTGGCTCAGTGGATAAATAGTCAGGCTTGGACATGGAAGGTCCTGGGATCAAATCTGTCCTCAGACACTTCCTGGCTGAGTGACCCTGGGCAAGTCACTTAACCCCCATTGTCCAGCCCTTCCACTCTTCTACCTCAAAACTAATAGTTAGTATTGATTCTAAGACAGAAGATAAGAATTGAAAAAATATATAAAGATCTATTGTGTGCCTTCTCTGTGTCAGATATTGTGCTAAACTGAGGATAAAACATCAAATCAAGCATTCACGTCACAAATGGATTATTGGAATGCTATAGAAATCTAATCCGTGTGATAATGGAAACAATGAGAGGCCATCAGGAGAAAGACAGGTTGGAAATACCAGGTCACAGAAACATGAGAAGAATGTAGAATCTGTGAAGCTATCATTACATCTGACTCCTTTTTAATGCCACAGGTCTGAAATTTACTTTAGGAAATGGATGGAATATAATTGAGTTGAAAGGAAATATACTCAACTTTAAGGACAGAATGCCAAACAACACCAAACAAACATTGCAGGCAAATTAGATAGCATAAGATATTTTATGTAATTTAAATTGGATTAGTACTGTATTTTGTTTAGATAAATGCAAGCAGTGAAAGTTACTTGATGAAATCTCTAGGAGTGTCATTTAATTAGTCATTAAAATCCAATTAAGAAATTTCCTTTTCTTGTTCTACAAAATGAAATTCTTCCAAGGAAACAATACCTTTGCATTAGCCAACAATTAATGCTGAGCCATCACCATGTTTGAGAGCAAGTTTTTTGTTTTTCGTCAATGTCAATTTCAACTCTGAGCCATCTGGTTAGATCTTTAATTCAATTAAATATGTGCTAGTCCAGAGCTTTTTTATTCCTGTTGTCTCCTTCTCAATTTTTAGGGAGGTCTTTGATGAATCAGAGTTCTGTATTGATCCAGATTTAGTTTTTTTTTTTGTTTGCTCAAAACCTTCTAATATCTTTCTGCTGCTTAATAAATAGACATCTAGCTTCAAAGATTTTTTATTTGCCAAAGACTCTCCAATACACAGAAACTATTTTTAAAATTATCTTTCTTGGGAGGGGGTCAGCCCGGATTGAGAGCCAGGCCAAGAGATGGGAGGTTTTGGGTTCAAATCAGATCTTACATACTTCCTAGCTGTATGACCTTGGGCTAGTTATTTAACCCTCATTGCTTAGCCCTTGCCTCTCTTCTACCTTGGAACCAATATGATTCTAATATGGAAGGTAAGGATTTAAAAAAAAAATAAATCATCTATCTCTTCTCTCATCTTTTATTCAGTAGCTTACCCATTTATTCCTTGCATCTAGCTATTAAGAAAAATAGATATCTTATAGAGTTGATGTATTGTGTCTTCCACATAATTTTGAGTACCCTGCTTATAAAACCATGAAGAAAGTTGAGAAAAGATATTTCTTTCTCCCGTGAGTATAACAAGGAACTGGCTAATGAAGGGTTGGTTCTTAGGGCATGTTTAGATTTGTACTTTCTGCTGGTTTTATAAAGCATATGAAGGTATTTCTTGCCTGGTTACAGTACATCACATGGAACTTTTTGGGGAGTCAGTTTCCAGTCATGAATGATTGAAGGGTTGGCATGATATAATGACAAAATGTCTTCTCAGAGATGCCCCAGAACCTTTAAGAGAGTAGTCACCCTACCGCAATCCACCAACATGGGGAAGAAAGAAGGACAGCACATACAGAAAGATGATTGCTCTAGCTTTGTTTTACAAAAGAAAATATTTTAATTCTAGATTGTTATTTCAAGAAATATAATAGAATGCAAACATTCAAGTCTCTTGCAGGAGGTGGCGTACTATGGCAGAAAGAGAACTGGTATGAAAGTTTCTGTTTTCAGCTCTGTTACAACCTAACTATATCATCCTGGGCAGAATTCAACCAATTCAAAGTTCACTTTTTAAAAAATCTATACAATGAAATGATTGGACCAAACCATCACAAAAGTCACCTACAGATCTTAAATCTCTTTATTATTACTATATGTAAATCCTAGGTTGCTTTGATAAAAAAAATTGATTGTTAAATTGATGATATTTCAAAAATTATTTAGGGATTCTCCCATTCAAGATCTTTTCTAGAGGGACCTATATGTAAACATTCCTTCGAGTCAGTTGAAGGATAAACTATGACTCTGTCTTTGGTATCTTGTACAAAATATTTTAGGATTCTGAGCAGTAAAGCTCTTGTTTAAGTAAAATTATCTTTAGAATCACTCAGACAACTAAAAATTTTACACCTGTTTTGAACTAAAACCTTCTAATTTAAAATCAGCTGATTTTACTATATATCTTAGCTGACTCATAATATTATGTATCATACAAATATAGTATGATATTATTTTATATTCATGGATACTAAAACTTTAATTTGCAAGAACACTAGAAGAATCCATTTATAAGTAGCCTTTGAAGTCTTTTTCAATGCTAAAACTCTGATCAATAATACCTGACATATAATAATTTTTTCATTTTGGAAACATTTTATGTCTATTATACACATTTATCTTAAGACTCTTTATAACCCCGTGAAGTAGGTAGTATAAATATTAGAATTTTTAAATTAGGAAAATTGAAATCAAAGAGTTTAAGTGATTTGCCCAAAGTTATTCACCTAGTGAGCAGATGCGATAGGAATGAAGGCAGGTACTTCCGAAATATTGTAAGCATTTTGTAGTTATTTTGAATATTTCCATCTCTATTATTTTTTGGGTTTTGCTGTTATTAAATAGAAATGTTAATGTTTCAGATTTTGAATATTTATTTTTTAGCCTGCAACTTTACTGACGCTATTGTCCCAGTCTCTTTGCTGTATGTAACCATTCATATTATCAACCATCACCATCTCTTTGACTTTTATATCTTTCATTTGTTTCTTTTGTATTATTAGTAGTAGCATTATTCATTGGGAAAATGTCTATTGCCTACAATGTTTGTTGTTGTTGTTTTTTTTAATTTTGGATGGGGACTTTTTTGTTATTAAAAAGCTGCTCCGATGCCTATAGCTTATAGGGTTTGGGGCATAAATTAATTTTGTACTCTATAAAAGTTTTTTTCTATCTATTAAGATGTTCATATGGTTTTATTTTTAATATAATTACATGTCAGTTGTTTTCATTATATTCAATCATCCTTCCATCCATTCTATCAATTCTTGATAATATTCTTGAAAAAATGAATTCTTGACCACAATGACTTTTTTCTTGCATAAATAGTTATAGTCTGATAATTTTATTTTACATTTTAAATCAATATTAATTAAATTGGTCCTTGTTATTGTGGAAAGGAAACAAAAACACATTGTGGACTTTCTGTCACTGTGTTGGAACAAACAGTGGGAATATCCATAAAGAGGAAATTGTCAAGACTGACGGTTGGTGGGGGAAGGGGCAACTGGGAGTAAAAGTGGGTCTTGTGACTAGGGGATTTCCTTCCTGGTATGGGGAGTGTGAGGAGCTTTTCTTTTGAATCTCTGGATTGAGGTGCCTTTACTTGCTTCAGCTGGAAGAGACGGGCCCAATCAGCTCTGAAAATCAGAACTGTTCTTGTTGCTTGCTGTCTACTGCTAAGATTTTGGAATTGACAAAGCTAGCACAGATATAGTGTAGACAGGAGTGGGAACAACCCTCCACCAGTCTGTGAGGCCTGGACTCAGCTCCAAAGCTGAGAAAGACTCCAACATTATTTAGAGACATCCCTCTTCCCTTTTCCCTGATACCTCTCCAATCTGAACTGGTTATTAAATTTTATCTAATTTGAATATCACAGTCAGATAAGTGGACTATCTTTTCTGGGCACAGAGGGAGCTGAACCTTAGTTCAGTCATCCAATTGCAAACAGTCATTATCGGATCCCTGTTGGGAGACTAAATTCTGGGAAAAGGATTGTCCCTCAGTAGGGTCTGTGTTTAGCCTGCTGTGGGGCAACTTCAGCAGCAATCTAGAGAGAAGACATCCCCACAGGCTATCTATGAGTGACTGATTTCTTGGATACCCTATTTGGTCAAAAACAGCCTCTCAGCAGGGGGCATCTCTCTCCTTTGCCTCACTGGTAGCCATATTCCCTCTCTCCCTTAAACTCCTTTATTCCCTGCTACAAACCTTCCTTATCCCCTGTTCTTCATATCCACCTCATCTTTTCCGATAAATATTATATTATTCTTCATTTTATACTTTCCCTGTTTAGATATATGACTATATTTAAATTAATTAGGAAGTGTTAATTCTATCATTTTTGAGAAAAATTTGTGTAGAATTAGTTCTAGTTATTATTTAAACTATTGATAGAATTCTCCTATGTATGCAACGGGACCAGTTTCAATCTCTCCCTCAACCATCCCTTTGGCATTTTCTTTATAGCTAATTCTATTTTCTCTTTGGGGATTAGATTATTATAATCCCTATCTGCTCTTTTTTAGGAGGTGTAATTTTTTGGGGGGACACCCCTTATAATGGAGAAATGGGGGTTGAAGGCAATGAGGAAAGAGTTGATGAAAATGGCTTCCCTTTCTACTCCCTCCTGTAGTCCCCGAATCACTTGAGGGAGACACAATGGAGATCTCCCCTTGGTGAAGGTCTGCCCCTTAAATGTGATGGGGAAGTCTTCTATACAAGGAGAGGTATGTGAGACCCCAATCTGGATATATGCTTTTTGCAGAGCTCACAAGCCTCCCCCTCATGTCTTCTAGAAAGCTGGAAGCAAGATGGAGTGTGCCTATGAGCTTACTCTCATGTAAATAAATGAGACTGAATTGGCTATCTGACTGCTTATTTGATTTAATTGAGATTGGGGTAGAGGAAAAAGTGGGTAAAGGTTAGGGGGTTGTAGGTCACCCTGATTTCTGAATCCCTTTTCAAAGCTCCATTCTCTGAGTCGGTGGATTTTGCCATGTCTCAAAAGTCCAGCTTCCCTTCCCAAATCTATTGGCAAACTATTTCTTCTAAATAATCTAATCACTGAAGTAAAAGGTTTTCTTGTAGGCTGGGGAGAGGTAGAAAAGGGGAGAGAGCACTGCTCACCAATTTGAGTCCAGCATCTCGATAGTTCATGAAATGAAAGTCTTCAGCCAAATTAGGTTTGTCAACAGGAACCAGTGATTCTTTAAAACAGGAACTCTTGATGTTAGGATTTCTGTCAGTGACAGAAATCCCCAAAGGTGTCTTGAAATGGCTCAGAGAAACAGCTCCTCCTTCCACTCCCTTCTGTATCTCCACACTCAAGACCCCCTCCTCAGGAGAATTTCCCAGAAGTCCTTGTTCAGTTTCCAACTGTCGTTCCTGCCTTATGCACTATAGAGCTCTCAACATTCCATTTCCCCAATGGTTCTTTTTTTCTCTACTCCCTATCATTACAATATCCCAGTTTTGATTTTTGTGAGTCTTTTGCTAAAAGTTCATGCTATTCGTGTATTGTCTTTTCGTATTCTTATCCTATGTTCTATCCCATCAAAATAATAAATTCCTATTTTATTATCTAACTCTATTGAAGATTCTATCTACCTATGCTAAGAAAGGTATATAGGAAAGTTTGGGGTAGGAAAGGATAATACAAATTGCATTACAATATTGCAATGGGGGAATAGTTTTTTTTTTTTGTAACAGCAAATAGGTTTCTTTTTTCAAAATCCAAAGAGTAAATTCAATTTAACAATGCAACAGTTTTACTTATTAAGCATTCCTTATCCTATGCTAAACTATATCTTTTCTATTCTAATGTTAACCTAGTTATGTTTAAAAATTATGTTAAGTTAAACTTATTCTATTTGATTATCTACCTTATTTTTGTTAGTATTGTAAAGATTAAAATTAAGGGAGACTGAGGCAGGTAGAAATTAGTTTCTCTCTGCAAGGAGTATTATATTTTATGAGGTTTATTAAAGATTAAGGATTAAAGAAAATACAGAATAAGAAACATGTGCCTGGACAAGAGAGGCCTAGACAAGACCTCACCTACATTATGAAAAGAGCCACGTCTGCTCCAAAACGGAAGTCCAAAAGACCACAAAAGCCTTTGCAATCAGGTTAAATCCTTTATCGATCTCAGCCCACCTGAGAATTCAGTGAGATTACAAAGCATTTTGGGGAAGTGGAGCAAGGGCTTGTGGGGATTGAAGTCCTGGATTCCTGTCTATTTTTTACAGTATTCCTATCCAAAATATAACAATACACTATAGTCTTATCCTTATGCTGTCCCTAAGCTGTCTGGCTAAAAAAAAATAACTTTTTTCTCCACTCCCCATCATTACAGAGGTAGCTTATATTTTTGAAATATTTTTCTGCTTTATATTTTTAGTTTTGGTAGCATAGGATTGTATATTCTAAGTTCTTTTAATATCTTCTGTTGATAAGTGATTTCACTTTGATTATTTGTTATTTTGTTTATTTGATCTTCTATCTCATTTTTTTTTAACCCTTACCTTCTGTCTTAGAGTCAATACTGTGTATTGGCTCCAAGGCAGAAGAGTGGTAAGGGCTAGGCAATGGGGGTCAAGTGACTTGCCCAGGGTCACACAGGTGGGAAGTGTCTGAGGCCAGATTTGTTCTATCTCATTTTTTAATCAATTCATCCACAATTATTACTCTTTCTTTTATTTTCTTACTTTTTTCTCTTTTCTTTTGCTTTCTTTCCCCTTATAAATCCTTAACTCCTGCATTACAATAGATATTGAATATTGGTTCTAAGGCAAAAGAGTGGCACAAGTGAGGTGAAGTGACTTGCCTAGGGTTAACACAACTAAGTTCCTGAGGCTAGATTTTAACCCAGGACTTCCAGTCTCCAGGTCTGGCTCACTATCCACTGTCACCTAGCTTTTTCAACATTATTAGGCTTTTCAAAGAACCAGTCTTTAATTCTTTTTATCATATCTATAAGTCTTTTTTGTTTCCAGTTTACATATTTCTCTAATTTTTGGCATCTATTTTTTTCCATTTATTTTAAGTTTAATTATTATTCAGTTCATTTTCCCTCTCCTTTTAAGTTTTGATAATGTATATTTGGGGATTATTTTTCCTGACACAGTTTAGCTATCTATCCCAAAAATTTTGGTTTGTAATTTGTAATTTCATCACTGTCATTTTCTTTGGTTGCTTCTAAATAGTTTCTATGTTATTGTCTTATAGTTTTTCTCTTTTTCTTCTGTCTTACTTAGATGTATCCATTCTTTTTAAGTTGTCAAAACAACAAAAAGTAGGTTTCATGGTAGAAATCTTCCAGTGTCCCTGATTGAATAGAAATCTATCATCTCCTGCCTTCTCATGATCATTTCCCCCTCCATTCGCCAGGATAGACTCAGGAAAGAAATTCATGCTTAAATATTTTAAAGGAATGCTTAAAATATGTCTCTTTTAATGATCTTCCATAGTTTTTCTTTTATGATTTAGATCAAATTTGCAAAAACTCTTTTATTCTTTGGAACACATCTTGTTCCATTCTGAGGTTTCTAACAGGCATAATGTATTCTTCTGTTACTGGAATTTCCTTTCTTTAATTTTTGATGGTTTCTGTCTTGGTCACTTGCAGAAAGTGTTGTTGTTGTTTGAAAATGTGGTGATTAATTTAACCAGATTTTTAAAAATTGGAATTTGTAGCATAGAGATATCTATTTTTCCCCCATAGACAATCTGTGGATTCTATCAGTTTATACCTTTTTCTATGTTTAGAAGTTCTAAGTAATTTTCATGCATCATTTTTTTTATTATGGCATTCAGATTTTTGATTTGTTGTATTCTTATCTGAGAATTATAATCTTATTATTTTCAAGTCTCTATGCATCTTGCATTCTAGATCAATATGATTTGCTTACATAGGAATTATTTAGCATTATTGCCTTTTGTTTCTCTTATTCCATATTGTCCTTTACTTACTGAAGTCAAAAAACCATTCGGTGGTATTGTTGTTCTTTTCAAATGGAAAGCTAGGTACATTTTATAACAAACTAGTTAAGGAAGTATAGAAGCAATGAGTGTTTGATAAATATTCTAAAAACTGTCATGTCTGAAAACATAAAATACTCATGAAAGAACTCTTTACTTGATAAGAACTGAAAAAATGGGGAAGTAGTCTAGCAATGTCTAACATCATATTCCATAATTAATTAATTTAAAAAAAAATTATAGACAATGGGGGTTAAGTGACTTGCCCAGGGTCACACAGCTAGGAAGTGTCTGAGGTCAGATTTGAACCTAGGACCTCCTGTTTCTAGGACTGATTCTCAATCTACTGAGCCACCTACCTGCCTCCTCCACAACTAATTTAAAATGAACATATGACCTTAATATTAAATGTAACAGAAATTTTGGAGAGGCAAAAACAAAATATAACAATACAATTATTTTTAAAAAAGAAAAGAAAGTTTCCCTCATGTGAGATGTAAGTCAGTTGAAGAAGTAAGGAAATCAGAAGTTCCTTTGAACAACCTTTATCAGGCAACAATAATATCCTAACCAAGTAGGATAATATACATGCCAAGGGAAACACTGACTTGAATATAAACTAAATTTTAAAATCTTACAGAGGAGATGATAGGAGATTATGAGCTTTATTATCTCATAAAAGAGTCAGGAATTTTGCAGGGGAAAAATAAAGTATACAAAAAGTTTTCTATGAAACCTAATTGAACCATTCTGAAATCATTTCAAGATCATAACAGGAAAGAGATAATGAAGTATTGAAGTTTTCTGCATTTTTTTTCTTGCAATGACATTGAAGCTGCCACATATGGATTATAATATTTCTGCTTTGCTGCAAGAGGAAGTAGGAGTGAAACTTGTGAAAATAAAGATATGCAGAATAGCAGAACTAATCCAAATGTACACCAAAAGTTTATCACAGAAGATGAGAGAATTCTGGCATTGTTTAAGGAGTAATTCTCAAAATATTTTAAAGACATCCCAAACAATTAGTAAAATAAGGACCATTAGTAGTTAAAAAAATAGAGAAAATATCAATAATTATACACCTATGTGCCTACTTTCTCATTTCTATAAATTTTAATGACAATAAATTATGTCCATATTGAAGACAACCTTGTTGATAATAGGACCATGCAGGATTTCACTGATGATAGTCTAGGCTAGATAGAAACTTTAGACATACTCTTCCCCAATATCTTTGGCAAAACGTAGAGGAATTTAAAAAGTCCCCTTACAAAATATAGCAGAGATAACTTTGTTCAATTATTTTCCAATTAGCAATACCAAGTGAAGTATAAAAATGGAGACCAATACTCACTAACAGTGTTTTCCATGGACATGAGGAACAGCCAGTACAGAGTGCCAATGGGAAAACAAGGTTTTCCAGATGCTCAGTTTTGAAAATAACAATGCTCTAATTGCATTGAGCCCATGAATATTGCATGGCCTCCCAAATGTTATCTGGAATCATTCAAAAGAGTTTGTTATAATTGTTCACAAAGGAAATAAAGCAATTAGTGGGTTTAATATCTATTTTCCAAATGATGAAGAATTAGAATTAGGGGATTTTATTGGGTCAAAGAAACATATGGTAAGTAGGCCTGAAGAATGTGAGACATATCTTATAGGACAATTGCACAAACATATTTTCATAAAAAATATAATCAAATGAAGCATATCCAGTCATAGAAATGTACTAGAAGACAGAAAACATAGATAGAAAATCAAATATAGAGGGAATATAATAATCCGAAAACCTAGGACAAAAGGCTTAATCTTGTAGGGTAAGTCTCCTATGGACAATATGGGGTGTACTCATGAGTATTATAGGATGAGATGACAAAAAAGGGTTGTGATCTTTAGTATTAATTGATGGCTCAAATATCACAGGAAATAAAATGACTAGAATGGGTTGTCATCATTAGCATTGTATAATGTGGTTATTCCTACATCACTGAGATCACTTATCTATGGGATCACTGGAGCACTATGTTTAATTGAGTTTTCTGGTTACTTAGGCATTAATAACAAGTTCCTCTTTGCATCAACCTGTGTTATTGATAATCTCCTCTTCTGAGAACATTCAATACCATAACAAAGTTTGCCAATCATGACAATATATTTTATTTCCTGATAAATATGGATATTGTATGGCTCAAGATGATAATTTTAAGCACCTGTTTTTAAAGAACAACCTTGGAAATGTAAATGCAGATGGTGAAGAATCTTCAACTGGAAAAAAGAAAATAGTTTTGAATTTTCTTTTTAGTGATTTGTCTTTCTCTTAAAAGTGGAGGAGAAAGAAAATAAAAATGAATTTCTTCTATTGAAATGTCTTGGTTGATTAAGTTTTGAGATTCCCTGGAGTTGCCTTCAAAATGTTATTGAAGGGGAGGTTCTTTTTCAATTAGACAATGTCTTTGGAAATATAATGAAATGAAACTATTTTGTTGAAGGCTTATAATTTGAAGAATGGATCTTAGCTGTTTCATAAGAGTGAAGCAATAAGATAACATCCATCATGGTAAATGCAGTATTTTCCAATGAAAAATATGATAATTGTGTGTGTGTGTGTGTGTGTGTGTGTGAGAGAGAGAGAGAGAGAGAGAGAGAGAGAGAGAGAGAGAGAGAGAGAGAGAGAGAGAGAGAGAGAGAGAGAGAGAGATGGAGACAGAGACAGAGAAAGAGAAAGGAAAAGAAAGACAAAGACAAAAAGAGAAAGAAAAAAGAAAGAAGAGGGAGAGAGAGAGGATTCACACTAGACAGAAATCCCACAGCAACACTCTAGAGGAAGAAGAGCAGATGAATCCAAAGGAACTAGTAGGCAAATTTGTTAAGGAGGAAGACATAACTCTACCTTTGAGAGAAGATAGAAGGGAAACAAAGTGTGTGATGATACAAGATTACACTGTGACTGTTTAGGGAGTACTTGTGCAAACTCTTGTAAAATGATCTTAATCTTTTCAGCTAAACAGGATGCCAAATCATGTGCAGTGAGTGTAGAATCTGGAAAGAGACTGGGTGGAGAGGTATTTGAATAGTGAAGAAATGAAAAGGTTTCCAAAGGGCACTGTGGGAAAATATAATCTGAGTCAATACTATTAGCAGTGGGTTGCTAAACATCATAGAGGGATTTAACTGAGGCTATGCAACAGTTGTTATCTGACTTAAAGGTTTAGTGCATGAGGTTTGCTTTGGGGAAGAAAAGGAAGATTGGGCCCAAAGACAAATGAGGATAAAGAAGTGACTGTGAAAATGATTTGGAAAGCCCTATCACTGTGAAGACCACAAATTGAATTTGGGGAGTTAACATCTGGAAAGACTTAAAAAGTTAAGAGAGATGGAAGAGGACTCAAACTCATAGAAAAGGAATGAAAAGAAGGAAATAGAATAGAAAGAGAGGAGAGTGACAACAGAAGAGTTCAGTTTGAAGAGGAAGAATTTCAAGGAAAAGATGGAGGACATAAGCAGAAGGACCTGAGAAAGATGAGAGGTTGGAAGCCAGAAGAAGAAATACTGAAAGAGAAATGAAGAAGCATTGTAGATGACTTAAGGAAATGGGAGTTGTAAAGAAATTTCCAAAGGAATATTGACAACAAAGATGGTAAGAAAAGTTAAGTAAGACAAAGCAGTGTGAAAAACCACAAGACACTAATTAGATTAGAAAAAGGAAGTTGCATATGTGTTCTCAAGATACTAATGAGGTGAGAAGATGATAAGAAGGTTTAGAAAGTGATAGTTCTGGAGTGGAAGATATCCTCAGGCAGCTGACACAAAGCTCTCAAATCAAACAGGTATTGGAAGCAGGGAAAATTTTTCTGTGACCTGATCAAGCTTGTGTCATCTGTATTACTGCCACTGAAAAGTAACTGCTGTTTGTGTGCAAAAAAGCTTCCTTAAGTCCTAGAAGAGAAGGTAGAGGGAGGGACTTGGACTCTGACTCTCCACTTGCCAAGTTATGCAGGAGAAAGACTTCCTATAATATTAATGCAAAAATTATTTCAAAGTATAATAGAAGTTGAAAAGCAGTCTGAAAAGGCCAAGAGGAATCATGGTCTGTGCCAGAATGTTTGAGGATGGGAAAATGGGATACAAAGGAGAAAGTCACTAACCATTTGGAAATATGCAGCAAATTTGAAACTCCTGAGGAAGAGATAAGAGCTAGCTCCTTTGTAGAGGAAGCCAGTTTCCTTTAGCACAGCATAGAGCCATTTCCCAGGGTGATAGAATCAACTGGAAGAGTGTAGTGCTCAGCTGGTTATGCAGCTAATTGTCTGGGCACTCAGGGTCTATTCATTCTTGGCCTTAGGCACAATTCTTTATGCATTAATTTCCTTGTAAATATGCCTTATCAGTTGTTCTGAAGCAAG
This sequence comes from Monodelphis domestica, assembly GCF_027887165.1. Classification (NCBI taxonomy): domain Eukaryota; kingdom Metazoa; phylum Chordata; class Mammalia; order Didelphimorphia; family Didelphidae; genus Monodelphis; species Monodelphis domestica. The sequence continues at coordinate 59,786,455 of NC_077234.1, forward strand.
TGGAAGCTGGCCCCTGGGAACTAAATACTGACTTAAAAATAGATGAATCATTCATTTTGGCTTTTTATTTTTTAAAGTAAAAGGTCAGGAATATAAAACTTTAGAATCTAGATTACTATCTAGATCAAGAATGGAAAGAAATGTCTTCTTGAGGAGAGGTTACTTCCTCTAACTTAGATTTAAGAAGTAGTGTGGTTTTGATTTTTGTTTTTTTTCCAACAAAAGTTTAGCTGGCAAAATGGAGACAGGGGCAAAGGAATTATTTAACTGTGGTTTCCATAGCATTTAAAGGCTCATGCTACTCTTTGGAAATTTTCTTGTTGCCATGTTTTTGTACTCCAGCCTCTATATACTACCTGACAAAATATTTCCATCTCTTGGCCTGGAAACCTGTTACTTAGTTGGTGATTATTCACTAGACCTACCCCCAACAATACCCATCATGCTCTTCTCTGTCATTTTTGTATCATGTTTCTACAATCTGTCATCATGGAAATCTAGAGAATCCCAGTTTTACTTAGTTTAAAGGTAGAAAACCCCAGGTTTCGACCTTGTCACGGCAGAGGTTTCCCCCTGAGGGAAGGTCCCACTTCACCAGACAATAGACATCCGCTTCAGCTTTGGCGAAGTAGGTAGCACATCAGTCTCGCAAGCTGAAGGTCCCCGAGTTCGATCCCCGGAAGGAGGGTGTGATATACTGATATACTGGGATGATATACTGGGAAAAGCTTCTGGAGACAAAAGATCTACTTGATCTGTCTCCCACCTGAAGTGGACGTCTATTGTCTGATGAAGTGGGACCTTCCCTCAGGGGGAAACCTCTCCCATGACAAGGTCAAAACCTGGGGTTTCTACCTTTAAACTAAGTAAACTGGGGATCTCTGGATTTCCGTATTGACAAATCTAATGATCATAAAAGAGAAAGACTTAAAGGCGCTCATTCGTTCATTCATTTGTTGTATGTAATGGAAAGAACACGGAACTTAAAATCGGAAGACTTACTCAGAACCTGGCTTGAAAATTTCATAGCTGTATAACCATGAACAAGTAATTTTCTCTGCCCATCTGAGTTTCCACCTGGGTAAAATAGGGATAAATGTATTAATACTATCCCTCTGTTGTGAGAAAAGCATTTTATAAACTTTAGAGAGATCTGTAAATATGAATTGTTGTTTTTTTTAAACAAATCATCATCAGGAGTCCCCAAAACTTAGCAGAATAACTGGTACATAGTAGGTACTTAATAAAATGTTTGTTTATTGATTGATTGTGTAAAGTTTGGGAAAAAATGGATCAACTGGTGGGTACCACTGGGAAGGCAAGATTCCATTTCCAATATTACGACTTACTATCTTTTTTTGTAATTATCATTGTTGTTATTTCTGGTTGTGTTTATAGTTGTGTTTAATTTTGTTAGCTGGTAACACAGAAAACAATAAGAGAATATCCTTTGATATATATGTAGCTTAAGTCCCCACAGAACTGACATTTACCACTATCCAAATTGAATGTACTATTTTTGGTTCAACAATCATTTCTATCACCAATATACATGTTCATGATATATATGAATTTAAACCAATTAAAGAAAAGTATCAAGGAAAATAATGGCGTCATTCCAACCATCCTGAAAAAAGTACAAAATTTCTCAGATTCCCAAGTCACCAACAGGAAAAAGCACATTCCTTGCAATCCAGTTCTTGATATCAAACTCCATTTCCTGGCTTTGCTTCATTAATGATCCTTATTCCAATCTTACTTTAACTCAACAATCCCTATTTGCTAATTGTCCAGAGAACTTCTATTTTAACTGCTCTTGGGTTGCTTCTCAGAAGATTCACTACTGCTGTCTCCTTCTGGGATGCTTCTCTATTCAACTGCAAGGACTCTTCTTTGGTAGATAGTTGCTGTTATATCTCCTAGACTTCTAATTTCTTCCCTTATGAGTAAGTTTCCAGATATATTTGATATTTAGTTTGGGGTGAATAAATTCTTTTCATCTCCCATAATTCCCCTAGGGCCAAGTATATGAAAATTACCTACTACAATAATACTTGCACATAGTTTCAAATCACTTGAAAGAAAGATTTAGCTACACAGAACCTATTGATGACAATTCCTTTAGATATATCTACAACTCTGTCTTCTTTATACATGGAATACTTAAAAATTCAGTCCTTGGAAAGAGCTGAAGAGACAAATTGAGTAAATAGGAAATTATTTTGTAATCTCTGTTTCTCTTTCATATCAACCCTTTTTAAATCTACCATTATACATTGGTCCTTTTTCCTCCCATGAATGATGACTGCAAAGAGTCATTCTGGAATCCTCTGGGGAACCAGTGAATATTTGTATATTTTATTTAATCTACTTTTGACAGTTACATCCTCTCAGCAATCAATGCCTAGCAGGCGCAGACTCTAAGAGTCTTCTAAAAGATGGAAGTGCTTCCTAAGCACCTGAACTATCTGTGTATTTGAACCTTGAAATGAGAGCCACTGCTGGAGGAAGTTCTAACCTGTGGGGATAGAAAGAATTGAGGTGATTGTCATTTCTTAAATACATGTGACTGCTAATATAGTTAAAATGTGTATTAGTGTCATGGTACTTTGCATAAATATCCAATGCAAACTAACAATGATTTAAAATAGCCTACCATGTGCATGTATTATTTTATTATATTCTAGAGGTTTTTTTTTTTTTAAGTTTTCTGCCCTCAGGGAAATACAATCTATTAGTGGAATTCAACACATGAAGATTTAAGTTATGGAGTTTGGTGAGGTAGGAGAAAGGGGGTAACATAAGTCTTTCTAGGGTTTCCCCCCCAAAATGAATATGTTTATCATTTCTTAGAATTCAGTACTATTCCATCACAATTATATGCCAAGACTTGTTTAGCCACTCCAATTGATGGGGATCCTTTAATTTCCAGTTCTTTGCTACCACAAAGACAGCTGCTACAAATAGTTTTAGAACATACAGTTGCTTTTCCATTTTCCTTGCTCACTTTAGAAAATAAACCTAATAGTGATATATTGCTTGGATTAAGGGTTTTGGTCATGGTTTTATAACTCTCTGGGCATAATTTCAAATTGTTTTTCAAAATGGTTGGATGAGTTCACGGTTACATTAACTGTTTATTAGTGTCCCCATATTTCCACATCACCTTCAACATTTGTCATTTCCCCCATTTATCTTTATAGCCAATCAGATAGGTGTGAGTTATTTTAGAGTTATTTTGAGTTACCTTTCTCTAATCAACAATGATGGAGAACATTTTTTCATATAGTTATATATACCTTTGATTTCTTCAGTATGTGTTATTTAAAATGTTCATGGTTCCTCTTCTGTTAGTAAATCAACAAACACTTATGAAATATCTCCCAAGTACCAGACACTGTGTAAGTGCTGATGATACAAAGAATTGCAGTCTCTGCCCTCAAAGAATTCACAACTAATGAAGGAGATACCATGCAAATAAGATAGAATATACAAGCAAGAGATAGTTGGGAAGGCATCTGGGTGGCTCAGTGGATTGAGAGTCAGGCCCAGAGATGGGAGGTCCTGGGTTCAAATCTGATTTAAGATTTGACATTTCCCAGCTGTGTGACCCTGGGCAAGTCACTTGACCCCCATTGCCTAGCCCTTACTGCTCTTCTGCCTTGGAGCCAATACACAGTATTGATTGTAAGACAGCAGGTAAGAGGTTTTTGTTTGTTTGTTTGATTGATTTTTGAAAGATAGCATGGAAAACTGAAAGCAATCTCAGAGCAAAGAAAGTATTCACATTGATAGCATTAGGGAAAGTAGTAAAAAGTGATATTTTAGCTGAGATTTCAAGAAAGTCAGGGGAGCCAGGAGACAGAGTCGGGAAGGTAGGATATTCCTAGGAATGGAGTTCAGCCAGTGGGAATGAATCTTTAATGAGGAAGAGCAGATATATTTTGATATATTGCACTTCTGCCCAGAACCTTCTTTGATGCAGGTACACCATGCTGACCAGTCCTGTGCCTGTGTCTCCCATCTCTCGCAACTGATGGCAACGTTCTTCAGAGAGACCTTTAGAATGTCCTTGTTAAGGGAAGTTAAGAAGGGAAGGTTCCGAGGAAAAGAGATAATGAGTTCATTTAGGACATATTAAGTTTAAGGTGCTCAAGGGACATCTGCTTCACGGCATCTAATAGGCAGCTGGAGAGGTAAGAGGTCAGGAGAGAGATTAGGACTAGATAAAGAGATCTGAGAGTCATTTGCATAGAAATGATCATTGAATCCACAGGAGTTGATGAAACAACCTAGGGAAGTAGTTTAGAGGGTAAAGAGAAAAAGGCCCAGAACAAAAGCCTTGGGGGCGTATCAACCTGGTCTCCAGAAGGATGAGGATTGAGAAAATGCCATTAAATTAGGCAATTAAAGAATTGTCCATAACTTTAGAGAGCAAATCTTTGTTTGTTTGTTTTAGAAAATCACTTGTGTAGGTGATAGAGAGCCAGTCTGGGAGCCAAGGTTCAATGACTGGCTCTGAAAAATACCCAGAGTATGTCCCTTAACCCTTCCCTTCTCTGTGATTGGAAATTTCAGAGAAGTGCTAAACTGTTGGAAGAAGGATCTCATCCAGGATGTCTCCTTACCAATGAAATCATAGGCCAAGCCCTAATCCCTATCCTTATATCTAATTGAGTTTTATATCCTAATTCAATGTAATGACTAGGAACACTTTTGTATTTTTGCTAATATTTAAAAGGCCTATAAAATTAAAAACAAAACATTTTTTCAAGTTCTGTGGAGAAATTGAGGTTCTTTTTGTGTTTTATGCAAAACTCAATGTTCTAAAATTTGAAGGAGGAAAGAGGAGCATTTATTAAGCACTCACTCTGTGCTGAGCTTTATATATGTTCTCTCATTGATCATATTTGAAATATGGGGTTTCATATTGTTCATTAAGAAGAAGTGAATCCTGCATCTCCTACTTATTTCTTATGTGACCTTCAGCAAATCATATCACATCTCAAAGCCTCTATTCCCAAAGGATGGATCAGGTGATTTCTGACTTCCTTCAGAGCTCTAACCCTAGGATCCCATGAGGAATCAGATAGTAGGGTATTGTTAAATATTGTCTTTTGCTAATATTCAGTCTCCCTGTCTGCTGACTTCTTCCCTCCTGCTCTCTCATACAACCATCTTTCCCCACCCTCAAAAAAACCCTCATTTCATTTGTCCATTTCCACTAGCTATCATCCCATCTCTCTCCTCCGTTTCATGGCTAAACACTTCAGTGTGTGCTAGCAACGAAAAGTGGGTAGCTTTATTGCTGTGTTACTAATTGGACTTTATCATACTTACAAGGAAAAAGAGAACAAAATACACCATACCATTTTGGCTGGAAAATTGGTCCCTCCAACGTGAATAAACATACCTTAACGGTATATTAATACTACATTGAAGACAAACAAAATTTGGTTAATGACACACAACTTCACAAGTAATTTCCTTTAGTTTATAAGAATCTTTAGAATTCCAGAATGTCAATTCTCAGCTACATTTCCTTCAAAGGGGTCCCACAGGACTTTCTTCAATTCTGTCATAGCTGTATTGGCATCAGTAAACTTCAAAACCCATTCATTTAGCCTTCTTTCCACCACTGACGTGGTTGATGGCAGGACCTGACCAACGTCACCTAAATCACGGCCACCAAACTGTAGGCTCTACCAGTGCCATCCATAAGTGCCATCCAAGACTCAGAGCTGTATAAAAGAAAGTCAACTGCAAGCTTATGTTGGTCTATCACAGTTCAATAACCAGATGCCAAAATGGCAGGATACTGCCTTTAATTTCCTGAAGATTCCATTGATCCCTTAAGGACCAGAAAATAATATCGATTATATGGATTTCTTAGATCTGTGCTCCTGAGATGATCAATACATCATTAGCAAGAAACAGGATGCTCTTAAAATGAATGTTCTTCTTTATTCCTGTATCTTCTGGCTTATCATTGTCAGCCTGAGTCTAGAGGGGAAAATTCTGCTATAGTTCAGAACAGAATTGTCATTGGCAAATAGGTTATTGAGGCAGGTTATTTATTAAGTACTGTTGAAATGGAGGTGGTGGCCAATTCCAGAATTCAGAAGCAGGGCCATTTTTATTTGTCATCACTGCGTCTTCAAAGCCCTTTACCAAATGGTCAACAACGATCTGCTCACAAATGCTCATCATTATCTCCATACCCTATAACATTGATACAAACACCATTCCAAAAATCTTCATATAGTTTTAAGTAATTAATTGGTGAAATATTTACTTAAAATCTGCATTTAAATTTGATAGCAGTTTTCAGTATAAATAAAAAAGGAACAGATAAGTCCACATATAATTTTATATGCAAAACATCTTTCAGTCAGTAAGTCCAATTTTAAACAATGCATAGAATGTTATTTTTTAAAATAAAGTATTTTCTTATTACTACAGAAGGAGGAGATAAGATAGAGATTGTAGATATGTGTTGTCTGTCTGACTTCTGTCACTTATTTCCCACCTAGACTTTCTCCAACAGATAGATCTCTTTCTTAGGTTGGAAGCAGGATTCTCTTTTTGAATCTTGGTTACCAAGGCAGAGATGCTTTTGCTATTTGGATGTGTACCTGCTTTAGCTCTCAAAGGTCTTTACTACCCCCCCCCCCCAAGATTCTTCATTAATTAGTCTTTATATTTGATGACTCTGCATATCTAAGCTCTTATTTCTGGCAGTTGGTAGAAATGGTTTCTTAGGTGTCATTACTTCCCCTAAGAGAAAAGTGAGAGTCAAGGAGACAAGTACTTAGATGAGAGTCACAGCAAAGCAAGAAAATGAGCACTAATCAGGGCACATCCCAGGGAAAGGAAACCTTCTCTACTTAGGACAGCTGACTGGGGCATACAAGAGGAAAATGTATTTGGGACTTTTACCATTAAAAAAGAAAAGCAAATTGCTTCCATTTTTTGATAATTCTTAAATAGCCTTTAAAAATATTTGAAAGTATCTGGGATAAAGACTAAAACTATGATTTCACTGATATAGAGAACTCTAGCTGAGGTCACTTCCTCTAACAGTTTGCCCTTTTAAAATTATTGTTTTTGCTTCAGTCTCATGATTATATGAAATAACTTTGACACTATGTTTAATACAGCCTTCCAATGTTTTTTTAAGTTGATTTTAGACAGATTTAGACGTCATCAGCTTAGAACTCATAGAGATTTGCCATATTCAAAGAGTAAACATAAATCTTGATTCTCTAAATGTTACAAGTTCATTAAAAGACACTGCAGTTCCCTATTTGTTGTTGTTGTAGTTTTGGCCAATTAGGGGGGAAAGTGAAAGAGACAGAAAGGAGAAAAATATGACAAATGAGGAGAAATATATATTGTAAGACAGAACAAGCCCTAGTAAGAGAGATATAAAGAGAAAGAAAGAGGAAAGTATCAAGGAACAAAATAATACAAATAGAGAGCAAAAAGCTTCCTTAGAAGTTGAAAACTTTGATTTTATTGATTAGGAAACAAGCCCAGAGAGAGAGGCCAAATAACTTGTCTAAGGACATCCCAGTAATTATTATTTCAGCCAAGATTTTTTCTATGATCTTAGGACTCCAAATTCAACACATTTTCCTGGGTGCCAAGGTTCCTCTGAACAAAAAGAAACTAGAACTGAGGAAATTTTGAAATTAAGAACTCAGCAACTTTTTATTCTTCTTAAATGACCATAGTGTTAAAATTTTTAAAAAGAACTATTGCTTATTTAAATAAAAATTACTTAAGTTTCCAGGATCCTTTTTCACATTTTTGTCTTTGCCTACCCAGTGTCTAGCAAAGTTCTTTACACACAGTAGGTATCTGATAATGTTGAATTAAATTGAGGGTTACTTTATGGTATGCAAATTCCCCTTCTAAGCATGTAACCCCTTTAATAGAATGTGTTGTACTCACATTTATTTGTTGCTTAGTCTTTTTTTTTTTCAGTTGTCTCTGATTCTTTACTACCTCATTTGGTTTTTTGTTTTTGTTTTTTGGCAAAGATATTAGAACAGTTCGCCATTTCCTTCTTCAGCTCTCTACTGATGAGAAGACTGAAGCAAATAGGATTAAGAGACTTGCTCAGAATCCCACAGTTAGTAAGTATCTGAGGCCAGCTTTGAACTCACAAAGATGAGATTTCCTGACTTCAAGCCTGGCACTATGCACTGCATAATCTAGCTCTCCCAAGCATTTATTAGGAGCCTTCTCTGTGCCAGGTGTGCTAAATGACTTATAAATGTTATTCTATCTTACTCTATTATATGTGAATTTCCCTACATTTAATCCAACCCTACCCTGAATATGAATCCATTCTGTAATATCAAAGCAATACATGACAGCTCTAGCTTTGAAATTCAGGTGTCAGAGATTATTAGCAAAACAGACTGTCTGTCTCCTTCAGGAGCCAAAGCTTTTAATCCTTGTCCTGTCTTCTTTAGATTTTCACTAGATAACTTTGACACAAGATTCAGAACAGCCTCCTACTTTTGTGTAAGCTGACTTTGGACAGTTTCAGACATCATCATCCCTGGAGTCTCATTTGGGATCTTCCCTTTGCAAAGAGTGCTTGGGGAGGAGGCGAGTAATTTCTCTATTACTGACTAACCATGTTTAATTTGTGGGAAATGTGCTGCAATTACAGACAAACTCTTTAGTTCACCAGGTGTCCAGATCTTGCTGTCGTAAAGAAGAAAAATGTCATGCAAGTTCTCACAGCTGAGGTGATTCCATTTCATCAAGAATATGATCAAATTTTTAGATGATTCTGCAAGCACGAAGTGCCAATAAAATAACCCAGAATCATAATGAGAATGCAAAGAGCCCTCTGTAGGAAACCTAAAAATGATTTATTGCTCTCCATCCCTGACTATCTAGCAATAAAATAAGGAAAGCAAAAAAAAAAAAGGAAATCCCTGAATAATTCCTTTCCCCCCATAAAATCTTCTTGCAAATTGCCATTTCATGTGACCTAAAATCTACTATTCTTACCTTAGTTTTTCAATTTTCAATCCCCTAAGGAGGAATGACCTGCCTGATTTAAATGTAAATGTTTATTTTATTGTGTATTTTATGAAATATTTATCAAGGTTAAGGACTAATTTGAGGAGTGAAGGATGAATCTTTCATTTATGGTAATAACTAGATTTTATGAGGGTTAGAAAAACTGCTTAAATTTTTTTAAAGTTATACATCATTACAAGAAATGATGATTGTTTGCTATGCTTTTACATGGTCTAAGAGTAAGCTCTAGTTTCTTTTCTTCAGGCACTGTGAAAATAGCCAAATATCAGTGTTGCTGGAAATAATAAAGGACCTGTCAGTTCCTATATAATAAGCTGCCTTCTCTCCCTTTTCAGTTATGCCTTTCAAAAATCACAGAAATGTAATGCCTAAAAATATTCTTCTTTGAAAATAAAAAAAGACAAGGAATCAAGTCAAAGTAAGGAGTCTCAATGTAATTTATGTGGATAATTGCAAAGAGATTTATATAGGATATCTGGTTATTTACAGTTATTGAAAATAATAGGACTATAACCTAAAATTTATTTGAATCATGAGCAGAATAGCCTATCTCTATGAGAAAAAAATAAAAGGAAACAGGAGCAAGTTTCTGATTTTAATGTTCATTTCTTTACAGGTGACTCTCAAATCCATACCTTCAACATATAAAGTCTCACATAAACTAGTCCCATATTTCCAAATACCAGTTTCTATTGCATATATCACCCCTCTCTCAAACTCTATGCATCTAAAATTTAGTCATCTCCCACCAAAATCATCCAGCTCCTTTTCTGCTAAGGTCATCACCATTCAACCCACCAAGGAGGCATAGAACTTTGTAGTCATCTCTGACACTTCCTAATATAGTCACCATGTTCTCTTTATCCTTTCTTTGCTCGTCTCTCCCTTTTCATTCTCATTGAATGATCCTAGATTATTGTAAGAGCCTCTTAGCATCAGCCTTGTAGTGGACTTTCCTGACTCAAATTTTCCCGCTCCACCACTGTGACATTCATCCTATATATGTTGAACCAGATTAGCTTCCTGAAACGTAACTTTTATTATGCCTTTCTTGCTCCGAAATCTCCAGGATCTCTCTCTGTTGATGACTGGATAATACTGTAAATGTTAAGAGATGGCAGAAAGGAAATATAGACTTGGAGCTCAGAAGAGAAGTCACTTTAGAAATGCATACTTGAACCTCAGTCATGGTGCCCAACTGTCAGAAGACCAGTAAGACTTACTATATTTATCACTTCAGCATCAAAATCCAATTTGGATTCTTTTGCCATTAAGTTTTCTATTTTCCTCTAATAGTGTATAATAGGTGAATAAATGAGCCAACTATTCACTTCAGCTGAGATTTCACATGAGCTGGTTTCAATCTGTAGAAGACTCTGTACAGTTGGAAAATCTTGAAACCTTAAAACTACCCAGAATGCTTTTCCCTTTGTGCACATTTGGGTCTTCATGTAATTGTTTATAAGTTCTGTAGCTCTACCCTCCTTCTCCCTTCTCTCCTGACTGACTGGGTATTGGGTTAGTTAGCTTTTTTTACTTAAGTGATTATTAATAAACTTTTTTCTCTCTCACAGCTTAAGTGAGTTTGCTCCCTTTTAACTCTGTTTTTTAATTTAAATAAAACTTTATAAAATATAAAATATACTTTATAAAATATACTTAGTTATTGGATATTAATTTTAATCTTTACAACTCATGGGAAAAATACTTTTGAGATTGTTACTCAGGTTATCCCTGGGACACCAGAAATGTGACTTATTAAAATCTAAACCTTCCTATTACCACACGCTTCCCACTTAGGAAGCTTACAAAGAAACACATGAAGAACAGGTTATTTAAGAGTAGTAACCACACAAGGTAGTAGAATAGAACCCTTCAGGTGAATTCCTTTCCTATGAGCTTTGGATGGTCTCTTCAAATTCAAAGTTTTGGACTCTCAGTGAATAAGCTTGAAGTGATCAGTCCAAAGCTATAAATCCTTTAGACTTATCTGCTTTCCACTGGAAGCTGCCATTTGGCTGGTGGTCTCCTTTGGAGTGGATAGTGATAGAAAAAATATAATTTCTGTAGAAGCTACAACAGGATAGGTACCTTGAGTCTTTTAATAGGCAAAGACATTTCAAAATGATCCACTTGTTTTGGATGCCTCACTTTGAAAATTCTATAATGTCAGGAGTAAATTTCCTTTGCTCTGAACATTCAATAATATTGGGGAAATGTATAGATAGGGTCAGGATCCTAGTGGAGGCAGGGAAGAAGACTGGGCTTCCCTCTCAGTCTTCTCTTACCAGTTCGTAGAAAATGGTGTCTAAATAGATGATTCTGTGGTAAGTCAGTGGTCACACATCCAAATGTAAATGTCTGGAGCCAAATTTAATACAATGCAGTTGTGAAGTAAAGTCAGCTGACCCTCATTCCCAGGACATGGTATAGGACACAGCTGTTGATTAGGTCAGTTAGTACTTCCAAATGAGCTTCTGTTTTGCCAGAATTCAATATCTCCATTATTAGGTCTGCCATCACCTGGGATTCAAGTAGTCCATAAAGAAAGAAGCCATTTAAATGGAAGTTTCTGGGCTTCTATTACCTTATGAGAGAAACCTTAGCTCCCCTCCTGGGCTGTGCCATTCCTAACAAATTTCTTCACTTCTCAATCTTGCTTTGACTCTTCCAGCCCTTTAATTGGTGGAAAGACGAGTTGCCATCTATTTCATCTGTTTCAGGACGTTTGAAAAAAATCTTTTCCTCCAGCAACTGGCCCAAATCATGAGGGAGTTATCCTTTGGAAGAATCGATAACTCCTGTAAACAGGGAAAAGCTCCTTAATTTAAAGAAACTCAATGTTGTAATAATTAAAATATATATATATATATATATATATATATATATATATATATCTGGGACTAAACAGAAATGGAACATTTATATTGCTTCCTTATTTTAATATAATTCTCTTTAAAAAAATCATAGTCGTGCAATGCAAGAGCTCTCTACTGTCTGTCAATCTATCTGTCCATCTGTCTCTCAGATACTTATATCACACTGAGTCCTAGGCTAGTCCTTTTGCATCTGGGTCATCTTTGGTTGTGCTCCTCTTTAATTAACTATGTGCTGATGCTCAGTAGGTATTATTTCTTCCTTCACTCTTCATAGGCTAATATGTCAAGTTTTAGAACAGTAATGCTGATACCAAAATTAAGCTGACATTTTTTAGAATCCTTCCCTTTTTTCAAGCCTTAATATATGAGCTGCTTCCTACAGGGAGCCTGGCCTTAACTATTGTTAAGATTAAAATTGTCAAGTCTCCATTTTTACCCTATTTAGTTTCTTTTTTTTTTTACCCTCATCTTCCATATTAGAGTCAGTACTGTGTATTGATTCCAAGGCAGAAGATCAATAAGGGCTAGGCAATGGGGGTTGAGTGACTTGCCCGGGGTCACATAGCTTGGAAGTATCTGAGGTCATATTTGAACCCAGGACCTCCTATCTCTAGGCCTGGTTCTCAATCTACTGAGCCACCTAGCTGTTCCCTAATCTATTTAGTTTCAAGTATTCCCTATACACATTATCATATATACTCTTAATACTTTGCATATTAGCCCCTTATCCCTACAACAGAAAGTAAACTCCATCATTTTTGTATCTCTAATATGTAGGAATTGATAAGTGCTTGTTGGAGTGGATTAGGTTGCTTTGGACTGAATTGAATGTGATTTCAGGGAAATTCCATTAGCTCTTTCTATCTCATTTCCCCCATCTTTTGTATGTTCTATTTCCCATAATATCTAGTGATTAGCAGAGGAATACTAGATATTGATTACTCAAACTTGAAAAATTAGGACAAAATGACAAGAGTATCTTTAGGCAAGAGTAAAAGCAACAGCCTAGGTAGCGCTCAACTGGATAATTGCCTCTGTTATTTTTATAATGCCACAAATGATTATTTATACATATAATATATGTGCATATATATATACACATTCACACATGCATATATGTGTATATGTTTATATAAACACACACACACACACATATATAACCTAACTTCCAAACTTTCGATTCTTCAGACATTTCAGTCTTTATAAAAGTCACTCACTGAAAAAAAGTATCAAATAGAACATTTTCAAGGACAGATCCTTATATTCTGAGAAGGCTTCTACTGTCCTCGATCAGTTAATTCTCATTTGCTGTGTCCAGTTGTCCGTCCAGATCCAAATCCACCTGAGTGCACTGTAAACTAGTCCATAATTCTGTTGGTCCACAAATATCCAGTTAGATACTTTGCTAAATGCCTTGAAGAAATTCAAATATACTCTACCTCTGATATTTCTTTGTTATCATTTCTAATTACTTTATTGGGTGACAAAAGACTTAGGCTAGATGATCTTTCAGATTACTAATATTCTTTGAGAAGAAACTCTGAATCATTAGAGATATATTTCAGGCACAAACTATTTCCCATCAAGAATTGGAAAGGCTAACAGACAGATTTGTCAGTTTAGGAACTCTGGTGCTGAAATCCATCTGTGCTAATGGGTGAACATGCACATGGTCCACAATATCCAGCCAGCCTCAGAAATACTTCACATCTTGGCGTTGGAGCCAAAACATTATATTTACATCGAATTATTTCATTTTATTCTTCAGTCCATTCATTTAATCTTTTGACACTATTTTTTTCTTCCCAGACCATAATGAAGACCCTGAACCTAAAGAAAAAAAAATGACAGCACTAATTTATTAGATACTGTTTTAGTGGGGAAATTGAGAAGGAACCAAAGTTGTAAGCTACTTGGGGAATAAATATAAAGTAACACTTCCTTCCTTCCTCCCCTTCCCCCAAGTTGGGCTGTTAACAAATGGAGTCAATTCTGATTGGACTAAAAGGGTAAGTAAGATTTCCCCTTAGTCCTACTTCTTTTTTTTTTTCATAAAAATAAGATTTATTCAGAAATGAAACATATTGTATTCAGATGCACCATGTTTCTCCTCATTGAGAGTTTGGGTCTCAGTTTCCTACACATAAAATGAGATTATTGGACTATTTTCTCTCTTTGAGGCTTAAATTGTAAATCCTGTGAACCAATACAGTATAGCTGTTATGATTTAGCATGCCAGAAAGATTGTTTTTCTTTCTAGAAGCTTCTTTATCAAAAATTTTTTTAATATATTTTATTTGATCATTTCCAAGCATTATTCGTTAAAGACATAGATCATTTTCTTTTCCTCCCCCCCACCCCCCATAGCCGACGCGTAAATCCACTGGGCATTAGATGTTTTCTTGATTTGAACCCATTGCTTTGTTGATAATATTTGCATTAGAGTGTTCATTTAGAGTCTCTCCTCTGTCATGTCCCCTCAACCTCTGTATTCAGGCAGTTGCTTTTCCTCGGTGTTTCCACTCCCATAGTTTGTCCTTTGCTTATGAATAGTGTTTTTTTCTCCTGGATCCCTGCAAATTGTTCAGGGACATTACACGGCCACTAATGGAGACGTCCATTACGTTTGATTATACCACAGTGTATTAGTCTCTGTGTACAATGTTCTCCTGGTTCTGCTCCTCTCGCTCTGCATCACTTCCTGGAGGTTGTTCCAGTCTCCATGGAACTTCTCCACTTTATTATTCCTTTTAGCACAATAGTATTCCATCACCAACATATACCACAATTTGCTCAGCCATTCCCCAATTGATGGGCATCCCCTCGTTTTCCAGTTTTTGGCCACCACAAAGAGCACAGGTATGAATATTCTTGTACAAGTCTTTTTGTCCATTATCTCTTTGGGGTACAGACCCAGCAGTGCTATGGCTGGGTCAAAGGGTAGATATTCTTTTGTCGCCCTTTGGGCATAGTTCCAAATTGCCCTCCAGAATGGTTGGATCAGTTCATAGCTCCACCAGCAATGAATTAATGTCCCTACTTTGCCACATCCCCTCCAGCATTCATTACTTTCCTTTGCTGTTATGTTAGCCAATCTGCTAGGTGTGAGGTGATACCTCAAGAGTTGTTTTAATTTGCATCTCTCTGATTATAAGAGATTTAGAACACTTCTTCATGTGCTTGTTAATAGTTTTGATTTCTTTATCTGAGAACTGCCTATCCATGTCCCTTGCCCATTTATCAATTGGAGAATGGCTTGATTTTTTGTACAATTGATTTAGCTCTTTATAAATATGAGTAATTAAACCTTTGTCAGAGGTTTCTATGAAGATTTTTTCCCAATTTGTTGTTTCCCTTCTGATTTTAGTTACATTGGTTTTGTTTGTACAAAAGCTTTTTAGTTTGATGTAGTCAATTAGTCCTACTTCTTGAAATGATGTTCTTTCAAAGTTTCCCTCCTAACATGTTGAGTCTGATTGAAGTCTCTATTAAAATCAAGATGCCTATTTATTTAGGTATAAATGGTTGAAGAGTAATGAGGACAGAGGAAAAAGGAAATCCTTAGCTATTTCCTGTACAGATCTGGGGGCGGGGGGAGAAGGGGGTCCAACAGGGGTCTTCTTCAGGATAAGCTCTGAGGTTCCCCTAAGGGGAAAAAGTCTTTATTCGAAAAGTGTCACCAGTTGAAAGATAAGATTTCTATGGCTCAGGCAAAAGAATGCAGAAATGTGTATCTTCACAGCAAAGGGTAGTTCCTCTCCTCTCAGCTCATGGAGCAAAAGAACCTTTTCACCTTTCCAACTGCTCCCTTTTGGGCTTGGTTGAAAAGTTCCATCCCATCCCCTGAAGTCAGCTGGGGTTCCATTTCCTCTTTTCCTGAGATAGTCTGTCAAATTCAATTTTTTCATTGCTTCTGGCCTTTCCCTCTTATACAATACTCTGTTAGCATGTGCACACACACACACACATACACACATTTATTTTTATTTTTATTTCAAGATTCCATAATATAGATCCATATTTGGCGATTTTAACAATGCTTATGGGTTTAATTACTATCTCTATGCTGATTCTCAAATCTACAAATCCTGTCCCAATCTCTCTACTGACTCCAATATCACATCTCCAACTGCCTTTCAGATATCTCAACCTAAATATTTAGTAGATATACTGAGCTCAACTCATCTAAAACAGAATTAATTTTCCCCTGCCCCTAACTTCCCTATTACTGTAGGGGGCATCGCCTTCCTCCTAGTTCTTCAGGCT
Organism: Monodelphis domestica; assembly: GCF_027887165.1. Classification (NCBI taxonomy): domain Eukaryota; kingdom Metazoa; phylum Chordata; class Mammalia; order Didelphimorphia; family Didelphidae; genus Monodelphis; species Monodelphis domestica. The sequence continues at coordinate 59,802,666 of NC_077234.1, forward strand.
TACAATCCAAGGGTCTTCCTTGACTCCTCACTATCTCCCACACCCCCACATTCAATCTGTTTCCAAGACCCACTGATTCCAACCACTCTCCTATTTGATGTTCACAAAAAAAAAAAGAAGACATGCCATCTCTTAGCTCTGGGCATTTTATTTGGCTGTCATTCCTGGAATTCTCTCCCTCCCTGTCTGTGCCTGCTAGATCCCCTGTTTTTCTTTAAGTTCCAAAAAAATTCATATTATTTAACAATTTTTAACCCCTTCTATTTACAGTGTCTTCCCTCTTTTATTTCCTATTTATCCTGTATGTAGTTTGTATATATATATGAATGTATGTATACATATATTGTATATATATATATGTTATATATTGTTTCATTTGTTGCTTCCCTCAATAGACTGTGAAATCCTTGGGGGCAGTGTCTGAATAACAACTTCTCTCCAGCTGTATGTACAACAGTTGCACAATTGTATCATTGGTCTTAAGTACCAAATAATTCAAAAGTCATTAATAGCTAGCATTTCATATATCATTGCAAACTTAGTGTTTCTGTTTTATCTTTACAGAAGGCACATATTCTATAGTTGGCATATCATGTGTTCTCAGTAAAAGTAAATCATCTTCTAATGCCCCCTCATGATTTGGATATTCCCTTAATAGTTAGATGTTGTGTAGATAGTGTGCTGGGCTCTTCAGAGACAGGCGAAGACCTGAGTTCAAATCTTTCCCCAGATGCTCATTAGCAATATGGTCCTTGGCAAGCCACTGAACTTCTCTTAGACTCAATTTCTTCATCTGTAAAAGGAGGAACAAAAATAATATTGGCTGAATCTTACTATAATTTTCGTCCTTAAAAGAGACCCTTGTTCCCTGGAAATGCATACATGCATGTATTATCTGTGTATATAAATATATAAAGGTAATTAAATATGTATATAACCAAGCATATGTACATATATACATAGGTATATATAAATTTCTTTAGACTTGTTATATATCCACATATACATCTATGCATATACATATATGTATATATACACAATCTATTCATATGTATATGTTTCTGTACACACATATATTTATGAATTTCCCCAACTTTAAAACTCTTGTTAGCCATGTCTGTTCTTTTCCATGTTCTGGTAGAAGTAATGACAGACAATAAATTAGAAAATTGTAAACAAAAACTTTCCAAGAAATGCTGTGGATTATGGTTAAAAAATCTTATTGTACCACAAAATGACCAAAAAAAAAAATGAAGAGTTCACAAAATAAGAAAGGACTTACATGGAGTGAAACCAGTTAAAACTATGACTAGATATTACAAAGATGATGAATTCTGACAAGTACCCAGTTCATAAAGAGAAGAGAAGGGGCTCCAGATTTAAAACAACACAATTCTACTGTTGTGGGAAAGCCTAGATGCATTTCTTTATTTTCTGGAAGCTATAAATAGTTTAGAATTAATAGTATGATGTTTGACTTTGTTCCTAACTCTATTCGTTTTGTTGTGGGTTTGAAAGATAAATGGCTTTAGTTGACACAAGATCCCCTGAATCATATAAATATAGAAATAATGTTTAGGGGCCTTTGTAGTAGGGCCTTCATAAAGACATATTGTTTGGGTGTGATTGAAATGATAATTTGGAATTACAATTACTCAGAAAACTGGAATTGGAACATTGGAAAATATTTGAAAAGCAGAAGCTTTTCCCCATTACAAGTGAAGTAAGTCATTAAATGAGACAATGAATTTGGAATCAGAGGACATTTAAGATGTGCTATGTAGCAGGCACTGTGCTAAATTCTGGGAATGCAAAGAAAGGCAAAGGACAGTCACTTTTCTCAAGGAACTCACATTCTAATGAAAGAGACAATATGCAAACAACTATATACAAACAAGATCACTCTATTTCTGTCTCTGCCTCTCTGTCTCTGTCTCTCTCACACACATACACACACACATGCACAGGCACACAGAGAGACACACATAGAAATACAGAGAGAGCTGAGTGGAGAGAGGAATGATAATGGGAAAATATTTGAAGCAGGGAGACCAAACATCACAGTCCAGGTATAAAGGGATGAGGAAATGCACCATGATGTTTGCTATGTCAGAAGAAAGAAGAGAATGTATCCAAGAGATTTTGAGAAGGTATAAATGACAGGAATTGGCAATCTATTTGATATGGAGTGTGAAATGGAGTCTAAAGAGTGTAGGATAACACCTAGATTGGATGTAAATTCCAGATCTCCCACTTACTATGTTACACATGTCAAGTCACTAACACTTCGATTTCTCAGTTTCCTCATCTGTAAAATGAGGAGCAACTAGTTCACCTTTAATTATCCTTCCATTCTAAAACTATGGTCCTATAATTATCTTATTCAAATTTCTCAATTTCTACATGAGAAGTTGAGAGAGACAGACAGAGAGAGAGAGAGAGAGAGAGAGAGAGAGAGAGAGAGAGAGAGAGAGAGAGAGAGAGAGAGAGAGAGAGAGAGATGGGGGTGAGAAAGGTGGTATTAAACCCATATTAACCATTTTCTATATTCCAGGAATATTATTTACTACTCTACTAATCTCTAGAGATACAAATATAAGCAAGAGAGACCAGAGAATTAACTTTCTAATGAACAACAAATAAAGGAAAGCTGGAAAGGGAGAGATTACTGGGGCAGGGGATGGAGCTAGTGGTCTGAAAGCGTAGACCTGGTTCTAGGCAGCATAAGATAGAAGGTCATCTGTTAAATCCCAGGTTAGTTCTAAGAATAGAGTCCAAAGTTGCAGAGAGAAAGCATATGGATGATGGATGATGTGGCGGCAACCCTAATTAATGACTGTGTATTGAAGCATGTGCCGTCCAGGAACCACACCAGTTTCCTTCAGCCTTATGTAGTATTCAAATTGAGGGATGTAGCTAGTATTTCCACCCACAATAGAGAAATACTCTATGAACTAAACACCACCTTGACTAGATTGTGCCAAGTCTTCTTCAGTATAATCCGTGGTTTAGGGTCCTTTTTGAAGTTGCGGCTCCCATCCTGCCTAAAGGAGTAAAATCCTTGGCTTCCGCAGGAGTGCCAAAACTATATGGAACAAACTCCCACAAGCTATCACTTTTCTGAGATTTGGGATATTGCAGGACCTGGGGGAATGTGCAGAGCAGCTGGTACTGCTTAGTGACATCTGGAAACAACTAACTTCTTTCTTCATGGATCTTTAAATAAAGCTTATGCAAGTAAAGTCAATTATAAGTCATCTCCAATTTTTTTCATCAAAGTATCCTGTAGTATTAGTACTTGTTGAGACAGAGGAGGCCAAGAAAGACTTTTCACAACCAGTGACACAGGATACAAGTCCTAATGGAAGGTAATGGTTCTAAAAAGTGGAGATGACAAAGTAGGACATCCTGTTCAAAGGTTGCAAATGATGAGGTGGACAATTTAGACAATAACCAATTTATTGGTTATATAACCAATAATAATTTGATTAGCAATCACAGTGAATGAAAAGACATGATATGAAGACTCAGGAAAAATGGGATAAAGCCACCCCAAGAGAGGCCTTAATTGTGAGAATTTATTTTGCAAGAATGTCCATATTTATCATATCTTTATTTTTCTTTTAAATTTAGAGATAGGTGGACAGAAAAGAAACGTTTATTTAAAAAGTGAAACAAATGACGAATGCCAATTTACAGCAAATAGAAGCAATAGGTAGCCACCAAAGCTTCTTGAGTGAAAGGATGATATCATTAATCCTAAGCTTTAGGCAGATAATTTTGGCTGTGATGTGAAGTGTTTATGGTTATATGTTACTACTATGGATATGAGAGTTGTTGGAATGGGGGGGGGGGATTTCCCTGTTATAAAGAAGACTTGAAAAGGCCTTTCTACCTAGAACATTTACCTGTTTTATAGCTGTTTCAAAATTAAAAGTATGTTCACTATCTAGCCCTTTAATAATTTCTAAAACTGTGAACTAGATCTACCAACCATCTTTGTTCTCATCCACCAGAAGGTGCACATTATGGGTTCCCAATAACTGTTACATAAATAATTTGAAAATCCAGCATGCTCTGTTTTCTTCTCTATTTCCATTTTAAATGTTTTGCTCTCAGATATATGGACATCTGAAATAACATATACCAGAGAAGCACATATTATTTTTTGTGTACTTATCTATCCCTTCAAGTCACTTCTGGTCATCCTATCAACACATACCTTAGAAAAATCTGTCAAGTAATTGTTTTTGTTTAGAATCTTCTTGTCAAAGTCCTTTGATAATAGATAGCAATTCTTCTCATTGATTCCATGCTATCACCAAAATAACAAAAGTCACCATGGAAATGAAAAAAAAATATATATATATAATGATATCTGCTTAGAAGAAGCCACATGGAAGATATTTTTCTTGGAAAAGAGGTTCCTGAAAATTGGGAACAAGCTAAGAGAAGTTTCAGATTTATTCTGTGGAAATTAAACAGCATAGTGTAGAAATTGAAATCAGAATGGTTTGAGTTCAAGTCCTGTCTCTGATGAGACAAGTTACTTAACTTCTGCTACCCAGGTAAGTTTCTAAGGCTATAAATGGAAGAACTTCTGTTGATTTTTATTAATTGGAACTTTCTTACATGGATGAAATCACAAGTTAAGCCCTACCCCACACCCTTTCTTTTCTCCTCTTCCTGGCATGCCACAAAATAAAGTTCCCAATCTTCTCTGGTTAAGTCAGATGTGAGATCACTCCTGTCTACATCAGTGCATAACAACAGGAAGTCAGTGGGCTCCTGGGAAACGTAGTTCAAATGCACAAGATTTCCAATTACACACAAACCACTTAAATATCTTTGTCAAAAAAAAAAGAACCAAATGAGGACATGAAAAATTCTACATGACTGAAATACTGAACAACAGACCCTTGAAGTGAAGGCACCTGCTACTTGGGACTGGGGCAGGATTATTGCAGAGGGTGGTATTTGAGTTGAGACTCAAAGGAAGCCAGGGATTCTAAAAAACAGAAATGAGAAGAGACAACATTCCAGATCCAGGGATAGGAGGGTATGTTGTGTGTGAAGGACATCCAGTCAGCCTGGAAGCTATATTGTAGAATATATAGAAAGATCTGAACTGTAGGAAAAGTAGGAAGATGGTATGGGTCAAACTGAAGAATTTATATTTGATTCTAGAGCCAAAAGGGAGACTTTTGGGTTTAGTCAATGGTGCCCTGAAGGCTGGGGGGGAGAAAGGCCAGGTTCTTCATTTCATATTCCAATTGACAGATTCTCAGTGTCCATGACTAGACATAATGCATTTCCTTTAAGGAATCTGGAGATTTCTGGAAAATCAAATGTCCTAGTAAACAATGATACTGCCAATCAGTCAGGTAACTTCCAACTTGATTAATTCAAGTCCAGAGACACAATTAGCTTCTTCACCACCATCAGCCTCACCAGTCAAAGCCTCATTCAGAAGCCTCTCAGCTATTGGCTTATCTCCAACTATTTTTCCTGTTAACATTCCAAATGGAATGTTCCTTTTGACTGACAGATGATGTCCTTTGCATTCATGCCTCTTCAACAATATCCTTGATCTTTTGTTCTTCCAAATGAACTTTGTTATGTTTTTTTTAATTTAGTAAAAAAGTTTCTTGGTATTTCAATGGGTATGGCATAAAATAAGTAAATAAGTTTGGGTAGGATTTTAATTTTTATTATGTTAACTCGTCTGACCCATGTGAACTTGGAAATTACTCCACCCTAATTAGACATACTTTAGGGGAAGATAAAGTTGTAAACTCCTGATTGAACAATGAAGGTACTTAACTCATACCTGATAGTGAAGCTAGAACCTTAAGTTAAATCTATTTTTACATCTAATACAAAAGGGTGTTAAGTACCTATAAAGGTTAAATTAATTACAAAAAGGTCAAGTAACTCACAAAAGGTAAGCTTAACAAAGAAGTATGAAGTACCTCAGAAGATATAATCTAACCAGAGAAGGTGTGAACTAAAGAGAGGATAGTCCTGAAGAAAATCTAATCAAAGAAGGTGAGAAATAAAGAATAGGCAGTCCTGGAAAAAGGGTCTACTATGATTGGTAGATGTGAAAATTTAGGGGAGGTGACATAAGAGAAAATTTCTTTAAAAGGAGGCTAAAAAAGTCAATTCAGGCAATTGAATTCAGTTCAGAATGAAATTAGATTCAGAGTTCAGTTCAGTCAGGACTGGAACTCAGCCTGGAGGATCTCACTCAGACAGCTTCCTTGGAGATGGTCTTGTGCTGAGTGATAAGACTGACTCCCTTTCCCTTAGGCTTAGGGAGGCCACTTTGGCCAAGGCCTTTAACTACTGCCTGGCTCAACCTGAGCCAGAGCAGTTTAAATTAATTAATTCTCTCTCTCTCTCTCTCTCTCTCTCTCTCTCTCTCTCTCTCTCTCTCTCTCTCTCTCTCTCTTTCTCTCCTTTCCTTAATTTCTTCTCTCTATGTTAATTAAATTCTCCATAATTCCCAGCTGACTTGGGTATTTTATTATTTGGGAATCATCCCATGCGACCAATTATTTAGATTTTAAGTCAAAACACTAAAATTATCTTTACAGATTTGGCAACCAAGAAGGGATGTTATTGAGACCTTTTTAGTGCTTTTCATAAAAGCTATGAGTTCCCCCAAACTTTCCTCTATAAACTCAAACCGAGTATTTCGTTCCTCATTTTGTTGAGTAGTAAAAGTAACAATTGGTTGGTTTGACTGGAAAATGGTGTTTTCAAGAGGAGACTGACCTGAATCTCTTATCTGATTCTCTATTTTATGTATGGTATTTTCCAGTTTTCTTTTAGAGAAAAATAGATACAATATTACAGCTACAACAATTAAAATCCCAACCAAGAGCAGTGTGGAGTATATCCATTGCCATACATAGTCTGGGATTATAAAATAGACAAAGAACAATGTTTGTATTGTAAAAAGAACAATGTATTTACCAAAAAGCCTGAAAAACCAGTTGTTAACTAAGTTGTGAACTGGCTGTAATCCCAGATTTCTAAAGTAAACATGTGGGGAGATTTAGAAACAGCTCTCCCAGTCAGGGCCCTGTGTAAGGGGAAATTATTCACCTTCTCTAGTGGCTGTGTTTTGAAGCCAAGTTAGCTGTTTAAAAAGATTGACTAACAGGAGCAAGTAATAAAGAAAAGAAGAAGATTTCACAGAAATTTGAGGGTTTTCATCACAACCGACGTGGCCAGCCAAAATTAGTTTCTCCTTTAGAAATTTGGATGCTATGCCATTTGGTGCATACATGTTGAGTACTAATATTTCCTCATTGTCTATACTGCCTTTTATCAGGATGTAATTACCTCCCCTATCTCTTTTAATCAGATTTATTTTTACTTTGGTTTTGTAAGATATCGTGATTGCAACTCCTGCCTTCTTTTTTCTCAGTTGAGGCCCAACAGATTTTGCTCTAATATTTAATTATAACCTTGTGAGTGTCTACCTGCCTCATGTGTATTCCTTGTAGACAACTTATGGTAGGATTTTGGTTTCTAAAACGCTCTGCTATTTGCTTTTGTTTTATGGGTGAGTTCATCCCATTCCCATTCAAAGTTAGGATTTCCACTTGTGTATTCCCTAACATTTTGATATCCTTTCCTAGTTCTGCCCTTTCTTCTTTTGCTATATCCTTTTAAACCAGTGGTTTGCTTTTAATCAGTCCCCCTAATCCCCCTTTTTTATTATGCTTCCCTTTCCACCACCTCTCTTTTTATTCCCTTCTTATTTTTTTAGGGTCTGTTAAGTTCCCTCCCCCCTCTCTTTCCCTCCCTTTTTGCACTCCCCCCTACTCTCCCTCCCCTAGGTTTTCTCTTCTCACTTTCCCTGTAGGGTAAGATAGAATTTGATACCCCAATTGATGTAGATGCTCTTAATTGATCTCACTGAGAGTAAGGTTTACCTATTACCTATCAGCATTCTCTTCCATTCCTTATAATAGTTCTTCTCCATCACTTCCCATGGGCCTCTTTTTGTGATATAGATTATCCTATTTATCTTATTCCTTCAAGTTTCTCTTGGTGCCATCTTCTATTTTTTTGCATATCATCTTATACAATTTATTACCCCAATTTCTACCTGTGAGTGATTCTTCTAATTACTATAATATTGAATATAATTTTTGAGACTTACAAATAACATTTTCCATACATTAATATAAACAATTTGATCTTATTGGAGCCCTTAAAGAAGAAAATTTAAATTAAAAACTTTTCCCCCTTTCCTCTCTTTTTCTTATTTACCTTTTCATGTTTTTCTTAATTTTTGTGTTTGGATATCAAACTTTCCACTTAGTTCTGGTTTTTTCTTTGCAAATAATTGGAAATCTTCTATTTTGTTGAATGTCCATCCTTTCCCCTGGAAGTTTATAGTCAGTTTAAATGAGTAGGTAATCCTTGGTTGAAGACCCAAATCTCTTGCCTTTTTTGAATATCATATTCCAAGCCTTGTGGTCCTTTACTATGGAAGTTCCAGATCTTGTGTAATCCTGATTGGTGCTCCTTAATATCTGAATTGTCTCTTTTTGGGTTCTTTTAAAAATTTCTTCTTAGCTTGGAAGCTCTTGAATTTGGCAATTACATTCCTGGGGGTTATCTTTTGAGGATTTAGTGTAGAGGGCGTTCTATGAACTCTTTCAATGTCTATTTTGCTCTCTTGTTCAAGAACATCAGGTCAGGGCAGTTTTCTTGGATAATTTCTTATAGTATGATGTCAAGATTTCTGTTTATTTCTGGGTTTTCAGGTAGACCAGTGATTCTCAAATTGTCTCTGAGACTAGTTTTCCCATTCTATCATCTTGTCAATGAGATATTTTATGTTTTCTTCTATTTTGTCAGTTTTTTGACTTTGCTTTATTAATTATTGCTGTTTTGCAGGGTCACTGACTTCCAATTGCCTAATTCTGGTCTTTAAGGACTGGTTTTCCACTATAATCTTTTGATTTTCCTTTTTGGTTTGGTCTATCCTGCTTTTCATGGCTTCCAGCTATTTAACCAATTGAGAGTTCCTGTCCTTTAAACTGCTATTTTCTTTTTGAACTATTTCCCATATTTCTTGCCTAAATTCATGCATCTTTCTCATAAGCACCGATTTAAATTCTTCGAGAGCTTGTGGCCAATTTCCTTTTTTTTTTGGTAGGTTTGAATGCATTTATTTGTATGTCCTCTTCCGCTATTTCCTCTGTAGTCTGGATTTTTCCTCCATAAAAATTATCCAGGGTCAATGCCTTCTACTTGCTTTTCTTGTTTTTGGGAAGTTGTTTTTCCTGGGCATAATTTGCCATCACTATGGTGGGTTTTCCTTCCCTTTCCAGTCAGAAGTTTGAGTGAGGAGGGCAAGTTCTCTGTGTATGGAGCTAAGAAGAGCCATTTTTTCCCTGAGGTTACCTCTCAAGTCTCTGCAGCTTCTACGGTTTAATGCCCTTCTCTGCACTATTTCCATGAGGGAGCCCATGGTCTGAGCTCTTCAGCCTGTTGGGGTCTCAGGTCTAGCTACTCTCAGGGGTAGGTCTTTGGTGGTCTTAGTCAGCAGTCAAGAGCCTAGAGGTGCCCCTCGCTCACTCACTGATTCTAGCACACTGGCTCTGACTGTGGCTCTGTAGGTGGGGTGGGGGTAGGGGAGGGTTGATTAGTTCGTGTTTTGGTGGAAGCTATTTTATCCCCTTATAGTGTGGAAATGCCCAAATCCCATGTACCTTCAATGCTGCACCCTACTGTAGAGTCTTTTCATTCATATGAATTTGGGTTTTTTCGCCTTTTGAGGTAGTTTATATTGGTAAGTGGTGAGGAGAGGAAGAGTCCTGTGTCTAGACTGTAGCCATGTTAACCCGGAAGTCCCAGGAGCTTATATTCTAATGAGCATATTCAGAGTATTTAAAAATATATGTGAATGCTTACATCAATCAAATATTTTCACAAATATAAGCTAGGCCTCTCTCATTGCAACTTACTTGGTTTCACTGTGCTTTATCACAACATGTTTTTTTTTTTTCCTAATTTGATTTAAGAAAAGACTAGAAGTCAAATCAAGACCCATTTGATATAAACAAAAATCTCTATAGCCTCCCTGAAGAGCCTGCATGTCAAACAACAAATATCCCAAATAAAGGAATAGAGATAGAAGTCTTCCATGGATTCAGGCTAATGGTATTGTCTTGATTGGCTGATGCTTGAGAACCAAACCAAAAAAAGGAAATTATCCTACTTAAGATTCTTAATATTATGAGTCTTATTCATTACAATTCTAACTTTATATTCTCCTAAATAAGAACCCAAGTGAGAACTAAATCTGTAAATGAACAGTCTAGGAATTAGTTCTTTCCCCACCCCTTTCTTATTACAATACCCCAGCTAAGACACTAGCACAAATTTGGTTACAATCAAAATAGTCACTGATTAATTGTCTACTCTGTCAGACACATTTTCTTTTTTCTTTTCTTTTCTCTTCTTTTTCTCTTTCTTTCTTTCTTTCTTTCTTTCTTTCTTTCTTTCTTTCTTTCTTTCTTTCTTTCTTTCTTTCTTTCTTTCTTTCTTTCTTTCTTTCTTTCTTTCTTTCTTCCTTCCTTCCTTCCTTCCTTCCTTCCTTCCTTCCTTCCTTCCTTCCTTCCTTCCTTCCTTCCTTCCTTCCTTCCTTCCTTCCTTCCTTCCTTCCTTCCTTCCTTCCTCCCTTCGTTCCTTCCTCTGTTCCTTCCTTCCTACCTTCCTCTAGATTTGACATTTCATTGACATAAGGAACTCCTACCAAGGAATCTCTCTCTACCAATGAAGATTGTCATCTGCCCTTATAGTCTTAGAGAGTTAGGATTTTCTGAGGTATAATATTGATATTCTTAAAATGATATGTAGCTCCTGAAGAAAACAAAGTTCTCCAATTATAAAGCAATTAACTGAGATTTGGATTATTTAAAATATGCTGTGTTATTATTAGGAAAGAGGACCTATTTGAGTATGTGAAGACCTTTGTTTTCCCAGGAAGGAAATCATAATATTCTTTTCTTTAGCCTGTTCTGTTCTATAAGCCAATTTTCTCAAGTAGTCTGTTTGAAGCCATACCAGTGATTTTAGATTTTGTGTTTTGTATTAAATTTGTGATCTTTGCAAGTATAACAGAAGCAATTGATATTTGAAGAAAACAGTGAGCTTTTCTCAGAATGGAGAAAAGATTTATGTTTGAGCACAAAAGACCCTATTATGTCAGCTTTACCATTCCTAAAATTCAAAGAAATGTCTGAAGAGAACTTTCTTCTACCTGCTTCTTTGATAATTTCTAGATGACAGGGTAAATTCCAACTGTGTACGATGTGAAACATCATCTTAAAGGAGTCAGAGGACTCCATGTTCACAGCATCAATATGCAATATTCTATTACAAACCTTTCAAAAAGGTTGTAATGGATCCAACCAAAGAAAGGAACCATGTGAATTATGGTGAACACCAAAGGCATAGTCCCAGATTTATAGTTTTGGCACCACCTGTGAAAGAAAGGATACAGAAAAGTTATCCTTATAGGCTTTTCATGTGATAACTAAAACAACATAATGTACTAAGAAAAAAATAACAAAAACATAAACTGAATGACTCTTCAATCTCTTCTTGAGAAATATGTGACAAAACCACTTTGGGGAAATAAACTCCCACAGATAAGAAAACAAAATCCTCAAATTCCATTTCTTGCCAGAAGCATTTCTAGATTAGGCCATTTGGGTGAAGGCTTTTGCTTCCCTCAAATTTCTATGTCTAACGATTGACTTTTCCCTTCTGTTCACATTAAACTCAGCTCAGCAAATATAAAAACTGTTGACATAAAATGTAGGAAAACAGTAGGAAAGCAATCTCCACAGAATTAACCTAACAATAAAAGAATATGAGAATAGAGTCAAGATTGGTTTTTATATTTATTTCCATTGTGTGTGGGTGGTCAGGAACAGAAAGTTCATTTGATAAGCATTGATATTGTCCTTTTGAGCAACTTGCAGTGGTACTGAATGTATATGATAGGGTGGGTTATGTCTTGGTTAACTCTTGGACTTGGCAGAAAGTTTGATGACTACAGTTATGGTGAGACAAGCAAGATGGTGTTTGAAAATGGGATTTGATTATCTGAATCACAGAATAAAATATAGAAGTGATAGGCTGCGATGGGATGAAATTAGCAAAGATTGCTAGGTATGTTATTTACTGCTGCCTTCAAACTGTAATAAAAGAAACAAGAAAACTCTTTAAACTGAAGAAGGAAAGGAAGGGGGAAATGGTCTATATCTAGGCAAGTTATATTCTATATAATATGACAACATATAAGGAGAAAAATAGTAGTTGAGATATTCCAAAATGCAAAAAACACTTAATTTAAGAAATAGTCTAATAGGAAAATTTGTGGCATCCATTGCTAATATACAAATGCACCAAGTACAATCAAGATGATCTAGTGGTTCTGATGAAAGGAGGCCCATTTGACCCTATCGAAGTATAAAAGTTGTTTAATTGGGTATATCAAGATAATCACTTTTCTTCATTTAAAGTAAGTTAACCTTAAAGAGGTTTAAACAAGTTTCAAATTTCCAAACCAATCAGAACTTTAGATTAAATGTGAAAAAAAAAACCCTTAGATGAACTGAGAGGATGTTAAAAACAAGAGGGTGGAATTTGGCTAAGGGAACTTGGTCAGACCATGATGGTCATTTGTAGAATAAAAGATCAGCTCAGAAACTTAGTTATTCAAGAACATAGTAGAGGATAAATTGAATCTAGCAAAAGGCAGGAGAGAAAGTTCCAGAAAGGTTCCTGAAGAGCCCTTTCTTGGGGAAAAGAGGTAAAGAGTGACATAGCTTCAGTTCTGTACTTCCTTCCTCTCACCCCCATTTCCTTGTCCAAAGAAAGACCACGAGCCCTTGAAGGAGCTGGTGAATTTGAGAATTCACATATCCCCATTAACATTCTAACATCATCCCCAGGACAGCAGCAGATGGCAGCAGTTTCTACTTTAAAAGAAGAGAAGAAGACTGAATATGATATGACAGATTAATGTATCTGCAAGGATTCTATCAAAGAGTACATTCCATGCCCAAGAACTTTTTAGGAATCCTATGAGGGGAATAAAGGAGTGACAGAAGTTATGCATCACCTTTTTACCACCTTCTGATTTACCATTCTTCTGATTCCACTTTTCCCTGGACCATATATATATATTACTTGTGGGATACTGAAATGTTTTATGCTCATTATTTATATTTTACCCCCTTAATACAATACAATGTGGTTACTTTCCCCCAAAAGTATGCACTCTTTGATCCAGACTACCACTGCTGGATTTGTACCCCAAAGAGATAATAAGGAAAAATACTTGTACAAAAACATAATCATGGCTACACTCTTTGTGTGGAAAAATGGGAAACTGAGGGGGTGTCCCTCGATTGGGGAATGGCTGAACAAATTGTGATATATGATGGTGATGGGATACTATTGTGCTGTAAGGAATGAAGACCTGGAGGATTTCTATATGAACTGGGAGGACTTCAGTGAACTGATGCAGAGTGAAATGAGCAGAACCAGAAGAACATCTTACGCAGAAAGTAAAACATTGTGGAGACTTTGCTACTAGTAGCAATGCAACAAGCAGAATACTCCTGGAGGACTTATGTAAAAGAGAGAAAGAACTATGAGAGTAGAAATGCAAAAGCAAAACATATGACATCACTTATCACAGGCATACATGGGTATGTGATTTGATATTTAGGCTTAAAAGCACTCTATAGCAAAAATGAATAATATGGAAATAGATATCAAGTGATAATATTTGTAGAACCCAGTGGAATTGCTTGTTGGTTCTGGAAGTGAAGAGGGAAGAGGGGAGGGAAAGAAAATGAATCATGGAAACATGGAAAAATAATTTTAAAATAAAATAAATAAAATTTAAAAATAAAAAAAGAAAAGTTGTAAAGGATAGTTTGGATACTGGGAAATGCATTACAGAAATGTGTCAACCAACTCCAAACAAAAGTTATCCCAAGTGAAACTGTTCTAAATCAGCAGTTCACTGTTTAGTGTAGTGATACTATGGGTCAGTCAATCAATAAATGTTTATGAGGAAAATTTTAGCTTTATTCAGTGAAGAAATTTCCTAACAGAAGCTTTTCCTAAACAGTATAGTAGTAACTGCCATGTAATACTTGAAGCTTTACAACGAGCTTTACATATATTTCACAGTTAGAGTTGTTTGGGAGCTGGTCTTTGAGAAAATACTGAAGGACCTCTTATAGGAGTGCTACAGAAGGGATTTGTGTTCATTGGCATATGGGATTAAATTGTTACTAAGGAGTGATTCATCTCAAAATTTCTGTAGTTTCATGCTATTGACTTACTGAGTGGCATTGGCAAGCCACAAATTTCTTTAATCTGGGAAACAATTATCATTTTACTGGCTTATATTACGAGGTTGTTTTTTATTCTTCATACTCAGAGGAACAAAATGACATCACTATGTTGGGGTTTGTATGCTTGACCTGCCCGGTCAGTCCAGTATGAGCTCAGGAGGTTCTACCACAGACACCAATAATGCATCTGAACATCTGTGATGGAGATGTCTCTAAATCTGAACATCTCATGTTTCTTTGGAGCCACTGATGTATTGCATTGCTCATAGAGCAGAACAATGTTTTGGATGCAGATGCCATGCAGGGTGGTCCTGTGTCAGCATCTCTCATGTGTCACAATTAATGTAAAAGTTCTTCTGAAAGACCTTGAGAGTGCGTTGTACGGCTTCTTCTAACCTCTGTGTGAACACTTGCCTTGTGGGAGTTCTCCATGAAATAGTCTTTTTGGAAGACATGTGTTTGACATTCATGTTATGTGACCAACTCATCAGTTACACTCTCTGCAGTAGAGTCTGAATGCTTGGCACTTGGGATTGAGGAAAGGACCTCTGATAAGGTGGTGATTGGAGCAGATGAAATGTGATTTTGGGGGGTGGAGAGTCAAGATTTGTATTTTCAGAGTATTTCTTCCCTGCAATGAGACTAAATTAAGTCAAAATTGGAAGAGGAATAAGATTTTGGTTTGGTGTTACTTCTATCATCTTATAAGATAATAATATAAATTATAGACTTGCCTATAGTATTTTATATCTCTGCAGAATATGTGGTCTACACAAAAGTCACATTAATATACATGCTTATTAGTTCCCCATCTTGTCCTAGCCTTTGGCTTATGTCTGGGTTTGCAAAGTTTGAAGTCTTCTGTCGGACAAAGGAATCCAGAGAATTAATTAGTGCACTCAGTTTATACTTTATAGAACATCTTTAAAATTTGAGATTTAAAAATATAGGGGGGGGCAGCTGGGTAGCTCAGTGGATTGAGAGCCAGGCCTAGAGACGGGAGGTCCTAGGTTCAAATCTGGCCTCAGACACTTCCCAGCTGTGTGACCCTGGGCAAGTCACTTGACCCCATTGCCTACCCCTACCCCTTACCACTCTTCTGCCTTGGAGCCAATACATATTGACTCCAAGACGGAAAGTAAGGGTTTAAATATATATATATATATATAAAGACATTTGTATCATTTTCATGATTTTATTGTTTATTCATCACATAATTATTCATAAATAAAATGTGCTAAGGACTAGCCCCTTGTTTATATACATATGATACTGTTTACAGTAAATTATGTTAACAGAATGAAAAAAAAACATTGCACTAATCACAACAGACTAACCTCTAACAATATTAAAAGGTTATTGAATTCAAACTAAATGCAATGATCTGTCTTGAAACTAGAGAAAAGAGAATTAATTATTTCTCTTCTTTTAATAGAGTGGGTTGGGGCAATGAAGGTAGAACATTGAATGTGCTGTCAGTCCCCAGAGTTTTCGTTTTTGATTTTGATTAAATGTTTTTCCTTTATCAATAGAGATGTTTCAGTAGTACGGGGTAAGTATTATAACAACAGGATAGGATACAGCTAAATCCTGAGAGGAACATATAATGAATGAATCTCATAAAGTGACTATATGTATTCAAATCCATACTATTTGGTTAAATTATGTAAAATTTGGTCAAATGTTCTAGCTCAGAGAAATACATACATATATATATATATATTTGATTAATGGAACCACTTTATGGGAGTCATTATTCACACTAATGGTATAAAAACCAGATCCCACCAAAATCCTCAATAAATACAAAACAATAACAAAATTGTTACTTACATGATCATAGACATGAAACTAAAAAGGACCATAGAGACCCAGAGCTAATCTAGTCTAATCCTCTCATTTTGTAGATGAGGAAAGTGATCCTAGAGAAGGCATGTATCTTGCCCAAGATTGCACAGGTGGAAGTGGAAGTGGAAGATCTGGGATACAAATCCAAGTCCTCTAATTCCATGTTAGGGTTTTTTTTTTTAATTGCACCATGAACAATTGTAAGAATTCAGCAGTATGAATATGCTGTCTCCATTAAAAGACTAATATTATAAGTTGATTATTTTCTCCATCACAAATCATTTTCCCCCTTTATCCTTTGCCCAATAAAAATACCAGGACTATTAAGAACTACTCCAATAGAAGAATGGCAAGACTAGATAGGACAAACAATAAAGGGGAACATTTGTTTCCAGAATCTTTTCTTTGGCTGATCAAATATTTAAGAAATTAAATGAAAGGACTAGAAGGTTTGTGAAAGGAAATAATGAGATCATAGATTTAGAGCCAGAAGGTATATCTCAAGACAACTATCCAAATCCCTCATTTCACTGATTATGAAACTGAGGCTCAAAGGCAGGATTTAATACAAAGTCTATTGAATCCAAACCCTATGTTCCTTCCAATGTATCACAAGAAGCTCTCCCCAAGTTCTTCTTTTTTTCTTTTTTTTAGGAATATATGTTGGGGTTGACTGATTCAGTACTTCCGTGGGAAGGAACTATGTGTCTGAGAGTTATATGAGAAGCATCCCATAAAAGGCAACTGGTACTTTTCAGTGCTAGAACCAGACAGAATTTTTAAGAGTAAATATTTAATACAATATTTTGACTGGGTCATTGTGTCCTCTGTTGCATGTAATAGGTTTATTTAGAAAACTCTAATTAGGTCAGGGTAATCAGAGCTTTGCTCTAAGCACCAGCATCTTCAGAACTTGTTGTTTACTCCTTGATACAACGGACAATTGTGTCATTGTTCCTTGAGTCTCATAGTCCTTGACTGCTCTGAACTTCTGTGGAAATTGGAGGATCAATGTCCCTGAGACAGGGTGAAGGGGAACTGCTAGTGGCAAACTTTGTGTGAAGGAAGAAAAACAACAGATTGTACCCTCTCTCTCTGTTATAGTCCTCGTATCAAATCATATGGGAGGTAAGGGCAAGAAGAGCCCCATGAAAAGAAAAGGCAATAAAGTAACTTTGAGTAGGTAAAAGTTAAGGGAGGAGGAAGAATTGGTAGCCCTCCCAGGGATCATTTGTGGCATCTCTTTGCCTTCCCCATTTTTGAACTCTTTCCCCTTGCTATTTCCCCCTATAATCATATATTTATACAGGTTTATTCCTAGTCTACCCCATTCCCTCTCCTTCCTTAAATTTCCATTGTGCTCATAAGAACTCTCCTCCATTATTCTGCTTAGATCACTTATCTTTTATTTCTTTGTAGCTAGTAGAACCTTACTAAAACTGAAATTTCTCCTGAAGACAAACATCTTTTGAAACATTCTCCAAGGCTAACTGATTGCTCTTTCTCTTAGATGTTATATTACATAAGATCAGGAGAAGATCCCACTTCCCACTGCTATTTTCATATCCATCTAGTAGCACATGTTAAAATAATCACTCTTTCCTTCTTAATGTGATCAGTCTAGCTAATAAACTCATCAATTCACTGGAGAAGGAAATGATCTAACTGAATGTATTCAGTCAA
Organism: Monodelphis domestica; assembly: GCF_027887165.1. Classification (NCBI taxonomy): domain Eukaryota; kingdom Metazoa; phylum Chordata; class Mammalia; order Didelphimorphia; family Didelphidae; genus Monodelphis; species Monodelphis domestica. The sequence goes on from NC_077234.1 coordinate 59,820,611, forward strand.
ATGATTATTCCCCTGGGTAAAACAATGAGTTTTATTGATTTCACTGATATTATAGGATCATATATTTAGAGCTCAAAGTATCTTATATATCAACTAGTTGAACCTCCTTATTTTACAGTGGAGGAATACAGGCCTAGAGGCAAGATTTAAACCTAGGATCAATTAATCCAAAGTCTATACTCTTTCCAATGTTCCACAAAAAACTCTCCCTGAATTTCTTGGAGAAAAAAAATTGTGATCAATTAAAATATGTGATATATAAGATTGATTAATATATTGATTTATTATTATTGATATACCCATATATGATTGTTGATATCTGATGAATATCTGATGAATATGATGAATATGTACATATGCATACTATATTTACACATAGGACATACACGTTGTATAGATTGGATTTGGCTCTCTCCTGATTGTAACAATGAAGGTACTTAGCTCTTCCTTGATAGTGAAGGTAAAATTAATCCCTGGTCTATTTTTAGATTTTTAATCCCCCAAAGTGTTAACTCAATATTTAAGGTAGATCAACCCATTTTAACTACAAAAAGGTGTTAACTAACCACAAAAAGGTGTTAACTAACTACAAAAGGTGTGACAACCATTTCATACATTGGATGGGCAGTCCTGGAGAGGAGCATCTGCTGTGATTGGTAGATGTAAAAATTTAGGGGAGGTGACACAAGAGAAAAAGGTCTTTAAATAGAGGAAACAGAGACACACTGGATCAATCAATCAAGATTCAGTGGAATTGGACTGGAATCAAGATCAGTCACTTGGGCTTATAGTGAAGAAGAGTCACCTGGAATTGGACTGGAAGATGGACACTCAGACTTGAAGTGAAGACACTTGGATGTGGAACTGAACCCCTGGAGGAACTCCTACAAGAGACTTCAGACTGCTTTCTTTTTAGATGGTCACCTTGGTGAGTGAAAGGCTGACTTAGTTTCTTTGCCTTTCTGGAGGTGTGAACCTCCAAGAATGGCCCATTGTCTTGAGACTCCTTCCTCCTGACTGGGGCTTAGAATTTCTATTTGGCTTTGAGGAAGCCAGAGCTCTCTCTCCCCTTTTATCTCTTCCTTAATATCTTCCCTCTATTGTAAAAATAAACTACCATAAATACCATTTACTTTAGTAATTCATTTTTGGAATTTAGAAATTAAATCCCTGGTGACCACCAATTAATATATTCAAGTCCAACCATAATAAAACTAACAACATCTAGAGACACACAAACACATGTACCCAATATTTATGCATGTCTAGTCTTTAAATATACAGGGATATATGCCCATATTTAGTCTTAATCCTCTTTAAAAACAAACTGAGTTAAAAGAAAAAGGCTTTTAATATAGAACACTAATTTTTTCTGCATTTTTAGTTAGGGTACTCATCACACATTAAAATATATTCCAAAGTTACTTTTTTTTTTAGTTTTTAAATATGATTTTATTTGGTCAGTTTCATACATTATTCATTGGAAACAGAGATCATTTCCTTCCCCCCCCCCCCCCGCCACCCCTTCCCTAGCCGCTGCGCAATTCCACTGGGTATCACATGTGTCCTTGCTCCAAACCCATTTCCTTGTTGTTGGTATTTGCATTAGGGTGCTCATTTAGTGTCTCTCCTCAATCATATCCCCTCCACCCCTGTAGTCAAGCAATTGCCTTTCCTCGGTGTTTTTACTCCCACAGTTTGTCCTCTGCTTAAGGGTAGTATTTTTTCTCATAGATCCCTGTTCAGGGACACTGCATTGCCACTAATGGAAAAGTTCATTACATTCAATTGTACTACAGTGTCTCAGTCTCTGTGTACAATGTTCTCCTGGCTCTGCTCCTTTCACTCTGCATCACTTCCTGGAGGTTGTTCCAGTCTCCATGGAATTCCTCCACTTTATTATTCCTTTTAGCACAATAGTATTCCATCACCAACATATACCACAATTGGTTCAGCCATCCCCCAATTCATGGGCATCCCCTCGTTATCCAATTTTTGGCCACCACCAAGAGCGCAGCTATGAATATTTTTGTACAAATCTTTTTCCTTATTATCTCTTTGGGGTATCAAAGTTACTTTTGAAGTTGGCTATCATATGCAGTCATCACTTTGGCATCATTTTGGAGGAAAAAAATTACTACTGAAATGACAAGAGGACTTATGGGATAGTGGGTAATTCAGCTCTGCATGATGGCAAATACAAGTGCCATTTAAATTAAGAGTGTGTATTCATAGGGGAGAAAGGCAATATTGCAAGTGCTCTGATTTCCAAAATAATTTACTATAGCTCTGTGGTATGGTGATTTTTTTTTATTTTTGGATCTGAGACTCTCCAGTTGTTTTCAATATTCACCTGATGCTCTATTAATCAGTGTCAGAAAAGCATCAAAACAGGACATCAGCAATGTAGGTTAATTGCTTTTTAAATATCTAATTTAACTTGTATAATCAATCCTCCATCTTTAGTACAAGCTTTGAAAAATAAACATCTCCAAATGTCCTGCAGTTATTATAGGCCTGTCAGACTGATGAAAGAAAGGTATCATGAGACTCTTGAAGAACAGAAGGTTCCATACTTTCTGGGGTTGGCAACTTTAACAGCCATGGAGGAGAACTTCCTATGTTTTTATCAGCAATGACAGGAGTTTACTAATTTTTTTTTTTATGCTGAGAACTAGCACTTATCGTTTGAAGAATACAAACTGAAGACAGAGGAGGTGGTAGTGTTAGAAATAATGGGGTTCACAGACCATAATGAATGGTTGAGAAAAGTGGTATTGGCACTGCCCTCAAGACAAAGGAAGGGTATAAGGATACAAGGAATTCTGAGCATCACAGAATCTATGATTCTAAATTGTGGTACTAGAGAAGATTTTGAGAGTCCTTTTGACAGCAAGGAGATCAAAATGGTTAATACAATAAATTAATGCAGGCTATTCATTGGAAGGTCAGATAATGAAGTTAAAGCTTCAATACTTTGGCCACATAATGAGAAGACAAGACTCATTGGAAAAGACTCTGATGTTGGGAAAGATTGAAGGCAAAACAAGAAGGGGATGTCAGAGGAGGAGATAGTTGTCCTATAAATAATGAATGTGAACTTGGACAGACATTAAGAGATAGAGGAGGTTAAATCTGTCCTCAGACACTTTCCAGCTGTGTGACCCTGGGCAATTTATACTCTTTGATTAATCTGGTCCAGATTATTATTAGGATGAACTCTAATACTTAGAACTGTTCAAAGTAGAAACTTCCCCTTGATGTAGTAAATTTGCTATCACTTCACATGTTTGAATTAAGGTTAGGAACCTAGATTAGTGAGAGAGGTTGAACTAGATTATTTCTAAGGGTCTATTAAACTTCAAGAGACTTTTAAAATAATTTATAGCATTTTATGTCAAATTGATGAACTTTTGACTTATTACAATTCTTTCTCTTCTTGGCAATATTGAAGGTTTCCAAATGAAATTCTATTGAGAAAAGCATTTTGTTCCATTCTTTTGGACTTTTGGCACCTCTAACATAAGATCTAAGGTAAAATAAATTTGCCATGGCTCCTATAATAAAGGGATTTTTTTTTAGAATCTATAAGATAATTTTATGTCTTGACCTTACATATCTTTACTAGTTGCCTTGCTTCTATTAAAATGCATAGCTTGAGAGAAACTCAGAATTAAAAGGAATCTCAAAGCCTTTCTTAGTCCAAATGATAAGCTAAACAAGAATTCCTCTTAGAAGCACACCAATAAGTGGTCTTCTGGTTTATGCTCAATTAGAATTTTTTTGGGGGAGGAAACAATTATTTCATTTCATTTAGAATATTTTTTCATAGTTACATGCCCCTTCCCCCCACTCTCTCTTCCCCATGCCCAAAGCCAACAAGCAGTTCCACTGGATTATATGTGGATCATTGTTCAAAACCTATTTCCATGTTATTCATATTTGTAGTAAAGTGATCCTTTAACATAAAAAACTTAATCACATCCCTATTGCACTACATCATTGATCATATGTTTTTCTTCTGCTTTTCTGCCCCCCCCCCCCCAGTGCTTTCTCTGGATGTGAATAGCATCTTCCTCATAAGTTCCTATAGATTGTCCTGGATCATTGCATTGCTGCTAGTAGAGAAGTCCATTACATTTGATTGTGCCACAGTGTCAGTCACTGTGTACGATGTTCTCCTGATTCTTCTCCTTTCACTCTGCATCAATTCCTAGATCTTGTTCCAGTTCACAAGGACTTCCTCAATTTCTTTTCAATGAGAATTTTGAATAAAGAAGAGATTACTACCACCTATCAGAGTCCATTCAACTTTTGGATTTCTCCTGGCTCTCCTTGCTAATAACACACAATTGTATTCTGTCTTCTAAATTAGAGCTCTTTGAATATTAGAACATATCAACTATTTCCCTTAACTCTTCTCCAAGCTAACCTCCTGAATTCTTATAATCAATACTCATATTACATGTTCTCTGGTTTACCAACTATTCTAGTACCTTCCTCTAGATTCAGATTATCTTGTTCATAACCTTCCTAAAATGCCATACCGAGAATTCAATATAATGCTCCGTATATGATCTAATTAGAGCAGATTACAACGATCTTACTACCAACCTTTTCATTTACATTGTGGTTTCTTTAATGAAGTCCAAGGAACAAGATGGAAGACTAAACATTTTTCCTAACCCTCACAACCTGTCAAATCTCTCTAAAATGGAAATTTTACATCAAAGATAAAGCAGTTTTAGCTATCTCCATGGTAAAGGTCACCCAGGATCCAAAAGAAGGTTAAAAAAGCATGAAATGATACTTACTGACCCTGACCCCACTCAGCATTCTTCTTATGCTTCCCACACTCCTAGTAGAGAAGTTGCACTAACACACCTGAAAAAGAGATACAGAGGTTGTGGCTTTCAACAAACATTGGTCTCTCCTTCCTCTTTCTGGTGCTATGAAGACCTTAAGTTCTGGCTGAGGAATTTTATACAGGCAATGACAGCAATCTGCAGAGCAAATGGCAGCCCCTTAGGAGCAAAAGCTTTCTTGGGGCAACAGTCCCATAACACCAGGGTAGCCAAGCTCTGAACTGCCCAGAGGAAGTAGGACTGGATATGAAGAGAGGACATTATGGGGTGTGGGGAGAGAAGGACCATGCACCACTCCAATAAGCCTGAGGGAAAGATCACAGTATTCAGATAAGGCCAATTTTGACCACTCAAACTGGAGAAGAGACCTAGGATGGAGAGCCATGAACTGCCCACTGTGGGAGGAGGTTGAGATGCTTTGAGATCCAGACCTAGGATGGAGAGCCACGAACTGCCCACTGTGGGAGGAGGTTGAGATGCTTTGAGATCCGGCCCCCAAGAAAATCACCATCAACCCTCAAAGGAGACAGAGTCAGAAAGGGACTAGTGGAAAGAGGGGTGGGTGGTTACTGAAGTTACTGAAGATATCAGGAAGAAAACTCAAGACCTTTAAGAGAGGCAGATAAATCAACAGAGAACATTAACAATAGAAGGGAACATGGTCTCTAGCTCTAGTAATCTATGAATAAATACTTCAAAACAAACAAACAAGAAAGATCCATCACTTGCTGAAACAGAGGACCCTATGTAATGTGAGAACATGGAACCACAACATGATGTTTCTAAGTGTTTCAAAAGAGAGATGAGAATTATAGAAGTAGAATTAATGGATTACACCATGAAATATGGTGGTCAGAATTGGCCCCTGATGGATGCTCTGCTGTTTCCCTCAGGTTTTTTGAAGGGCTATATGGCTGCCCCCTTTTAACCCTTCACCTCCAACAATATTCTGTCCTAATGATCTCTCTACTTCCTCTGTTCCTCAGTTCTCTGGGTGAGCACAAGCAGTTCGGAGCTTTGCAGCACTGGTGCTACAAGACTGTGGTCCCAGAAGTCTTTTGATCCTGAGGGGCCATCATTTGCCCTGTTAGTGATCTATTGATGACCAAGCAAACTTCAGAAAGCTGGGGTACCCATGGCAATGGAAAGAGAGAAAGGGAATGTGTTATGTGTGTCTAGTCCTTGGTTCTCCTACTGTCTCCTCATTAATGATAGCATAAGAGATGGAGAAGGGTTACTTAGTGATCTCAGAGTCATCAAGTATCAATTCATTCTTTTCTTCTTTTAGTTCTGGGTATCCTAGATGATGGAGAGAAAAAAGTTGCTTTATCTTTGGCAAAAAATTTAACTTTAGTAAGATTTGAGCAGTTGTGAGGATCAGAAAAAAATGTCTACTGTTCCATCTTGTTGTTGTGTGACTCAAATCCTATAGTTTTTTTTTTCATTTCTTTTATTGTGTGGATAATCTTTCTGACATTGTACTAATTATGCTTGCTATAAACTCTACATGTCTGTGGTAATTTTCTTAATTTACCTTTGTAATCTGATAGCATTTTTTTGTGCCTAGATTCATTAGTTGAATTGACATCTATGTAAACATAGTTATGTTTTTGCACATACATGTATATATAATATATATATAAATAATTATACATATTCTTTCTTAGTGTTATCTTAACTGGTTTTAAAATCAATAGCACAATGCCATATTTATGAATAGTTTATGTAGCATAGAAATGTTCCTAAAGGTTAAAAAATTGTTTGTTCTTGTTTGCTACAAAACCAATTTGCCCAAATGTTTTATTGGAGGATCACATACAATACTACAGGCTGGTCTTATTTCTTCCACTGAGATTTGTCTAGTTAAATTATTTATTTCTTTTATCTTTAACAGCTTATTTTTTTTAGCTAATTATCTCTTTCCTTAAAAATATCTGAATTTATATATATATACTGAAAAGCAAACACCTCTAGCAATTGAAATCTTATTAGCTACTATGACAAATGCTATGGGCATACAGCTATTAATAACACTTTGTTGTGGATAATAATGAAGACAATTATAATTATAAATGACATTTATACAGGTTCTAATGTTTCCAAAGTCCTTTACATATATTATCTCATTTAATCCTCACCACAATTCTATGTGATTAAATGCTACTAATATTATTATTTTAATTTTGCTAATGTGAAAAATGACATTGAGATATCCTCTTCCTTGCCTAGGATTCACAGAATTCACAAGTCACCCTTACTTTTGCCTTGCCATAGGACTTCAAGAACTCTGAAAGAGGGAGTAAGGTTGATGACTGTGTAATTCTGCCTCACTTTAATCCATTTAGCTTACAAGTTAAGACATCAACCTGTGATGTCACTGGTCCTCTTTGAAATGAAGTATGAGCAGCTTAAGAACATCAGATTCAGAGCTGGAAGGTATCTTCCAGGCCACTGAGCCCAACATTCTCATTAGATCACAAAATAGAAAGAGACACTATGTTACTTTCCCAGGGTCATAAATATAGCTAATACATTAATAAGGTAGGATTAAAGCTCAGGTCTCGTGGAGACTATCCTGTACCCATTATACAATCTAGCCACATTAGTACTTGTATTTTCTAGTGCACCATAGTACTAATAGTAGTAATTAGGGTATCTAGCTAGTATAGTAGATAGAGACCAAAGCCAGGAGTCAGCAAGATATGAGTTCAGTTCTTCCTTCAGATACTAGCAGTGTAACCCTGGACAAATCACTTAAATTTTACTTGCCCAAGTTTTACCATATTTTTATATTTAAAATTAAGATATCTACCAGTTATTATTTTCATAAAGTTTATTAGTAGAAAAGTTAGATGAGCATAGATTTAAAACTCTTCCTTACTCTAAGTTCTCAGACCACATGTCTCTATTCTACCTGTGTCTTCTCTCTCCCCCTCACCTGTCTGCTCTCTCCCAGAGTCCGTGTCAAAAGCCCCCTTTCTTTTATTGACATTCAGGATGCAACTGTGGTATGTAAAGAATGTGGATCAACCAGTCAGCCCTCCAGGAGAGGGAGGGAAAGAACTTCTCTCACCACCATACCCCCTGTGATCCTTTGGGAGACCAGTCTCCCCAATGGATCATTTAAAAATATCCATCTTATATCTCTAAAGTACAAAAAGTACATACAATATTGCACTTTCTAAGAGGAAATTACAATAGTTAGAGATAAGAGGGAAATATGAGAAGAAAAATACAAAAAAATGATTGATAGATACATTGATAAAATGCCAGTTAGGGGGCAGTCCCCTTTGGTATAAGAGTTTACATTCCGAATAAGTATGTTCAACCCCGTTCAGTTCAATTCATTATATTCCAAAGTTCATTCTGGATCTTTGATGCAGTTTTTGGCTTCTGAAGGCATCTTTACAGGACCTTCTCCAAAAGGATCCACTTTCTTGATTAGGGATGTTGGCAAGTTTCTTTTCCTGAAATTTCTCCAAAAGATTTTAAATCTTAGGTTTTGATAATTACATAATCCCCCTTGAGGAGAGTGTTGACCAACACCAGAATCACCCTAGGATACATGGCTGAGTTTTGAGGTATATGAAACAATTGTCAAAAGAAAAAAAAAACAAACCACCCCCCAAAAATCCTAAATAAAAAAGCAAAAATTAAATTCTGCTTAAAAATAAGTATAACATTAATAAAAATAAGAATCTTATATGTAGAAATTTCTGAGTAAAAAAATAAATCTGTAACAGGACCTTGAATCACAGCAAGGTCCAACTAAAGTGAATTTATTTCCCACAAGCCTGTGGGAGAATTGCAGTGATATAGCACTTTACCCATTTGCAGCCAGGACTACAGAAAATTGCCAAACTATAAGAGAGAAGGGACTTGGTTTTAGCAGCAAATGGGAAAAATCATTCCCCAGTCTGATTTTACCTTCACTGTCAGGGATAGGGGAGCCAGGATGATAGCCAAACTGAGGTACTTGACTGAGAATAATTCACAAGGAGTGCACAGGGGGAATTGCTCCAAGGGGATCTTATCCCCTCCGCCTCCTGAGTGCTGAACCAGTCCTTCAACATTTTTTACATACCAGAATTATGTCTTGAATGTGAATAAAAGAAAGTAGGTGGGGCCCACCTGGGTCTTTTTGGGCTTTTTGGCACAGATGGCTGGCTGGAAGAGAGAGGTGAGGGAGAGAGAGAAAGGTGCCTATAGAATAGAACATGTGGTCTGAACTTAAAGTAAGGAAAAGAGATTTAAATCTATGCTTATTACCTTTTCTATTAATAAACTTTATGAAAATAATAGATATATTAATTTTAAATATAACAATATGTTAACTTGGGATAATAACAGAACCGACCTCTCAAAGGGTGGATATGAGGATCAAATAAGACTAACAATTAGAAAGTGTTTAGCACAGTGTCTGGCACATAGTAAATGTTATCTATTTATTAGTTATCATTATTGAATATACATCTAAGAAATGTGTAAAGCAGGATTCTAATCCAAGTATTGATATATGTGTCAAGCACTGGAACTATGATTTAGTAGATCTAATGGAGGAATCTCATTTGAGGAAACTTTCTCCACTATATTGATTCTGAGGTCATATTGATTCTGAGGCTACCTTTCTTTCTACAATTTCATATTTTCAGCACTGAGGAGAGCTTAGAGCTTGGTCAGACATCAAAGACACCAAAGTCACACACTGCATCCCAGGCCAACACCAGTAATCTTTTGTCTTATCAATGAACTTTGATGACTAGAAGAGAGAGAATGAGACCTCTGACTTTGTGTCACTCTGCCTCACTTAAATCCCATTCATACACAAGGTAAGACATCCCCCTGTGAAGTCATTGGACCCATTAAAAAATGAAAGATGAACACTTCCACTCATAAAGTCTTCCACGAAGACTCATGAGTCTAAATATAGATTCAAGTGGTTTCTCACCTTTTTCATTCCAAACTTATAAGAGCTTATTGAGGGACAAAGACTATAAAAATAAAATATTGAATCTCATTTTTTTACATACTCAGGACAAAGAAAGATAAAAGAACCAACTCTGCTTTTCTGTTCATAGCCTAGACTACTTTCTCATGATCCCACTTGTTTTATTAGACACTGATGTGATGTTACTCAGCACTGTTCAGTGTTCTATGTTTTTCTTTCTTGTACACAAGTATTTGCAGTCTAGTCATAATGATAAATAAGACATAAATCTGAAGACATACCAATCCTAAGTATTAAATTGATCTCAATGAAAATAAGTGGCATAAAAACTTGAGCTTTCAGGGAATGTGTGATTTGAGTTGGACTTTGAAACAAAGGATGAACTTAATCGGAGAAAGAAAAAGCTAGACAGCACAGTGGTATGATGAAAGGTAAACTGGATGCAGAAGTATGGAAATCTAAATTCATATTCTCTCAGAAACACTAGTGTAATTTAAGGTTTGATCTTCTATAAATTGTGAATAATAGTATCTTCCCCACAGACTTGTTGTGAGGATCCAATGAGATAACATGTAAAGTTCTTTATGAACTTCAAATGCCACACAAATTTTGGCTATTATTTTTAGAGGATGAGATGACCTTCTAAGCAGGAGATCTTGAGAAATGATTTGAATTAAAGAAGTAATGTACCTCATATTAGGTTTGGGTTAAACTAATTAGGTCAGAAAGTTTTGTGATGTTACCAAACTCTTTAGTTTGTTTTATGCTTTGCTGTTATTAATCTTTAAATCGTCACCGAGCACTGTTAAACATTTTTGCAATATATGAGGTTTACATTTTAACAGCAAATATTTAACATTTGCAAACTCTGTTCTCATTTGGTTCTCACACTGACCCTATGAAGTAAATACTAATATTACCTCCATTTTACAGATGAAGAAACTAAGGCTGGGAAAAGATAAGTGACTAGCGCAGAATCACTTACTAGTAAGTGTCTGGAACAAGATTTGAACTCAAATATTCTTATGTGCAAGTCCAACACTATCCATTTATATAGACTACCTATCTGCTCCACTATCAGAAAAGAATATTTATAGTGGTATTTTCTCATGTAGTTCTTGACCTCTCATCCCTTTAAGTCTCTCATGCCTAAAACTTTGAAGTCTTTCCTCTGATCTATTCCTGTACTTTTCAACCATTCCTAAAATGGGATAGTTTCAAAAGCCCTCATCCCTTCCTTCTATTGACTTCTTCTTTGTGGTCCACAAATAATTAATTAATCAAAAGCAGTCAATAAGCATTTATTCAAAGTTTACTATATGGCAAGAATTGAGCTGAGGACTCTGCATATAAAGATAAAACAACCAATCCCTATTCTCAAGGACTTCATGCTTTCATGGGGGGACAAGCTGCAGACAACTCTGCACAAGCAGAATTAATTTTAGATAATCTCAGAGAAAAGGCACAATCATTCAGGAGGAAAGGGGAAAAGCAGAAGATAGTATTGTAACTGAGATGTGAAATAAGCCAGGGAAAGCAGGAGGTGGATATGAGGAGAGAGAGCATTATGAACAGGACAGCCAGCCAGTGAAAATGCACTGAGTAGAGAAATGATGAGTTCTTGGCAAGGAAAAAAACACGGAAGCCAATTTTACTGAATTGTAGATCACATGGAGAAGAATAAAGTGTGAGAAGGCTGAACAGATAGGAAGGGATCAAGTTATAAAGGGCTTTGAAAGCTAAGCAGAGGTTTCTATATTTGATTCTGGAGGTAATAGGGAGCAAGAGGAGTCCATTGGGTAAGAGAAAGGAGGTAATAGAGTCAAGCTTGTAATTTAGGAAGATCATGATGAGAGCTGAGTGGAAGATGAATTGAAAAAGAGAGGCATAAGGCAAAAAGAACAACCAGAAAGCTATTACAAAAGTCCAGGAAGAAGGTAATAGGGAGCCTGCAAAAAAAGTGGCAACCATGTCAGAGGAGACGTTGTGAGATGTGGTGAAGATAGAATGAACTAGACTTCGAAATGGATTGGACATGAGATGGGAAAGTAAGGAGTCATAGATGGTCTGGAAATTGAGCACTTTGGTGCCTGAGAGGATGATAGTGTCCAAAAAGGGAATTTAAGAAGGTGAGAAGTGAGGCTGGAAGGAAAGATAGAGAGTTCAGTTTTGTACATATTGAGTTTAAGATGCCTATAGAACATCCACTTCAAAACTTCCAGCAGGCAATGGATGTAGGAAAATGGAAGTCAAGAGAGAGGTTAGGAATGAATAAAAAATAAGTTGGAGTAAAATAAAGATGATAATTAAATCTACAAATTTATAAACATATTTAGCATCAATGCATTCTTTTAAAAATTGATGCTTCTGCTTCCTTATTATCTATTCACATCTCAATACTTTTACACCTACCCCTATCATCTAATAAAAACTTATTGTTGGTGATAATGTGAATAGACCATGGGATCTGAAGTCAGGAACACCTGATTTCTAATCCAGCCTCACTCTTTAGCTTTGTGACCTTGGGCAAGTCACTTAATTTTGGTTTGCCTCAGTCTCTTCAATTGTTAAATGGAATTAGTAAAAGTAGCAATATCAGAGATTTTAAGGACCAAAAGATACATTTGAAAAAAAAAAAAGATTTTAATGCAGTGCTTGCCCACATAGTAAACACTATCTATCTATGCTACATCATCATCATCATCATCATCATCATCATCATTATTAGACAGCTTCCATTATACTTCTTTCTTCTGGATTTTAATGTAGATATTCCTTTTGAGCCTCTTCTTAGCCTTTAAACATTTTCTCCCTCTCCCAACTGTGGATGCCCCTCAGAGTTTAGTCCTGTGTTCTTATACTCTTTTCTCTCTATAGTATCCCTTTGGTTAATTTGGCCAGTCAAGTTGATCATGGAATCATCAAATTCCAGAATTTGAAGGGAGCAAAGTGTCACTCTGGTCCAAATCACACCTGAAAAAATCTCCTATAATAAGATCAAGAGACTGTCACGTAGACTTCCACAACCTTTTAAGCCACCCTGTTTCACTTCTGGGAAGTATTCATTGTTGAACAGTTTCTCTAGATATTAAGCCTAAATTTCTTTTCCACATCTTCAATTCTTTATTCTACTTCTATATTTTGGGACCAAATCAAGAACATCTAATCTCTCTTTCACATTACAAATTTTAAACATTTAAAGGCAACTACATTGTCTTTCTAAAGTCTTTTTTCCCCCCCAAGACAAATATACCAACCATTTCTCATGAGAAATGAACTTAATGCCCTTCACCACCTTGATTTTCCTCCCCTAAAAGATCTCCAACTTATCAATGTCCTTTCTATAATATGGCTCCAAGGATGGAATAAAAACAGGTCAGATATAGTCTAACCAGAGAATAATACAGAAGGATCATAACTTTCTTCTTTCTGGAAGTTATGGTTCTCTCAATATAACCTAAGACCACAGCTTTTATAAGCCCTTCCCTCTATCAAAAAGTACCAGCTTCTCCATTTAGCTTTTAAAGACTCCTATAATTTACCTCCAATCTAACTTTCCTGATATTTTCCTTCTTATTTCTTTTCAAGAACACTATGTTACAGTCACAATGGAATATGTTAGTTAAGCCTTAAACTCTGTATTCAGGCTCAGGAATCCACAAACCATTGCCAGTGCCCATAAAGAACTCTTTCCTCATTTTCACCATCAGGCTATTTTATAAAAACTTCCTGTTTTGCTGCATTTTTCAATGATAATAGAAGAGCAAATGCAGATATATAAAAAGAAAAACAATGGATGACTCAATTAAAATCTCTCATTTAAAAATGAACTCTTCTAAAACATTTATTTTACTAATTTTTCAATTAACATGTTTATTTTCTCACTTTCCTACCTCCACTTTTCATTATAGTCCCGTAGACTTATTAGCTTTTTGATCCAGTCTAATTTTCAAGAATTCTTTTACTAGGATAAGATTTGGTATCACTTATATGAACTATTTGTTTCCATCAGAACTCTTTTAATTTCTGATTCTTTGCCATAGAACTTTGATTTCATTTATAATAGTTTTTAATTTTCTAAAATATTTTGCCTCACTTCATCTAGGAATCCTATTTGACCTAAAGACTAACCTTTAACTTTTTAATTTTTGAGGTCTTACCTATAGATATTTTGGAGGCTCAGATATTGGTTTTTTGGTAGTCTTTATTTCCTTTTTGTAGTCTTATGTCCAAATTGGGATTTTATTTAGAAAGACTTTATTTAGAGCAGTATTGTGGAAGGTTTTTGAGTCTGAGTGCCCAGAAGGCAAATTCAAGTTGTCTGTGAGCCCCCCATTAGGAGAGAGCAGAGGGAGGAAGTGCTTGTTTTGGGCAGCTGGACAGATAGGCAGGGTATGCAAAAATGTCCTCAGGTACTGGGAAGAGGGGGATGAGAGCAGCTCTCCAATGCTGTCTGGGCATGTGTGCTAATACTTCACCAATGCTGGTTTAGAGTATACTTTTGGAGGGAATGTTGGGCTCTTGTATGGTCTTGAAATATAATTTCCAAAGACTTGGTGCTGCATCTTCTGGTTGAGTGTTATTTTCTTCAAGTGTCTAGGGGCAACTCAGCTCAGTTTGCTATAAACTTGTCAACCCTTTTTTATCTAGAGCGTTGCCTGATGCCTTTCTTTTCTTTTCTTTTTTTTTTAAACCCTTACCTTCTGTCTTGGAGTCAATACTGTGTATTGGCTCCAATGCAGAAGAGTGGTAAGGGCTAGGCAATGGGGGTCAAGTGACTTGCCCAGGGTCACACAGCTGGGAAGCGTCTGAGGTCAGATTTTGAACTTCGGATCTCTCATCTCTAGGGCTAGCTCTCAATCCACTGAGCTACCCAGCTGCCCCCCTGATGCCTTTCTTGTATAAGCTCCACAGTCTCTGGATGCCATATTTTGGAAGTGGGCAGCAATACATCAGGTGTTTATTTTACAGTAATAAGCAAAATCCTTATTAAATATAAGATTGGTATAGGAATGACAAGAGGCTCCCTTTGAAAAGGGGTTGATAATACAGAGAAAGCTAAAAAATCACAAATGATACAAGCATAATATTTTTGTTTTATTTTTAAATTGTGCTATATAAGTTTCTGTAGATTTTCTTAAACTGTGGGGAAGATACAGGATTGTTATAAATGACTGTAGAGTCTTTGCCTTTGACTTCCTCAAAATAAATCTAATCAATTAAAAATAATAAAAGAATTTTCTAAGTTTCTTCTTTATATCTATTACAGCTTTGCCTGGTAGGTAACTTGCTCTCCCTGAACAGAGTCCTCTCCTTTCTTTCCTTCCTAGTACTTGTTATATAATTTGTTTCTTTATTATTTCAGATGAAATTGCTTTATAGTCAGAAAAACAACTTCCACAAAGAAGTCAATGCTATCCTTTAAAAATAAAATAGGTCAACAAAATAGAACATATAACTAGGAAAAACAAAAATGACAAGTTCCAGTCTATATTATATTAATTAATTATATTACCTCTCAATTTACTTTTAGCTATCTATCCAAGCATACTTAAAATTTCCTCGCTAATGAATGTTTGGTATCTTAATGAGTGTTTTTAATGGGTTGCTTGGATAAGTAACAGCTAGATTGACTATGGAAACATCCATGAAGTCATTTAATTCCAAGGAACCAGAAAAATATAAAAAGAAAACTCAGGTGCCTTCTTATTTTCCTCACTTAATTTTACACTGAAATGATGCCAGGAAATACATTAGCAAAGATTTTAAGGTTAAGAAAACTAAATTTCTTCTCTTTCCTGTGACCAATGAAAAATTCTTATTTCTTTGCTCCATTTGAAAGCAATTATAGTAGTGCCCTACTTTGGGCTATCGTCTACATGACTTTAAATGTTACAAAAGATAGCTGAATACCAATAAAATGAAATTACAAGTAAAATTACTCATCCCGTCATGTGCTGCTTATAATTTTCCTGTTGAGCCTCACATCTGTTACTGAAATTGCAACTTGGTAAATGGGATGCCATCTATTTTTCAGGGATCATAGAACATAAAACACAAATTATACTTACATGACATAGTCCAGAAAGAAGTAAAGGAAGTCGTATTCAAGGTTCATTGAATTATCTGTTTCATAGCTGAAAGGTAATCTAGTCCAATTTTTTTCATTTTACTGATAAAAGAGACTGATGCACAATAAGGTCAAGAGATGTGCAAGACTGTATAGGTAGCTGATGCTGGAGATGGAATTTAATAAGGTAATCTGATTCTAAGTTCAGTCTTGAGCTCAGATTTGAATTCAGGATCTTGAACAAGTTCTATATTAGTGAGAATTATGGAAAGTGTGCTATTCTTCTAAAGGAAAGGTCAACATTCTTTGTGGCATATTTGGGGGGGTCCTTGATAAGAAATCACAAATGTAGGTTTTAAATATCATAAAATATACAAATGTGACAATCTCTTTCTCTCATATAGATAGATAGATATAGATTACATATTTTTGTGGTTTTTCAGTCATTTTTCAAATCTTTCCAACTCTGTGGAGTTCTTTTAGATTTTTCTTGGCAAAGATACTAGAATGATTTGCTATTTCCTTTTCCAGTTCATTTTTACAGATGAGGAAATGAAGCAAATAGGGTTAAGTGACTTGCCTAGGGTCATAGAGCTAGGAAGTGTCTGAGGCCAGATTTGAATTCCAAAAGTGAGTTTTCTTAACTCCAGACTCAATACTCCATCCACTGCTCCTCCTAGCTTCCCATATACATATGTATACATGCATATATATGTACATATAAATATAGGAATATGCATATATATACATATATACATACATCACACACATACATAAAAATTATACTGTTCTCCTAAAGGAAAGGCATGTATATTCCCCATAGGTGTATGTATTTATAAATACATAAATTTAAAAACATAAATAAATATAAACAATTTATTAAAATTATAAAATTTGTAAATATAAATAAATAAATGTATTTATAAAAACATGAATCTATGCAATAATTATACACACTTGTACATGCATACTTATATGTGAATCCATGAATTTCTTTGTCAATGTCCAAGATGGTTGAGAAAGAATTGAGACAGACAAGCCGTGATTCAATATATATAGAAGAGGCAGGAGAACCATCCAGAGCCTTTTGTTCAATAAACAAGCTGGGCTGAAATAAACACAGCAAGAAGCAGCATTGGATATTGGCCAGGCCATGGCATGGAGTCATTTGTTTGGAGTTCTGCCACTTGGTGCCTGCTCCTGAACACCCGCCCACACCAGCCTGCAGAGATGAACATGTCCTGGCAGTGGGTACATTATACTTTTTTTCTTGGAAATTGCTTGTTTACCCTTCTGATTTCCACAAAAATGCCAAATTGGGTATTGTACATCAGGGACTACATGATCTCAACACTATGATTACTTCTTCTATTGATATGGATTCCAACCTATTTCTGACAATAGATAATCTTCAAGTCAATGAAAGAGAAAAGCTTCAGAAGGGTATGGGTCCAACAAGCCAAATATGTGGAGAAGGAATGGAGAAATCATTCATGTTTCCTTAAATCTGGTATCTCTTTGTCCAGGCACACCATCAAGCATAGATTTCAATAGGTTCATGTTTTCTCCACCTGCGTAATTCTTGCACTCCTCCTTCCAACCACGGCCCTGCTGAGAATCATCTCAGCAAACTAGTTGGCTACTTCTGAGGCATCTTGTCTTTTGGGATCATGAGAGTCTGTTGCTCATCACCAGGAAAATATTAAAAAGATGGGCCTTGATGGAAAGGAACCCCATGAAAGTTCTGACTTTTTCTCTTTCTGTTCAATTCTTGGTCCACATTAATTTTCAATTTTTGAAGTCTCCCCATGGTATACAGTATGTTCATATGGACTAAATCAGTGGGTTTTCCATATTATATAGTCAATATATAATAATTATACACTAACTTTTTGTTTCCCCTCCTAAAATGCTTACTCTCCCTAAGGCTATGGATCACAATGATAAAAGTTTCAAGGCTCAAGGCAATAATCATAAAGTTATTCACAAATGGGAGCATCAAGATAATTTTATTACCTTTAAAGAATATCTCTCTTACTTGTGATTAATGAAGGATAGCCTCCATATGACTGACAAATAACTTTGGCGGACATTTATCTCCCCACCTTGCCTTAATATTGATCATAAAAGAAAAACAAAAAAAGTTACCTCTGTGTTTTATATCTATTAAGGAATCTTGTATGTGCTTACCATGTCTTTCTGGAAGAAAGATTCTTTAAAGGTATATGTTGCTGTGTGGATTTTAAAATATATCCTGGCCATGGACTGCATTTCCCAGCATGTCCAAGAGATTCCTCCCTCCCATTTCCTGGCGTGGGATTGGTCCTAAAAGGACCAATCCCGTGCTAGGGGGAGACCACGCCCATACCTACTTCCCTGCGCAGGATTGGTCTGTCTCACACCAAGAGGGTTGGCTCTCTCTTATGAATGAGCGTGGTGAATGGGGTTAGGAGTATTTTTTAATCAAACTGATTCAAAGTGAAAGTGTTAGTTCATTTGGGAGATGTGTGTCTGGGAATCTGGTTGTTTTTGCTTTCAATAAAGCTTTCGAAAGATGGGAGTGAGAGAGGAGTTTTCTTTTTAACTTTCCTCAGCTGTAATGGGTTAATCTTTTTTGTGGGTGGGGGAGGTGAGTAAATAAAAACCCAGAAAAACCTCCTATTATTTATTCCCTTTAATCTACTGTGTGATTGCATATGTGCGTTCTACTGTAGAGAATTGTCTATGAAAGCCTAGTGGTCCCATCTCATATCTCATGTTTTAATAAAATTACCCTTATGTAAACTTATTATTTCATACAGATGAGGAAGGGAGCATTTTAATTAAGTTATTGTTACCTTGATGGGAGCCATTTTGTTGATTATATCACCTATGGGCTTTACCATTCTTTTGGAACTCTCCCCTCTTTGTGATATATCATAAATGGATCTTTTGGCGCATAGAAAATATTTACCTCCAGTACAATTATCCCAGATTTACATGTGGTCAGACCCAAATCCTATCCCTGATTTCATTTTATTGGGCACTTTTTATGTTACCTAAAATGGTATAAAAGCTACTTTAGCTGCCTTCATGGACACTGAAACAAATTATTCTCATTCTCCCATTCTGCCGGGGGAACTCTTCTCATGCTTTAGGTAGATATCCCCCTAATTCACTGACTTCCTTGGAGTTAAGAAGACCAGGGCCCATGTCATGCATCTGACACATATTGGCTGTGAGAGCCTGGGTAAATTACAGAACTCCTAGTGCCACAGGGAAATTCTCTAATATTATAAGCTGCAAAATACTTGTTGATCTGCATTATTAGGGAGAATTTCCTGACTTAGGAGCTCATTACACTAATAAGATTATAGGAAAAAAAGAATAAAAAAGATGTTGTTTACTGATGACAACTAAGGAAATAGAATTGTCGAAAATAAAAGATCAAGATTTATACTGACTCCAATTCTAGGGCCTGGCCAACCAAAAGAAATAACAAAAATAACATTTGAGAGATCAGAGAGAAACCTGGAGTCCTCAGGGGTTCTGTGTTTCTATTAATCTAAGGGAAAAGAATGAATGAAAGAGGAAGAGGTCCAAGAAGAAAAATGAGAGTTTATGAACAGTGGAATGAGATTTTGGGCACACTTGAAGGGTCAGGCAAGAGGAGATAGAGAGAGAATCAAGAAGAATAGGCTAGGATGAATAAGGAAAAATGAGAGGGCAAAAGTTGAAGAAAGACAGGACTTATTTCTAGAGTTCTGTGCCTTTATGAGGGGAATTAGGGGGAAAGGATGTTGGTAGGGCAAGATGGTAGGAAGATGATAGGCAAAATTCATCTTAGAATAAGGAAATTGCTATCTAGACAATAATAGCTAATTGGAAAACTTTCTATATTTTGATAAATGTATTTAGCTTTTTTAGTAATCTCATATATTATTTTATACACTAAAAACGTTACTCTGAGCAGGAGTCTATAGGTTTCTTCCAGAAGCAGGGTGCCAAAGGGGTCCACGACTCAAAAAACAAATAAGAATCATTGGTTTAGGGTTAAGTAGCCTCAAAGTTCTATTTACATTGTTGATGAAACAGTATGTTTCCACAGTCTAGGATTTCCAATATTTTCCTCAAAGGTATGAGTGGGGATGACTTTATAAAGCATAGTGGAAAAGGGGAAGAAGAAAAGTATTTTTATAGAATCTTTATGTGCTAGACACTGTGCTAAGCATTTAAAAATATAATTTGATCATTTGAACTTCACAGCAATCCTGTGACATAGGTACTTACTATTATCTCCATTTTACAATTGAGGAAACTGAGGCAAAAAGAGATTAACTTGCCCAGAGTCACACAGTAAGTATCTGGTCTGATTTTGAACTCAAGTTTTCCTGACTTAAAGTTTGGTTCCCATCCACTAGGAAGCCAGCTGCCTCTGAAAGGCTGTTGCTTATGCAATATCATCTTACCAATACTTGGAAGGTCCTCCTACCCAAAGTTGTTCAACATCTACAGCTTTGTTCTTCCAGGAGGATTCACCAATAAATATTCCTTTGATGGTAATCAAGATTCTTCACTGTTAAAGGAAAGACTATTCACTGTTTAAAAAAATTAAACCCAGGAGAGAACACATATAAAATTACTTTTATTCCTACCAATGTACAAATTTTCAGATCATTTCCTGATGACCTTTCATGGTCATAAGAATGAAGACAATTTAAAGGGGGATTGGTGGGAAAGAATCCAGTTAGAAAGAATAAAACCACAGAAAGGGTAAACTAAATTCCAGTGATTTCAGATTTTCTCTCAGGTCTCAACTCTAATAAAAGTACCAGGCTCATGCAATCACTTCAACTGGCAAGTGGGTTGTTTGTCAGACAGAAAGATTGTATTGAATTTATAAACATGTCACAAAACTAAATCCCATGACTTCACACATAAAAAATGAACTATAGAGTTATATGGCTGAGGGATTAGTTATGAAATTCTTCATTTTAACCTCTCTAAGCCTCATCTTTTAAATGAAGGGGTGATGATATTTCTAGGTTGCCTTTGAGCTCAGAATCCAGAAACGTATGATGCTCACTCTGTAATTTCTTACTTAGAAATAATTTAAATTTTTTGAGCAAAAGAGGAAAGTATGTTATAGCTGTCACCATATGAATTTTAGTAACAATATTGGTATCTTATAGCTTCCTACTTTGAGGATTTATTCATGCTAAGTAGATGCTAATTTCCAAGTTAGCAATTAGGTGGCTCTATGCTGGCAAAAGAGAATATAAGATCTGACATCACTGATTTAAGATTGGAAAGGATTTTTGAGGTCATCCTGGTTAAATGTTTCATTAAATGATTTTCCACAAGTCACAAAGAGCTGAGATTTGAACTCTGGTCCAGGGACTTCCAGTTTAGCATTCCAAATTAATAATTCCTTCTATTGTCCTATACTATCTCCCTAAATGTTTGTCTTTGCCATGTTGGTACCCTATGATAAAGCCCAAATTGTTTGGTCCTAATTAGGGCTTTGCTATTGATGTGGAAAATCTGTGTCCCTAAACATAAAAAGCTGCTTCATTTGTTTAGAATGAATGGCCAGAAGAGGAATTCCTTTCTGTCCCTTATTTTGTGGTAAAAATGTTTGTACTGGGAAGATAATAACAAATAAAAAGAAAAGCGATGGATGCATCCATTGAAACCAAAACAAAATATTTCTAAATATAGTTTTCAATTTCAGCTTGTCTTTTCTGTTCTATTTCTTTCTCCACACAAAATATTGCTGGCTCCTGGTCACTTTTTTTCTGGCTGTTCTGAAGAAAAAAACAGAGAAGAAAATTCTCCTTTCTCTATTTTATTTAGACAAATACTGATAAACTTCCTAGAAATTCTAAAAAGTGTCTATAAGTAATTTCCCATGGATATGCAGCAAATTAAGCCCCTATCATATTTTCTTCCATAATTGGGAAGTAATACCTGGCTTTATCTGAAGCTTATATCAAATTCTCTTAAGTAAATTAGTTTATGAGTGAGAATTCATTTCTATTACATTTTTTAAAAGTTTCCTCTATGTGGATGACATTGTTGTAGATATAAAGGTAGAGGTGGCAGGCCAGGGAAGTGATTGACAGTGTTCTCCATTCCTATTTTCCCATCACCCTATTGCTGACTCATTTCTTTTTTTTAACATTAAATAAAAAATTTTAATCAACAAATATTTATCTAATCTATCTCTAAAATCCACCATTTTAACAAAAATAAAAGAGAACAAAAATCTTCCACCAGACATTTGCATGAGCAAAAAACAAAATTTCTCACATTGTCCATGTCAAAAAATGTATGTCTTTCCATCATCTCTGCAATTTTTCTTAAACCTTCAGGGGACAATACTCCTGGCAAAACACATCAGACAATACTCCTGGCAAAACACAAAAAACATCAGTTGCATCTTCCTTATTATTTCCCCTCCCAATAAATGTATTACCTATAAGTACACTTTAAGGAGCAGACATTATCCATTAAAATTGTTCATGAAGGCTAAGTAAACATTTAAAATGAAAAAGATAAACATACTTTTCCCACGAACTCACAAAAAGGTTTTGGGTTCCCTAAAAGGAGAAGGACAATTAACATCTTAGAATCTGTAGTTCAGATGATTTCAAAAACACAACTTCCATCCAATAAACATGGCGCCCAAGGGGCCTAAACAGCTTCACTTTCAGGCCCTTTCTTTATGCTGATTGCCTCTGCCTACACTTTTGCTCTCCTACCTCCACATGGTTTCTTAGAGCATCCCTTTCTCTGGCACCAGGGGTGGTGAATTCCCATTTAAGTTTATTTCTTGATCTTCTGGCAACTGTCTTATAAAAGTGGCCTAGAGGTATGGCCTGCCCATGATATTGTTTCCTCTCAGATTCATTCTAGGATTCCATTAATCCTTGACTCAGTTACAAAGAGAGGGGTAAAGACAAAGGCAACTGGGCAGGAAAAAACATATAATAGATATGGGCAAATGCATTACATTGTAGGGAGAGGTAAAGACCAAGGAGATTCCCAAAGGTTGTTCTGATCTAAAACATATACTTGCTATTAAAAATGTAAAAAGGGGGCAGCTGAGTGGCCCAGTGGATTGAGAGCCAGGCTTAGAGAAGAAGGTCCTAGGCTCAAATGTGACCCCAGATACTTCCTAGCTGTGTGACCCTGGACAAGTCACTTAACCCCCATTGCCCAGTCCTTACTTCTCTTCTACCTTAGAATCAATAAAGAATGAAAGTAAGGGTTTTTTTTTTTTTTTTTAAATCACTGCTTTCTATAGGACAATTTCCATTTCTATAAAATGACACAATTTTGTTATCTAACTTTGAGAGTTGTACAGAAAGTGCTTTGTGAGTCTTCATATGCTTTATTTTTATTTCACAGAATTATAGGATAACAGAATTTCAGAGTCAGAAGGGTCCTTAGTGATCTAGTAATCTAACCCATTGAAGAATTTCCACTACAATTTTGGGATGAGGAAGTGGCAGGAAATGAAGGCTTATAAAAATATTTGTAAAACATTTAAAAGAACAAAATGGGTTGACACATTAACTTTTGTAGACATTGAATTAGGAGAGGGGAAGTTTGAAAGCTAAACACAAGACTCCCAAGTGACTTTAAGGTCATTTTCTTCCCACTAACTTTTTCCCTGGACCGTGCCTTAATGAATATACATCCCTTGTGACCCCAGGCCAAGAGATGACAAGGCTTGAAGAAAAAAGAATTTGTGTGCCCCTTTTTATAGGGGCATCTTATACCCATATCATAGCTGTATCCTAACATTTGAGTGCAACATGCTGCATACCACTCAACACAAACGTGTAGAATGCTTTAGCATGGCATGAAATCAGATATGTGGAATCATTTCCTTCTCCTTGGCCAGTGTCAGCTGGCTCTATTTCCCCTGATCAGAAGTGAAGAAACAACCTGAAACCTGGGCCACTAAGGAATCACTGCCCACCTCTTTCTCACCCCATGTCTGCCTTGTAAGCAAGGTAATGCAATGGATAGGGCACTGGGTCTGGAATGAGAAAAAAACCGAATTAAAATCCAGCTTCAGACTCTTACTATGTGAACTGGGCAAGTCATTTAACCTTTGTCTGCCTCAGTTTACTCAACTCTAAAATAGGGATAATACCAGTGCCCACCTCTCATTCGTTTAAAGTTTCCTTTGTGCATAGTTCCAAATTGCCTTCCAGAATGGTTGGACCAATTTACAACTCCACCAATAGTATATTAGTGTCCCAATTTTGCCACATCCCCTCCAGCATTTATCACTTCTCATTGGAACTTCTTAGAATCCTAGGCTTCTCTTAAGGATCGACTCAATTACTACTTTTAATAGAAAGACTTTCTGGATCCTCTTATAGATTAGAGCTAACCATAGTGTATTTATTTATATATTCAAATGGAATATCCCACCTACTTAATGAAATGAAAGCTTATTGAATAGGTGGACTATTTTTTTATTTTGTTATTACATTCCTGTTTTGCCATGCACATAATAAATACATTAGTCGAACCTAAAAAGAGTTCCCACATTTAAGGGCAGAAAACATCAAGAGTAAATTCTTTTTTCTAGTCTATCAAGCCTGAAAGTTACTATTATGGATGTGAGTTAGAGGAAAGAGGGTTTATTATATTTAGCTTTAATAGCCCTGAATTTGAAAACTGGCTGGATGTATGGCTACACATGCCTATGTACATGTATATTTTGATAGAGGAATGATCCAGAGACTTCGAAGGATAGAGCCTGGAAGACATGCAGAGGTTTGCATCCACAGTGGGGGATAGTGGAGGAGGCTTGGAATCTTGAGGGAAGAGAGATTCCAGGTGGGAGACAGTTGATCTCTCTCTCTCTCTAGATATATATCTTGAGAAAGCCAAGGTGACAGTCTGATCAGATTTCTCTCCTGAACTTTTTAAATCCCTCATTTCACCTAACCATCATTTCCTCCCCCCAATACAAAGAATTGTGGCAGAACCTGAGAATAATAAGAACAGCATAAGAAGATCTCACACAGCTCCTGTGACACTCTGGGCCTGGACATTGGCACTGCCATGATAGACCAGGGGTCATAAAACCTTGAGCCTCCTAGAGACCAAACTGTCAGCCTGAATCTTTCAACTTTGGAGAGAGGGAAAAAGATATTTTAGACAGACAGGGATTTCCTTTACCCTCTTTCCTATAAAATTCAACCTGAAGACATCTTGTTTATCTTACCTTTAATCACAATTTGTTAGAATAAAGTTGTTAGTTATCTTTAATTGACTTCCTTGTCATATTGGAAGAGGGAGAGAGCTGATTTCTCTCTCTTTCCCCAAAGGAAGAGGTTCACCCAGTAAAATCAGTTATCAGAGGTGAATAAAGGCAGGGTTAGTGGGGAGACCTATTTTGAGGAAGACTGAAGGGGGGGGGCAGAATCTACCTCACCCTCCTTCTACCTTCTGGACATTTATCATCTACTTTTCCTCCATTATACCCAAACCAACCCTCTAATACAATTTGGCACCCCAGAAAAAAGATCCACCATTTTCAACTGTCACAAACTGAAAGTTGGAACTCAAAGGGGATGATAGTCATTTTAAGGAGCAGGACAAGAACACCCAGTATATAGGATCAGACATTTTGATTCCTATAACGAATAATCCCTCTAAGACAAATCCAGAAGTCTGACAGAAGACATTTTCAACTGTCAACTGTCAACAGAGACCTTGGGTAGAGTAGCCATTATTAAGAAATATCTATAAAGAAATAAGCACTTAATATCTGACATATTGATAACTAAGTAAAGCAAGACAAATAGAAACAAAAGAAAGGGTCATATGGAAAAGATGTTGCAGTTATTCTGGGCAACTTTAATGGAGGTTTTGATGGTTTACTGGGGATATTGTGTAATATATAATACAATATCAGTTATAGTTGAGAATACTATAGTTTCTGTGGTAAACATAACAACCTCTTGGATCCAGATACCTTTATGATACCTTTCTCTGGAACACTCTCCCTCAAGTATATATAGTTTTTATAGCAATGGTTCAGACATTAAATTACTTCAAGGTTGGAGCTAATATCATCATACAGAAGAAAGCTGTTAAACAATGATCCTTGACAATAGATTGGAGGCATATTTGAAGAGATACCCATTCTAACTGAAATTTGTCAGGAGTATATGATTAAAAAACAAGAAAACATGGGGAAGGGGAAGGACATGGTGACTGGGGAAGTGACTACAGAAGATGTCATTGGTAATACTGACATGGACAAAGACTCTAATACTACTAAGGGTACAGCATTAGGGGCAGGTAGCGGTGAATATCATGGCAGGCACAACTGAAACTTAGGGAAATACTACATCTGAAAGCATCTTGAGAGCACACAAGATCATGCCTCTCCAAGATGTGGCAAAGCTGACTGATAACTCTGGCATCTTATATCCAAAGATCCATGAGTCTTTTACCACCTAAGACTTTGATTCACTGCTTAAAAGAATTCCAAAATTCATTTCTGAACCCCATAGAGCATTAAAAGAACTAAAAAGAGCTTTTAGATTGTATGAGCCTAACTTGGGGGATGTTGAGATTCTTTTGGGGGAGCCTTTTATCCCCCAAGAACACAAGGACTTTATTTCTAGGACCAGACAGTATTCCTTTCTTACTAGCTGGCCTGAATCCTATGAGGATTTTGATTTTGCAAACCCCCTACGCATGAATTAGCTAAAGAAATGTTTGGAAGACTTGTTGCAGGTGATCAAACAACTATCTGAATGTCCCAATGCATAGGGGAAGTTTGACAGGCTGCAATAAGAAAAGGGAACATCCTTCAAACTTTATCAACAGATTATTAGAAAATGTCAAAGGATTAATGGGATTTAATCCTGATTCCCAGGAATCATTGGCAAACATTAGGAGACAATTTCTATGTATTTGTGATAAATGACTGAAGGATTTCTTTCAGAATTACATCCCAAAATATGATTCAATTTCTCTTAGTGAACTAAGAGACATAGTCACATATCTATATGAAAACCAATTGGAACAAGAAAGGGAAAAATATGAGATAAAAGAGAAATTACAGGACACCACTGAAACACTCAAACAAAAAGAGATAGAGGATGTGAAAAACTTGGCCTAATAAAAACATTTAACATACAGACCCCAAAAAATCAGTAAAGGGGACAGAGGGATACTAGGATATTTTTGTGTGTGTGTGTGTGTGTGTGTGCGCTTGAGAATAGGTCACATAGTGCGAAACTGCCCACAAAAACAAAGATATGAACAAGAGCAAAACAAAGGAGGGAGATACCAGAATACCTATTCACAGAGCAGAGTATATAATAATAGATAATATGGAAGGCAACAGAACAATGAGAAAGCATGTCATTACAGGTTTAGGGAAGAAGAGACCCCAGTTTTGAAATCTATGCAAGCAGAAATTTCCCAAGGGTCAAAACCTCATTACTCTGAAGTAGTATCAAAGTGCAATCATTACTTGGCTTGAAACCAGATCATTTCTACTCTTAGCACACGGAGAGGAAAACAATGTCAAACTTTGGGAGGTACCTCAAAGAAGAAACATGAAAATATAGCTAAAGGATGGAAAAAATGGAATGAAAAAGAGAGAGAGAAAAATTCAATGGTGGAAGGACTATACATGAAGCAGAGTATGGGAAACAATTTAAGTGCAAAGCAAAGATCTATAAATGAAATGCAAGAAGAAATGAGAAATAGCATTGCAGAAATAAAACATGAAATTTTTGATTCACAAGGTGGCATACAAAACTGCATAGATAAAAACAACGAACAAGTCAGATCATATTTAGAGAACTTTCAAGCATGCAAAATGGTTCTGGGATTACAAAATCAAACAAGGATAGCAAATCCTTAAAACAGCAACATAACAATTCATACAAAGAAAAAGTAATATAGGGGCATATACAGATATGTAAAATATAAATTCTATTTACTAGCAAAAGGTATTACCAAACTCATATATGTAATATAAATAAAAGTAAAGATATATATATATATATATTTAAGGATATATAAATAAGTGTACATATAATGATACATACATACATAACATACATACATACACACACATATGGGGTCTAAAAGGCAATCATATGTTAGAGACATTAAATTATCTCCACTTGGTCCTAGAAGAAAACTAAGATGGTTAGTAAATCCTTGTATGTGTGAATCTATGTGTACACATAAACCATCCTTCACCTTTTATTTTACTTGGTAGCAACACTGATTGTTGGGGACCTAGTGATGATTGTTGAGTAGACTGTTAAAGATGATGGATGGTCATCAAATCCAAAAAACTTTATTGTGAGTCTGAAAGTCTATAAATGAAATGTGATTTATTATAAAGAAATAGTATTTATTAAATCTGAGAGAAGTACTGGGCTATAGTAGATTATTGGATTTAGGGTCAGGAAGACAAGTTCAAATTCTTCCTCTGACACTAGTGGTTTAGTTTTGTTAGAGATTTTGGCATTTGATGCCACTGAACTTGACCAGGGCAAGATCATATAGACCCCAATAGAAGTCAATAATGTCATCCTGAAAGTGAGATCCGTGGTGAGGAGCTCTTGGAATCATGCATGGTCTTTGTGTTTAACCTTTTTATTAATGACTTGGATAAAGATGTAGATGCCTTGATCAGCAAATCTGCAGAATATAAAACTGGAAAGGATACTTCACATATTGGATGAAAGAGATAGTAACATTTAAGATTTTGACAGTCTAGAACATTATGTGGACTTAATGGAAAAAGTTTAATATATGTAAATACATATATATGAATAAAATATATTAAAATGAAGTCCTATTGAATAACAAATAAAAATCAATGTCACAATTTCAAAAGGGTATAGCAGTTCTGGTGGATTACAAGTTCAATATGAGACCTCAGTGTGATATGGCAGCTAAGAAAGAATGTAAATGTAATATTAGACTATTTGTGGAAGAATCATGTCCAGCAATAAGAAAGTTATGATCCTACTGCTCTCTAACCTATTCCAATCACAATTGTAGTGAAAGTTGAGTTTAGGGCAACATATTTTTAAGAAGAATAATGGTTAACTTCAGCATGTTCAGAGGAAGGCAACCAAGATAGCACATGAGAATTAATTAAAGAGATCAGATGTGTGGCTTTTTTTTCCCTTCCAGGAGAAGAAATTTAGAAGGGAAATGGTCATTGTCTTCAAGCTTCTAAAAGACAGTCATTTAGAGGCATTAAACTTAGTTTGCTTGGTCCCAGAAAGCAGCTAGGAGCAATAACTGGCATTCAGGCTTGATATAAGAAACCTTTCCACCAAATAGTGCTCTCCATAAGTAGAATGGGCAACTATCTCGAATAGGGGGAAAAACTGAAACAGAAGAGGTTTGAGACGAGTGATATGCTGGCTATCTTTAAAGATGAGCACAAACAAAAAAGATGAGCACAGAAGAGTGACTCTTCCAAATATATTCTCAATGGGTGACATGCTAGTCCTCCTTTAGACACCACAGCATAGTTCCAAAAAACAAAAATTTTATCTTGAGAGTAGCCTCAATCTCTAACCTCTTGTCCGCAGGTATTTGTTCTCTTAAAGAGCTAATGACCATAGCCATACTCTGTGGAAAGAAGGCTGTGCAAAAGTTCTAGACAAAGGTTCTCCACCCTAACAGCTTGCAGGAGATACTCCTAGATAATCTTCCTTACAACTATAAACCTTTCAATTAAGAGGATGTTTTTATGTACCTTACACTCCCTGTACCTTATGTTATCATTAAAATTATCTTGAGAGACTGATTTAGGGGTTTATGAATATAAGTTTATTGATGATATCAAACTTATTGGCTAGGCATCCACTATTGCCAATAGAGTTTTATAGGTCTCCATGGCTATCTTTCAGACCCAGGGATGACCTTAGCTGGGTCAGGCCTAATAAATTTTAAGAGCTCCGCTGACCATCCAAAGACATCTTTAATTTATGACAGCTAATTAAGAACTGGTCTTTCAACCTATTCATCCCTCCTTATCCTGACAACATGGAAAACAGGAGAAGAACCCTGGTACTCTTAAATTATTTTTAAAATTCTGCTTAAAAGAGAGACATTCCTCGGTATTCCAAAAAATTAAAAAAAAATACAAAAAGCAGGAGACTAGATGGTATCTCTGATCCGGAACCCAGACAGAGAAATATACAGTAATTTTCCCTAATACATAGGAGTTCATACAGTACAGGAAGATAAATTCTCCCACTTTCACACCATAGGCTTTCCAGAAATGCTTATTGATGACAATGTCAGCAAAGGACAATAAAAGGTCATTTAATCCTCATTAATTATTTTATGAGACCTAATCTGTTTACTACCCTGCTACCTTTTTCCAGGCTTGATAGAGATCTTTATATTATAAGTCCATGTCAATCAGCTTTGGTGGATGAGTGATGATGAGGAAAGAATTTATTTATGCCTTAAATAAGAGCTGAAATTTATATGGTGCTTTAAGATGTGCAGTGTGCTTTACCTTATGTCATTTGTTCTTCCCAAGAAATGTGTGAAGCTGATATTTCAGTCATTATTTTATCCCTCTTTTTAAAATGATGAAACATATTTAGAGATTGAGTAATTCCACTATAGTAGAGAGTAAAGTGTAAGGGCAACACTTGAACCCAAACTTCTACTGTTTCTAACTATTTACACTGTTATTTTCTGTAGGTCTAATTAATTCAGAATTTCATATCTGATATTCCCAAATGTATCTCTTATATCTGCAAACACATTACTTTGTGGCAAAGGCATAATTACTCTAAAACCAGACCCTTTTAACTTTAGAAAAAGATTTTTAATTCATCTTTGATCAGTTTTTTCCATCATTTTCCTCATTTTGGTATTTAAATCATTACTGAGTGTATAATGTAAACATGGAAAACTTAAGGGAATGAAAATCTGCTTCAATTTTCCCATGATTCTTGTCTTTCTTTGTATTTTTTTGAGTTGTGAACAACAGACAGTTGAAATAAAAAATATGCAAAAATTCATCAGGCTTGTTGCATTCCTGCAGATAAAGTTCTTTATGGTGGTTCTACTTGAAATAGAACTTTTCTCTTGGGACTCAGCCAGGCCAGGATCCTGTTTAGGAGAGCACTGAGCATATTAATTTGGGCTTCTTAGCAAAAACAAATAAAATTGTTTGAAGTCTGTTTCTTGCAAAAATCACATTGGGGCAAACATGCAGCATCACCGAAAATGAATCGAGACAAGAATATATGAGTCCCCTCAGCTACATAATCTCAGAAACTTTGCAAGTGAAAGTCAGCAGCTCGTGATGTAGGTCAGCATAACTGCAGAGCAGCCTAATAAGATTTCTTAGGAAGAAGCCAGTCTTTTCTCTACTAAAGAGCAGCACACATGAAGTCATTTCTTTGTAGATTTTTTTTCTTCCTTTAGCTAAATTTCCATGTTGTAATATGGGGATTAAATTTGCAGAATGACGTAAAAAAGGACAAAGTCACAATCACTGAAAGACCAAAGGAGATAGCTTTCTCCCTTTCGTGCTTTGTTTTAGCAGAGGCCATTGGCTGTTTGATGAAAGAGCTTCGATTGGAACATTTTAGTATAAGACCAAGCCATTAAAAAATATAAAAACTCTGTGAAGAAAAATCAATAGTATAGCCTGATTATCTTATTGTTTTTCTTAGAAGAAGCAATATGAATGAATGATTTTTCATTCTATTATATTGACTATGTAATAATATAGAGCTGTATAAAGACCCCTGGGGGGCTTGAGGTCAGGAAAGCCCAAGTTCAAGTTTGGTCTCAGATACTTACTGTCTTTATGACCCTGGGTAAATCACTTAAACTCCGTCTCATTTTCCTCATCTATGAAATGGAGATAAGTGCCCACCTCCCTGATTTGTTGTCATGATTATAAAGAGTGTTGCCAATCTTAGAGTGTTATGTAAATGTTGATGTTATTTGGCTAATGTGATTAATAACTATATAGTCAGGCTATATCATTACACATAAATTTATATACATAAGTGTTTGGGTTTCCATTCTTTGACACATTAGAGTCTTAAGGCTAATGGCTTTCTCCTTGAAGGAAATATCTCCACGTAGACTTTTAAGGCATTTCTCTTTCAGAAAGCTCTGACTACACTTGTACTTAGAAGCACTGTGTTTGATCCACTCTTTGCCATTTTTTTAGCAAGGGATTAAGATGCAGTTTAAAGGTAATCAGTCAAATAAAAAGCAATTTTTATGTGTTTACTATCTGTCAGACATTCTGCTCAGTATAAAGCTAAAGCAAAAGCTGTCACTGTTGTTGGCAAGGGAGATGAATAATATCTGATAAAAGCAGAGTTTTTCATTAGCAGAGTTTGCTATTAAGAAGACGGATACTTTCAAAGATGAAACGAATGAATTGTTTTTGTTGTTCAGTTGTGTCCAACTCTTTGTGATCCATTTGGATTGTGTCTTGGTAAAGATACTCAGCTCATTTCACAGAGTAAACATCAGTCTATGGATTGGAAAACAAGTTCATTTTATTTGGGAAAGTCTTTTTAATCACTTAAGTTAAATAATATACTTTTAAGACCTACCTCAAAAGTCATGAAAATTAAGAAAATCTGGAAACAATGTTAGAGCTCAAAATGACTAGAGTTGATCTGGTTGTGGTATGGGGGGGAGGAGGAACCAATAATTAAAGATCTTGTGATCTTGGACAAATCATGTAACTCCACTTGGTGTTCAGTCACTCTACCTCTAAAAAGAATGGGTTGATATTTTGAAAGAAGATTTAAACTTTATGAAATGATGTCACTAAAACACTCATATTTTTGACCCAGAGAGTATGCTTCTAAAAGGTATGTAGTCCAAAAAGGACATTGCTAAGAAGCAAATCCTAATATGCATCAATATACTTCTAGCAGCTCTTTTCAATGGTATCAAAGTACTGAAAACAAAATAGATGTTCCTTGACAGTGAGGTGGTGTATGAATGCAGTGAAATATTATTATACTATAAGGGATGAAGAATATGAGGAATACAGAGAAACATGAAGAGACTTATATGAATTCAAATGAAGCAAGTAGTTTTAAGACAATATCCTCAGTGATTACAATAATGTAAATGCAAAGAATAAAAATCATAAAAGAGTTAAAATGAATGTTGCAAAATGAGAGAGAACAAGCCCACCATCAAAGAAGAGTTATGAGATCCCAGCTCCTCCTATTCCTCTAAAGAGGTGGGAGGTCCCCGGATATTTAAAGACCCTTGGGATTGACATCAGTTCAAGTTTGGTTTCAGACATTTATTGGCTGTATGACCCTGGGCAAGTCACTCAACCTCTGTTGCCTCATTTTTCTTATGTAAAAATGAGATAAATACCTACCTCCCAGATTTCAAAGAGCTTTGCAAACCTTAGAGTATTATATAAATGTTATTTGACTTAATGTGATTAATGACTATATGTAGTAAAGCTGTTATAATAATATATATGTATTTATATACATATATGTTTTAGTATATAGTCTATCATTGGCTAATTTTTTGTCTTTTTTCAAAAAATCTTCATTTTGTTAAATGGTTATCAATGGGAATATATTGGGAGGAATTCAAGGGAAAATTTTAAACAAAAGATAACAATAAAAATGATTCTTTTTAAAAGAAAGGGTTGGGCAGGTATCTTCTAACGTCCTTTCTAGAGCCAGATCATCAAGAGATGTTAATCAACTTACAGGAGGTCTGACACCTGGTAAATAACAAAACATAGGTTAGAACCCAGATGCTCATAATCCTGTTGCATAATCCTGCTTTTTTCCCCCCCTGCAGTTTCCTTTTGTTTTAGGAAATCACTTAAGGATTATTTATTGGACTGTGTTCTTCCCATGAATTCTTCTTAATCAAAAACACATTGACTGTAATGTTCTTCTGTCTCTAAGGCAGATTGGAGAGAGATGGGCTTGATCTGCATTACAACAAATATAACTCAAGGTTGTAAAGCAAAGCAAACATTGAAAGATTAGAAGAAGCAAAACTGAGGGGGTTATCTTGGAATCTTGCTTTGCTCTTAATCATTTAATCCTTCACAGTGGATCATCATATGGTATTTCTGTTAGGTCACCATAAAAGTCCTTTTCTTCTGCAATATATTATGATTGTTTTGAGGAGACAAACCTTGGAAATAGTCAGTCTTTCTTCAAAAGGCATTGTCTGATAATACACAAATACTCATCGTAAAGGGTATGCTTTGTTTTGTTTCCAAATACCTAACTGATATAAAACAGGGAACATTTCCAAATATATTGAAATATATCCAGACTCATCCAGCTGGTCATCCAAATGTATTTTGTTGTTGTTGTGGTGGTGGTGGTGGTGGTTATGGGCTTATAGATGAAATTGCTAAAGAAATTGATCATCAGAATTTGCTTTAGAAAAGAGACACACAGTCCCTGAAAACCCATAGCTTCAGGCTGTCAGGTAATAATGAACAAGGAGACTCACTGATTCATTCCACTCTGCCTCCCCTCCCATTAGGTTCATGCCACCTGATTGCTTAGCAGGAAAATGCTTTATTTTTCCTAATTAAGCTACCACTACACAGTAGGCCCTCCAACAATGTCTTGAGTCCCCTTCTAGTGTGTTCCCTGTCAGATTGCACTTAAATCTAATTAAGCCTCAGAGATAAAAAAATCACCTGGGTCTTATGCAAATTCAGTTCTTCTGGTTCCCTCTTTTACCTGTAAAAGAATATGCAGGCTTGTGCATTTGGGTAGTTTCATCACTTAACAAGTCAAATTATAGATAACAACTTGAGTATCTAAAATATATTCTAAGGGCTCAATAAAGTATTTATTTACTATGTCACAGGTTTAAAGTGGTACAATGTTATTTTATTGTTGATGGTATACAAATATATATTATAACCTGACTTAGAAAGTGTATTAGAGATCATAAAATTACAGAATCAAAGATCTAGAGCTGAAAGGGATCCTAGAGATCATTGAGTTCTACCTCATCATTTTATAGATGAAGAAACTGGAACTAAGGATTAATGATTTGACCAGAGACAGGTAACAAGTCTTTTTTGGATCCCCTGATCAGCTGTGCCACTTAGGTGTCTAAAAATCATTAGTGGGTGAATTATCTGGAGGGTAATTCTCTGCAAATGGAGCTTTCTTCCTATAGATTTAGAACTGGATGTGATCTTAGAAGACATTGAGTTAGGTCAACCTAGCTTGGTTCAATAATTTATCCCATATCACATAGCTAATAAAGCTAAAGGTGAACTGAGTTATTCCTGATTCTAAGCCAAGGACCCCATTGACTGTACTCCCCCCCCCCCCCATCCCTTTCATAGATGAAGAACTTTCCCATTAAGGTTGTCATTTGTCCAAAGTAATCCAGGTTACAAAGTAAAAGACCTAGTATTAGAATATAGACTCTTTGATAACAAAACCAGCATTCTTTCCATTGGAGATTGAGGGAACGAGGGAAGGAAAAAGAGAGAGAGAGAGAGAGAGAGAGAGAGAGAGAGAGAGAGAGAGAGAGAGAGAGAGAGAGAGAGAGAGAGAGAGAGAGAGAGACACATTTTATTATAGTGCTTCCTTTGTGATAGTCACTGGGTTAAGCACTGACAATAAAAATAAAAATATACTAGGTAGTCTGCTCTTAAGAAACTCACTCATGGAGAAACATAATGCAGAAAAAGAAGAGGGAACATGTTCTACCTCTCAGACATGTCTAAGGAGTGCTGTGGAATCCTGAAACTGAGCAAAATAAACTCAAAATTGGCCTATTCAATTCCAGGAAGATTTTAGGAGGAAGTCCAACTTCTCTGCCTGTCCCAATAGAAAAAGTAATGCTAGCATGTTTGGAAGATGTCCAGGGATTCAGAACATCCTGGAGGGTTTTATGAGTCACTCAGAGGTAAGTGATTCACCCACAGTTAGTAAGTCTTAAGCAAACAAGAGCATCTTCCCAATAGTGAGTGACCTACAGAAGACCATGGCCTCTCTATTGTTGGGAATGCAAAGATGGAATAAGGAGGAAAGTGAATGGCTCCTGTTCAACATTCAATGGGGACTTACTGAATAGAACCAAGCTCTTTAAACTGCTGGAGAAATGTGCTTGTTCTCCAGTGCCAATTCTCCTTTACCAGTTGTCTCTGAGACTCAAATATGCTCCTTTCCTTAGAGCTCCTAGACTCAAGGCTGTTCTTTTTTTTTTCTTTTTTAAATTTTTTTTGTTGTCATGCAAAACACATTTCCATACTGGTCATTGTTGTAAGAGCAAAGTCATCCATAACCAAAACCCCAAAATAAAACCCAAAATACCCTGATGCAAAAAACGACTGTTGAAGTTCTTTCTCTGGAGGTTGTTAGCATTCCCCATCATGTCTTTCAGGATTGTCCTAGATCACTGCATTGCTGCAAGTAGCCGAGTTTTCACAGATAATCATCATTCAATATTGCTGTTATTGTGTACACTGTTCTTCTAGTTCTGCTTATTTTACTTTGCACTAGTTCCTGCAGATGTTTCCAGCTTTTTCTGAAATCATCTTGCTCATTATTTCTTATGGCACAATAGTATTCCATCACCAACAGGTACCACAGCTTGTCCATTCATTCCCCAAATGATGGATATCCCCTCAATTTCTAATTCTTCGCCACCACAAAAAGAGCCACTATAAATATTTTTGTACAAGTAGGTCCTTTCCCCTTTTTCATTACCTTTTTGGAATAGATACCCAGTAATGATATTACCAGATCAAAGGGTATTTCATGCTGTTTCAAGTTGGAAAGAAATCAAAAGAAGGTTCCTTTTAGCCTTGTGGAATTAGAACAATCTCACTTTAAAATAGGACATCCCCACCTTCCACAAATTCTACACCCTCAACAAAACCCATTTTTTTCAAGGTATTGCTAGAGATCTGGAGGGATTTCTTTTACTGAATCTTGACAACTTTCCATAGTGTGTTGCCTTTGATGGGTCTTTAAGCACTTACCTTCTTTCCCAATAAGCTTAATCTACTTTGAAATTAAATGAATGTCTCCTCTAAAGTGCTTGTTGCTGTCTTAACCCCCCATTAAATGGTCACCCTTGCTGTTCATGGCCAAGTTTCTTCCTAACAAAAAGAGAACTACCTTTGCAACTTGGAGAAATGCTAGAAAAAATTGTCCAATCTTCATTCCTACCACTCATTTTATTCTCCCTTAATGAAGAAACTTTAGCTAAGTGACTTGTTCAAGTCACCTCATCTATGACAGAATGATAATTAGATTTTATATACCTTAATTGGTGACGTGATTATCAGTAAGTCCTATAATGTTCCTAGGATTAAAAATAACTCATTTAATTTTGCTGTTGTCTTACCTCTGGCATTGTTTCAACTTTTTTCATTTTGATATCCAATGAGTCCAAAAGTACAACTTATAGGGGAGTTAGAAAGTTATTGAGAGGCTTAATTCTTGGCATAAGGACTGTCAAAAAAATCTTAGCTTACTGTAGGTTTTCAAAGAATAAAAATGACAGAAATATCTGTGGAAACTTTGTTTTTTACTATATTTACCATCAGAGAGACAAATATGATGGATTTATTTTTAATGGAAGCTAAGGGTCACTTTGTATGGTCCCTCAACTGTCATGAATTAAGATTGTTTAAACCCTCTTTCAGATACTCATCCTTGACATTTGATGTTGCTGTGGCCTGTCATCTAAGACTATGATGGTTATGGAGAGCTGAGGAAATGTTTTAAGTGTTATTTCTATTTTGCAAGCAGTTTCCAAAAACTAAATGTCCAGCTGAACATCTTTGATCTGAATAGTTTGTACTGGACTCTTTTCTTTACAGTTACCATATCTATCCCCTGCCAACTCCTATTCTAATCTAGAACAGAATCAGCAAATGCACCCATTGTTCCACTGACAATTTCCCATTCCTATGAAAACCACACAAAAGGCAGTTAAAGAACATCTTTATATCCTTTGACAAGATAAATGATTTTCTGCCCTAATGAGTTAATTCAGACATGTTTGCCATAATAGAGACTGGTGTCAGTTCCCTTTATGTCTTGCTTGCTGAGCTTTTATATAAAATATCTAATTCAAAGTATTTCCTCCTATTTGAAAGTTTCTTTTATTATCTATGTTGCATTGTTTTTGTTGTTCAGAAGCTTTTAAATCTTAAATAAAGTGGAAGTATTTATTTAACAAATTTTCAGTTGGATTTAAAGAAGTGCAAGACATTGTTCTAGGGAACTAGAAATTGTCAAAAATGGTACAGTTCTTGCCTTCAGAGATCTTAATTCTTCCAGGATTGATTTTAAATTAAACATTAGCTTTGTTTTTTATTACTTAGACTATTGGAACAAAATACTGGAGGCCCCAAAGTTGGAAACAGTTAACATTTCAGTAAAACAAATATCAATGTTTTAAACAGACTTCATTTCTAATTACAACAAAACGAGTGTTTGAATGAATTTCTAATCTTTATGGAGGAAGCAGGTTGCACTAGTGATTGGGGCAGACTGAACTGACAATATGTTTGGGCCAGAATGGGAGCTGGAGTACTACTTGTGCAAATGTACAAAGGACAGAGATGAAATGCCAATTTCAGAGAATTATGTTGAATGACATATTTATTCTGTTTATGCCAAAGACAGTTATAAATTCACCTCTCTCAGATTCTGGGGGAGCTTTGATTAGGGTAAATAGGTTACCTTATTACTCCTTAATAGTAATTAAAACAAAAAAGAAACAGAAAGGAAATTATAATGAGTATGTTGTTGATTTTTACCTTAGAAAAAAATTTAATGGAGAGAAGATGTCTCTTCAAATATCAGATTATAAAAGTCTTAGTGCTGCTTTAACCAATTAAAACTTAAATTATTAAAACTTAAAACTACAAGAAGACTTTTAGGACACCAAATAGATGATGAAAAGGCCCGTGGAATAGAGAACAACTTATTCTGCAATGGTCTACTCTAGAGAACATTTCTAGTATTAAAAGATAGAAGTGAAAGAGAGGCACATCAGGACAATCAGGACAACATAAGGAAGAACATCAAACTCAACACATCTAAAACTGAAATCATTATTTTTCATCTAAGGTCTTAGATCATCCCACTTTTTCTAACCAAAGGCACCATGATCCTTCCAGTCTCTCAGGTTCATAATTTCAGCATTATCTTTGACCCCACACTCTCCCTCAACTCATATATCTAATAAACTGTCAAATATTGCCATTTCCACCTTAACTACATCTTATTCTTCTGACCCCCTTTCTCCACTTTTACAGCTACCATCTTAGTTCAGGCCATTATTCCCTTTCCCCTTGATCACTGAAACAACTTTTTAATTGATTTCCCCATCTCATGTCTCATGACTCCAGTCCATGACACCTAGTGCTTCCAAAATAATTTTTCCATAAGCAAAAATCTGACCATGTGATTCCCATTTTCATTGAACACCAGTGATTCCCTTTTGTCTCCAGAATCAAATATAAACTCCCGTTTTTAGTGTTGTAGTCTCCTCATAATCTGGTCTCAACCTATCTTTGCAGTCATTTTGACATCAATTCCTCTCCTTTACTCTTCCAGCCAACCAAAATGTCCTTTTTGATGCTTTTTGACCTCATTTCCATTCCCAGGCACAGATTGTACCCCACGATGTCACCCAGCCTCATTGAGTCCCTTTCTTTTTTTTTCTAAAACCTGTCTTAGAATTGATTGTAAGACAGAAGAGCAATAAAGCATAGTCAACGGGGGTTAAGTGACTTTCACAGTGTCACACAGCTAGAAAGTATCTGAAGTCTGATTTGAACCCAGGATCTCCATCTTTAGACCTGGCTCTCAATCCACTGAGCCATCTAGCTATCCTACTTCCTTTTAAAAATATATATGTCAAGCACCAAAGCATAATTTTTTCCCTAACCTCACCTTACCCATTATTAGTAGCCCCCAGCATAAACAATTTCACATTTAACTACTCTGGATATAATTTCTTCGTATTTATGCTTAGTATTTTACAAGTATGTATACTTGTCCCTCACATTAAAAGGTAAATTTTCTTGAGTATAGCAATGATTTTATTCTGTGTGGTTGTATCCCCAGCACTTTGCACAGTTCTTAGAACAAAACATGGACTTACTAATCAGACATGTGTCACACTCTTAATATTTTTTTATTATTCTTGTTAAGGGGATTTCTGCATAGGAAAATATGATCTCTAATACTTCTTCCTCAACTTTCATATTCTGTGTTTCCATTAAAGAAAAACAGCAAACCCTTACCTTCTGCCTTATAATTAATACTAAATTTGGGTTCCAAGGCAGAAGAGTTGAAAGGGCTTGGCAATGGGAGTTAAGTGATTTCCTCAGGGTCACATAGAAAAGAAGTGTCTGAGGTTAGATTTGAACTCATAAAGAGGACTTTTCCTAATCTCAGGCCAAGAACTCAATTTACTTTATTCCCTAGCTTCCTTGGTAGCATGCTACCACAGAGAAATAAAATGCATAAATCTGTGTACTTACACCTAATACCCACTTTATTTATTCATATTTCTTTATTTATATTTCTTTATTTCTTTATTCATATTTATTCATATAATCTTTAAAAAATTGTGATCTCATATAGTGTATAGCCTTGAAGACTTAGAATATCATCTAGTTCTCATTCTAGACTTTATTATTTTTTACTTGAAATTTTTTATTTAATGTATTGATTTAGAATATTTTTCCATGGTTATCTTTCCTTCCCCTCCTTCCACCCCCCTCCCATAGCCAACAAGCAATTCCACTGGGTTTAACATGTGTCTTTGACATGTGTACATGATTTCCATATTATCGATAATTGTACTAGGGTAATCATTTAGAGTCTACATCCCCAATCATATCTCCCTCGACCCTTGTGATGGAGCAGCTGTTTTTCTTTTGTGTTTCTGCTCCCACAGTTCTTCCTCTGAATGTGGATATTGTTCTTTCTCATAAGTCCCTCAGAATTGTCCTGGATGATTGCATTGCTGTTAGTAGAGAAGTTCATTTTGTTTGATTGTGCCACAGTGTATCCATCTCTGTGTACAATGTTCTCCTGGTTCTGATCCTTTCACTCTGCATCAATTCCTGGAGGTTGTTCCAGTTCCCATGGAATTTCTCCAGTTTATTATTCCTTTGAGCACAATAGTATTCCATCACCATCATGTACCACAATTTGCTCAGCCATTCCCCTATTGAAGGGCATCCCCTCATTTTCCAATTTTTTGCTACCACAAAGAGCGCAGCTATGAATATTCTTGTACATGTCTTTTTCCTTATTATCTCTTTGGGTACAAACCCAGCAGTATTATGGTTGGATCAAAGGGAAGACAGTCTTTTAGTGCCCTTTGGGCATAGGTCCAAATTGCCATCTACCATTCTAGATTTTACAAGTATTCAAATTCAAGTCTCTTATTTTTCAGATGAGGAAATGGATCTGGAAAGGATAAATGATTTGCCCAATACCACACAGGTAGTAAGTGGCCAAGCCAATATTTGAACAAGTGTCCTCTCATTAATCCACATGCCATTCATTCAGTATTGACCAACATAGTTGATAGATGGGAACATCCATCTTCTTTACACAGAGATTAACAAGAATTTATTACAATGCTTAGAATCTGCATTGTACTTTGACTTTCAAAATATTTTGCATAACTCATTTTAACCATCATTAAGCAGATCATAAAACTGTCAAGTAGTTTGTCAAATGCTCAGTGTTGTACTTTACAAATTGGAGAAGAATTACAATATTTTAGAATTGAGAGAGACAGTAGAGATTATTTAATCCAACCTCCCTTAAAAATTTTTATAGACATAAAACCAAAGTCTGATACAACTACAATCTCAAAGTTGAACAACTAAAGCCAGATCTCCTCATCCCTGGTCTCATACTTTTTCCATGAAACAACCCTGTATGACACCATTCCAGACACTTTAACAAGTTTAAAATGTATGAATATCCATAGCCGCATTGTTTGTGGTGGCAAAAAAATTGGAAAATGAGGGGATGCCCTTCAATTGGGGAATGGCAGAACAAATTGTGGTATATGTTGGTGATAGAATACTATTGTGCTCAAAGGAATAATAAACTGGAGGAATTCCATGAGGACTGGAACAACCTCCAGGAATTGATGCAGAATGAGAGGAGCAGAACCAGGAAAACATTGTACACAGAGATGGACACACTGTGGTACAATCGAATGTGATGAACTTCTCTACTAGCAGCAATGCAATAATCCAGAACTATTCGGAGGGACATATGAGAAAGAACACTATCCACATCCAGAGGAAGATCTGTGGGAAAAGAAATCCAGAAGGAAAACAACTGCTCAATCACATGGGTCGATGGGGATATGACTGGGAAAGTAGACTCTAAACAATCACTCTAGTGCAAATATTAATAATATAGAAATGGGTATTGATCAATGACACATGTTAAACCCAGTGGAATTGTGCCTCAGATACGGGAAGGGGGTAGGAGGTAGGGGAGAGAAAGAATATGAGTCTTGTAACCATGGAAAAATATTCTAAATCATCTAATTAAATTAAATAAAAATAAAAACTATCATAGTAATAAAAATAAAGTAAAATGTATGAATACTTCACATTCTACAATTCCTATGCATTAGATTATATATAGCACAATGCAATTTTGAAGGTGAGATAAAATGAATTTTCTGTAATAAGAAACAGATTAATTTTAAACCAGAAGGGAAATGAAATTGTGTCTAAATAGATGTTTAGTAAAGGTTGTGGAATCACAATTTGGAATGCAAAAACTGTATCACTGATACTCCTCTCATCGAGAAAAGAGTGTGAAAATTATATGATGTGATTACAACAAACTTGGACATTGTGTTATATTTTTGTCTGCTCTCATGTTGTCATAGAAACATCAAATTGCAACTTTGGTGCTAATCTTTATTTTCTTCATATAGACAGACTTCATGAAGCTTTCATACTATTATTAACATCACTTAAAATGTTTGTTGATTGTATATACCATGATATTCTAACGAAAACAACGTGTGGTTTTTGAAGAAGCAGGTAAAGATGTCCAGGGCAAAAATGGGGAAGGAAGTTGTAAAAGGAATATCTAATTTGGAATAAGCCATATTCCCAGAAAGAACCATCATATAAGAACATTATAGAGTTCAATTAAACAAATATTGAATTATTTTCATACTGTGGGCAAGCCTATACTTTTTAATACCAGTATTTTCCAAATTATACCATAGGCTAAGAGTTATGAAACACTATCGTCTCTGAAGACTCAGAAACAAAAGAAAGCAAGATAAATGAAGAGGATCACCAGCTTATAGCATATAACTATTGATGACTTCTATTAAAGAAATCCATGGGATCCTGGGGCCATACCTATCATCACTGATGAGTAGGACTAGATAAAGACATGGGTTGGTCATGTGGAAACAGGGCTAGGAACTGAACCTCTGATTTCATTGGCATTAAGAACTTAAAGATAAAGAAAACTCCGCTACAAATGCAAGTTGGGAAATTCCTATAAATCTTTTTATTAGTTGTCAAGAAAACTGGCAAGTTTAATGATTTTCCCAAGGCCATGTAACCAGTATACATCAAAGACAAAACTTAAATTCAGGTTTGATTGTAATTCAAGGTCTCTATCTACTAAGCCAGGTTGCATTACATGAAAAAATAATGGAAGAAAATAAATGGATAAGCTAAGGTCTATAATGTTCATCTTAAGATATTAAAAAAAACAGAAGAAGAACTCTAGGGTATTTTAGGGTTCTGCATGGAAGATCTAAAGAAGATTTCCAAAAAACCTAGAAGAGAATCACAAACAATAAAGAGGCATTGAGAGATTATAATCTATACTAGTGGGAAGACTAGTCATATCAGTAAAATCACAAGCCCATCAAAGTATCAAAATGTGACAAGAAGAT
The DNA here is from genome assembly GCF_027887165.1 of Monodelphis domestica. Classification (NCBI taxonomy): domain Eukaryota; kingdom Metazoa; phylum Chordata; class Mammalia; order Didelphimorphia; family Didelphidae; genus Monodelphis; species Monodelphis domestica. Next base: position 59,864,463 of record NC_077234.1, read on the forward strand.
AACAAATGACATTTTATCACACATACTCACATACACACACATACACACAAGACACCATACCAATAACTGAATTAGAGAGTTTAGAATTTTAGAAGAATCTCTTCTCCAATCACTCTTACAAGTATTTATCTAACCTTTTCTTGATGATTCTCAAGGAGGAAGAATCTAGACTCCTGAGATAGCCAGCCCATCACACTTTTGGCTGTTAGCAAGTTTTTCTTACTTCTAATCTAAATTTTGCCTCTTTCCTATTGCCAGTAACCATTTCTAATTCTGTTCTCTGGGACCAAAAAAGAAAAAGCCTAATCCTTCTTCCATATATAAGGCCTTCAAGTACTGGAATTATTGAATGAATGAATGGAAAAACAATCCTCAAATCTTTTTCATATTAATTGATATCTTAACTCTCTATCAATGTGAACATGTGGATTTAATTTTGCGGTCAAATGTAAGAGATTTTAATTATTACTATGAAGTACCATCTTATTATATTTGATGCTGTGTTCTAGGCTGTTGAAAGCTCTTCCAATTCTGACACTATCGTCTCTTATGCTATCCATCCCAAAGTATCATTTGAAAATCTGATAATATTGTGATTGAGTCCTTTGGCCAATATATGAATAAAATGTATAAAAATGTTTCAATAGAACAGAATAAAACCCAAGTCCATGGGGCCCTCCAGTGGAGACCACCTTCCAGTCTGATTTGGAAGTATTAAAGAGAGACAGTATAATGTAGTAGATAAAGTATTGGATTTGGAATTGTGTGATGCAAATCACTTGGACTAAGGAAAACACATACAATTCTTCTGGGTGGCAGTCATTCAAATAATCAAATGACTAAATCTATGACTCTGCTTGTAGTCATATCTCAAAAAGAAATTAATTGAGACTGACTTGGGTCAGCCTGCTCTCAAAGAAGGCTTGTTAACTTTTTATGATTACCATTTCTTCTCCTACATATTTACTAAAATATCCCTTTAATAATAAATTTTATAATTTTCTTGTGATTCAAAGTCATGTTTAATGAGCTATTTACAAACTCTATTCTTTCCTCTTTCTGAAAATTGTGATATTTGCTCCTGTGTTTTACTACTTACTGTGACATTTTCCAAATCACTCCATTTTCATTGATTCAGGGGGTTCCTGGATGAGGAAATCTCTTCTAGTAATGCAAATTACTACTTACAACTTATAGTCTTGGAGATTTCCCTATAGAATGGAGAGTTTAAGGGACTTCTTCAGGACCATAAAGATAGAATGTTATAGAGGCAGGACCTAAATTTGAGTCTTCTGACCCATTATACCACATTGCCTCCCAATATCCTATTTAAACCATACTACTTGCTTAATTACTTTAGAACCCTTACCTTCTGCCTTAGAATAGATATTAAGTATCTGTTCAAGGCAGAAAAGCAGTAAGGCATAGGCAATGGGGGTGTAATAACTTGCCCAGCATCACATACCTAGAAAGTGTCTATGGCCAGATTTGAATCTAGGACCTTCCAATTCTAGGTGTGGCTCTCCATTCAAGGAGCCACCTAACTACCCCTTAATCACATTTTTAAAAAAATTAACTTGAGTAGTTCACTCAAGTAACTAGTGATACAAGTAGAGAAGAATAGGGAAGAAAATATCTTTCCAATAATAGCCAAGGTCAAATACCTATAATTAGCAGGTCATTCTATGGTTATTATTTTTTCAGAATTGATAATTGATGCTCATTGAGAAAAAATTGCTTTTAAGAAGAAAAAAAAATAAATTCTTAACAGTAATTCTAGTTTCTAAGAATTTAAGCAAGTTAAACCTGTCAGCAGGATGTTGCTCATTCCTAGTGAGGTTGATACAATTAAAAGAAGTGAAGCCAGTCCAGCCAGCATGAAGATTCCCTATTCCCAGTGTATTATCCCCTAACAAAATGACAGGATACAATGGAGATAACTTCTTTTCAATAATATTTTTTCAGTCATGTGAAAGAAAATGAGAACTTATTGGGTCAATTGTGATAAAGTTTTTATCTATTCTCAGACCATGTGTGTCTTTTCTTGATTTGATCAGCTCAAGATTGCTATGTAGAAAAAGATAATTGATGGGAAAAATGCATTGTAGGAAGAAGATGCAGAGGAAGTTGTAAGTGTCAGCAGCTTTGAAATAGAGCTCTCACATAATTGGAAGGGTAGGAAACAATATGGTTTGCTCAGATCACAATGTTTTCAGAAAGGGACTACTGTTTAATAGTCACTTGAGGTGAGGAGTAATTGGACTAGTTGGTCTTTTTCAATTCTAAAATAAGATCAATAAGTCATATGTCTAGAGCTGGAAGGAACCTTTGGCTTAGTTGTCCTACTCCATCATTTTGCAACTAAAGAAATCTGAGAACTAGAAGGACAAAGTCGCTTGACCAAGGACACATAAATGATAAATAATGGATTCTGGATCTGACCCAGCCTCGCTGGATATTAACCTACCACTCTTCCCACAATACCATGGTCAGTGATTACAAAATTCTATAAAGTAAGTACATGAATCTTGCAATTACCCCTAAAAGAACATGATTCATCTCAGTTGAGGGCAGACTAAGGGAGGCATGGGAAAGTGAGAGGACTTGATGGGAGCAAAGAATATTCATTCTTATACCCATGTGTCACTAATCTCAGAACACCTCAATTTTTTTCTTCAAGATGGCTTTCTTTTATGTTGAAACAGAATTTTAAGAGAAGTTTAGACTAGTATTAACCTGTAAATATTTAACACTTCACTCACATTATGATGATTTCTTAAGAATATTCCATTCCCTGATTTTCTGGAAAAATATTCCCTTTAAAATAGCTTTTTATAGTTTCTGTCATTTTCCACTCCATAGCTGACCCAACAAAAAACAAGCAAACAACCTTTAAGGCTCTATTTTTTTTCCTTAGAGAATTGTTTTTGTTGCTTTTCATTTTTACATAACACACCTTACAATTCAGCATCCTTTAAAATTCTCTAGGTGCTGATATACTCAGAAAATGTCTCAACAAACTTCAAGTGATTATAACGTATTAGGTTATAATGGAAAAACTATATTATTTTGTTGTTTCTCCTTTAAGAATTTATATCATTGAATTCAATCTTTAAAAAAATGTGATAACATCCTTTGATAATAGCTTTGTTCCTCAAAAGATGTGTTTTTCTGCAATATTTTTTCTTCTAAAGCTGGGTGATTGTCCCTTTAGTATTCTCTATAGTTAGAGAATTATAAAGACCTTTTAGCCTGGATTTGTCATAGTTTCAAACAGTTTCTCAGAGACCTCTATTGTTGGTTCAAATGGTTTCAAATAGATTAGATTTAGTTGTAGAAAGTTAAAATGACTTTAAACTGAATTTGTTTTAAAGTCCATAGGCCAATCTAAGCTACAGACTCTAGAGAAATGTTCTATTAGGATACTTTATTTCTTAACATAGTGAGATAATCAGAAAGTCCATAGTAGTGCTAGGTAATAAAATTACTATATTTGAGAGACAGGAGTAATAGAAAAAGAAATTTGCAATTATTTTTAAAGAATGTTAAATATATTTAAATATACTGAGGAAAATATTACAATGCCAAAGATCAAGAAATCAAAGGACATGATCAGAGAAAAATGACTCATACATTTTTCTATCAGAGAATAATTCCTACGTAGATTAAGTATGTTTCACAACTGTAATAGTGGAAGAATTCTAGAAAGATGATTGACTGCCTAACCATGGCCAAACCTTTCTCTCCTTCATTCCCTTCATTAGACCAATTCACAGCTCCATCAACAGTACACAATGTGCTTATTTTCCTTTAAACTCTTCCAACATCTGTCATTTTACTCTTTATGTCAACTCATTTTTTCTATGTATTTGAGGAATGAGGTCTTTGTTAGAGAGAGACTCATAAAATTTTTTCCATCATTATTATTACTGTGTAATCCTATTTCCCTTTGTTTAGTTCCTACCTCCACCTCCCACAATTTGTCCTGTTTTCTACCAGCCCCCCCACCTCATCCTCTTATTCCCTTCTGATAATCTTAAAAACTACTCAGACTATACCTTAGTATAGTTATAAAGGATGTTATCACATTTTTGTGGGCTAGCTGTTCCCTTATTGTAACAATGGAGATACTTGGTCTAACAAGAATCAGGGATGTATTGGGAACTTGGAAATTACTCCACCCTACTCAGACAGTGCCTTAGGGGAAGATAAAGTTGTAAACTCCTTATTGAACAATAAAAGTCCCCAACTCATACCTTATAATAAAGCTAGAACCTTAAGATAGGTCTATTTTTAGATCTAGTACAAAAAGGTGTTAAGTACCTGTAAAAGTTAAATCAGTACCTAAAAAGGTCAAGTAACTTACAAAAGGCAAGCTTAACAAAGAGGTGTGAAGTACTTGGAAGATATAATCTAACCAGAGAAGGTGAGAACCAAAGAAGATGAGAACTAAGAATGGGCAGTCCTGGAAAAAAGTGTCTACTGTGATTGGTAGATGTGAAAATTTAGGGGAGGTGACATAAGAGAAAATTTCTTTAAAAGGAAGGGGTAAAAAGTCAGTTTGTGAGTTTTGAGCTCGGAGTGGAGTTGGATTCTGAACCCAATTCAGGAGATTCAGTGAAGGACTGAAGCTTGCTTGGAGATGATCTTGTGGTGAGTATTAAGACTGACTCCCTCTCCCTTAGGCTCATGGAGGCCACTTTGGCCAAGGCCTTTAACTACTGCTTGGCTGAGCCAGAGCAGTTTAATTCTCTCTCTCTCTCTCTCTCTCTCTCTCTCTCTCTCTCTCTCTCTCTCTCTCTCTCTCTCTCTCTCTCTCCTTCCCTTAATTCCTTCTCTCTTTATTAATTAAAATCTCCATAAATCCCCAGATGACTTGGGTATTTTCATATTTGGGAATTTCCCATGGTGACCACTTATTTAGATTTCAAGTCACAACACTAAAATTATCCTTACAATTCCCTACATACTTGCTTGTAGGGTAAGATAGTTTTCTATATTTGATTATGTATGTTCTTCCTATGGATCTTATTTAAGAGGCTCTATAAGCCAAGCCCAATGAGATAAAAAAATCAAGGGACAGAAAGATCTTGATACACTTCAACTAATCTTTAATGTTCAGAATCATGTATCATCACTGTTCTGAAAAGGTTCCTTATAAACATAATAAAATATGAAGCTTTTATAGGCATGAGAAAAGTTGGGCATAATATATGCCTCCTTCATTCTTTTAGTTAGCCAAAAGGAATCATTCTGTGGTGAAAAAACAGATCCAATTTGGACACATTATCCCTCTTTGCTCCTCACATTCTCAAAAATGCTAACACAATTATTATGTCAATGAGTCAAATAAGTAAAATTTCCCAAGAAAAAAGTATGTTGATTCTCTGACATACTGTGTCATATCAATGTAGGTATTCCTTCTTTTTATGTCTGGCTCATCTGTCCTACTTTTGCTCATGCTTTTCTGTAAATCCACCACAATGGGTCCAGCTAAAAGTCTAGGGGGACTTTTAAAAAAGTTTTTTACATTGTTTACTATCTAATCAATTAAAAACATATTACTCTCCAGTCTGTGCCCAATCATCAGAAAAACAAAACAAAAATAGGTAAAAAACTTGAAGATTTAATTTGTGAGACTACTAATAAATCAATTAATCCATCAACGCCTCAGTTTCCTTATCAGTGCAATGGAAATAATAACTCCATTATAATTAAATTATGAATTATTATTATTAAGCTTGCAAGGATGTCATAAAGAATAAATGTGACAATTCATGGTCTGTTGGAAATCTTAAAATGATCTATGTAAATTATTAGTTAGTTTTCACATTATCTAGGAGTTGAGAAGACATTGCCTGTGGACCATGCATTTCCTATCCTTCAATTCTATTCTATACTCTTCTTTCATCTTCATAATTAATCTGTAAACTCTTTTCTCCTTCTTCAGCCTCTGTAAACAACCCCTTCACCTTGCCTGAGTCACTTTCCCTCTGAAAGAGAGCTTTCCCTTTCTAGATGGCATGCTGACCCTATTTTAAATTTCTACATCTATAAGGCACTCCAGGCAATTATAAAGGCTTCAGCTCCAAGAACTCACTGCAGGGGTTCAAGCTAGTAAACAACAAAGGCAATGGACGGCATTCATCAGCGATGGCAACCACTTGGGCATTGGGTCTTAATTGGAATGTGAGTATTTACCAAAGGATTTCTAACCAAGTCATACATTTTTGTGGTACACATATTTTTTGGCAATAGCACATTTATAAAAATACACAATTACTGGTTCTTCTAGCAGTTTCAGAATGTGAGAATATTTACAAAATCTCTAGTGTGATTTCATAGTGAAACAGTTCTCATCAAAACTGGAATTATAACTATTTTAGGGAGTTGCTAAAATGCTTCCGGAAGATGCCTCAATTTTCATCAAGAAAGACTAGCAGGAGAAATGACTTTCCTTTTGAATGCATTAGTCTAAACACATGGAAGGTGCATATGTGAAACTTTCTCCCATAATATCGGTACATTTTAAAGGAATCAAAAGTTGTGAATGGATGGGAGTCTGGGAAATTGTTCAGAAGGTCAAGAATTCTAGAGAATGTTCCTATTCAACCCTTGTGATTCTGTGTTTGTTTTCTATAGTCTACATTTTGGAACACTTTACTGCATGCAGTTTAACACTAAATTATATGCTGTCTTGTAAACTTTTGCTAATTGCTAAATGTGAAGCAATGGTAGAAAAAGTCCTGGATCTGCAGATAAGAGAGGCTTGAGTTCTAGTCCTGCCTCTAGTCCTAGCTCTCTGTGCGACTATGCATAAGTCAATCAAATTTCCTAAACTCAGTTTTATTTATAATTTATAATTATATTTATAAATTAAATTATTGGATGATATCTTCAGAACTAGAAGAAGCTGAGATTCCCATCATTGTATTGTATTGGACCCATCATTTTACTGTGAGGAAACACAGGCAAAGAGAAGTGAATGGACTTACTCTGAGTTGGAAAATCGTCTAATGGAGAATTTGAACCTGAGTCTTTCTTTTCTAAGGCAGCTAGGTGGTTCAGTGGATAGAGAGCTGGACCCCGAGTTAGAAAGATCCATCTTTGTGAATTCAAATCTGGCCTCAGATACTCACTGAGCCTCGACAAGGCACTTAACCCTGTTTGCCTCAGTTTCTACATCTGTCAAATGAGCTGGAGAAGAAAATGGCAAACCACTCCAGATTCTATGCAAAGAAAAGAGGGAGGGGGAAATGAAGGGAAGGAACAGATAATGGGGAGGGAGAAGGAAAGGACCAGGATGAAACAAGGAGGAGAAGGGAGAGAAGAAAGAGAATAACAGTTACTTGATACTTCAATGTTTGCAAAGCTCTTTATACATATCATATTTGACCGTCTCAAAAATCCTGGGAGGTAAACATTAGGCAAAAAGGTTTAAGTGACCTGCCCAGGATAAAATGACTAATAGATGTCTGAGGCCAGATTTGAACTCACAAAAATGAGTTTTTTTCACTCCAGGTGAGACACTCTACCTACCTATTGTATTACCTGCGTTCCCAGGTAAGTGCTACTATTACTCTCATTTTACAAAAGATGAAGCTGAGACAGACAGGTTAAGTGATTTACCCAATGACACACAACTGGTTGAGAAGCTGAAATCAGATTCAAACTCGGGTCTTCCTGATTTTAGGTCCAGCACTCAATTCACTGAACTATCTCCCTACCTATGAAAAACGCCTACAAAACGCTTTGTATACTTCAGAGAAAAATGTAAATTCCCATTGTAATTATTATTGCCGTGTCCCTGAACATTTTTTGATTTTTAATTGAAGATTTTGAATGAAGATTTTTAATTAGTCATCTTCTCCATGGAGATATAGTGATCTCCTTTTTCTCTCAATGCCCAGGTAATACTCTAAACCTATAAAATTACACACACACACACACACACACACACACACACACACACACACACACACACAAGCTAATTCCTTTAGCTTGGGGGTCTTTCAAAACCAAAAATTAATGTGCAGTTTTCAGTTATTTGAAAATTAAAACATCAAATATTGATTTGATTTTCCTTGAAATACTTCAAAGAATTCATTTTATATTTGATTGGTATATGAATAAAACAGAATATTAAAAGAAAACATTTTCATTTTACAAGCAAAGCAGATCTTGAAATAGGAATCAGAGGAACAAAATACTGATAATAGATTTCCCAGAAGTACATGACAGGGCACAAAACCTCAGTATCATAGTGAAAGAAACAAAGAACTGCTTAGAACTTCTGAACATAGGAAATGAAATTCCAATTGGAAGAAATCAAAAATCTCCAGAAAAAAAAACCAACATAAGACTGAAAACTCTAAGACACATTGTATTTAAAATTGAACAATTTTACTTAGAAACAAGTTCTGTAAGTCAACAGGAAAAAGACTGAAAGATACAAAAGTAAGGATATTCAAATCATGCAAGACTGTTCTGCAGCAGATAGAATGCCAGACCTGAGATAGGAAGACAACCTCTTCCATAGTTCGAATCCAGGTTCAGACATTTACTTGCAGACCTTGGGCAAATCACTTAATTCTATTCATCTCAATCTTCTCATCTTTAAAATGAGCATGAGAAGGAAATGGCAAAGCACTATAGTATATTTGCCAAGAAAATGCCAAAGGGTTCCACAACTGAAGAACTAAATAAGGACAACAATTCTATATCCACTATGAAAAAGGAGGAGGGAGTTGAATAATGTTCTGAAGAGCATTGATGCTTAGGATTCAGACCAGGGTGATCTATCCTGCAAATCTGAGCTTAACCATAATAAGACGAAATGTGGGCACCAAATAATAGTTTAAAATACTTTTAGTAATAAAGATTTAATTAAAGAGATTATTTGTTTCTTGAATACCATCAAACAACAGAAATGTGGGAGTGCATAGATACAGACAATAACACTAGAGGGACAACAGAAAAAACTAGGAAAGATTTCTTCCTGAATGTAAGAGAAGACAGAAGTCAATGAAGTAGAGGAAACAGTGAAGAGGTGGACAGGAAGCATTATGGGTAGAACTTGGTGACACCCTATCTACACTTGAATGCTTCTTTTGTTGAACTATATTACAACATGGAAGACTATGTGAAAAGGGGAAGGCAGAAAGGAGGGATAGAGATGACTGAGAAATAGACTGAGGTGAAATCAATAGTTAAGAGTGAGGGCAAACTGACTCCTGTGGTCTCAGACAAAGAAGAGCTTTCAGGTTAGTGGGTGAAGAAGAGGAGGGAAAGATTGAAAAGACCTTACTTGGCTATGTGAGGAGTTCCATTGATGAATCCTCCTACAGCTAAAGGGAAATGAGTACTTCACAATGGCTGAGCCCAAGGGGACTTGATGCTTGAAAAGTCTAAATGGACTAGAGGTGGGAAGTTAGAACTCCAGGGGCAAAATGGTGTAGGGTGATGGGTACCTGGAGGAATGAAAGCATGGACACAGGGAGACGTTTCCAAGCAAACATGGGAGAAAAAGCCAAGAAGAGAGGGTAGAGGTTGTTGGGCAGGGGGAAGGCAGGGAGGCTGACAATGTCCTTTCTGAAAGATATAAGAGGCACTGTTTTGAGAATGAGGCACAATGGAAAGGGGGGATCAATAGATTGAGTCCTATAAGGAAGGAGGGGTAAGAAGCCCATATAGGGCAATGCCTCGAATGGATATCTTTGAAGCCTTGATCACATGAAGAAATGAGATATTTTGACAAAAGAGAGAAACCAGATGATTATTGGGGTCATGAATTAGAGAATGAGCATCTAGAGAAAATACAGAGAGGATAGACAATGAAGAAAGTGAAAGAAATTCTTCTTGGAAAGGTACAAAATGAAATTAAAAAGCTAGTGAAGATATCTAGCTGAAGGGGAAAAGAGGAAAGAAAAATCTACCAAAGAGGATAAAAAATGAGGAAGAAATATATAATCAGATAAAAGCAGGAGAAAGAAACAAATAAAACCCTAAAGGGAAAGAAAGGGCATCAAATGAGAGGAAGGGATAAAAAGGGAAGGGGAGAAAATCAATGGAAACAGGACCACCTCAAAAAAAAAGATTAAGTAGCTGAAGGAATAAAATATAGTGTTTAACATATTAAAGCAGAATTAGGGAAGTTTTAACTTTTAGGTTATTTTTTTTAAGTATTAGGAGACAAATGAAGGAAATATAAACCAAACTCAAACTTTAAATGTAAATGGATTAAACAATCCAATAAACTAAACATAAAAAGTAACTAATTAGGTAAGAAAACATCATACAATTTGTTGCTTACAAAAAGCATATTTAAAAAACAAATATATACACAACATAAAACTGAGAGGATTGAAAAATTATTATGCATAAGGCAAATCCAAAAGAGCAGATGTTGGTCTCATGCTATCAGACAAAGCAAAAACATACATTTTCAAAAAATAAAAGTGGATAAACAGGGAGGCTATATTATGCTGAATGGAGTCATAGGAAACAAACTAATATCAGCAATAAACTGATATGCTGCAATTGCTTTAGCATTTAAATTCTTAGAGGAAAAATGTTCTAAGCTTCACAAAAACATAGATAACATCATAACAGGACACTTAATTTCCCATTACCAATTTTGAATAAACATAACAGAAAGGCAAACAAAAGACAAAATATAGTAGTGTTCGAATTTCTGGAGAAACTAGAATAAAAATATTTATGACATCTTCTAAATGGGACAGCAAAAGAATATACATATTTTTTCTGTACCACAAAATTGACCATAGTGCAATAAAAATAGAAATTTGTTAAGGGGGATGCAAACAAAAGATCCACACACAAATGGAGACATAACAATGTAATCTTAAATAATGAGTTGGTCAAATCATAAAGCCAATTAATGAAAATGTAAGAGAAAATTATAATAATGAAACAATACATAAAAATTTCTTGAAAATAGACCAAGCAGTCTCCAAGGGACAATTAATTAATGAACTGAATGTACTTTTGTAAAATTAAAAAAAAAAGTATCTTAAAATAGGCATAAAAGGAAAGGTATTAAAAATTAGCAGACCTGGCAAACAATATTAGAAAAGGAAATCCCAGTCCAAGTAACTACAAAATGCATAAAATATCTTTCAAAGAATACAAAAGGTTTATATAGATTCAGTTACATACCCCACTATAAAGAATGAGTCACCTAAATAGTGGGAGGAATATTCTGTACTCAATGACTAGCCCATGCTTATGTATATTTTTTTAAATGACAGCACTACCAAAATGTCACACTTGTTAGAACAGAAAGATATTGTGTTGTTTGTTAGTGATATGCCACATACTGGTCATATAAGTTTTCCTTAACCATTTATTTTCCATATTCCATGACCTATATGAGACTTCAAATCAAGTACAATGACTCATCCATGTCAATCTTAGTTTGAAAAAGCTCAAATCTCTATTCCTTCAGATCTGACTCAACAGTTAATGTACTAGATCCCAAAATAGTTTTTTAATTCAGTAATTCCCAATCATAAACATTCAAAATCTAAATTTTTTTTTCTATTTTCTTATTTTATTTCTAACAAGAACACTCGTGAGGATATGGTTTAGTTCTTTCCAGAAGCATACCATGAGTCATTGCACACTCATACCTCATACTTCCAACATAAGGAATTTGTGGATAGTTTATGACTTATGTGATGTCTTTCCTGTCTCTGCAGCCCAGGATAACCCCCTTCTAATCTCTCTTCTGCTATTCTGATTCCTACTATAATTTCAGAAGCGAAATGTGGTAACACAGAACATCATATTGTAGTGGTTTTTTTGTTGTTCTTGCTTTTTGTTTTTACTTTTAAATGACTTTCGCTGGTCACTCTTGCCAAGAAAAATGTATCACCTAGCAATGGACTGGTTTAGATGTAGTTAGGCTTGTTCTCAGGCAGTTAATATAGAATTTCTCTGTGGCCATAGATGAAGGCTTTCCACCCTGGCAGAACCTACTAGAGTTTCACAATACTGACATACCTAGACTTCAGTTGACAGGTCTTAGGGGACAATATTGTGAAGAGGGTCACATTTTTCTCCTACTAGAAAAAGAAAAATGAATCATCAAATTTCTTATTAAAAGAACTAATAAAAAATTTGAGACTTCTATAAACATAGTCAAAACTGGCTTCAGCAGAGAATTGAAGTAAAATTAAGAGAGTTTGAGATTTATTACTCTAATCATAAATATCTATCCAGAAAATCAAGTAAGCTTATTTATTCATTACCCAGGTAAACTAATGTGTACTTATGTATTATTGAAATAGGAATCCTAAATTGAGAAACAATTTCTGGATCTGGAATGAAATCAATTTACTAAAAAAAATGAAAAGTCATTTGTTGCATTTGTATAGATTCAACTGAAACATTTCTAGAGTCAAGTGAAAGAATGGACACTCCTGGTATAAGGGAGAAGGGTGGGAGTATTGGCGGAGATTGTCTGATTGTCTGATATTAGAAAAGACTAGTTTGGTATTCTCAGATTATAAGATTTAGATATGTTAGAAACTTCAGAGATCAACTAATCCATTTCCCTCATATAACAAATGAGGAATTTGAAACTTATCATAAGTCAATGTCATCAATTAGGTAATCACTAGGTAAGCCACCAATTTACTTCAGCAACTTCATCGTTTCTTTTCTTGATTAATATAATAGACTTCTAATTTGCGTCCTTGATTCCGGTCTCCCTGTTCTCCAATTCATCTTCTACCACATAGCTGTCAGAGTAATTGGCCTAAAGCACAAACCTTATGCTACTTCTTTGCTCAAGAAACTTCAATGATTCCCTATGGCTTCTAGGAGAAACTCCTTTATTGAAATTAAAAAAAAAAAAACCCTTTCCTAATGTAGTTAAAACTATCCTTTTAAATTGTTCTCACAATACTCCTTATGCAATGCACCTAATGCTTAAACTGGTCTGCTTACTGTTCCTTAAATATCACACACCCTTGTCATCTCTGTTGCTTTGAATTAGCCATCTCCCGTGCTAGAAATGCTTCTCTTAGTTTGAGTCTAAACTCATTTTTGAAAAATGTAACTGATGATTGATTTTGTGGTTGCAATCCACCAAAATCTCCTTGACTTTTTTTAGATGACTTGCTGTCTCTAGCCTGGCCCCTATTGCATTCTATTTAAGAAATAGATTTGGAGAACCTAAGTGTCAGATATTCTATGTATTTTATCTCATTAGATTTATTCATCAATATATTCAGTTCTGTTCCTTTCACACCTTCACATTTGATAACCATGACATCTATGCCTTCACCTTCATCATTGATAAAATATTCAATGGCATAGGTTCAAACTGTGTGCAAGGGAATTACCAGAAGCAAAGAAAATATGAATTTTGAAGAAATGCATCAGAAGATGAACAGATGGAACCCCACAAGACCTGGGGGGATGGGATGTAATTCCAGCCAGGTTCAAAAGCAGTTGGAAGAAAATACCAAAATTCTTCTTGTCTTGGGCTCTTTGGAGCTGGGAGCTTGGCTGTTAAGATACCCAAATCTCTCAATCCTTTTATCTGAGCAGAAGAAAGAAGATCTCATTTCTCAACTAGTGATAATATTTGGAATAAAGACTCTCTTTTTCCCTTAGGGGAACCCAGAGTTTATTTCTGAAAAAGATTCCATAATCAAATTCTCAAGAGCTATATAGGGAAGATACTTTAGGGATTTTCCTCTTCCCCCTGTCCTTTCATTACCCCTGCAACCCTTTATATCCAAATAAATTAGACATCTTGATTTATAATAGAACTTGAATCAGAGTCCATGTGTTAGGAGGGGAACTTCAAAATCCATCATTTCAAGAAGGAGGTTGAGAGAAAATGACTTACCCTTTAGTCTAGTCAAACTGACTCCATTGATAAACAGTTCAGCTTGGGGAAAGGGAAGAAAGAAGGAAGGAAGGAAGGAAGGAAGGAAGGAAGGAAGGAAGGAAGGAAGGAAGGAAGGAAGGAAGGAAGGAAGGCAGGAAGGAAGGAAGGAAGGAAGGAAGGAAGGAAGGAAGGAAGGAAGGAAGGAAGTGTCACATAATATTCAATCTCCAAATAGCTGAGTATTGGTTCCTCTTCTTTAAAGTCCCCCTCGTTAATACAAAACACAGACGCCATGCATCTACTCATTGGAAACCTCTTTCCACATTTATGTAGAAACATTTTTTTGAAGGTACAGCCACTCAAACTGTTCCTGAATCTGCCTATTTATTGTCTGGATCAGTTCTGTCAAGCTCAGATAGAAATGGGGACACTAAACTATACACAAAGTGTATGTTCACTTAATGTTTTTGTTAAAACATTTAGTCATATCTCGCTCTTTATGATTCTGTAGACTATAATATTCATGGAGTTTTCTTGGCAAACATGCAGGAGTAGTTTGTCATTTCCTTCTACAGCAGATTAATGCAAACAGAGGCTAAGTGACTTGCCCATGGTCACACAGCTAGGAAGTGTTTGAACTCAGGTCTTCTGACTCCAGACCTAACAGTCCATCCATTGAACCGTTTTGCTGTCTCACATTTTGAATTAGAAATCCATAGTAATATTTTCTATATTTTATTGTATTTTTATTTATTTTGTTAAATATTTCCCTATGAAATTTTAATCATGTTTGGATAGCATCTTAGGAGTGTCGTAGGCTGAATTTGGTCAATGAATTTGAAGGATGGGGACAAGAATAAGGACTGGATCATTAAATAAGGTGCAATGTTGTATTTGCTGTTAGATGTGGTCCATGTATGTTAGTCTTCTCTATTTTTTTCTTTGTAATAGGGGAGGTTTCTTTTAAAGGAATGAGAAGTTTTAGCCAGTAATGATTAAGATATTAAAGCATCACACATCAGTAATACTTATTTTTAAATAGATTATTATCAATATAGGTATTCCATTTAATTATATAGACTTCAACCCAACCATTCCTGCCCATACTAAGTGAATAATTAATGAAGTAAATGTTTTAAAAGAGCAAAAGAAAATAGTAGAAAGGGACACATTTTCATCTTTGGTGTACAATTAGTAGGCATTATTTCCATGATGGAGATTTGAGAGCACAAAGGAGGAAAGAGCAGATGAAAATAAAATCAAATAATTATTGTGATAGAGAAGTAGGAGATTAATAATACCCTCATACAAGGGTATATCAAGGATTTAAGAAACAGAATGATTGAAGGAGGTTATGGTCACAGTAATTTCTTTTTCTATTGAATTTGAAAATATAAATTATGGTTGACTCATAGGTTATACAGGAAAATATTCTTGTATTGTGAATATAGAAAGAAGATTTTCTTAGTAGTTGTATAGGCATCATATTCAACTAGTATTTAAAGTGAAATTTCTGTCAGTTGATATCCTGAATCTAGAGTCTGGAGAAGTTTTAACATATGCACATTAGGATATATGTGTAAGTATATGTACATGTATATGTATAAATGTATATTACATATTTTCCCAATATGTAGAAATACATCGTGCATCCATTTTAGGACATGCTATCCAAGTTGAATGATCATTTCTTAAGCAATTAATTATGTGCCTTTTACTATACTGGTTCACAAAGGGACAAAAATTTTAAAACATAGAATAATTATTATTTTCAAGAAATTTATAATCTATGAAAAAGCTACAACATGTACATAGATCATTAAATGCAAAATAAACAGAAATAATTTGGGGAGTGGCAGTGAAAGTATATATTGTTATTTTTCAGGATAGACAAGTTACCATGTGAGATGTATTGGAATGTAAGCTTATTGAGGACAGGGGCCATATTTGTTCTCATAACGTTGGCTTTGTATCTCTTGCACCAAGCACAATGGTTTTCACATAGTAGGTGCTTTATAAGTGATTGTTAGGTTAGATAAATTATTTTTAAGTGTATGACTATCATTTAATTTTTTAGAATTTAAATAATCTCAATTCTAGGTGTATGTTCATTCCTTTCTAGAATACTTGTAGCAAATATTTCATCTCCCTATGATGTGGAAGAGAAACAGCATGGCATGGTGGAGAGAAAAAGGGAATCAGTCCAGAAGCCTTGGATTCAGATCACTTCTGATTCATCTTGTCTTTGTGATTCAGGCAAATAATTCTGTCTCTCAGTGATTCAGGCAAATCTTTTTTTTTTTTTAAATATATTTTATTTGATCATTTCCAAGCATTATTCGTTAAAGACATAGATAATTTTCTTTTCCTCCCCCCCCACCCCCCATAGCCAACGCGTAAGTCCACTGGGCATTAGATGTTTTCTTGATTTGAACCCATTGCTTTGTTGATAGTATTTGCATTAGAGTGTTCATTTAGAGTCTATCCTCTGTCATGTCCCCTCAACCTCTGTATTCAGGCAGTTGCTTTTTCTCGGTGTTTCCACTCCCATAGTTTATCCTTTGCTTATGAATGGTGTTTTTTTCTCCTGGATCCCTGCAAGTTGTTCAGGGACATTACACCGCCACTAATGGAGAAGTGATTCAGGCAAACCTTTAAGACTATAAGTTGCACAACTGTTGCCCACATGGATTTGTAGAGGCAGTTTCCTCACCAGGAATTCCCTAAAGAAGTTAAATTACAAGTTTGGGATAAATTAATGTTGAACCAACTAATTTGATTACTGTTGTTGACAATAATCACAACTAACAAAAAGGTATCGCAGACCAAATTCTACATCCTCCTAGCCTACAATACTGATACTGATTACTGATCATGTCCTCCTCTTTTTCCCTTCCCTGTGACACGAAATCATATATTTTAGTTGAGAAGGACATTAGTGACCATTTAGTCCAACCTATACCTGAGAAAGAATCTCCATTATGACATACCCAAGAAATCATTTAAAGTCTCTTTTAGAGACTTCTAATGAAGGAAAATATCCAGAGGCAGTCATTTCACTTTAGGGACTGTTCCCTTTGGATAGTAGACTTAAAGCTGGAAAAAGTCAAAGAATTTAGCTAGTACACACACACACACACACACACACACACACACAAACACACACATACATACTATACATACTAAGAAACTTGATCACATGGAGGTAAAATGTTTTGCCCCTGGTCACATAGGTAGAAATCATTGGAAGCAAGATTTGAACCTAGAACTTCTGACTTGAGAATCATTGTCTTTTCCATTATGCCACTTCCTGACATCAAGTTTAATTTGGCTCATTGCAACTAATTCTCAGTTCCAAAGCTGTTTGAATGCCAAAGGGGAAACCTTATCATTAGAGCAGGATGCTGTCACAGCTAACTCATGCCCTATTTTTATCTTTTTAGAAAAAGACAGAATCTTAAAATGGTTAACATAATCTTCTTCTCTTTCTCTTTTCTAGAAATAGAATACAGACTATGATAACAGCTCTCAAATAGATTGTTCAGACAGTCAAAATAGAAAAAAAATAAGAATTTTAAAAGATATAATGCCTTCTTTGACCTCAGACTGTGAAATGCTGATTGTCTTTAAAAAAAAGCTCTATTCAGCTGAGAGAAGACAGTTGAAAACAAGTAGGAATTATGAAGGAATAATACATCAAAGTCTACAATAGACCCATAGACAATACAAGTTTGATTCTCATATCAATCCATTTAATTTTAGAGAATGGACTGGAAACTGTTTTATTTTGCATTTTGAGGTTAAGATTAAGAACAATTTCCACCAGGTTGTTCAGATTTTGAGATAAGTGCAATAATACCTCTTGGAGACCCAGGTGATGTGGAAATTCTCATTTTCCCTCCCTCCATCATATTAAATGTAACAGGAATTCACATTATTCTACCCTCTACATGACTGTAGAGTTGCGTGGAGATACAGTGTCTAGCCAACTTTCTAGTGCAACATTTATGTTATAGAATGGTATTGGGGGTCCTCCATCTTTCTCCTCTAGCAAAATTTTGATATTGTCCAAAGGAAATATAGCTTGGGGCAACTAATGAGGACAAGGAGAGTAATCAGCCCCCCTCATCACCAGACCCCTTCCAACATGCACTGACACCTTTCATCCTCGGAGGAGATATTGTCCTCATTTCATAAGCCCCATTCCTACCCTCCCTCTTTATGACTCCTTAAATAATC
This sequence comes from Monodelphis domestica, assembly GCF_027887165.1. Taxonomy (NCBI): domain Eukaryota; kingdom Metazoa; phylum Chordata; class Mammalia; order Didelphimorphia; family Didelphidae; genus Monodelphis; species Monodelphis domestica. The sequence goes on from NC_077234.1 coordinate 59,882,566, forward strand.
AACCAGAAGACACAACTGGCATGAAATCAAAAGCATTTTCTGAAAAGGCATAGCATAAAACGGAAGAACAAAATGTTTCTTAGCCCATTCCAAAGGCTGGATGATACTGCCTCACCACTAAACACAGCATCAGTGGGAAGTGTGGGTGCATACACACTAGGAGAGAAGTGAGCAGGTAGGTGTGAATGAGAAAATGGGAGAAAACCTGCAACAGAGCCAAAGGAGTAAGATTTGAAAAAGTTGTCAATCAAGAAGCATTCTGGAATTGAATGGTGATGGGGGGGGATGACTGTGGAAAGGAACAGCCAAACTGTGAGAAGTGGTCTCTTGCTCTTGAGACAGGAAGGAGTAAGGACTAAGAAGATTCTTCTCTTACTGATTTCTCCCTACTGGACAAAAGTGACTAAAAATCCTCAACCTGTTAGCCATGTCCCTCAATTCAAGACTATTCTACTATTCTTCAACTTAGAAGTATTTTAAGATTTGGGAAACCCTAAACCCTCTCTCCCATCAAACTTCTCTGTCCGTCCCCTTTTCCTAAATAAACCCCCTTGTTTAAATTATCCAAAGAGAAAGTTATCTATTAGTTTTATCAGAGTTGTCTTCCAATGTCACCAACTGAAGAAACCAACTGGGGGGGTGGAGCAGGAAGGAGAAGGAAAGAGAAAGGGAGGGGGGGAGAAAAGGGAGGAGGATCACAGATCTGATCTCTCAAACACCACAACTCTTAAATCAATTACCTAATACATAGGGAACACTTCTGACCCAACAACTCCCACCTCTGGCACAGTAGGGAACATTGTGTTTTCTTTTAATGTCTGAGTCCTACTCTTCTCCTCTGGACAGGTGGATTACCTAGGCTTACTTTTGTTGGTCAAGAAACTTATATTCCACTGACTTTTTAGTATAAAATAAACTTAAGAATGCTTCTTTGTAGTGTGGATGTAAAGAACCAAAAGCTAGAAGGCAGAGTAGAAAGGACAAAGTAGACCTTGAATCATGAAGACCTAGATTCAAATCCTACCTCAGAAATTTATTAGCTACATGACTTGGTAAACCACTTAACCTCTATCGATCTCAATTTCTCATCTATAAAATGAATAGACTGTTCCTAATGACCTCTAGGGTTCTTTTCAACTGTTTTATTTTTAAACTTTATTTTTCTTCCAATTACATGTAGAAACAATTTTAAATAATTGTCGTCAGACAGGTCACTCAAAATTTTTTCCTCCCTACTCTTCCATTCCCTGAGATGGTAAATAGTCTGAAATTGGTTATTTTATTTTTGTTATATGATACATATCTCCATTGTCCTCATGCTGTGAAAGACACATATCACATACATACATATACCATAAAAACACATGTCACATATACGATAAAAAAACTCATAAAACAAATAAAATGAAAAATGGAATGCTTTGACCTGCAATCAGATTCCAACAATTCCTTCCTTGGCTCTGGATAGCATTTTTTATCAAGACCTTTGTGTTTATCTGAGAACTTTGCTTTGCTGATAACAGTTTATTCCTTCACAGTTGATCATCATCAGTTCTACTTTTGCATCAGGACATATAAGTCTTTCCAAGTTTTTCTAAACTTATCCTGTTTATTACAGACCAGTACAGGGAAGGGTATAAATTCTTTTCATCCTAAATGCAGAGTAGATTGAATAAGAACTGAAATTGAGGAGTTTCTAAAATGCAAAGACAGAAATATTGACATTCTTCACTTAAGGTAAAGGGCCAGAATTTTTACCTAATAATGAGATGCTTAACTAAAACAATATTGAAGACTCAAATGATTTTGAAGAGCAGATGGACATACTTAGGCTGAAATTTCATAAAGCATCTTTTGAAATTTGGCAGCAGAAATACAGCTAGCAGAGAAGTTACATATAAGCAAATTGTAAAAAAAAGTCATTTGTTATATTATCATGAATGAATGAATCGCATAATATTTAACTGAAACTGTAAAATATTTTTATCCACATATAGCAATTATATGTGATGACTGTTCTTATGATGATAACTATAGTAGTAAAGATAGAGTTATGATGAAATACAGTGTGACCCCAAAATTCCAGTCCAGAACAAAAGAACACCGAGTCATTCTGAGCAATTTAAATTTATTAGACAAACTGGTAGTTCCTAAAAAAAGTGGATCCAAAAAATTAATGTTAAATGGTTTTTACATGTAATTAGGGAAAAATAAAAAATATTTAAAAAACATAAACACATAAAAATATTGGTTAATGAGCAAAAAGAATGTGTCAAAGTTCCTAGAGTATAAAAAGCAACTAATTATAAATCCAGTAATTGTTGAATAAGTTGCCAGAAAGTAAAAGAGCATTTATACTGCCTTTAATCATTATCACAAATCCTTTGATTGAGTTCTCTGTCCATGACCAATGACTTAATCACCTATTAAAGGTATGTAAAATAGAATCAAATATGGTGATAATACCAGGGTATTTGATGTTCATTATTGAAAGCTATTTTCTATATAAAAACACCACCCAAATATTAATAAGAATAAACCTTTTTTAAACTTTCAGCGAGTCAATATTAGTCAATATAGAGTTTTAACACCATTATATAGTATCTCTACTAAAAAAAACTGAGTAAACTTCCAAATTAAAAAGAGAACCATACCAGGATATATGTTAATCATTTAATGAACATGTATGACACCAAGTTATATGGCTTCAGTGGAAAACACATTACTCAGCTGTTCCATTTCCTGAAATATTTCTCCAATGTTATAAAAAAACATAGTTGAATTTAATAAATATAAAATTCTGTAAATTAGGCACATCTAGGTGGTACAGTAGCTAGAGCAATGGGTGGGGTTGGGCAAATCATTCAATCCCTATTTACTTCAGTTCCTCATCTGTAAAATGGGAATGTACTAGAGAAAGAAATAGAAAACTATTCAGTATCTTTGTCAGGAAAACCCCATGGAGAAAGCCCATGGGGTAGATTAGAGTCAGAAGCTACTGAATAACAACAACAAAAGTGCTCCTGCTTTAATATGGAAATTCTGGAAGTCAAATTGTCCCACTGGACAAAGGTGATATTTACAAATATAGATGGGTCAATTAAAATTTAACATGGGGCTATCAAATAAAAAACCTGTGCCTATAGGCATCAAGGCAATAAAATAGCAAAGTCAAAGTTCAATGGACAGAACAATGTTAAAGCAATTAGTATTCAATAAGTACATACAAAACATATATTTTCAAAATTGTAAAATGTACAACCAATTTAAAAGACATCCCATAAAACTAAAACTCTATGCAATGTTAATATGACACAAGATTCATCACCCAACGCATCTATGGAAAGATAAATATTTCTCACTGAAAAAGAGGAAGATGATTGATAAATGTGCTCAGAGTAAAGCATAATGTCTTTTAAAAATATGGAAATATTTTTGCAACAAGTAGACCTCACTTCACAAAACCCAATAACGACTAATAACAATTAGCCAATATTTAAATCTCTTAGACAACTGGTATAACCCCAGCTTAAATTGAACCTCTTGAAGAGATTATTGAACACGTAATAGTACTTTTTAAGGAGGGGTAATAGAATCTTGAAGAGAATGACAACCTAATTCTCATTGAATGAGTATGACTACAAGTTCAATTTTGATCCTTCCAAAAGTCTTTCATTTGTGCAAGAAATAGACTGAATGAATTAACTGGCATTTATGAGGAGCCTATTAGAATATTATGAGGATTGTCTTTGTTATATTTGACTGAGTTTAATGCTTATTTTGAAATGAAAACATCCTGTGAATAAAATTTATTAATGAGAACATATCCTAAGCAAAAGTTTTTGATAGCTTTAAAAGTTATTCTGAGAGACCTTAATGATTCGAATACAGATATAGTCGGTATAGTTGGAGTTGGTAGTTGTAAGTAACTGGTTTTTCTTCTGTCAGATAAGTTGTGGAAACATTTAAATGTCTTTGTATTTTGGTTTAATTCTTAATAATTTATATAGCTGATATTACTGATGTTTTTCTAAGCCTGTGTGATTAGAGACTGACACTGAAGGGGAAGCGAAAGTTTATCTTTTTTAGTAAACTGGAATGGGGGCTCAGTGCTAATTATTCATAGGAAATAGTTTTTATATTTAGTAACTTATGAAGGGATCACAGCATATTTCTTTGTTGCCTTTAAATCTGATGTTAAATATTTGGGAAAGTATCAAAATGAAGTTAGAGCCTGTGGGATGTGGATGTGACACATTTGTCTCCAAGAGCAATTGAAGGTTACTCTTTACCATCTACCATTCCAACACTTGCTTTTCTGCATGTGTGTTAGCAAAGAGCCTGACTACATTTGAAAAACACATTCAAGTGTCTAACATTATATACCAGAAGCACATTATCTTTTATAAACCAAAATATATGATAATATATGATATTATTAACTCTATGGGTAATACAGATCTCAAAAATTCTTTGAGAATTCAACAAATAACATGAACTGGAACTAGTGAATAACTTAAGACAGAAGAGCTGCCTACAACTGCCCAGAATGAATAGTTATTCAGGAAATTTGAATAAGGAATCATTTTAATAGATGTCAGCATACTGAGTATTCATAAATCATGAACTATATGACATGAAAAGCCTTTGAAATGTTGGGACATCAGGAAATAAGTAAAAATGACATAGAAGCAAAAGGGGGTATATCTTCCCCTTGTTTTGACTTCTCCTAGACCTACCCTAAAGGGGCTTTCATTGAATCTACAGAAGATGAGTTTCTATCCAAATACTCACTAATTCCAAAAGGCACTTTTTTATCCAACTGTACTGCTGAAACTATTTGTAGAACCAGGAGAGTTTAGGATGGTGAGTCACAATCAGGTTATTGAAGGTAGAAATTATCCTCAAGAATCCTGGATTTATTAATTGTTATATATTATGAAATGAAGTGTTAGAAACTGTACAACATGCTATAAATATTTAGAATGGCATATGAAGCATAAAACATTGCTAGCAGGATAGTAGGTTGTTCTCAGAATATTTCTATCTGAACCAAAAAAGAATAATGGTAAGTAGATAATGATGATGATGATGCTGTACTGATAATATAACCAGAGTAAATCTTTCTGTTCATTGGTTGGATTCTCTAATGGAGTATTTCTTTAAAAAAAAAACTGAACAAAACTAGAAAAGTATGAGAAGTCTTGGAAAGTTTGCAGTCTTATAAATTGGAGGGAGTATATATGCTAATAAAATCACAGATTCACCAAGTCTGTTTAATGCCTACAGCATATTAGATTGTGCCTCCAATTTTATACAACTTATATAGTGAATATTTCTTGAACATTCATAGTGTGAGAAGATAATTCCAGGAAATATAAGCACATGCAGTTACCAGAGAAGCAGATGATTCAATCCCAGCTCTCCAAGTTTTCAGAAGTAAATGAATAAAATTTTGAATATCAACAAAGCAAAAAAAAAATTGAGTTCATATGGAGATATTCTATCCTGAAACATATTGCAACTAGTAAGTTCCAGAGAAGTTTGGAGGGTGAAGTTGGGCAAATTATTACTTCCTCTGCTAAGTTTTCTCACTCATAAATCACCTGGTTAACACGCATTCGTGAAGCCACAATTATGTTTAGCCACTATTTTCCAGGTGCTGAAGATATAAAGATAAACTTTAAGCTGCCCCTAATCTCACGGATCTTGTATTTCACTTAGAGAGACCATATGTAAACATTTACAAATATTTAAAATAAACACATTCAAAATATGAGATAAATTTGGATGAGGGCATTAGCTGTTGAAGGAATCAGGAAAACAAAATTGGAGAAACCTATGGATTTCAAGAGATGAAGAATAAACAGGAGGGCATTCCAGGCATGGGAGACAGCCTGAGCAAAGATAGGGAGATGGAAGAAGGGATGTCACAGATGAAGAACAGTAAGAAAATCATTTTGGCTGAATTGTAGAGTACATAAAGAGTGATGAGACATAAAGGTTGCTTGGAACTGAAAAGTTTGTATTATAAAGAGACTGGCTTAGTGAATTCTCAAGTTCCTTCTGGTTCTAACATTGTGTAATTTTATGAATGTCAAACCCTTGTCTCTGAATAAACTTAGAAATGAGAGACAGCATGCCATAATGGGGAGATAATTGGCCTCAGAATCAGGAAGAAGAGAGTTCAAGTCCTCTGTCTATCATATACTGGCTGAGTAGCCCAGGGGCAAATCCCTTCAACTCTCAGTTTCCCATCCAGCTCTCTAAGATGATAAATTGCAACCCAGGGGCTGCAACTGCATTCATTAATGGAGGGAGCTTTCCTAATGAGACTTCTTAATATCCATGTATTATAATATAAAATATAATCATAGAGCACCTGAGTTAAGAGAATTTTTACCCTATAAAACTGAATTCCAATTCCGCTGCTTAATGTCAAAGAAAAAAGTCTGAAATTCATTTAATCTTCCAGTACATATTTTTTCCTCAAGCAATAAAAGTCCACAGACAAAAAGAAGTCCATTTCCTTGATTATCATAGACTCAGAACGTTAATGACACTCGGAATTTTAGCTGAGTAATGAATGGGACCCAAGGTATGAAAAGATGTTTCCATTCACCACATCTTCATGTCTATTTCCATTAACAGTGTATTTTCCTTTTTCTCAAAACCCTCTGCGATACCATTAGGAATAATCTCACTACCTCATATTTTTCACAAATTGCATTTTCGGCTCTTAGGGAGACAAAGCTTCAAACAGAGTGTTATATGCAGATAGCACTAGAGGGAAATCATTTATGTTTCCCAAATAGTCTAAAGTTCTCAATAAACTTGGATGGGGCTATAAAATGTAGCCACACCAGGGAACTATCCAGGACACATACAGGCAGAAATGGAAGTTTTTGCTTAGTATGCAAAGCATTGCAGACACTGGGGAAATATGTCTACTTTAAGTTATGGATTCTTTTCTGATTACATTTTCAGTTTACTAACCTCATTTATTCTCTTATAGAGAAAACATGTTTTTGTTAACATTTATGAAGTCATCTTTCCTTTCTTTCCCCATTCTTTTTAGCACCCCTGGGTCCATACCAAGGTCTTCTTTATCAGAATGACTCCACTTCTTTGGCACAACTTGAAGGTATGAGTTTAAAATTACTTTGTCATTTTCCATTAAGTCCATGTAGTCCATGGTTCAGGCTGATTGGTTAGATTTAGGAAGGTATGTGTTAAATGTTGCCTCCGAAATTTAGTAGTTGAGTGATCCTCAGGATGTCACTTAATCTCTTGGACTCAGTTTGCTCATCTATAAAATGAGCATGATAATAGTGTCAGCATCTCAAAATTATCATGAAGATTAAATGAGATGATATTTGTAAAACGCCATACAAACTTTTCAGTGATATAGAAATGCCAGCAATTACTTTTTACATGGCAAATATAAGAAAAAAGATAATTTGTTTTTCCTTCTTGGCTCTCTCCAGTTTGGGGTAAAAGTCATAGCATGGTGAGAGAACAAAAATATTTTTCCTTGCTCTGGTTATTTTGTGATTCCAAGATGGAAGGTAAAGGTTTTAAAAAAAAAGAACTTGCCCAACTCTATTTATGACTCTTCATGAATTTAAGACCTTCAAGAGCCATAGCATTTAATAATATGACTCATCCTGATGATCCTTCTTGTATCCTGGCCTCATCATTCCTTAAATTCTTCATCTCAAATGGCCTTTACCTTCACTCCACTTCAGTTACCTACAAAGTCTTCATTTCCTTATTTCTAATTTTGTAGCCAAGGAACAAGAACCAAGAGAACAAAAGGATTTGACCAAAGTTACCTAAAAAAGCAAGACCTGGTTTGTTGTAGTGTCTGGAGTTGGGATGAAAAGTAAGATTGTGAATCATTGGTAAAATCATTGAAGGAAAATTACCAAAGAGAGGATAGTAGAAACCTATGGCAAAAGAGAAGGCATTTTTAAAATGAATGAATTCTTGGAAGACATAGTTAGGATCTGAAAGCAGGAGAGAAGAAAAGGAGTATGCCAACACTCTGAGATCAGGGGATAGGTACTGGGTACACAAGTGGCCCTCATTTGGTAAAGATACCAAAGATGGGGATGCACAAGTTTCATTAATATTTGACTGGACAGCAAAGAAATAATTGTTGAGGAAAAGGTCAAGGGTAAAGGAGAAAATATATTATAGAGAAAGGGCTCTAAAGGGCACAATGGAAGGGGCTAGTAGAGGGGAATGTTGGGTGGACTGAACTGGGAAAGGATAAGAATAAGTGAGACACACAAAAGAATTACAAAATGACAGATTCTCAGAATTCAAAAGGACCTCAGGGTCCATCATCTACTTTTACCTGAATAAGGATCCTTCCTACAATATCATCCTTGACAACACGTTATCCAAATTCTGCCTGAAAATCTCTACTGAAGGAGTTGTCCCCTTCTGCAGAAGAATGACTACCCCCTGAGTCATCCCATTCCACTTTAGGATAACTCCTATTGCTAGGAAGTTTTATTTTATTATCAAATCTAAATCTGTTTCTATATAAATCCCCAAACCAGTTCTACCCCCTTGGGCCAAACTAGACAAGTGTAATGCTTCTTCCATATGACAGAGTTTTTACATCCCTGAAGATAATACTCATCACCCCCTAAGCCACCTATTTTTACAAGCTACACTTTCTAATTTTCTTTAACAAATTTCCCTTATGGCCTGGTTTGGCAGCTCCATTCTACTTGTCTTCCTCTGCATCTTCTCCATACTATCAATGTTCTTCATAAAGCATAATGCTGATAACTGAATACCAGCTTGAGATGCTCGTCCCTTTAATCCTTGACCACTAAGGCTTTAGCTTCCTTCTAGGTCTTAATCTCATTCTAGGCTCAGCTCAAGTTAGCCTGTGTCAATGAAATCATTCCTGCCTAAAACCTTTCCTGGGATTCCAGATATTAGAAATCTTTTTTTTTTCTCTTCAAATTATATTGTTTTTACATATCACATACCTACAATGAAATATAAGCTCTCTGAAGACAGGGTCAATCATTCGTTTGAATTTTTATAGTCCCAGCACCTAGTACAAATCAAAAAGTATGTAAGTTTTGCAACTTTTCCTAACATTATTTCAAATTAATATTAAGAATGGTGCAACCAGTTCATTGCTCCACTGATGTACCCGTCTTCCTAAAGTCAAAGGAATTTTTCCCCATACCTCCTTGTCATATATCTCCTTCTATCTCTGCTTTCAAGTCTTTTTTTTTTTTTTGGGTGTTGTCTCCCATTAGACTGTAAGCTCCTTGGGGGGCAAGGACTCTTTTTCTTCTTTTGTATTTGAATCCTCAGCATTTTACACAATGATTGGCACATAGGAGGTGCTTACTTAATATTTACTAATTGCCTGACTATTAACAGCCCCAATGAAGCTTGCATTTTTGGCCATCTCTGCCAATTTATAGCCGGTGAAGTGAAACATTAGAGTTGTTTTAAATTCATAACTCCCTTCCATTTGGAATATGTTTCATGTGATCATATATAATTCTTATTTCTTCTTTCAAAAATTGTTTGCTCGTTATGATTTTGTTTTACCCACAAGCTAGCCCAGAGGGTGCATAGTTGTCCATGCATCCAGTGTGAGACCTATGAAGCCCTCTATAGTGGATAGAGATAGCCATATACATGTGTTCCATAAGTATTTATGTATATGCTTTTTTTTTTCAATTTATGTTACCATAAAATTTCCTTGAGAGTCAAAAAAGTGTTTTTTAAAAATATTTCTATATCCAGTACTTAATAAAGTCCTTTGCACAATAGTAGACACTTAAAATATTTATTGGATGGAATAGGATTGGGCTTTCCTCCATATTGTTGCATACTTTTCTCTTCTTCCCACTACATTTATTATCTTTCTTGCTCCTCCGTTGTGTTAAGCTTCAACAATAGTCCTAGAAACCAAAACAAAGATCTACCATGGGGGCTGAAAGGTTGCTGCAATGCAGCAAAATGTGAAAAAAATTTTCCGAGTAACCATTAGCACAGAGACTTAACAACAATTCCTAAACCCAGCAATAAGAAGCTTTCTATTTATAGTGACATCTAAATTCCCTCCCACTGTATTAGATGGGCTTAAGAAGCTGGGGGTTTTATTTTTAAGTGTGTGTAGCAAAATCTCATTACTGCAGCTGTGACTAAGTCCATATTTGAATAATTCCATAAGAAGTGAAGTTTATTTTTGCATTTGCCTATGGAGAACTATTTGGTAAGTAATTGGATATTGTAAACAGGATTGTGGGAAGTACATTTGATATTCTTAAAAGAATAAACCCTGCTGAGGATTTCACAACTCTCTTCACATGTAAACAAATATTGTTAATGTAATCTTTGATATGGGTGTACCATGATCTCACCTTAGAAAAACTCTCTAGCTTTTATTCTAGTAACTTGTTATTCTAATGATGGACTGATTCACTTACTCAACTCAACTAACACTCTGAAGAAGTATTTTCTTCTCCAGGCAAAAAACTTCAGTTCTTTCCAACAGTTCTCATATGTCAGAACACCTCTAATTTGAGGATTATTCCCCCTTCACACCTTCTTTCCATAAAAACGAAATTCCCTTATTAATTGGCGCATAACAGAATACTATCTTCCTAACTTGCTGTGAAGCTTTTCCTCGTGGAAAAGCATTGCTTAATAAATTGAATTGTAACTACAAATAAAAACAAAATAAAACAAAAATTCAAACTGCTGCCTTTATGTTAAATCTTGGATTTATTTTTAGGTTTTGGGATAAAGTCTTTGATTCGCTTAGACTTAAAAAAAGGAAATGTTCCCAGTCTTTCTCTTCATCTCACCCAACCAAAAAAGATGGAAAAGATTTGGCTCACACCTTCACCTTTGAGACTGGCATCTAATATGTGGCATTTCAACCCTAGAGGTGGAACGTTTTTGTAACTAATGAGACAGTGAAAATAGAGGCTTGTAATAGAAGTCTATGTATAACCAAAATAGTTGTACAGGGTTGAAATCCTAAAATATGCCCAGGCTTGCAAGGTTACAGAAAGTTAATTACTACTGTCAGAGGAACTAACCTAAATTGCACTGACTTATGTGTCTAGTGACTTAAAAAGTAGGGGAGTTTGGGGGCCACCAAATGATGTTGGATACTGCAGACTCCATAATCTCTCCTGGTATAGAGTTAACAAACCTCTCATAGGATAAAAATATTCCTTACTGGACTAGTGAATGGACTGTGATAGAGGTGTAGGTCTTTGATCCTTGATTTAGAGACTGAAGGGATCACAGAAAAAGGGACCTTCTTATCCAAACCTATAATTTGAAAGAGGAAGAAACGGAGGTGCTTAGACTAAATGTGACTTGCTCAGGCCTACCAGATCATGTTAGCACTGGAATTCAAACTCATTCTACATCCATCAATTTTCCCCAATACTAGATTTCCTTCCTCACACTTATGGATTATGCCTATGAATGAAATGGCAAGTTAAAACAAAACTGAAAATGGAATTAAAGTTTATTGACTAGGAGATAACCAAACAAATCACAGTTCATGAATGTAAGGACATTTTACTGTGCTGTAGGGAATGATGAATATGAACAAAACAAAAGAGAAAGGAGAGACGTATGAATTGATGCAAAATAAGCAAAGGCAGAAAAAAGAATGTACACAATAACAGAATGAAGACCCATCCCACCACCAAAACTGAATGGGGTAAAATTATAATGAGTAACCCTGGCCCCAAAGAACAGAATAAAAATGTATCTCCCCATCTTCTTTTCAGAGATAGAAGACCCTACCACAAGAAGGGTTAATGTATTAGCTAATTTTGCTAAACTATTTTTCTTTGTTGTTGAATTTTCTTTTTTTACTATTTGTGCTTAAGACATGGCTTTAGAAGAGATCGAGGAGAAAGATATTTGGAAATGAATTTGATGTAAAAGTATAGGATATCAAAAATTTTTAAACAAAAAGTATAGAAGAACCAAAGAGGAGGGACATATAGTCTGGATCTGATTCTCACCAAAAAAAATAATGGTTGTTTGTGTAGACAGCACAGGAACCTTGTTGGAAAGTGGTTCCTTCATCTTGGTATTGTTCTATAGAACAAAGAAAACCACTTGTAATCTGATACACTGACAGAAAATAGCCTCTAAAAAAAGAGAGAGAGATTGATTGATTGGCATTGCCCTAGATTTCAGGAAAACAAAGGATAGGTAATAACCTAGCTTCTAAAATTGTACAAGACAGGCAATTCCAAGATAGACTGACTACTCTCAAGAAGGAGTTCTGAAGACACAATGAGAATGTGTCTCTATACAAAGAAAAATAAATTCTGCTTTGCTCTTTGCAAATTATTCAGCTAAAATCAGTTTAATTAGTACCAATCTCGATATTTTCCCAACAAACCACTTGAACTGATTTCTTCCTAAACATGCTCTACCCTAGTTGAGCACACATTGTTTGTTTTCCTGCAATATTTTTCTGAACTTCACAGATTTTGGAAGTAATGGGGGAGGAAAAGGAAATCTTGATTTTCAGCAAAGAGTGGTCACTCTTTTAATATTTCCATTTAACCAGTGAATGGGAAATGTCTCCCTTCTCTCTAAAGAAGTTTGAAAAATTTATACCTTTTGATTTTAGTGTTTAAAATGGTTATTTTAAATACCCCTAAATCTGTTTTCTACTGTATTCAATTTCAACATTTCAAGCTTCTCTTTGGCTCTTATTTTCAAATTATGTAAACATTATTACTTAGTGGCCTCTCAAACTTTCAAGGGGAAACTATTTCTAAGAAGCCTCGATGAAATCTTCCTTCATTTGGGCATGCACTAATTGAAACAAAAAACAATTCCGTAGTTTTCTGTTCTTTTCATCACCTGCCATCTCTAGGAAAAGAACAATATAAATATCAGTTACTGAACAAACAAGCTAATTACTAAGACTGGTAAAATGGCCTGATGCAGGCCATAAAGTTTGAATCTGAATTCTTCAGGATTGGACCTTAGAGGGCCAAATAATTACCATTTGAGGTTCACCGAATTCTGGCTGAATTCTCAACCAGGAGAATATTCAGCTGCTTATAGAATTCTAACAACTTATTTATCAGCACCAAATCCATGTCTATAGTTGCAATTAACATCTCCCCATTTGACTGAGAGGGGAAATGAGCCCACAGGAGATGTTCTGCATTTTGATTGTAAATAAACAAGGAAATAAATAAATGAACAGGAACAAAACACTCTGCCACTGTTTACAATGTCAGAAAATCTTTTACAGAAATTGTATTCTTTTTATTAGACCAATGAGGATTTGCTTCAGTTATGCTACATCAAAGAAATTACCTCATTGAAAACAATGACTATAGATAGAAGGATCACTTTTGGAGGAAATATTGCTTTATTTTAAGAATTCTACACAGAACTAAGGCTATAATTGGGCACACTGTTCTTTTCAGCAGAATGATAATTGTAGTTCTGTGGAGGTTAATGGACTCAGTGCTCCTTCAAAGGCTGAGGTTTACTCTGATTATAGGATCATAGATTTAGAGGTATAAGGATATAAGAGACTTTTGAAGTCATCTAGTTTAACCTCTTCATTATACAGGAGAAGAACAGAGGCCCAGAAAATTAAAATCACCTTCCCAGAGTCATGTAAGTAATAAAGAGAAGGGCTGGGACATAGATTCAAGTCTTCTAATTCCATGTCTAATATCTAATGGGCTTTCTATTCATAGTCATCCTTGAATTTGGGGACTCATGACCTTGAATGTTTAACTTTATCTTTGATGAAAACTGACTCTCCAGTTTTCTAATCTGCCCACATTTTCACCTAAGAACGAGTCTGAAGAATATTTTAATAAACATTCTTGAGGCTGTATTTGATGGGCAGCTAAGTGGTACAGCGGATAGAGTGCCTGGCCTTGAGGTCAAATCTGTCTTCAGATATTTACTAGCTTTTTGAGCCTGAGAAAGTTATTTAAATCTGTTTGCCTCAGTTTCCTAATGTGAGTTGGAGAAGGACTTGTCAAGCCACTGTGACATCTTTGCCAACAACACCTTAAATGGAGTTACAGAGAGTCAAACGTGAGTGAAAAATGACTTAACAACAGCTGTGTTTTAGAACTGTCATTGAAATAGGATTAAACTGGCTCCTGATGAAGGTTTGAAGGTGTAACCATGTATAATGTACAGAAGCTTTAATGTATGTCTAAAAGGGGCATCTCACAATTCCAAGCTGATTAATGTAACATAAAATGCTTTACAACTACTCAACTCTACAGAGAGGAACACCTCTTTGACTGAGTTGCTTAATTAATCAACCAAAAGTATCAGGTAGGCATGAATAATTTCTAGCTATCACTACTGAGTCAATAAAGCAAGTCCTTCATCAAATTTGGAAGAAATGAAGTGATTCCAGCCATTGGATGAAATCAGATGACTGCTGTGTTGGGACTTATTTCACCTTTGGGTCTATGTAGATCAGAGAAGGAAATTCCCGCAGAAGTGTTCCAGCATCTACTTTAAAGACCAAACTTCAGTAGTACCTTCAGAGAATCAGATTCTTTTGCTTATGCCAGTGGACATGAAATAAGAGGAAATTTCTTACGCCCTCCCACCCTATTGGTGATTACACTGTAGAGACTAGATAAATAACAATTAATGCATCCAGCCAGGAAATGAGAGAGTATGAGACATACTATGGAAAGGCAGCTGCAGTGATAATTATCTCCTCAGAGTAAAGAAAAGGAAAACTATGGATAAAGGCAATGATCCTCAGGTATTGACAAAAAAACCCCAACAACAACATACTCATATATTTAAGAACTGTTTCTTCAAAAATATTCATATTTGTATAAAAATTTTCATAGCTTCACTCTTTGTGGTAGCAAAAAATTGGAAAATGAGGGATTGTCCTTCAATTGGGGAATGGCTGAACAAATTGTGTATATGTTGGTGACGGAATACTATTGTACTATAAGGATTGATGATCTGGAGGAACTCCATGTGAACTTTGAGAACCTCAATGAACTGATGCAGAGTGAAATGATCAGAATCAGAAGAACATTGTACAAAGAAGGTAGAACACTGTGGAAACATCCAATGTGATGGACTTTACTGCTAGGAGCAATCAAATAATCCAGGACACCCTTGAAGGTCTTATGAAAAAAAACTGCTATTCACATTGAGGGAAAGAACTGTGGGAGTAGAAATGCAAAAGAAAAAACATAGGTTATCATTAGTATATGTAGGTATAAGATATGGGATTTTGTCTTTAAAATATTGCTTGATAGCAAAAATGAATAATATGGAAATGGGTATTGTGAATCTTAAAATTTCTCAGACTCTACCTTGGAACATTATCTTAAGGTTATGGTTAAGGTTATTCCCCATTTTAAACAATGGAGATACTTGGTCAGGAATGTTTTGGGAATTTTAACATTACTCCACCCATACTTAGGCATACTTTAGGGGAAGATAAAGTTGTAAACTCCTTACTGAACAATGAAAAAGTACTTAACCCATAATTATAGTGAGACAAAAGCCCTTAAGCTAGGTCTATTTTTATATCTAATACAAAAGGGTGCTAAGTACCTATGAAGGTCAAATTAATCACTAAAAGGTCAGGCAACTTGCAAAGGGAAAGCTTAGCAAAGAGGTGTGAAGTACTCAGAAGATATAATCTACCCAGAGAAGGTGAGAACTAAAAACTAAGAATGGGATGTCCTAGGAAAAGTATATACTGTGATTGGTAGATGTGAAAATTTAGGGGAGGTGACACAAGAGAAATTTCTCTTTTAAAGGAGCTGTCTGAACCAGTTCAAAGTAGTTTGATTTAGTTCAAGCTCTGAAAGCTGAATTGGAGGGTCTCTCTGAACACCGGAGGTTTGCTTGGAACAACTTTGTGGTGAGTGATTAAAGACTGACTAGTCTCACTTAAGGCTTAGGCTATGGCCTAGGCCTTTTCCTACTATTTCCTCTTACTCTTTCTCTCTCCCTTTATTTAATTCCTTCATTTGTATTAATTAAAATCTCCATAAAACCCAGCTGACTCGGGTATTTCATATTTGGGAATTTTTCCGATGGCGACCACTTATTTTTTGTTTAATTCAAGACACTAACATTATCTTTACAGTTTTGGAAATTCAAAGTCTTGAAACTACATTTTTACGGTCACAGTATCAAGTGATAAATTTATACAACCCAGTGGAATTGCTTGTCAGCTCTGGGAGGGGGGAGGGAAGAGGCGAGGGAAAGAAAATGAATCATGTAAACATGGAAAAAATATTTTAAAATAAACAAAATTAAAAACATTTATGACTACATATCACACTTGTAGTAGTTTTCACCTCTATCATCAGCTTTCTTCATCACTTTCTTAAATTTAGAAACCAGGGAAATCTTCAATAAAGCCCTGTTTTGTGATATTTCCCAATTTCAGCATGTAACTACTCCCATGGAAAATTTAACAATTTGCTCACAAGAATAAGTGAAACTGGCTCCACCACACCCCTGGCTATTTCAAGTATTTTCATGAGAACTCCAAAAAGTGGGGGAAAGGTTGTTGATATACTTTGCTACATGTTCTAAGTCTGAACCATTTTCCCTCACCAGTGTGTGTGTGTGTGTGTGTGTGTGTGTGTGTGTGTGTGTGTGTGTGAAAGTGCATCCAATATTTTTAGGGAGATTTTTTTAAACAACTATTTTTATTATACCATATTAGTGAATTCTCCCATCTGAAAACTAACTCTGACTAGCAATCAATGGAGAAGACTTGAGATGGGAGCTTCTGAACAATATTGTTAAAAATCACCAAAAACCAATCAAACTTGACTGTAGAACCCTGAGAGAAGTAATTAATGGAAAACCAGTTGTAAAAGACAAGAAGCATCAAGGGAAAATTTATATAATCTCACTTTTCCCTCTCTTTTATTTCTATCTCCATCTCTCTCTTCATTGTCTATCCATTTTTCTCCCTCTTTCTCAGTGTCTATCTCTCTGTTTCTTTCTCTATGAGATTCTCTCCTTATCTCTTCATCTGTCTCCCTCTCTGTTTCTCTTTGTTTCTCTCTGTCTCTCCCTCCCTCTATCTCATTCCATGTGTCCATGTTTATTTCTTTTAATTTCTCTGTCTCTATCTCTGTCTTGCTAATAGGTAGATAGATTGGGATATACATAGAAAAAACCATCTTAATAAAGAAACACATACATATCTATCTTTGAATATCGAGTTGCTTACAATTCTTCTCCACAAAGCTTTCTCAATCTCTCATAATATGTTGTTATAGTTTTATCCTATGTATTTAATAATATTTTAATAAAGTATATTATTCTAATTTTATGAGGTGGTATTAATGAATACAATATAAATTATAGTCTTTTATAAAAGATATACTTATAATGTTTCATAATCCATTGTTAATATATATTAATTACATGTTATATTTTTATATTTTATATATGTTATATTAATATATTTTGTTAATAATTTAATTTATATTTAATAATTAACATAACTATAACAATATATTTATATTAATATATTTCACATATTAATTATATATTATATGCAAATTGATATCAATATATACTGATATGTTTTATACATAATCATATTAATAGATACTACAGATAATTACTTATATAATTATAAAACTTAATATATATTACTTGTGAGCATGTTTATTAGAAGGTTTTCAATGCAATTAACAGATCTATGGAGAATTGTAAGAAACACAGGAACAAGAATCTTCCAAGATGACAAAGCACAAAAGAGTTAGAATAAGCATCATTGGAAGGCAGACCTGAACAGACAGGAATCACAGATCAGTTAATAAATAAATATTATATATATATATATATATATATATATATTACCTCTGCTGCATTGTCAATTTCTTTAGTTGAAGAGGGAAAATGCCATATTCATTTATGTAGCCTTCCTACCATTTCAGAACCTAACACAATGTCCTAAATACATAAGCTCATTTCTTCAGATCCTGCATGGTTCATATAAGTATATCAGCATGTAAACCATCTATGTGATACATGAGAATATGTAAACTTGTTTGTCTCTATCTCTCTTTATCTATCTAATATATAAGCGAAGTTGGGCATAAATGAAAAGTCTCAGTGGCACTATGGCAAGTCTCTCCATCTCTCTTCCTCCATTTTCATTGCTACGAGTATTTTCATGAAACCATCATCACCATTGCTTAGCGCCTTGTCCTCTCTTCTGTGATTTCCTTTGCTGCAGTCACAGTTGGATTCTATGGGTGACTGAGAAGTGAAAAAATACAGCTTCCATTGGGCGCAGGAGCAGATGGGACCTTTAAGAAACAAAGATTTTCATTTGATGTTCATATACAATGTCATCAAAGTTACGGGAGAACTGGAGAGGGTGAAGAGCTTTTCCAAATGAATCAGTTGCGCTGGGATGACGTAACTGCATAAAGACAGACACTCATTGAAATCCTATTTTTTCCTCGTTTATATATTATGTAAGGGAATCCAACTTCTGTGGGAATGCATACCTCAGAGATATGTTATTTTTTTTCTTCAAAATGCATACGTAACATATTAAGGATACTCTGAAGAAGGGACCCTGAAGAAAGGAAGAGCAAAGAAAGTCTCTTTCAAGGAGTTTGTTCAGTGTCTATATGAAATGTAGATAACTGGAAGCTGTGATTGTTGGTGACACGTTAAAACTCTATATCATTACTATCATTTTTTTTGTCTTTTTCTATATTTACTCTTTCTCTTCCCTTTCTTTCTCTCTATGGAGAAGCTGTAAAACAAATGGATGGTTAAAAAAAGCCAAGGTAGACTTTAATTCTATCTTTGATATAGATGACAAGTTAACATGGCCAAATCATTTGCTTTCTTTGGACTCATCTGTAAAGTGAACATTGTAAAGCAATTCATAAGGGATTTGTGGGAAACCTAATGAGATTATTTATGTGAACCACTTTTAAAACCTTAAAGTGGGGTGTAAATTATCACCTATTCTTACTTTTCTTTTGCTACCTTTATTCACTTCCTTCTCTCCCTTCCTCTCCTTTTTCTTTTCTCTCCAGCTAATTCTAACTCAGAAGATGACAGTGACATCTAGAAACATTTCCAGAGCATAAGGAGATCAGTGCTATCAGATGATGGTAGTCATACTATCAATTAATGAACAATTGTTTAAGTGGATATCAGACATTGAACAATTTGTGGTACATGATAGTTTGGGAATGTCATTGTGCTATAAGAAAAAATGATGGAGGATGTGAAAACACAAAAATTAAACAGTTAAGATTCTGTGAGGGGAGACACACTCTGTGTCTAGGACATAAAAGTATTTATTGCGGTAAAAAGAGCACTGAGCTGGACTTTGTGTCACAGACAGACTCATATACCAATTCCACTCTTTATTAGATGCCTCCCTAATCCTCTCTAATTTCTTCCTCACCAATAAAATATAAATGACAATGCCTATTTTCACTACTAAAAGGGCTGTAAAAAAGCAATTGATATATGTGTGAAAGCTTTCTACAAATTTCAGAGCTCTCTACAAAGGTGAATATTTTCTTTTTAAAATTTCCAATAAAAATAATTTTCTTTTTAAAAATGTAGAGGACTGAATTAAATTATAAGAATATAAATCATTCCCCAGGTGATAAATGGTCACAAAATATAAACAGGCATTTTTCACAAGAAGAAATCAAAGCTATATCTCTATTTTCAGCAGAGAGGTGAGCACTACAGTGGAATGCTGTTGTATATATTATCAGAAGTGGTCATTGTATTACTTAGTGCTGAACTATTTGCCATAGTTTCAAGATAGAGGTCATTTAATCATGGTACTGAGGTCTGAGTGTGTATCCAGAAATGAGAATGATATAAAAATTAAGAGCATAAATTAAGTAGTTCAGAGATAGAGATTTCTCAGTTTCCTTTACAACACTGTGGCTTTTTTGTATCAATAGTTAAAAAAATATCATTGTAACAACTTCTTTTCACCAAGGACCAGATTATATTCCAAATCAAAATACTGAGTTTTGTTCTTTTCTAAGTATATATTTCTAAGTTCTATAATCACTAAGTAAATCTGATCAATATTTTGTATTGTATTTTATTTGTATTGTAATATTTGTATTGTAATTTAAATATTTAGTGGGTTCAGATCAAAAGAGATTAAGTTAAGAATTTCTAAAAATAATTTGCTGAACTTGTATCACTCCACCAATAATTTTTCCTTTTAAATTATACTTTCATCATCTGTTAGAGTTATAGTTAATTGCATCCTGGTGGTATTTGAATATGTAGTTAATTATGAAGGTGCTAGCCTTGTAATGGCTTCAAGGATGTTTTGATCATTGAAATACATTTCGTTACTTAATCATTAACTTTGAGGTGTTTGATTCTAGCACTGAGCATTGTGGCATAAATGTGTTCTACACCAACATGCCAATCAATAGTTTCATCTTGAATGTTTTGATTTTGCAATGGCATGTCTAGCAGCCCTAGTCTTTCTAGCTGCTCACAGTTCTTTGGGGTCTTAAGTTCAAAAGCACAAAGAACTTTGACCACTTCTTTTTTTGCAATGAGCTAACAGAGAAGGGAAAAAAGATCAGTCTATATCAAGTCAACAACCCTCCTAAGAGACTTACACAGTTTTTATTTAACTCTTTTATGGTGAACACATGAGGGTGCAGTTCTCTTGCCTGCCTGACCCCTAAAAAGTTTCTGGGCATGAATTGGTACATCCTATAAAATCTCCCCAAAATGAAGTACTGATGCTGGTTGTAGTTGGCCAAAGTAAAGAAAGACCAATTATTAGATAAATAATTTAGTAGAAAAAAATCATAATAGAAATATCTACTTCCTTGGTAAAAAAATAGCGAGTGAGGATCAGTGTTTAAAAATCATGCATTGTTCCTTGCTTTAAGAGAACTGTTCTGTAACCATAATAGGTTATTTCAAATTGTGAAATATAGATTCAAATAGCAAGAACATGCTCATAGCCAAAGAAGTATCTTTTTCTTTTTTAACTCTTACCTTCTGCCTTAGAATCAATACTGTGTATTAGTTCCAAGGCAGAAGAGTGGGAAGGGCTAGGCAATAGGGATTAAGTGACTTGCTCAAGATCACACATCTGGAAAGTGTCTGAGGTCAGATTTGAACCTAGGACCTCCCATCTCTGAGCCTAGCTCTCTATCCACTGATCCACCCAGCTGCCCCTGAGAAGTGTCTTTATAGTCAAGAAGACCTGTATTCAAGTTTCTCTTAGGACACATACTGTCTATATGATCTCGGAGAGATAATTATTTCTTTTAGTGATTCCTTCTCTCCCTTCCTCTCCTTTTTCTTTTCTCTCCAGCTAATTCTAACTCAGAAGATGCCAGTGACATCTAGAAACATTTCCAGTGCATAAGGAGATCAGTGCTGTCAGATGATGGTAGTCATCCTATCAATCAATCAACAAGTATTTATTAAGTGGATATCAGATATTGAACAATTTGCGGTATATGATTGTTTTGGAATGTTATTGTGCTATAAGAAAAAATGATGGAGGATGTGAAAACACAAAAATTAAACAAGTTTAGATCCCACGAGGGGAGACAAACTCTGTGTCTAGGACATAAAAGTATTTATTGCGGTAAAAAGAGCACTGAGCTGGACTTTGTGTCACAGACAGACTCATATACCAATTCCACTCTTTATTAGATGCCTCCCTAATCCTCTCTAATTTCTTCCTCATCAGTAAAATATAAATGACAGTGCCTATTTTCGCTACTATAGGAACTATAAAAAGCAATTGATATATGTGTGAAAGCTTTCTACAAGTTGCAGAGCTCTCTACAAAGGTGAATATTTTCTTTTAAATTTTCCAATAGAAAAATAATTCATCTTTCAAAACTGTAGAGGACTGAATTAAATTATAAGAATATAAGTCATTCCCCAGTTGATAAATGGTCACAAAATATAAACAGGCATTTTTCACAAGAAGAAATCAAAACTGAAAAGGCACAAATCTGCAATGACAGAGAAAATTCCTCACTCAGACTTCCTTATGTCATTGAAATCACAGGGTCAGCTCAAAACCAAAACAACAACAAAACACAATATAAGTCTATTAGAGTTGTAATAGATGACCAGAATGGGGTCACCTATTGTTTTCTTTGGGGACTAGAGAGTGAGAGAGGTGTGACAGAGCCAGAAGATGGAGAGAGAAGATAGATTGATCCTCCCCTCTCCTCCCCCTAGGGAAAACAACACAAATTGTCTTTTAGAGGGACAGAATATGTCCCTTCAGAGACTGGGTTGAGTATAAAGGTTAAGGACTGAAGCTGACTCTCCCACCTTGAGGAGAAAGTATGGCTTTCCTTCCCAAGCTTCAGTTCCCTTCCTTGCTGATATGAGGCAGGCAAACTTGGTCTAAGAGGAATAATTCTTTTATTCTAAAGGGACACACAAAACAGGGAGAGTGGGGTTGTTGGATAAGGAAAGTGGGAAATGGGAAATCCCTATGAGTTAACAACTGACCTCCTCCCCAAATCCTGAGGGCTCAGGCTATCTGCCTGACCCTCCTTGGTCAGTTGTGAGATTTATCCTTCCTTCTATCTAACCTAATTGTGGCTTGAAGTTCAAAGGACAGATGTTAGGGAATAGAGAGAATTCTTCTTTGGGTGAATGGCTTTCTAAAAAAGTCTCATCCGCTCTTTTAACTTCAGCTGGATCCAAGGGGGTTTGGGTTCACTGAGAGGTGGTCAATGCTCAGAAAGGTCTGTCTCAGAGCTTTCCCTTAGACCAACCACTCCAGGAGAGCTGCCAAAGAGAAGTGAGGTGATCTGGCAGTTTTCTCCTCAACTCTTCCGTGTTCCTTCCTGGAATTCTCCATCTTCCTTGCCCTTCCCCTGCTTGGGTTGCACTTCTTCCATGCTGGATCTTATTTCTCTCTTGCAGATTGAATCATGTGTTAGAGATTAATGGAATATTTGACTACTTTGATGTATTCTGCATCTAAGTCCTCAGGGAATTTGCAGCAGAGCTCCCTTGTTCTTCCTCCTGTGAAAGCACTCAGTTCAGTAATCCTTTTTGTGGGAGCACATTTAGAAATAATAGCCCCAAATCCCAGGTCTCCCTGCTTTTATAATAATAATAATAATGATAATTCACATTTGCATGGAGATCTAAATAAGCCAAACTCTTTCTCTACGACATCCTTTTGAAGTAGATTGAACAAGTAACTCCTGGTATCTCTATTTATGGGTTTATTTCTCTTTCATGATGCTGGATGGATCATGTCACTATGGATATCACCACCACCAATGTCATTGTCATGAGTATCTTCATAATTATGATGGTTATTATTTTTGTTCCTGTCCTATATTAATAGTTAATTTATAGTCATGGTGCCTGCTGAACAAAGGCATCTACTTAGCCAGTCAATACATAGTGTTTTCCTCCATGATGGAGGGTCATGCTGCTGATAAGGCACTCTACTGGAAATAGCAGTGGGTCTGTAAAGACCAACCAATGATCATATTTTGTCCTTGCATAAGACTTTTGTCTCAGTCACTGTAACTGCAACCTCTAGAAACTTCTGCAGTTTGTAATTTTGAATTTTTTTTTATTTAGAAGTTAGCCCTGAATCCATTGACAAAAAGAGTTCTCCCCATTCCAAATGGCCACACCAAATGCTGGACTTTAAGAGCCACAGACTTGGAGTTGAAGTTCTGGGTTCAAATACATGCTCTGTTGCTTATTAGCTGTGAGATTATATGAAAAATCATTTCCTATTTCTCACCTCAGCTTCCTCAATTTTATTTGAAAATTTTTATTTAATTAATTAACTTAGAATATTTTCCCATGGTTACATGATTCATGTTCTTTCCCTTCTCCCCCTTTCTCCCCCTCCTATAGCCAATGATCAATTCCACTGGGTTTTACATGTGCCATTGATCAAGACCCATTTCCACTTTATTAATATTTACATTAGGCTTCCTCATCTTTAAAATGTAGGTCACAATTGTTATGTTCCCTATTACTTAGGTTTGTGGCGCATAATGTGCTTTTCAAGTAGCAGGCACTCTATCATTGCATTAAAAAAACAAACAAACTCTTACTTCCATCCTAGAATCAATACTATGTATTAGTTCCAAGGAAGAAGAGAGGTAAGGGCTAGGCAATGGGGGCTAAGTGAATTGCCCAGGGTCACACAGCTAGGAATATCATTGTGTTTTATCAAATGGGAGAGGAATAGTTGAGGACTAGAAGAATCTCTGAACTTGGAGTTAGGAGATCTGAGTTTAAGCTATAAGTTTAATTTAGTCATTAAATATGTGATTATGGGGAAATTGCTTGCCCTTTCTAGCCTTGGTTTCCTTATCTGCAAAATGGTTGTTACATTGAATGTAGTGGCTACATCCTAGACTTGCTACAGGAAAAGTACTTTGTAGAGAAGTGGGGATGATATGGCAGAAAGAGAACTGTCTTGGGAGCCACAATACCTGGAGTCAAATCTGGCCTCTTCTACTACCTGAAAGCTTTGGGAACCTCATTCAGTCTCCATGACTCTCAGATTTTTCAAAACTAAAATGAGAGGGAATTCTCCTAGACAACCTTGGAGGTCCCTTCCACCCAAACTTCAACAGATCCCATATTACATAGATAAACTAATATGATTTGATGGTGTTATTTTCCACATCACTATATGATACCATCTCTTGGCTTGTTTCTTTTTTGAGGGGATGGTGGGGAAGACAATCAACTCCTATATGTGCCATATGTGAATCTAGTTTGGCTTTGTGTGTGTTTTTAACCCTCCTGAGGAATCCTAGGCTCTAGGGGTACTGCATGTCTATCTATAATGCTCATGTGGTTGTGCTGGAAGAGAGTGAGAAGAAAGCACCCTTGTGGAGGCAGCTTCATCAGTCATATCCATATCAGCCCTATGGACTAGTATATCACAGGTGGTCTTTTTAAAGCAAAAGAAGGAGCTCTGCCTTTCACTCTCCCTTCAGAAAATAACAGCCCTTACCGTCTTCTCCGCATGCTCTGGCAATGTCCCTGGCGATTACACAGTAAACACTAAGAATAGAAAGTGTGGGTAAGGTCTATGGCAGCTCATCATTCTCCCAGATTAGTATTTTGAGCATTTTCATAAATGATTGATAAAAACTTCACTTAAAATAAACTGTAAGGATTTGACTGTATTCCCATATGACGTCCTCAGAGTCATGGAGAGAAGTACACATGTTTTCTTCCCCCTTCCCTTCCCTTTCCCTTTTGTGATCATAAAGGGCCTCATGTTGGCTTAGAACTAATTGCTTGGAAATCCAAGGAGGTTTCTGACTTTGTCTGAAACTCATGTTACATAGGATTTCCTAGTGCCTTAGTAGGTGTCCCCCAGAATAGTTTTAATTAATTCAACATTTTTTCAATTGGGATATTTGATGGCAGACATATCCCTCTCCATTGCTTGTACCATCTTTTCTAGATGATCACTGAAATAAAAATGGAAACTAAACTTTTTTTTTTGCACTAGGAGTCCTATTGATAGTATTGCTGAAACAGCAATGAGAGGAGATATTGTAAGAAAAAGCACTGAGTTGCAGAAAGGAAAAAAATGGTCAAAGTTCTATCATAAACATGAATTCTATGTGTCAAGATCTGCTCCACAGTTTCTCTGACTTCTATCACCTTTCTGCATTGCTGTCACCCTATTTAAAACTTCTAATATCTCTTTTCAGGAAAATCACAATGGCCTACTTCTTGGCTTCTTTTTCTCATTATCCATCTCAATCAATCAATTGATCAATAATTATCAAGCATCTATTATGTACTATATGATATATATATTATATATTATTATTTTATATACTATGCTAAGTGCTGGGAATACAAAAACAAGCAAAAAATGTTCAATCCCTCATGGATGTTCCCATGTAGCTTCTCCCCCAAATTACTCCAGATAGTGTTTATTACTCTCTCCAACAACATTCAGTGAGTGCCAAAAATCTATAAAATAAATTTAAGCAGCATTTAAGGCTTTCAATAATCTGGTTTCCACTTTTCCCAACTTACTTTGTAATATTATCTCCTTAACCCAGTGTGTCCTATAGCCAAATAGGACTAACTGGTCTTCTTTTATCTTTATCTACTTTCCCGTTTCTATGTGTTTCCCCGAGTCACTCCCTTCTTTATCCCATTGTCAAGAATGCAAATTGATCGGACTCTAATAAATGAGATTTCATCTTATTTTGCCAAGAACCAGGCCATTCTATTACTTTCCAGAGAGCTTCAAACCATGCTGCTGGATGGGTACTCATTTTCATTTCCTTTTCAATTCTACTCTCTGTCTGTCTGTCTCTGTCTCTGTCTGTCTGTCTTTCTCTCTTTCTCTGTCTCTCTCAATCTCTTGCTCTCTCTCTCAATATCTATCTTTATCTGTCTCTTTCTCTTTCTCTAACTCTGTCTTTCTCTCTCTCAATCCCTCTCTCTCTCAATCTCTTTCCATATATTTATGGAATATATCAGAATATATGTATTCTGAAGGTAAAGACAAATACAATAAGAAGATTATATATATGTGTGTGTGTATACATAAATATACATACATACAATGGAGAAGAATGAATCTATCCATCTGTCTATTGTATCTATCTGTCTATTTGTCTATCTATCTATCTATCTATGTATCTATCTATCTATCTATCATCTATCTGTCTATCTATCTATCTATTGCTCTATCCATCTTCCTCTCCATTATGTTTGTCTCCCCATCAGAGTGTTAGTTCTTTGAAAGTAGGGACCATCTTGTTTTCTTGGTTTTATATCCTTAGCACTTAGCACAGTACCTGCCACAAAGTGACGTTAAATGATGATATGGAAGAAGTGCTAACATCTGCTTTGCTGTTGTAACATAAAGAACATAAGACTTTTTGATAAAACTTTCCATATATATTATCTCCTGTGAGTCCTATGTGAGTTCTTTGAGAATAAGGGCTCTCTCTTATTTTTCTACTTGTATCCCTACTGTTAAGCAAAATCTTTTACATAAAGAAAAAGCATAAATTATGCTTTATTTATTCACTCATTCACAGAATAAACATTTCCTTTTATTCCAATTTCCTTCTGTAATAGAATGAATTAATCTTTCCGATTAGGATTTTTACAAAAATCCATTAAGTTGAATTTTTACTGTGTTTTCAGAAATGGGTAGGCATGAATCCTGATGGATATTATGAATTTACCTAGAGGTTAATAGTCTATTTAGATATTTTCATTTATAATGCCTAAAACATTAGAAATGAAGCTGTATTTCTGATGTCAAATTCTAAACATTGGCTCAATTTTCTACGTGCACCAGCTAGCAGCACTGTTGTTGTTGATTGAAGTCTTCCCAACAGTGTTCTGTGTTAAAGCCTGCAGTCAAGGTTAAGTGGGCACTAGGGATGCTTGTGTGCCAGAAATAAAATATCTGTTTCTTGATTGCTATCCAAAGGAGGGCAATCCGTGGTGAGAGAACTTGTTGAAGCTTGGTTGAAAGAATTAGAGATGTTTGACCTAGATGATAAAAGATATGCTGAGAAGTTCCCTAGTTCTCAGTTTGCTTATCTGGAAAATAAAAGGTCTCATAAACCAGTCACTTGGTCCTGAGAACAAAACCCATACTTCAAGGGCATCCTAGTGAACTGGAGTCAAGAACTGGGCATACTAGTAGTGGGGATTGATTTCCTCAATGATACTCAGGCAGCAGTCTGGTTTTAATTGCCCGTAGCGGCCCATACCCAATTCAGAAGGGGAGAGGTTAGGATGTCACTTACTTTAAGAAAGGCAGTAGAGTGGGCAAATATTAGGGAATAAGGGTAAATGGATGGATTTTTATATATTAACATTTTATTTTATTAGCGCAAATGAAAAGTTAGCATGTAGGAAATTTAAATGACACAACATGGCAAAAAAAGAGCAGAGAATGAAGAATGAAATCTAAAAAGGAGGTACACATAAAGCATGAAAATTCAATATTCATTAGTGTTACATCTTCTGTTTTGATTGATTTTTGAAGCAGGGGGAAAATATAAACAACTTATGGGTTATATAAGAGAGCAGCTCTACTGACTATTGCTAGGAGAATGGAATGTAACCCATCTTTCCATCTTCTAATTGTCTGATTATCCAACCCTTAGGACTAGACTACGAGATGACCAACTCAATTTTGGATCCACTGACCTGGAGCACATAGGAGGAATGCAGAAATATTTGTTGTGTTCCTAAGTCACTTCCTCTGAGAAAATAGTCAGATCTTTCAGTCACCAGGTTCATTTTCTCACTTATAGAATGAAGACAAAAATTCTTGACTTCTGATTAACTCATTGTTGATACGTATTTGTTATAATAAAGAATAAGCCCATAAGGTAGAATGAATAATTTAGAAATAATTTCTATGTAAGAGAGAGGTAAGGCATTATGCTTTCACCAAATAGACACTCGTTTCATGTTCAAATGTATCGGTCAATTCATTTAGCAAATATTTAGTAAGGGCCATATAGTAAGTTGAGAGTCAATTTTAGGCCAGGAAAATCTAGGTTCAAATCCTGCCTCTGGTATAGACTGGCTGTATGCCCATATCTGGCCAAGTCTCTTAGCCTTGCTGTGCCCGGGGTAGCTCTCCAAAACTATAATTTGCCAAGATAAAGGCATAGACCTACATTGGTAGAGGAGATTCCCTCATTCAGGAATTTCCTATGCCCTATTTCCAATCAAATCCAGGTCCATTTCCTATTCCTACCCCTACTATGTACTGTGCTAGGAGCCAGAGATCTGAAGACAAAACCTCAACATTAAGTATGCCAAAAAATATGTATTTTAGCAAAGAGAGAGAGAGAGAGAAAGCTTCCTTTCAAGAAACTCACAAATAGACCATATAAGTGGTTCAATTCTTTAAAAACCTATTGTGATTCCATTTGGAGTTTTCTTGTCAAAGATTTTAGAGTGGTTCACCCTTTCCTTGTCTATGGACCAGGAAGCTCAGTCAAACAGGGTTAAGTGAGTTGCCTAGGGTCTCCCAGCTACGATGAGTCCAAGGTCAGATTTGAAATCAGGAAAATGAGTTTCCTGACTTGAATCCCAGCAGTCTATCCATATGTAGCTGAAAGATGATGCACCCTCTTCAAGGCTAATGTATTGAAGAGTTTGTAGCTGGAAGGTAAAAAGACTAGAAAGATAGTAGAAGATCATGTTTTGAAGGGTTTTGAATACCAAACAGAGCATTTTTGTTTTGGATCCTGGAAACAATAGGGAACCACTGGAATTTATTGAGCAAGAGAATGACATAGTTATACTAGTGCCTTAGGAAAATCACTTGAGTGGATTAATGGAGGAGAAAATGAAATGAGAAGAAAAATGAAGCAGGTCCACTCACCAGCAGGCTGTTGGAATGTTTCAGGTGGGAGGTGATGAGGATTTGCCCCCAAGTGGTGGCAGTGTCAGAGGAGAGAAGAGGTATGCTGCCAAGGTGAACGCTATAGGTCTTAGCAACACATTGAATATGGCAGAGGGAGATGGGGAAGAGTTGAGGATGACATCCAGGTTGCAAAGCTGAAAGACTTGTGAGTGCAGTGTTGCCCTTGCTCACAAAAGGGAAGCTGGAAAGGTAGAGGGTTTAGGGAGAAAGATAAGTTCTGTTTTGGACAGGTTGAGTTTAATATATTTATTAGACATCTCTTTTGAGATGTCTGAAAGGCAATTGGAAATATAAGACTGACAATCAGTAGAGGAACACATTTGGAAGATGTTAAACTAGTCAATATAGTAATTATAATAGACTAGTTAGTTAATTAGAGAGGCTAATGCATTAGTCTTTTAGAAGAACTGGCATATGCTTAGGATAAAAGGTGAAAGAAAGTGGAAAAATACAGAGTTAGAGTAAATGGTGAGAGGAGAAGAACCTAGAAATGAATGAAATAATTGAGGACTTCTTTACCTAAGTCCCAGAGACCAGAAGGTCCATAGGAGAGATTTCAGTGGGTCTGTGAATTTACATGGGAAGAAATACATTTTCAAACTTTCTAAACTCTAAATAAAATTTAACATTTCCTTTGCATACTTGAAAACATTCTGAGAAAGAGCCCCTAGGCATAACAATTGCCAGAGGAGGTGATTACACACACACACAAAGTTAAGATCCCCTGAAAAAATAAGATGTGAACTTTGTCTTACCAAGTTTTTGAGATATTTAAGTGAAGTATGCATTGTTTTTATTTTATGTAAACAAGATATAATTCTTGACATATCCAGCATTTTCTCTTTAGATCATTCACCTCTTTAACCTATCCTGAAACAGTACAGTATCTTTCCTAAATGTTGCCTTTAAACAGCTTGCCTGGACCTACTTCAATGGATCAAGAGGGATTTGAAGAAAATAAGCCGAGTTGTCAGGTCAAGAAGTTAGGACTTACCCATACCTATGGCCAACAACTACAAGAAAGTTGGAGGTAGCCTAAGGCAAAGGGAAATTACAAATGTTATTGAATGAGGAAAATCAAAATCCTAGAATATTTTTGGTCAAATTCCTGGAACTGAAAGAAATAATATAGAAGTACCCAAAGGCAAAGTATTCTTCTTTAAGATGGATTTGTTGGATACCTGTTGACTGCCTTCAGTTTTGTGAAAATGGCTCACAAATCATCTAACAAGAAGATCCCATGCATGGTCTTCCTCATTAAAAAAAAAGTGTTTGTCTCTTTCTTGTGTTCTTTTCACTGACAAATCTTTATGGGCCAATGGCATTAGAAGTTGTCCCCAGAGCCATTACCCACGGAAATAATCTGAATACGTATTCCTTTCAATTACCCCCTAACAACTCAGGGTCAGCTCTTTTTGGCAGTGAGTAGGTTCTATTTCTGTGCTAGTTTGAGAAGTGCCTGAACAACTAATTTCCATGATGGATTAAAGTGACAGATAAAACACCCTAGGCACAGTCATTTCACATGAGTGTAACAGATTTCCAAAATAAAATTGCTTTTATTTCAACATGATGTCCTCAGGAGGATCTGATGCTGTTTAGTTATTAAGCCCTTCACACATCATTAATTCCGGAGCAAGGTGATAAATCTCGCATACAGCAAAAAAAAAAAAAAAGGTTAGCAGTGCTTATTGAATGGAACAGCCATGATCATGCCTACTTTGGCCATATACAGTATGTAGACTGTAAAAAGGCAAGATAAGTTTGTGATGCAACTCCCCATATAGGAAAAAATAACTTTGTTGTATTTAAATATTCAGACAGAAACATTAAATGGAACTACAAATTATCTCATTAATAAATCTTTCATATTATACCACCAAAATAAAAACAGTTGAAGATTTAAAAAGAAAACAGGTCAAAATTCATTTAAATCTAATTATTTTCATGATTTTTGATGGGTTTGCCATATTTATGAGTGGTCTAAGAAGAAATCACATACATTACACATATTATTTTTTATATAACAAAAAGTTCTGCAGAGCAGAGTGATGTGCCAGAGCCCCTGGCCTGAACAAATCACTCGAACTTGGGAACATGCCTAGTCCTTGAACCCATGTTGGAGAGAAAACTAAAGAGTAAACACTAAAGAGTAAACAGAGACTGATCCAAGAGGCTTTTGTATATATATACTATAATTGTTTGAAAATAAATGAAATTTATTTCTAATTTGAAATTATTTGAAAATGTAAGCTTTGACAAATGAAGTTATGACCTAATCCTACTAGTTTTAGACCATACTAATGTCTTATTTGTAATAATCTAGCTATTGCTATTACCCCAAAAAACTTTCTGGAAAGAACTGATTCCAGACAATTCTGGTTATTATCTAAGATGTGAATTTATGCAGAATGGTTCAAATTATGGTCATATATGAATTCACTAGAAAAGTGTTGGTTCACTTTTTTTCTCTCTTCATACAAGATTAGAAAAAATAAGAAGGTATCACAAAAGTTTATGAACAATTTGAGTTATCACAGAGCTTCTACAAAAACCAAAGTGCTCCAGTTTATTAAGTAGAATATAGAATTTTCAGAAATAACTATAGTGTTCAAATCTTCATGTAGACTATTTATCCTTCAAAGATTTTTATGAGCAAAAGATGAACCAAAAAGTTTAAAAAATGAGGGATCTTTTTTCACATTTAACATGCAAGTAGTCACTTCCTAAGTGGGATGGATGCAATTATGATATCAAAAGGAAAAAAAAACCATTTTCCTCTGCTCAGTTACTGGAAAAATGATTATGACTCTTCATTAAAATAAAATATGATTGAGAAAATCTCTTATATAACCCAATTTTCTGGAAATAATCTAATGAAAATTTTACAAGATATTTGAATGTCTACCAGAAGTGAATTGGGAAGTACCAGACTTCTAAATGTATTCCCAAATAAAAAAAATAATATCTTAGTGAATTCACATTATTTATACTATTACTCTTCTCAAGTTTTCACAGTTTAAACTGTTAAACAAGTGAAAACTTGAGAAGAGTAATAGTAATTTTTTTCGGGGGGGAATACATTTAGAAGTCTAGCACTTCCCAATTTACTTCTGGTAGACATTCAGATATCTTGAATAATAAATAAGTCAGAAGTATCAAAACAATTTTTAGTAATAATAAGTAAGATGTACCTGATTAGAAGAAATCTGAACTAAGCAACTTAAAGAAAATATTTTAATTTTAAATTATAGGCTATAATATTATAATTGTAAGTCAAATTATACACTAAATTGTTCTCTAAATTAATTAGTTTTCTGTAACCCACCCATGTGCCTTTGTACAAGCTGCCCTCAGTATCTGAAATTCATTTTTTTTTCACCTCCACCTCTTAGTTTCCTTAAGAGATAGCTCAGGTACCATCTTCTAAAGCAAGTATTTTCTGACTTCCTACAGTTTTAAACTCTCTTTCCTTCTACCTAATTAGATAGTATTTATGCCATGCTTCAATATTTGCTTTTAACATAAATTTAATGTTAATTAATTTAATATTAATATCATGCTTTAAGATTTGAAAAGCTACTTCAATGTATTTTCTCATTTTTTAGTCACAACAGCCTTGATTTGTGACTGCTATTGTTACTCTTGTTATACAGATGAAGAAGCAAACAGACAAAGATTTTAGTGTCTGATACAAGATCACACAGCTAGTAAGTGTCCAAGCAGGATTTGAATTTAGGTCTCCCTGACTCCTGTTCCATTGCTCTTATCTACTGGGCTGCTTAGTTGCCTCTAAATAATGTTATGTATATTTACTAGTTGCCATGTAAGTAATAAGGAAATAATTTGAGAGCAGGAACTATTTTTGTTTTTTTCCTTTGTAGTTCTGATACTTCACAAAGTGCTTTAACAAATAGAAGTTTGATGGATGTTCAATGAATTAATGAATGAATAAAAAGGGACTCTTAGAAGTTTAATTTCAAAAGAAGGCTAATTGTGCTTCACTATTAGTATAAGCACAGCACAGTAAACTTCCATAGGCATCACATTAGCTTAACATAAGTATAATTGAGAAAACATGAATTTGGCTTAACGTGAATATAATTTCAATATTCATGCCCATCTGTGATCTGAGAGAGAAAAGCATCCCTAATGAGCTGGATCTTTGGTCTTTTAAAAACTATGACTAATTGCTGTGAAAATGCTCTGAACTATATTTCTTGGCATGCAGCTGAGGTTATACACTCCCCTTCCAAAGAAAAAAATCAGTCTCCACTAACAGTGCCATGCTAATGTTGGATTTGCCACCCATCTCTTTTCAAAGAAGAATGTCCATCCATGCTCTAAAAATGCTGTATCTCATGATACTGTGTTCACAACAGCCATTAATTTCAAGAATAAGAAATGGTAACATGGTTTACAGGGGCATGGTGCTGAATATAATTTCTTTAAGTGGTTTTTTTCAATCTCTGTCCCTAATAATATGTAGGAATACTTATAAAAATTGATGCCACCATAAAAGTCTCACCTGTCCCCTACTCTTTGTGAAAAAAAAATGCAAAATCCCAATATACCTTCTTCTAACATTGCTCTCCCTTCTTTTAAAAAATACTTCTTTGCTACTGAACCAAAAGGTAAAGACTGTAATTCACTCACAGTGTACCATAAATTGAAGTAGAAGGTGGGATATCTCCCTCCACCCACTGCTTTTTACCCTGACTATGAGGAATGGACTGGGGGTCTCTGGTCAGTTCTGATTATATAACAAATCAAAGGAAGCTACTTCTAAACATGGTAGAGGAAGAAAAGGTACCTTTATTTTAGGTGATCTCAGCATGTTTGCAGGGTAAACCCTTTTCCATATACATGATAATGTTTGATACCTGTAACAACTCAATGATACAATTACTAAAAAAAGTCATAGCCAAACAGAGACTTGAAATTTGCATCTTCACTTTTAAAATATGTTGGTTTTATTGGTTTTTATCTGAGCATAATAGGGAGCTGGATTAGATGTTCTTTATGATTCCCTTTTGCTTTAAGTTATTTGACTCTGATTGAGATGGTACAAATAAATCTCATCAAAGTTCACCCACCAGTGTAAATAAACTCCCTAAAAGCACAATAATATGTGATAAAAGGCCAAACAGAAAACTTTGCATTTAAGTCCTTATTCCCCAAATAGAAACCATTATGTCTCCATAGATTAGTTACCTGCATTCTTTACAAATGAATTCATTTCCTTTAGCTTTGGATATGATCTGTAAAGAATATATTATTCATTTTTTAAAGTTTAAAAAAGTCAGTCTACAAAGTGGTCCCCTGAGACTGCTGATGGCTTGCAGAGCTCAGAAGCTGTGATCTATCTTATTCTCTTGTGCTCTTCCTAAACCAGGAAGAGGGAAAAGGTCCTAGCAAGGATATCAGCAATTTATCACAAGGATAATTCACTAGGATCAGGTGGGATTTATACCGGGAACAAACGATCAAGATAACTGATCATACCAATAACCAAACTAGCACAAGCCACAAGATTATCTCAATAGATGCAAAAAAAGCTTTCAACACAAAGCAACATACATTCCTATTAAAAAAACTAAAAAGCTAGGAATAAATGAAGTTGAGCTTATATTGTATAGGGAGAGAGCAACATGTACTCAAATGAAATGTAGTATAAGAAAGGTTGAGGAAAGGCAGAGCACAGATGACTGTGGAGATTAAGGAGATCTTCACAGAATATGTTGGCCTTCAGATGCTCCTTGAAGGAAAGATACAAAAGGAGGAAAATGAGGATGGAGTGGTTTCCAGTCATGAGAAATATCTGGCTATAATGCATAAAGACAGGAGTATCTATTCAAGAAATAGTGACCCAAATTTGCTGGAAAATAGAGTTTCTCAAAGTTAGTCTTCCTCAATAAGTCTGGAAAGGCAGGTAGAAAGATAGAATGTTTATGATATTAAATACTAGGCTAAGGTATTTGTATTTTATCATGTAGGCAAATGGGAAACATTGGTATTTTTTTTAACAAGAATATGATGTAGTCACCACCTAGCTTACAAAATTATTTTGGCAGCTAGGAGTGTTAAATAAAGAAGACGCTGGAAAAATGGAGTCCAGTTAGGCTAATGTAGTTCAGGGGAGAAGACATGAAGGTAGTGACTAGACTGATAAATGGAGAGAAGAAATGAGAGATAGAGGGAGATAAAATCTAAAAGGCATTTTTACCAATTGATTGTTCATGTGGGATGAGGAAGAAGAGAGATTGAAGGATAACCCCATAGTGAGAAAATGTGAGATTAGAAAGATAGTGATGCTATCAAAAGAAATATGACTTAAATCATTAAAAAGAAAAACAAAAAGGAATACTGAAAAGGATACAGTCTTATGGCCCTCAGTCAGAAAAGTGATAGATATGTTTATGGGAAGAAGATCATGTGTTTGAGTTTGGTGTGACCATACAATATATTCCACAGTTATTTGATAAGTCCAGGAAAGAGAAAGACCAGGGAATATAGTTTTGGCAATATTTCATCTGAGTAGAGAGAATACCTGAAAATATAGGCTCTTTTGAGATCTCTAAGAGAGAAAGTTTAGAGAAAGAAGCAACAAGGGTCTAAGGAAGAGTCCTGAGGAAGACAAAAAATAAAAAGGCAAAAGATGAATGACAATCCCAGTAGGAAGCCTGAAAATGAAAACAGAAGGAAAAGCATGAGAGAATCATGTGATAGAAAGGAAAGGAAGAGAAAGTCAAGAAGGGA
Source organism: Monodelphis domestica (assembly GCF_027887165.1). Classification (NCBI taxonomy): domain Eukaryota; kingdom Metazoa; phylum Chordata; class Mammalia; order Didelphimorphia; family Didelphidae; genus Monodelphis; species Monodelphis domestica. The sequence goes on from NC_077234.1 coordinate 59,918,798, forward strand.
GATAGTAAAGAGCTTTAAGAACTGTATAAAGATCAATACAGAAAAACATGAGAAGATAGTGTTTAGAATAATGGTAGTTTTTCTAAGACTTATAATGGCATAAGGGACAAAAGAAAATATTTTACATTTTAAAATGAGATTAACTTGAATAAATTCCTTAACATCTCTGAGTCTGTTTCCTCATCTATAAAATAAAGTTTCTACACTTGGGCTACCAATATTTATTGTTATTATATGTGTAAAGTATTTTGAAAAAATAAAAAAAATGAAGTTAAGGAATACATTTTCCTTATTATTATTTCCCTCCTTTCCAAAAGAAAAAAAAAACTTTCATATTGGACAGGTTTATTCATTGGGTACAACTATAGGGGAGAAAAGTAAATAGTGAAATAGATTTTTTTTTAGTGTTTAAACAATGACTTCAAAGAAAAAAGTTTTCTTGTTTCTGGGTTGCCATTTTTTGATCTACTGACAATGATTATTATTTGTAAATTTTCTTTTTATTTAGTTGCATGAAATTTTATATCTGTAACATGCTCTAAAGAGATAAACAAGACTTCTGGTCAAGATGGCAGCTTAGAGAAAGCTAAAGTTCAGATCTCTGGAAACCCTTCCCTACCAATCTCAAACTATATGCTCCTAGGGCACCAAAATTCAAAATGATCAACAGCATAGACCCTGGGAATCCTCCTCCTGGACCTGGACCTGGATCAAAAGGTACGGCCCCCTTCAAAAGCCAGAACCCAAGATCACTTGGACCTAAGGGGTAGGCAGAAGGAAGGTCGTAGGACCCATCCCCCACAACCCAGAGCGCCAAGTCCAAGGCTACAGAAGGAAACTTAGAGCTGATATTGTAACCCCCTGGCCAGATCCTTCCATCCGAGTCCCAGTGAAAGTCACTGCCCTCGGAGCTCTGGGAAGCCGCAGCCCCTCCCCCCTCAGAGAGCAGGGTTGTCTGAAACAATAGTAACCCTCAGGGCCAGCAAGACAGCCTCACGACCAGCTATTCTGAAGGCAACTACCAGAAAGCCACCCGACCCAGTCGAGGGGGCACCCAGACAGCAGGGAAAGAGAGAGAGCCGGGGGAGAGTGTAACCCCCTGGCTGGATCCTTCCATTCTAGTTCCAGTAAAAGTCACTGCCTTAAGGCATACTCAGTTCAACCCAGGGAAAGCTCATAGAACGGACAATCTGCCCAGGACTAAAACCTCTGAACACCAGACAGAGATAAGAAAAGCTAATCCTCCCCAATCAGAGATAGCAAACTCCACAGAAGCACAGAAGCCCCCAAATCCCAAGAAAAATAAGAAAGGGGTAACTTTGGACACATTTTATGGAGCCAAAATACAAAATACAGAGGAGATAGAAGACAAAATACAAGAAAATGCTCCGAAACCTTCCAAAGGAAATGGAAACTCTCCACAAACCCATGAAGAATTTGAATCAGAAATGACCAAAAAGATGGAAGCCTTCTGGGAGGAAAAGTGGGAAATAATGCAAAAGAAATTCACGCATCTACAAAACCGGTGTGACCAAACTGAAAAGGAAAACCAGGCTTTAAAGGCCAGAATCAGGCAACTGGAAGACAACGATCGTGTAAAAGAGCAAGAATTAATAAAGCAAAGCCAAAATACCAAGAAATTAGAAGAGAACATAAAATATCTCACTGACAAGGTGACAGATCTAGAAAATAGAGGGAGAAGAGATAATTTAAGAATAATTGGACTTCCAGAAAAGCCAGAAATAAACACCAAACTCAACATAGTGATACAAGATATAATCAAAGAAAATTGCCCAGAGATTCTAGAACAAGGGGGTAATACAGCCACTGACAGGGCTCACAGAACACCTTCTACACTAAACCCCCAAAAGACAACTCCCAGGAATGTAATTGCCAAATTCCAAAGCTCTCAAACAAAAGAAAAATTCCTACAGGAAGCCAGAAAAAGACAATTTAGATATAAAGGAATGACAATCAGGGTCACACAAGACCTTGCAAGTTCTACTCTGAATGATCATAAGGCATGGAACACGATCTTCAGAAAGGCAAGAGAGCTGGGTCTTCAACCAAGAATCAGCTACCCAGCAAAACTGACTATATACTTCCAAGTGAAAGTATGGGCATTCAACAAAATAGAAGATTTCCAACTTTTTGCAAAAAAAAGACCAGAGCTCTGTGGAAAGTTTGATACCGAAAAACAAAGAGCAAGGAATACCTGAAAAGGTAAATATTAAGGAAAGGGGAAAGGAGAAAAATGTTATCTTCTTCTTTTATTCAAACTCTCTTCTATAAGGACTACATTTATATCAATCTATGTATACTAACCTGTGGTGAAAATGTAATGTATAAATAGGAGGTAAAGAAAGACCAAATAGAAAAATCTTTCTCACACAAAGATTCACATGGGAAGGGGAGGGGAAGAAAACTATTATAAGAAGGAGAGGAAGAGAGGGTTTTTCACTTAAACCTTAATCTCAGGGAAATCAACTCAGAGAGGGAAAAACATCCAGATCCATTGGGATCTTGAAATCTATCTTACCCAACAAGGGTAGGGAGAAGGGAAAACCAAGGGGGGAAGGGGGAGAGGGAAAACAAAAAGGGAGGGAAAGAGAGGGGGGAGGGGAAGGGAACAAAAAGGGAGGGACTAAAAAGGGAAACATCAAGGGAGGGGACAAGGGGGACTGATTCAAAGTAAATCACTGGACTAAAAGATAGAGCCGAAGAAGAAAAGGTTAGAACTAGGGAAGTATATCAAAATGCCAGGGAGTCCACAAATGACAATCATAACTTTGAACGTGAATGGGATGAACTCACCCATAAAATGTAGACGAATAGAAGAATGGATTAGAATCTAAAACCCTACCATATGTTGTCTTCAAGAAACACACATGAGGCAGGTTGACACCCACAAGGTCAGAATTAAAGGATGGAGTAAGACCTTCAGGGTCTCGAATGACAGAAAGAAGGCAGGAGTAGTAATCATGATATCTGATAAAGCCAAAGCAAAAATAGACCTGATCAAAAGGGATAGGGAAGGTAATTATATTTTGTTAAAAGGGACTTTAGACAATGAGGAAATATCATTAATCAACATGTATGCACCAAATAATATAGCACCCAAATTTCTAATGGAGAAACTAGGAGAATTGAAGGAAGAAATAGACAGTAAAACCATATTAGTGGGAGACTTAAACCAACCATTATCAAATTTAGATAAATCAAAAAATAAATAAGAAAGAGGTAAAAGAAGTGAATGAAATCTTAGAAAAATTAGAATTAATAGACATATGGAGAAAAATAAATAGGGATAAAAAGGAATACACCTTCTTCTCAGCACCACATGGCACATTCACAAAAATTGACCATACATTAGGTCACAGAAACATAGCACACAAATGCAGAAAAGCAGAAATAATGAATGCAGCCTTCTCAGATCACATGGCAATAAAAATAATGATTAGTAATGGTACATGGAAAACCAAATCAAAAACTAATTGGAAACTAAACAATATGATACTCCAAAATTGTTTAGTTAAAGAAGAAATCATAGAAACAATTAATAATTTTATCAAGGAAAATGACAATGGTGAGACATCCTTTCAAACCTTTTGGGATACAGCCAAAGCGGTAATCAGAGGTAAGTTCATATCCCTGAATGCTTATATTAACAAACTAGGGAGAGCAGAGATCAATCAATTGGAAATGCAAATGAAAAAAACTCGAAAGCGATCAAATTAAAAACCCCCAGCAGAAAACCAAACTAGAAATCCTAAAAATTAAGGGAGAAATTAATAAAATCGAAAGTGATAGAACTATTGATTTAATAAATAAGACAAGAAGCTGGTACTTTGAAAAAACAAACAAAATAGACAAAGTACTGGTCAATCTAATTAAAAAAAGGAAGGAAGAAAAGCAAATTAACAGCATCAAAGATGAAAACGGGGACAGTACCTCCGATGAAGAGGAAATTAAGGCAATCATTAAAAATTACTTTGCCCAATTATATGGCAATAAATACACCAATTTAGGAGAAATGGATGAATACATACAAAAATACAAACTGCCTAGACTAACAGAAGAAGAAATAGAATTCTTAAATAATCCCATATCAGAAAATGAAATCCACCAAGCCATCAAAGAACTTCCTAAGAAAAAATCCCCAGGGCCTGATGGATTCACCAGTGAATTCTATCAAACATTCAGAGAACAGTTAATCCCAATACTATACAAACTATTTGACATAATAAGCAAAGAGAGAGTTCTACCAAACTCCTTTTACGACACAAACATGGTACTGATTCCAAAACCAGGCAGGTCAAAAACAGAGAAAGAAAACTATAGGCCAAACTCCCTAATGAATATAGATGCAAAAATCTTAAATAGGATACTAGCAAAAAGACTCCAGCAAGTGATCAGAAGGATCATTCACCATGATCAAGTAGGATTTATACCAGGGATGCAGGGCTGGTTCAATATTAGGAAAACCATCCACATAATTGACCACATCAATAAGCAAACCAACAAGAACCACATGATTATCTCAATAGATGCAGAAAAAGCCTTTGATAAAATACAACACCCATTCCTATTAAAAACACTAGAAAGCATAGGAATAGAAGGGTCGTTCCTAAAAATAATAAACAGTATATATCTAAAACCATCAGCTAATATCATCTGCAATGGGGATAAACTAGATGCATTCCCAATAAGATCAGGAGTGAAACAAGGATGCCCATTATCACCTCTACTATTTGACATTGTACTAGAAACACTAGCAGTAGCAATTAGAGAAGATAAAGGAATTGAAGGCATCAAAATAGGCAAAGAGGAGACCAAGTTATCATTCTTTGCGGATGACATGATGGTCTACTTAAAGAATCCTAGAGATTCAACCAAAAAGCTAATCGAAATAATCAACAACTTTAGCAAAGTTGCAGGATACAAAATAAACCCACATAAGTCATCAGCTTTTCTATATATCTCCAACACAGCTCAGCAGCAAAAACTAGAAAGAGAAATCCCATTCAAAATCACCTTAGACAATAAAATACCTAGGAATCTATCTCCCGAGACAAACACAGGAACTATATGAACACAACTACAAAACTCTCCACACAACTAAAACTAGACTTGAGCAATTGGAAAAACATTAACTGCTCATGGATAGGATGAGCCAATATAATAAAAATGACCATCCTACCCAAACTTATTTATCTATTTAGTGCCATACCCATTGAACTACCAAAATACTTCTTCACTGATTTAGAAAAAACCATAACAAAATTCATTTGGAATAACAAAAGATCAAGGATATCCAGGGAAATAATGAAAAAAAAAACACATATGATGGGGGCCTTGCAGTCCCTGACCTTAAACTAAACAAAGCAGCAGTCATCAAAACAATTTGGTACTGGCTAAGAAACAGAAAGGAAGATCAGTGGAATAGACTGGGGGAAAGCGACCTCAGCAAGACAGTATATGATAAACCCAAAGATCCCAGCTTTTGGGACAAAAATCCACTATTCGATAAAAACTGCTGGGGAAATTGGAAGACAGTGTGGGAGAGACTAGGAATAGATCAACACTTCACACCCTATACCAAGATAAATTCAAAATGGGTGAGTGACTTAAACATAAAGAAGGAAACCATAAGTAAATTGGGTAAACACAGAATAGTATACATGTCAGACCTTTGGGAGGGGAAAGACTTTAAAACCAAGCAAGACATAGAAAGAGTCACAAAATGTAAAATAAATAATTTTGACTACATCAAATTAAAAAGCTTTTGCACAAACAAAACCAATGTAACTAAAATCAGAAGGGAAACAACAAACTGGGGAAAAAATCTTCATAGAAACCTCTGACAAAGGTTTAATTACTCAAATTTATAAAGAGCTAAATCAACTGTACAAAAAATCAAGCTATTCTCCAATTGATAAATGGGCAAGGGACATGGATAGGCAGTTCTCAGCCAAAGAAATAAAAACTATTAATCAGCACATGAAGAAGTGTTCTAAATCTCTTATAATCAGAGAGATGCAAATCAAAACAACTCTGAGGTATCACCTCACACCTAGCAGATTGGCTAACATAACAGCAAAGGAAAGTAATGAATGCTGGAGGGGATGTGGCAAAGTAGGGACATTAATTCATTGCTGGTGGAGTTGTGAACTGATCCAACCATTCTGGAGGGCAATTTGGAACTGTGCCCAAAGGACGATAAAAGAATATCTACCCTTTGATCCAGCCATAGCACTGCTGGGTCCTTACCCCAAAGAGATAATGGACAAAAGGACTTGTGCAAAAATATTCATAGCTGTGCTCTTTGTGGTGGCCAAAAACTGGAAAATGAGGGGATGCCCATCAATTGGGGAATGGCTGAGCAAATTGTGGTATATGTTGGTGATGGAATACTATTGTGCTAAAAGGAATAATAAAGTGGAGGAATTCCATGGAGACCGGAACAACCTCCAGGAAGTGATGCAGAGCGAGAGGAGCAGAACCAGGAGAACATTGTACACAGAGACTAATACACTGTGGTATAATCGAACGTAATGGACTTCTCCATTAGTGGCGGTGTAATGTCCCTAAACAATCTGCAGAGATCTAGGAGAAAAAAACACCATTCATAAGCAGAGGATAAACTGTGGGAGTGGAAACACCGAGGAAAAGCAACTGCCTGAATACAGCAGTTGAGGGGACATGACAGAGGAGAGACTCTAAATGAACACTCTAATGCAAATATTATCAACATAGCAATGGGTTCAAATCAAGAAAACATGTAATGCCCAGTGGATTTATGCGTCGGCTATGGGGGTTTGGGGGAAGGAAAAGAAAATGATCTATGTCTTTAATGAATAATGCTTGGAAATGATTAAATAAAATATTTTTAAAAAAGAGATAAACAAAAAAAATTGAAGGGAAAAAGATAAATCTTCCTTAGAAAATTAGCTGGGCCTCAGTAGATTAAGTAACAAGAAAGTATTGGTAGACGCTTTCCCAGGAAGAAAAAAAAAACTCCCTCTTTTTGGTGGATGGGGAGAGGAAAATTAATAAAAACTACCCCAAAAGCCCCAAAAGACGTCTTTTTAAAATAATTCTTAAAATGAGAATGTATAGCAATCTTTTTTTTGCTTTGACTTTAATTTGATTTATCTCAAGTATATTCAGGGAAGAGTGTCCTTTAAAATTCCTACCCCATCATTTCTTTTCATAGGGAGCCACCTGAGTCCCTCAGCCTTAAATGACTTTCCCAGGGATATATGACCAGTAAATTTCAGAGGGGTTACCTGAAAACAAGTCTTCCTAATCCCAAGGTCAGCTTTCTATCTGCTGTATTAAGTTTCAAATGCTTTCCTTGGACAAATATGGGAAGTCAAGTTCACTTTATTGTGAACTAAAATGAGAAAGTGTGATAGGCAGAATGCACATTATTCATCAATATCAAAGTGATATTGAGAATAGAACTTCACAGTCAGTCTGCAAACAGTTAATCAACAAGCATTTATTATCTAATGTGTGTCAGGGATTATATCTGGGATATGTAGAAAGGCAAAAATACAAAAACAAATACAAATACAAATACAAAGTGAAAGAACAAGTTCCCATTTCATGAAGTTCCAGTCTAATGGAAGAGCCAACATACAAATAAGGATGTTCCAACAAACTGTAAACTGGAAATAATCAACATGAGAATTAAAGGAGAAATCAGGAAATGCTTCTTGTAGTAAGTGGAATTTTAAGTGGGACTTGAAGGAATTCCAGGAGTCTAGGAGAAGGAATGAGGAGGTAGAGAATTCTAGAGATAGGAATCATATAATTAAAATTCTTAGAATTAATAGATTGAGTTTCTTGCTTGAGGAGCAACAAAGAATCCATTATCACTGGATAAAAGAATGAATGGTAGGTGTAAAGGATGTAAAAAAAGATATAAAATGGTAAAAGTCTGGAAAGGTAGAAGGGGGGGGCACGTTAGGAAGGGCCACTGAGATTTATTGACTAGGAGGATGACATTAGAATCTACACTTTAGGGAGATCAGTTTTACAGCTGATGGAAGATGAATGGGAAAGAGAAAATATTTAAGGCAGGGAAAACAACTAGAAATCGATTGTACTAGTTCAGAGATGAAGGGAGAAGTGCCTGGACTAGGACAGTGTTAGAGGAAAGAAGGAGCATAAGATAGATGTCATGGAGATAGAACTGACAGGACTCTTTCACAAAATGGATATGGTAGGTAGGTGAAAGTGAGGAGCAGAAGATGACATCTAGCTTGTAACCTTGGGCAAGAGGGAATATGGTGATATGCCACACAGCAAGAAAAAGGTGAAGAAGAGTGGAGACTTGCAGAGAAAGATAGACTTCAGTTTGGGACACATTAAATTTAGTATAATTATGGGACATTGCATTCAAGTCATCCAAGAGGCAGTCGGATTGTCCAATGATTAATTAATAAATAAAACTTATTCTCTGTTTTGGTAACAACTCTAAGGCAGAAGGACAAGGACTAGGCAAACAGGGTTAAGTGACTTACCCAAGGTCACACAGCTAGGAAGTGTCTGAGGCCAAATTTGGACCCAGGACCTCCTATCTATGGGCCAGGCTCTCAATCCAATGAGCTACCCAGATGTGCCCTCCCCAATGATTCTTAAATGAACTCTTCTTAATCTTTTTTCTAGAGTAGTTGTTACATATTTGAGATGTTATTTTCTTGAATGTTTTATTTTAAGTTTTTATATTTTAATACTGTTGTTTCGTGAATCATTAATTTTTATTTTATACATTTTAAATTCTTCAGTTTCTATTACTTGCGACAAGCTATTAGTTCTCTTTCTGAGAGAGTCTTCTACTTTTCTCATGTCATTTGTAATATTTACTCTCAATTTAAAAGGACATCATTTATTTTAGGAAATCTAATTGAGCATGTGCCCAAGTTATGTTTTTCTTTAAGATTTTTCTTTAGGTATTTTCTGGAGTTATTTCCTTCTGCGTTTCTGTCATAGTATCCCAGGTATCCTAAGAACTGTTTATGTTTTGTTGTTTAGTCTTCCAGTAATTTGCTCTAGGCAACAGAGAGCTGCTGATTTAGGCAGAAGTTTTGGATATTCTACATTCTCACCTCTCTGAGTGGATCTAGTACCCAGTGGCTGAGTCTACAGTTAGCTCTAGACATCAAGTTTATGATCCTGGACTATTTCTGCTCCATAGTTTCTGTGTTGGACACTTGCCTGTGGGTCACATTTCTGAACTTGGGCTAGAAAGATGATTCGCTGAAGATTCTTCTTCAATTTCTCAATCACTCCCTCATCCAGAATTCTTCTCTAATCATTGTTGAATTAATTGTAATGGGAGCTTTACTGAACTTCTCCTTCCTATTCCACCATCTTTACTTGTCTCTTGAAATATAGGGAAATAGAAAATAATCATTTATTAGGCTCTAAAAATGTGTCAGGCACTTTGATAACTGTCCTGGATGCAAATATAAACAAAGATTAAGAGTCTCTATCCTCAAGGAGCTTTCATTTTAATGGAAATACAGGTAGATAGATAGATATAAAAGAAAAAATATGACCTTAATTATGTCACTTTCCCATGTCACCATATGACAAATATTTCATTAACTTATATGAATATTTAAAAATAAATTTAAATGAGAAATCCCTGAACATTCTCAAGTTCTCAGTTTAGGTTGGAAAGAAAAGCTGGAAAATGTAGTATTTCAATTCCTTTTAATAGGAATATGATTCTTCTTAAATTTGACATAGATACTTTTGAAAATATTTTTTTCTGCCATAGAATTTTCTGCCAACTCTTGGACAGAATAAAAATTTAAAAGAATCTTTATGGCCCTTGTGTATATTGGCACATATTTATTTTAATCTCAGCTTGAAAATAGTCCCATGTTTAAACAACAACAGAGGGTGTGTTTGCTTTCCTCTTTCAGCCAGATGGTTTGTAATCTTAGGAAGTGGAGTAACCTGTCATAGTGTGTAAGGATGATCTGGAGAGGAAAAATTCATGCCAACTTGGGACACATTCATAATGAGAGAAGGTTACATTATTTTTATCCCCAATAATATATCACTTTAATTAAATATATTAAGTCACATATATAAATAAAACAGTACCAACTCCCAAAATGTTTTCTTGATTCTAGTCAATTACTGAAAAGTTTTAGTTATGATGCTATGTTGTTATGATTTGTGTTGGAGAGGGAGAAACCAGTAACATGTAAACCTCTCTTTTTTTAGTTTGTGGCTACCAGATTAAGTGTATCAACTTTCTGAAATGTTTTTTTTAATTTTTTTTTATCAAAGATCACACACAAATATTTCTATAAGTATTGACGTTTTATATACATTTTCCAACAACGTAAGTAAATCTCAAATTATTCCAGATATATGTAAAAGTATCTATATTTATGTGTATATACATACATAAGGAGAAAGTGAAATATGTATATATTCTAACTGAAAGTCATGAAATTATTATAATTATAGGTCTTAAAAGTACTTTGTAAGTCATCTAGTCTAATTCCATCATGTTATAGATAAAGAAATGATGGTCTATATGTATTACATGATTTGTTCAAGGTATTGAGGAGAACAAAAATGACAGTAAAGGATTTGGTAAAAGTTAGAATTAAATCTCAACAATAATATCATATTTTAAGAGATTTATTAATGATCATTAGAAATCAAGGAATAAAGAAGATACAAAATAAAGACCACGTGCCCATGGCTGCTTAGCCATTTTTTAGTCAACCCCACTCACCACCATCAATGCTGATTCTACATCAGAGAGGGAGCCTCCAAAGCCTTTATCCTCTGTCTACAGGAAGTACGTAATGACAGGAAGTCAGTGGTCTCTTGGTATACAAGTTCTTTTTTAGGGCAACAGATTTTCAATCATACAATTTGAACCTAGGTCCTCTGAGTCCACAATTCTGTGTATCAGATAGAATATGATATTGAGCAGACGAAATTGAAAAAGAAAATCTCAATTCATCAGTTCGTTAAAGAAGTTGAAAATCCTACTTGAGTTTGTAAAACAAAAAGAAAAAAAGTTATGTTGTTCTAAGTGATTTCAGTTCTAGGGCAAAAAGAAGGTGGCAGAAAATGCCTTAACTGTAATGAGTATTGGGTAGCTGAGATTTGGGGCTATGCTTGATGCTATCTATATAAAAAAAAAAACAAAACTTATCCTTAAAAAAATAAAACAATGTAAAAAGTAGTTGTATCAGTTATAAAAGAAAATAGATAGTAAAAGATACTAGTGAAGAGCCTCAAATTTCCCCTCTCAGAAGTAGATAAGTCCAACAAAAAAAAATAAAGAAGAAATAAGGCAAAAATATTAAATAAAATAAGATCAAGGAAATTAGAACTTTTCCCCAAAAGAAATATACACTATAATTAGGTAGTCTTTATAACAGGAATCCACAGATGGTTTGATATTAGAAAGACCATCAGCACAGCTAACTATTTAAAAAACAATATCAAGAGAGACAACATGATTATTTAAATAGATGAAGAAAAAGCATTTGACACAATACATTATCCATTTCTTATAAAGACATTAGAAAACATTGTAATGAATGGGACTTTCCTCAAAACAATAAATGGCATCTATCTAAAACAATCAGCAAGCATTATCTTTAATGGAGATAAATTCAAACCCTTCTGAATAAGATTAGGAGTAAGGCAAAAAGATGCCCATTTTCACCACTATTATTTAGTATTATATAAGAGCAGAAAGTGAAATTGAAGGAATTAGAATCCATAATGAGAAAACAAAGTTTCATTCTTTGCAAATGATATCATGACAAAGAATCCCTGAGAATCAACCCAAAAAACCTAATAGAAATAATTAACAACTCCAGCAAAATCATAGGATAAAAAAGAAATTCATACAAAGCATCAGCATTTCTATTTGCCATCAACAAAATCCAGCAATGACATAAAAAAGTAAATTCCATTCAAAATAATTCTAAACAATATAAAATACTTGGAGATATACCTATCAAAACAAACCAAGCAACTAGATGAACAAAATTACAAAACACTCTTCACACAAATAAGGTAAAAAAAACCATTAATTTCTCATATATAAGATGATCCAATATAGTAAAAATGATAATCCTACCTAAATTAAATTGCTTATTTGGTGTCATACCAATTAAAATATCCCAAATATTTCATAAAACTAGAAAAATAATAACAAATTCATCTGAAAGAAAAAAATGACCAAAAATATCAAGGGAATTAATGAAAAAATATGAAGGAAGGAGGCCTAGCTGTGTGATATAAAACTGTTCTTTAAAGAGGTAATCATTTTGAACCATCTGGTACTGACTAAAAAATATATTCATGTATCAATGAAATACATTACATAATCAACACATGGCAGATAACACCCAGAGCAATTTAGTGTTAGATAAATCCAAAGATCCAAGTTTTAGGGGAAAGAACTTAATAAAGACTGCTGGAAAAATGAGAAAGCAATATGGAAGAAGCATGGACCAACATCTCACAGCATAGACCAGGATAAACTCAAAATGGATGACACATAAACATATTAGAAGGACAGTGGAAAGTTTACATGCCAGATTTGTGGAAAATTGAAAATTTTATGACCAAACAGGAAATAGAGAATATTGGGAAAAATAAAATGGACAATTTTGATTAAATTAAATTAAAAACTTTTTGTATCACTAAAACCATCCAACCAAGATTAGAAGTGATACAACAAATTGTGTGTGTAGAGGGTGAATCTTACTGTGAGCATCTATGACAGAAGTACCATTTCTCAAATATATGGATCACTGAATCCAATTTGTAAGAAAAAAGAAAAGCATTCACTAATTGAAAAATGGTCATAGGATATTGATAGACCATGGGACCAAAACACATCTTCCTCCAATCCTTACTGAAACTAATAAGCCCTCACTTCTAGTACTTATCCAAATAGAAACAAAGCCCCAGCAAAACCTGACAGAACACCAGGAATGTCCATTTCTTAGCCCATCCAGCATGGCTGGATACCACTCCTAAAAACCAGACCCTCCACCCCAATGACCAAGATTCCCCACCCTCTCAGGGCCATCCAATGAACCTCACCTAAGTAACCCACCTTGACCAATAAGAGCAATCCAAATTACCTCATTCCTGACAAATAGGCTATAAGAAATTATACCCTTCTCCACTCAGGTGGGAATTCCTCAGTCATCTCTACTAGTGTCAGATTCCCCTTCTGCCACTTTCTTCCCCCCAACGGGATTCAATAGCCATCTCTACTGGTAAAGAACTCTCACTCCCCACCTGCCACTCCAACCCCACCCCTGGACATAACAGCACCTCTACTGGTGTTGGGACTCCTCTTGCCATCCTTGTCTCCAAGGAAGTCTTACTATACCACCTCTGCCTCTTCCCTCCATTCTCCCCACCTTCTTTTCCTCCAATAAAGCTGAGCTATACCACCCCACTCTAGTCTCATTTGTCTCAGAATCAGACTCCCGTCAATCAGACTGATACAAATCATTTAACTTTTCTAAGTTTCTGTTTTCCCAACCGTAAAATGAGCAGATTCAACAGGTGATTTTTTTTTAGGTCCCTTTTAGTCATATTGCTAACTTTTTAAAAACTAGCTACCAAGTTAGAGAGGTTTTCAAAAATGCCAAAATTGCATCATAAAGAATGTTCCTCAAATGTGAATTTTAGAGGTATTGAAAATCCCCTCCCCTTTAAAAGCATCAATGATTTATTTAAAATTTTAAATTATGCAAATGGAAATTTTTATAATCCTCATTAAAACTGTTTTCCTATCTTATTAAACAGAGTATCTGGAGCATCATTTTGACATTTTGATGATAGTCACTGATTTCATTGAACACTGGATTACATTCTACAAATTTCATATTTAAATATAGAAGTTTTAGCATTTTTATTAATGTGATTTTAAATTACTTTCCAAAATGGCTGGAATAAACCACAGTCCCACTAATAGCATTTTTGTGCACCTGTCTTTTCCTAATCTCTATTTTTATCTTTTGTCCTCTCTGAAAATTTGCTCATATTAAAGTGAAACCTAAATTTCCATTTCCATTATCATTAGTTGCAAGCTATTTTTATCACCATCAAAAGATCACTAACTGAATTAGGCTCTTTTTGTATATTTCATATTAAGGAAATAAGCTGATGATTTAAAGTAAACAATAGTGATAAAGAAAATTCTTCAGTGTGGAAACATCCACCACTGATTAAAGTTGGTTATTTGTCTACAATTTATCCTTTTGTTTCTCGCAAGATGTATCCTCAAAATGAATCAAAAATTTAATTTTAATTCTCATTTAATGTTTAATATTTGATTTCTTGTCACAGTTCTCTTAGCAATTATTTGACATTTAGCAACATTTTAAACCTTGTAATGCTGTTGTTTCCTATAAAATGAAGACAGGACCTTCAAATTTCCTTCAATTCAGTTCAATTTAATTTAAAAAGGTTTTATCAGGGGCAACTAGATTGAGAGCAAGGACCAGAGATGGGAGGTCGTGGATTCAAATTTGGCCTCAGACACTTCCTAGATATATGACCTATGTGACCCGGGGTCACTTAACAACCATTGCCTAGCCCTTGTTACTCTTCTGTCTTGGAACCAATATCCAATCTTGATTCAAAGACAGAAGGTAAGGTATTTTGTATGTTTTTTCAAAAGATTTGTAAAATATATACCACACGCCCATCATTGTCCTTCATCCTAAAGTTAGAAAGACAAAAACAAAATAATCACTGCCCTCAAGACACTTTCATTCTATAAAGTTGAAAAACTGGCAGACAAAATTAAGTGTAAAATATGGACAAAGTATTTTCTGATAGAAGAGCACTTGCTAACATTTTATGATTCTGTATAGCATCATCTATTCTCTTTATTGTTAAAAGGTGTTAATATTCTCATGGATACCGATTCATGGATTTGTTTCTACTTTTCATTTGAAGAGTTTTCATGAGTAAATTTGACTGAAACTTTAAATGAAATCTCCCCAGGCACTTAGAGGCTTTTTCATTATTAAGTAAAATATGATTAAAGAAATTTGATTTACATTAAACTTTTATTGATGTGACTGGTTAATTTTTCTCTCATATAATATATATATATATATATATATATATATACACTATTTTTGCTAGGAGGTTGCTATATCAGAGTGAATTTAGATAGAAAACAACTAGAAGACAAAATGATTTTGATGGAAAGACAAGTGAACTAGCAACCTACTATGTGCCAGGTGCTATGCTAAGAGCTGTGAAGTTATCATTGCTCATTATCTTTTAAAAACTTGCCCTTCTATAGCGATCTTCCTTTAGTCAAGATACAGCATTATCTGTTTTGAAAAAAAAAATAACCAGACTCCTTTTGTTCTTGTATTTTTAAAACTAAAACAGCATAAACTATTTGATAGAATTTTCTTAAATATGTGAGCTCTGTCTCTCTGTGTCCAAATAGACCATTCCCCGGGCAAATCAAACATTTTAACAAAAGATTTGAGTCATTACACAATCACTTTGAAAATGTAGTATTCCAAGAGAGCTGAGTGAAGGCATTTAGTAAGGCACTGTAAGTATTCTACTTCTTGGAGATAACAAAGACAAAAATAAAATCATCCTAACCCTCAAGAAGGGGTTGGCAGCAGGAAGAGAAGTAGTCAATATGGACACAGTCAAATATTTACAAAGTAAAAGAGAATAAAAAACAATTGGGGAGGGCATAGAAACAAAAGCGTAGGATCAGGATATCATTTGTATAAGAGAGGGATCTCTAAACTTTGAAGGGAGCCACAGACTGCTGGGGGCAGGGGTAAGGAGAGAAAGCATTCCTTGGTAAAGGTAGATGGGAAATGGAATATGCCACTATGTGTCCATCAATTTAGCCTTGCTTTTCCATTTTAAAGGACTCCAGCGTTGTCTAATCTGCTTGCCTACCGAGGGCATGGTTAAGATTGAATCAGTCACCTTCATCAAATGTTCAAACCTTGTTATCAGAGTGACGAAATAACTTCACACTCTTGTACAGTTGTTGAGAATATCTTCAATTTGATCACAGGTTAAACCTGTACACATCCTTGGTATATATGTGAGTGTGTGTATGAGCATGGACATGAGTGTGCCATAAAGATATAGAATTCTGGGCTAGAAGTCATGAGCTTTGAGTTTAAATTCTAACACTGCCACTTAATGCCCGAGTAAATGGGCATGTAACAACCTCTGTGTGACTCAGTTTTCTCATCTGTAAAATGATAATGTTGGACTAAAAGACCTCTGAAGACCTTCCAGACCTTTAGACCTTCCAGTTCTAAAACTATTCAGAATATACACATATTGTAAGAGAAGAATAAAATCCAATTTGTGCAAGGCAGAAATCAGATGCAAAGAAAAAGAAAGCAAGCAGAGAAGGTACAAGGAGGAAAAACTCAAGATTCCAGTCAGAGAGAACAGAAGCTCAGAGAACTCCAACTGCTCTTTCACTTCTTCAATTGGGAGCCTGAGAAGCAGATCTCCTAAGCTTGGATCTCTCTGGAGATCAATTGTTTCCTTGTGAACCCTTGAATATCTCTCAACAACACCAATGAATATTGTGGACCAGAACTTGGAAAAGTTGTCCTCTGAGACGCCCTTTTCAAGGATCTCTTTTCCATCTCTCTCTCTAATTTGTTCCTGAACTCTATTACTCAAGCTAGTTAGCTCAGGATTAGGGACCAAACCAGGGGCTGGCCAGAGGAGGGGTCAAGGCTGAG
This sequence comes from Monodelphis domestica, assembly GCF_027887165.1. NCBI lineage: Eukaryota > Metazoa > Chordata > Mammalia > Didelphimorphia > Didelphidae > Monodelphis > Monodelphis domestica. Next base: position 59,935,582 of record NC_077234.1, read on the forward strand.
AGCCTGAACCCTGAGATGTTGGGGGGTCAGCCGGCCAGTCAATAGGGCTTCCTGCTCCCTTACTTTCCTTACCTAACACTTACCTCTCCCTTCCCTGTGTGAACCCAAATAAAGTGTCTACTACTTAGAATCAGGTCTGACTAGTTTCTGAGAATAGGAAAGGGGGCTGAAGATTTGGGGAGAACCATACCTCTCCCCAAAAAGGAGAGTAGCTCAGGATCCCAGGGTTTCAAACAACCAGACCCAAGGAGAATCCATATCTCCTGGGTTGGGGAGTAATTCAAGGTTGTTGGGGGGTGGTGGCAGTTGGTTACCTGAAGGATCCAGAGGCAAAAGAATCCATCTTGCCTCTCAACAATAGCTGAGACCAAAAAAAGGAGAGGCAGTGTGTCATCTTACCAAAGTTTTTTCCCCCTAGTTCTTAAACTCCACCTCCCAGAACCATTCTCTGAGGAGACATTCCTTCCCTCAGGGAGACAAGACTAGGTTACCTTTCCCAAAGGGAAGAGAAGGGAAAGTCAATCTTCCCCCTCTCCATTATCTCAACTCTTTCTCTCCCTCCATTTCCTCTGTGTGTGTGTATGTGTGTTTGTGTGTGTGTGTGTGTGTGTGTGTGTGTGTGTTCCCTTTATGGTCATATATTACATATGTAATATACATGTACCTGGTCATTTACATCATAATATATAACTGTAAACATCCAGAAAAAGTGAATGATAAGGAAGAAAACTTAACTAGATACACACTTTCTGTCCTATGAAGTTTGGCAGTTTTCATAATGACCCTGTGATTTTTCAGGAGTTTCCCCTGGAATGGGAGCTGTGATATACAACAGTAGAAGAACTGTGTGATTGCATGCTGGTAGTACTAGAAGAAATGTGGTACCTCAGATGTTCAGGAGAGAGTTGTTCTGTGACCTGCTGCTCCTCTGGGAGTCTTATCAACCCCCTTAGATTTCTTAAAAGTACAGCAGTAACTCCCCTCCCTCATCCTCCATTGTATAGTTAACCACCTCAATGGTTTATTACTGGTCTAAGGAGAAGGAGACAGAATTGAAAGACTGAGCTGAAAAAAGGAATGTGAAAGAGTTTCCTGTGAGATCATTAGACCTTCTTTTTACCTGACTCATTACTTTCTCATACATAATATCTGTATCTATTATAAAGTTAAGGTTCATAGCTTTCAGAAACTAGTTAGACTGTTAGTCGGTAAGAATTTATGAGTACAAATTTCCCATACAGCCAAGGGAAAATGAAGTAAAAATAGCACTTTGATGCTTGAGATTTTTATTTTACATGGGGAACATGTCATGCCCTGAGCTTGGTTAACAATCCAGTGATCTATGACAGGTTGCATATATAATACAACAATAACACAGCCCAGAATGCACTGCTCCTCCAGGAAATTTACCAAGTAAAGCTATTTCATTAGGAGGGGTTCCAGAAGACCCTTCTAGTGATTGCATGATTTATGACGTGCTAATGAAAATCTATTTCCATAATAAAAAAAAGAAACAAAGGCAAAAATTTGGACACTGGAGATGTGTTGGAGTGATTAATTATAGCTATTTCAGCATTCATCTTGTTTCTCTGTCTGTACCCTACTCACTGCCCTATTACCTATACATCCCTAATTAGAACATTTTCCTAATTCTGCTGCTGGATCATTTGCCTTTTGAAGCATTCTAGAAGGACCTCAGAGTTGTGTCCGGTGGAATCCTTACCCAGTCCAGCTTTTCACAAAATCTTATTGATACAGTGAAAAAGTTTGCTAGATTTGGGTTCAGCTAATGGTTTCAAAGCCCATTTCTGCCACTTCCTGCTTGTATGACTTTGGACTCTACTGGGTCTCATTTCTTCATCTGTAAAAATGAGGAGGTGGGATTAGGTCTCCAAAGTCCCTTCAAGCTCTAGATCTTGTCTATTTCCTCTTTTGTTAATCTAGGCAATTTATATTTTTGTAAATATTCACCCATTTCACCTAGATTGCCATATTTATTGCTATAAAATTGGGCAATATAGTTTCTAATGATTACTTTAATTTCCTCTTCATTAGAGGTGATATTACCCTTTTCATCTTTGATATTGTTAGATTCTCTTCTTTCTTTTTTATTATATTAACCAGTACTTTATCTATTTTATTTTTTTCAAAGTAAGCTGGTACTTATTTATTAGTTCAATAGTTCTTTTACTTTCAATTTTATTTTTTCTCCTTTAATTTTTAGGATTTCCAATTTAGTTTTTATCTGGGTATTTTTAATTTGTTCTTTTTCTAATTTTTTTAGTTGTAAGCCCAATTTATTGATCTCTTCCCCCTTGATTTTATTGCTATAGGCACTCAGAAATAACATTTCCCATGAGTACTGCTTTAACTGTGTTCCATAGTTTTTGATATGATGTCTTCTTATTGGCATTCTCTTTAATAAAGCCCATAATTGTTTCTATGATTTCTTTTTTGACCCACCAGTTTTGAAAAATTAGACTATTTAGTTTCCAATTAATTTTAAATTTGCCTTTCCATGGACCCTTGCTAATTATAATTTATATCACATTATGATCCGAGAAAGTTGTATTTATTATTTCTGCTTTTCTGCATTTGTTTGCAATATTCCTCTGCCTTAGTACACAGTCAAGCTTTGTATATGTACCATATACTTCTAAGAAAGTATTTTGATTTTTATTCAGTTTTCTCCACATAGCTATTAACTCTAATTTTTCCAGCTTTTAATTCACTTCCCTTACTTCTTTCTTATTTATTTTTTTGGTTCAATTTATCTAGTTCTGAAAGGGGAAGGTTGAGATCCTCCACCAATATGATCTTACTATCTATTTCCTCCTTGAGCTCCTTTAATTTTTCCCTTTAGAAATCTAGATTAAGCAGTAGACTTTTACACAGTCCTTGGCTTTTGGGAGGATATTGCATAATTAGAATTGACTAGTAAATAGCCTGTCAGAAAAGTCCTCATAACTATTCATACTCTTGGAATCAAATTGATGCTTTGCTCTCCTCTGTCTTTAATTAATATAGTAACAACTTGGGATTTCTGGTATATTTAGACATCTAGTCAACCAATCTCATATGAACCTAACAATAAATGTACCAGTGTCACATAGTTAGAACCCCAATGGTTAGGGATGCTTCAATTTGAATTCAGATTCCTTCAGTACCTTCTATTGCAGTAAATATTCTTTTTTATTATGAGTCTCTTGGAGTTCTCCTGGATCCTAACATTGTTAATAATAGATAATCCACTCATAGTTGATTTTCATACATTATTGCAAAAGGACAGACTTACTCTGTAGTCCATAGTTTAGCAACTCATGCTCTAAGAGGATAAATTGTATAGCAAGTGTCAATTTTCATTGATAAGGGGAGTTTCATCACTGAGAATTTCAAAATCAATAAAAATCACAGTCAGGTCCAAATATGAATAAGCAGACTTTGAACCCAAGTCCTCCTGATTTCACATCCAGAATCTTCTTTGTTTTACTCTGCCTCTATTGACAGTTATTAGTGTATAAAAACAGTATTCACATGTTGATTATTCATTTCTTATGTGTTTTAATAAGCAATATACTAATGACTATTTGTATATTACTAGCATAATTAAAATATTGTTGTGCCTAGATTCTTTCATTGATTAAAGGTTTCCTTATTTGGTGAGCTTCCTGGTAGGTGAGGGTAAATATATAGAACTTTGATCTATTGTGATGTTACTGGGAATACTCACACAAGGCCGCATCTTCCACTTGAAATCAGGGAGATCAATACAACTATGTCCTCTGAATAAAGTTAAGGGTGGATATTTTCTCAAAAGATTAGTTTTCCACTTACATATGTATTTATTTTACTGAAACTCTAGTTCTTTCCATAAAACTATTCCTTTATAAAGCCCTGCAAATCTTTAAACAAATGATTGTCTGCTTTTATCAAAATTTCCCCAAGAAAGAGCTAAAAACACACACATACATACAATGTATTGCATTTAGCACTGAGCAGCCTTTCCTTCTGAATCATTCCTGAGCTTTTACTTCCACATGTGCCATTCTCCATTAAGTATCAAGAGACTGAAATAATGTGCATAAATGAATTTAATTCTATCCTTCAAGATTGTGTTTTTATTTGAGATAAAATGTTTTTAAAAGATGATATATTTATGGAAATTAGTTTACATCTATGTAATAATGCACATCAGATCACTGGGCTAGAAAAATTTTATGGAGTTGAAGAGTTAAATTTAAAACGTAAAGACAGTCTGGTGAAACTTTTTTTGAGGTAGATAAAGAGTATGCACACTTCTAAAATAGTTCTGGGCAAATTGAAAACTTTGATTTATAAAGAGGGAGGATTAATTTATAGGCATGAGTTTTTCACAACAGCTGCACACAACTCAAAAAGAATCACAACTGGATGCTACCAATATGCTCTCTCTCAAGGAGCTTATACAGATGGCAGAACAGAGAAATCTATCTCTTCCTTTCTGCCTGGCAGAAATTGCTATTCCCTCTTAGTATTAGGTAAAGTACTGACAGATGAAAAATTTGGCTTAGGCATCCCACTCCTGATTCTTTGATTTTTTTTTTGTGATTGTCTTATTTCTTATAGCATAATAGTATTAATTATAATTATTCACCACAACTTGTTTAGCCATTCCCTAATGTAAAAAGGAATTCTTTATTTCTTTTTAAATTTAATGGGAGGACCTGGAGGTCCTCTTACCATAGAGATGTGTAGGAATTAACCAGCCCACAATGATAGGAAGTAGGAACTGGGGAGCCCCCTGCTGGCAAGTATCAGTTAGGCAGGCTGTCAGTTGCTGACAGTTTGGGGGAGGGTGGAAAGTGGGGAGTCAGTTGCTGACAATTAGGGCTGGTAGTTTCAGGAAGTTGGCTGCTGGGTATGAGTTGGTCATTGGGAGTTGGTTGCTGGTGGTGTGTGTTGGTGATTAGTTGGTTGTTGGCATTTAGTTGCTGGAATATAAAGGAAGGCCTGAACTTACAGAGAGGCTTTTGGCTTTAGCCTTTAGAGGGCTTTTTGCCTTTTGGATTTTGGTTTTTGGTTTGGGCTGTTAGGTTTTTTCCCTTCCTTGAACGTTTTGGAAGGTGGATGACTTTCACTGACAGACCTAATTGGGGCTGGATTAAACATTAATTGGGTTAGTTTTGATTGGGCTGGATTGGGTTGGAACTTTGTTGGGTGGTTGTTATTATAGGTAGATAAAGGCATTTTTAGATAGTGGTTATCCTAAAACTGCCTATCACTACTATCTCTTAATCACATTTCATTTGTATCTATATAATATAATGAGACATAAAGAAAAAGATAAAAATATGTTAGGTAGAACTAGGTTTCATCAAGCAGAAGTGCTACTGGGCCAAATAAAGCAGAACCACAGACAGAGTCCATAAGAAGTTTGTAGAGGCAGACAGACTACACTGGGAGTGAATCCCTAGACACATAATCTCCTTTTTTTCTCAGATCATTATTGTAATGACAGTAGGAAAAGGAATGAGAACTATTGGAAGGAAGACGGAATACTAACAGCAATTGCTACAAAAACTCAGGGTTACCAGAGTCTGAGAACATGGTCCTCCTCAATAAAGCCCACCTTTGATGGACTTAAGTCCAGGGAGTCCCACATCAGTAAAAAGGCTAAAGACACATTACAGTATGCCTAGATCCACAATATTATATACCCTTGGCCATGAGAATGGTTCTTTACCTATGACCTTCATGACTGGTGGGGGTATTATTGAATTATTTATAGTTTTATTAATGCTTATATTGTTTATTTTTGTTCCTTTTTTATTTGGTATTCATAGATCTTTACATATTTTTACAACAAATGTCTTAGTTATAGAGAAAACTCATGGCTTGCAAAAAATATAAAACTGATACTAAGAGGAAAGATTTCCCTTTGTGTTATTATTATGTTTTACCCAAAATATGTGCATATATAATTTTTGATAATCATTTTCTGACATTTTGTGATCAATGTTCTCTTTCTTTTCTTTTCTTTCCTACTCCCCAAGGCTATTAGTAGATAGTATGATATAGCTTATAAAGGTGTAGAAAAAAATGTTAACTTTTATTTCATCATAAGATAAGTCAAAGTTTAAAATGTATAAATAAGTGTATAATACAAAGTTTACATACGTTTATTTATAAATTACAAATACAAAGATTTGGTAACTATGTGAAGATATTACTCAAAAAGAAAAGAAAATACTTTTTCTTCAAATATATCTGAAATATTCATAAACATTTATCATTTTGGCCATACAGAATTACGAAGTGAATTTAGAAAAGAATATTTTTAAATGCTACATTTGTAAACCAAAATTCAAAAAAAAAAAAGAAAATGAATGCATTCTGTAAAGGCACAGATCTACATGAAAATTTAAGAATGTTTTGTTTAACTAAAAGAGAATTTACTTAAAATGAGATTATGTAAACATTAATTTCAACAGAAATGGTATACATCACAATATGTGGGATGTATTCAAAGAAGTGTTTAGAAGGGGCAAATTTTAGAAATGAATTTGCAAGACACTAATAAGAAAGAAAATTTATTATTATTAAATATAGATTTAAAGCAAATAGAAATTTAACTAAAGTTAACTGAAATACTCAAAAAAAAAACCAAAAAGGGGTGAGCTTTTCAAGATAATAGTAATAAGTACAAAACAAATAAAATCCAAAATTCATGAAGAACAGATCTAAATTTACAATAAGAGATCCTGACAAAAGGGACATTTCCATTCATTCATGCCTCTCCATTCCATGGGACTCATAATATTCTTCCAAAAATTCTACAGAAAAGACTACAATTTGTAATGACAGGTTGAGGGTTCCAGTGGAACACTCTGAATGTTCAGTTTCTTTTTTTTTGGCAGAAGAGTGGTAAGGGCTAGGCAATGGGGGTCAAGTGACTTGCCCAGGGTCACACAGCTGGGAAGTGTTTGAATCCAGATTTGAACCTAGGGCCTCCCATCTCTAGGCCTGGCTCTCAATCCACTGAGCTACCCAACTGCCCTTGAATGTTCAGTTTCAAGGAAATGAGAGGAGAGGAGAGGAGAGGAGAAGAGAGGAGAGGAAAAGAAAGGAGAGGGAAGAGGAGAGGAAAGGACAGGATAGTAGAGGAGAGAAGGGAAGAGAACAAGAGAGGAGAGGAGAAGAGAGGAGAGAACAGGTCAGGAGAATAGAGGGAAGAAGAGGGAAGAAAAGAGGGTAATAGAGGAGAGGAGAGGAGAAGTTAGTAGAGGAGAGGAGAGAAGAGGAGAGAAAAAGAGAAGAGAGGGGAAGAGAGGGGAGAAGAGGCAAAGGAAAGGAGAGGGAAGTAAAAGGGATTAAAATAGAAGAGTCACTGAAGCATTTTTTTTTTTCATGCAGAAAGAACTGGAAAAGGACAGAAATAAGTTCTACAAAGATAGATCTGAAAGCTATGATTTGAATTTATTATATAATTTAAAAGAAAAGAAAGCTGTAAATAGAAGAGATCAGCATTGTCATGTAAAATCATTTTTATGTTTTGTTATGCATATGGAAATTATCACTTTATTTGGTGTTTGTTGAGTTAAAAATAAAAATCAAATAAAAAACCTCAAATTTTCTTGGTGATGCTAAATATATGTATGTAAATCATTGAGCACTCTTTTCTCCAAAGAATGAAAAGCAGAAATAACAAAGATTTATAATTCTTTATTAGATATTTGTTGAGTATAAGTAGGTTGCATCATTTACCAATGATGACTAACATAAGAAAAGGGGGCATAAAAGACATCAAAACACAAATGACAAAAATAGAAAGTGGAAAGAGAATCAGATTTGGACTCGAGGACCTAGGATAAACCATCAAATGAGACTGAATGAATGATCTGACAAGTAGAAACAAAAATATAGCAATAGTGAGCATTACCACAAAAACCAAAGGAACAGAGATTATGTAAGCAAGGTGCATCAGTGTTGGTCAAGGGCACCAAGTGTTGTGTTAAAGTCAAGTTCTTGAGATTTACAAAATGCTTTACATACCTTATCTCTTCATGGTTTTTCCACAACCCTTAACGTATATAATTCAATTATTATTTACTGCCTCCCAGTAATCATCATTATTAGACAGTGATCATTAAATGACTATTTCTTTGCTATGCATATGGAACATCACTGTATTTTTAAAACTGCATATAAATTCAGATCCTAATATGTCCCAGTTATTATCTGGATTTACATTGTCCTGTACTATTCAAATACAAAATAGGCTGAAGTCAAATGTCTCATTTCTGCTCTGGTATAATCTCCTCAATGTCATCAGTCTAATATTAGACTAGATTATATTCCATCAATATGGCAGGGTTAGGAGAGTGAATGACTTCTTTTTCCAGGCTAATGATGACATGTACAGATGAAAAAATGAGGTTTGCAATAGTGAAATGATTTACTTAAATTCACATAACCAGTAAGTTGTCTTTATCCAAACTTCATTTCCTTTTCTGCCATTGTCAAGGAAATCAGAATAAATCATTTTCAATCATGTGTTGGTCTGAGAGAAATTGCATCTTGAATTAGAATGTGGACTTGTGGAACATACTGACCTGCTGGAGTAAATCTTACAGTACAAAGCAAAAATAAGATTCCAAAATACCTTAGTGAGCTGAAAAGACAGGCCAAAACCAATATGACATCTAACAGACAAATGCAGCCCTGCCCTTGGACTCAAGGAATTAATTGCAGGAAAATTCTACAAAGACATGGTTTGACTGAAATAAATTTCTGTGGGCCCCAAGTATAATATAACCCAACAATATGATGAAAATGTCAAAATATCTTTAAAATAAATATGATATTCTCCTGAGTCCATAGATTTCCAACCCAAGGAAAATCTCAGTTCCCACTGTATATACTGCACATGTGTTTGCAGAATTGTCTTTGGTTCTGGGAACATTTTTGAAGAAGAATATTGGCCAATTGGATTGTGTTTATCCTTCCACTGGAAGTATGTGAGCTCTTTGAGGGCAAGGACTCTGTTTTTTCCCCCTTGCTTTGTATCCCCAGAATTTAGCAGAGTGATTAACATGTAGTAAGGATTTTAAAAATTCTGACAAATTGACTGACTGAGGGGAATGTTCAGAATCGTGGTGGATCTGGCAATCCTGCTATATTATATATGCTTCAGGTGGATGGAGATATTAAATCTAAAATAGAATGTGGGAAGCTAAGTGCATGGCTTCTATCATTAAATACATGAAGGGTTCTTATGTAGAGGAATGATTAGACAGTAGTTGTATCTCCAGGGAGCAAAACTCAACCTAAGTGATAAAAGTAATAGGGAAGTGCATTTCAGATATATGTAAAGAAAAAAAATATTGATAATCATTAGAAGAATGAAGTTTGCTACCTTTTGTATTAGTGTCACCCTGGCCCTGATGTTTAACCAGAAACTGTATGGCCATTTATTTAGGATATTGTACTGTATATTCTTTGTTCAGACAGGTATACCACTACAATTTCTCTGAAGCTTTTAAAAATATTTGATAGTTTTATAAACTTTTAAACAAGTTTTGTGATTTTTTTCACTGTAGAAAGTACCTGGGAGTCAGACTTCTGCAAATGAAGATAAGTATCTTCCTTGAACCATAAAGTCTAGGGGAATTGCCAAGAGCACCAAGAGTGTACTGTGAGTTAGAGGCAAACTTAAGCCTAGAAATCCTGGAATTAGAGACAAGCTGACAATTCTCTACATCATACTACTGGTCAATTCAATGAACAGAAGTAGTCAAAGCTCAGTTTATATTTTTAGTTCTTCATTTTATCTTTCAAAACATGGACTTATTCCTGCTATGAAGAAGGTTCATTTGTAACTCAGAAACAGATTAAGCTATCATTTCCTATCCAGCATCTTCACCATAGGAAGATCATTTAGCACAGGTCAAAAAATTTGAATTGGTTTTTAATGATGTGTCAATCAGGAGACCATCAAATCTGAGGTTTCCATTCTAACAAGGTCCAACAACTTTTTCTTTGTGTTCCCATACAAAATTATGTGGGGTTTAGTAACATAAATATTGCCTTTATATTGCCATTTTCTATGAGTTGTTTTCATTGGTAAGAACAGAGCTATCAATTCTGTGTCTGAACAACATAGAATTGTGGGATTTTGAGGTTGGAGATTCTTTAAGTATTATCTAGTCCAATCCCTCATTTTATAGATGAGGAAATGAAGATCCAGAAATATTGAGTGGCATACTTGAAATCATATGAGAGAAGAGTAAAGATGTAAAGGTTTTCATTGATGCTAAATTCAGGACTCTTTCCATGATACCAGGCTTCTACTACTACTTCATTGATATTTTGATTTTATCAAATTCATGTTACCCAACTTCAAGTGGGTCTTCCCTACATCATGGTAGTCCTATTATTCTTCCCAACTTGATTCCTTATCTTGCTCTTATAATCTTCACAAAGTCTTTATCTCTGCTCTCTCTTGCACTGATGAGCCAGCACCTTGTGCTATGGTTAACATCTTCCCTTTACTCAAATGAAATTGACCATTTCTAAAGTTACCAATGATCTCTTCACTGTCAAATCTTATGGTCTTTTCCAGGCTTCACCTTTCTCAACCTGTCTCCTACTTTTGACAATATTGACTACACTCTAGTTCTAGATGCTCTCTTTCCTGGGTTTTGTGATTCTATTTTCTCCTGGTTGTTTTCCTACCTGTCTGACCACCCTTTTTCCTGACTCATTGTCTCCATTTAAACTCAAAAGTGGTAGTTCCCTAAAAATTGTCATAGACCTTTTTCTTTTTTCCCTCCTTAAGTAATCTTATCATTCCCACAGATTTAACTGTCATTTTTATGCAGATGTTCTATAATTATAGAGCTATATATCCATCTCCCTTCTCCCTCTGAGCTTTAGTCCAAGAGTACAAACTGTACATTGAACAACATGGAAACATTGCAAATTCAACACTCTCATTTAAAGTCACTATACTTTTCCCAAAACCTTCCCCTCTTCCAAATTTCCCTGTTTCTATAAAAGGTACACTATCTCTCTTGTCTACGGAGTTTGTCATTTCAATATTATCTTAGATTCCTCAATCTCCCTCAATCTACATATTCAAGATGTTTCAAAATATTGCCATTCTACCCCAATAAGATCTCCTAAAGAAACAAATTCTAAAAACTAGGAAAATTGCCTTTGATATAAACAGGGAAATGTAAAATATTTCTGAAGAAAAGACAGAAATTGAATAGAAAACTTAATATACAAGAATCAGAAGAAGCATAAGAAGATAATATGAAATATCAATTGTAAGGATTAAACTTTGAATTAACAAATAAAACTAAGATTGTTTTACAAATAAAATAACAAAAGAGTTATTGTTGATTAATATGATTTTTAAAAGGAAGAAGAAAACCAAGTTACTAGCACCAAAAGAAAAAGGATGAATTTACTATTAATGACATCAAAGCAATTATTAGGGGCATTTTGTCCAATTATATTGCAAAAAAAATAATAACTTAAATGAAATTAATAAATACTTACAAAAATATAAATTGCCTAAATGAACAGAGGAAGAAATAGACTATTTAAACCAATCTAGTTATTTTATGTTGTTATTTTTAATTGATTGATTTTAAAATATTTTTCCATGTTTCTATGATTCATTTTCTTTCCCTTCTCTCTTGCCTTTCCCCTCCCAGAGCCAACAAGCAATTCCACTGGGTTGTACAAATGTTATCACTTGATACCTATTTCCATATTATTCATTTTTGCTATACAGTGATTTTTTTGTAAGGCATAAACCCCAAATCACACACACACACACACACACACACACACACACACACACACACACACACACACATATATATATATATATGATGAGTGATGTCATTTGTTTTGCTTTTGCATTTCTACTCCCATAGTTCTTTCTCTCAATGTGGGTAGCATTCTTTTACATAAGTCCTTCAAGAGTGTCCTGGTTTGTTGCATTGCTACTAGTGGCAAAATCCATTACATTGGATTTTCCACAATGTTTTACTTACTGTGTACAATGTTCTTCTGGTTCAGCTCATTTTACTCTGTACCAGTTCATTGAGGTTCTCCTAGTTCATATGGAAAGCCTATAGTTCATAAATCTTTATTGCACAACAGTGTTCCAACACCATTATATACCACAATTTGTTCAGCCATTCCCCAATCAAGGGACATCCCCTCATTTTCCAATTTTTGTGCCACCCAAAGAGCACAATTATGAATATTTTTGTACAGGTATTTTTCCCTATTATCTCTTTGGATTACAAACCCAACAGTGGTATTGCTGTATCAAATGTCAGGCAGTCATTCAAAGCCCTTTGGGCATAATTCCAAATTGCCTTCCAGAACCCAAATGACTGGATTAATTCACAACTCCACCAGCAATGCATTAGTATACCAAATTTGCCACAAAATCAACCTACTTTAGAAAAATAAATTTAAAAGGTTATAAAAGAACTTCCTAAGAAAAATAGCATCTGAACCAGATTGATTTACAGGTAAATCTTACTAAACTTTTAAAGGTCATCTAATTACAATATTAAAGTATTTAGAATAATTGGTAAAGAAAGAATCCTGTAAAACTCCTTTTACAAACCATGTATGGTATTGATACCTAAAACCAGGAAGGGTTAAAACAGAGAAAGAAAATTATAGATTATATTATTAGATCATATCAATAAATATAGATCCTATTGATAAATATAGATGCCAAAATGTGAAATAAAATATTACTCAGGTAACTACAACTTATTACAAAGATTTTAACCAAATAGTATTTATACCAGATGTACAGGAATAGTTTAATATAAAGAAAACTATTAACATAATTGATCATATTAACAAAAATCATATGATTATATCAATATATGCAGAAAAAACTTCTGACAAAATATAGCATTCATGCATATTAGCACTTGAAAGTAGAGGTATAAATGGATTTTTCTTAGATTATTTAAAAGTATGTACTTAAAACATTAGGCAACATTATCTACAATGGAATTGTGAGAATCTTTTCCCATAAGATTAAGAGTGAAACAAGAATTTCTATAACAACAGTATTTAAAATTATTCTAGAAATGCTAACAATAATGACAAGAGAATAAAAGAAATTGAAAGAATCAGAATGGACATCTTTTTGAAGATGATATAATGATACATATAGAAATTCCCAGAGATTCACCCAAAATAATTGTAACTACCAATAATTTCAGCAAAGCAGCAGGATATAAAATAAGCTCACATAAATCAACAGAATTTCTATATATTACTAACAATATCCTGAACGAGAGATAGTAAGAAATAATCCATTTAAGCTAATCAAAAATGGAATAAAATACTTAAGCATATACCTTTAAAAACAAATCCAGAAACTATATGAACAAAATTATACAATATTTTTATATAACTAAAGATAGATTTAAATAATTGGGTGGACAGAGCCAATATAATTAAAATGACAATCCTACCTAAACTAATTGACTTATTCAAGGCTATCCCAATTAAATTGCCAAAAAATTATTCATTTAACTATAGAAAAAATGATGAAATTCATTTGTAAAGACAAAAGATCAAAAATATCAAAGGGAATAATGAAAAAAATAAGGAAAGAAGTCTAGCAGTTCCTTATTTTGAATAACATTATAAAGTAATAATTGTCAAAACTATCTGATTACTGGCTAATAAAGAGAAAAGTAGATCAATGACATACAATAGATAGTCATAAAAGATTATAGTGACTTATAGTGACCTGGTGCTTGACAAAGTTAAAGTTCCAAGATTTTGTAACAAAAATTCATAATTTATTTTTAAAAAGTTGGGGAAATTGGAAAGCAGTTGGCAAAAAAATAGATATGGACCTGTATCTTATATCATTCACCAAGATAAGCTCAAAATGAATACATGACCTCGGTATAAACAAATTAGAACAAGGAACATATATTATGGATAGGAGAAGTTGTGAATCAATAAGAGATTGAAAGCATCATGAAATATAAGATGGATAATTTTGGATACATTAAATTTAAAAAGTTTTTTATGAATAAAACTAATGTAGCCAATATTAGGAGAAAAGTAGTAAATGGGGGGGGGGATTGATGGATACTTTCTTGGATAGAGAACTCATGTCTAAAATATATTGAGAATTTTGTCAAATACATAAGAATATAAATCATTCCTCCTTTCAAAAATGGTCAAAACATATGAATATATAGGTTTTTAGATGAAAAACTAAAGCTATATATAACTATGAAAAAATATTCTAAATCATCATTGATCAGAGAAATACAAATCAAAAAATCTCTAGGCTATCATCTCAGACCTATCAAATTGGCTAAAATGACAAAAGGGTAAAATGATAAATATTGGAGGGGATTTGGAAAAATGGTGACACATATGTTGCTTGTGGAATTTTGAACTGATCCAACCATTTTGGAGAGCAATATGGAATTACATTCAAAGAGTTATAAAACTGTATACTTTTTGCCCAAGCAATACCACTATAAAGCTTATTTCAGACATTGATCAAGAGAAAAGTAAAAGAAACTATATGTTCTAAAATATTTATAACAACTTTTTTTGTTGTTGTAACAAGGAACTGGAATTTGAGGAATTGTCTATTAATTAGTAAATGGACGAATAAGTTTGGTATATAATTGTAATGGAATACTATTGTGTAGAATATACAGTTACAAACAAGATGATCACAAAAAACCTAGAGACTTATAAAGTGATACAAAGTGAAGTGAGCAGAACCAGGAGAATGTTGTACAAATTAACAACAACAATATATGATGATCAACTCTGAACAACTAAACTTTTATCAACAAGGCAAAGATCCTGGACAAGTTCATGGGATTCATGATGAAAAAGAATATCAAACATCATAGAAGGAGCAGAGTCCAAATGAAGATTGAAACATACCATATTCCACCTTCTGCTGAATACTGTTTCTGCCTTCTATATACTCTATATATAACTTGTATGTACACGATTGTTTACATGTTGTCACATGAGCTCCTTGAGGACAGGAACCATAAGTTTTGCCTTTCTTTATTCAGTGCCTATAACAAAGTAAGCTTAATAAAAATTAGTTGACAAACTGAATAACATTAATAAAGACATAGCAGAGAGGAATAATGAGTAATAATGCAATCACACTGTGTTCTAACTTGTTGAAACTATATCCAGAGAATTGTGAATTGTGTTCAATACTGGGCATAAGGGGCAGCTAGGTGGCTCAATGGATAGAGGCAGGAGGTCCTCAGTGCAAATCTGGTCTCAGACATTTAGCTGTGTAACACTGGGCAAGTAACTTAACCTCAATTGTCTACCCATTATGAATCTTCTTTCCTGGAATTGATAGTATTGATTCTAAGACAGAAGGGAAAAGTGTTTTTAAAATTCTGAGCATAAGATTTCAGGAAAGAATCTAGTATAGGGCAACCAGGATTTCCAAGAATTCTTGCCAAATGAAGATCTATTGAAGGAATGGGAAATAGTTAGCCTGAGGACATGCTAGTTATATTCAAGAATTTGAAGAGCTGTCACCTGAAGCTGGAATTAGATTTGTCTTGTTTGGACTGAGAGGGTAGGAAAAGTAGCATGAATACAAGTTACAGAGAGGCAAATTCAGCCACACTGGAAGGAAAAAACTCATAATAATTAGACCTATCCAAAAGTGGAATAGGTGGTCTCCAGAGGCACTGAGTTCCCTCTCAATTGATGTCTTTGAACAAAGACTGAACATTAGTCAAATATATTTTAAAAGTTTTTTTTTTTCAGGTATAGCTAATTCTAGATAGTCTTTGAGGTTCTTTCCTTCTCTGATATTCTGTGCTGCTTAAACAATATTTGTTGAATCAAATTGAATTTAAATAATTTTAAGTTGAATTGACTTTCATAGGCTCTCAGATTCCTAATCCTAAAGGATTATTTTATTCATTGCTTTATTATAATCTAGGATTGTACATAACTTAAGGAATTTGAATAAGGTCCGGAATAAGTGAGAAGCTACTTATTAAGGGCTGATTATGAAAGAGGGAAAATGTGCTAAAACCTTTTTTTTTCCTATTTTCTACAAATAGAACATTGGATATAATTCTTACTCTCAAGGAGTTCACATTCTAATGAGAGAGACAAGAAATACAGGAATATTCAGCACGAAGTCAAATGATAAGTCTCAGTGGTCCTTCAGGGTGTAGTGACAAAACAAAATGTATTAATTCTTTTAGCGAGACAAAAGCCTTCAGTGAGAAAGAAATCATGATAGATATTTTCTGGAAGTAAAAACAGGATCATAAACTGGTACACAGAAGAAAATATAGATATTTTCCTCTTCTAAATCTGAGCTTTTCTACCAATGGGGCATTGTCAGGAAAATTTCCAAATTCTACATAATTCTTCCATAATCCCTTCAGTGCCCCATTGGATGTTGAGCTCCTTGAGAGCAAGGGCTGTCATTGTTCTTTGTATCCCTAGCACTTAGCACAGTGACTCACACATAGTAGGTGTTTAATCATTGCTCACTGGCTGTTCCTCTTCCTTCCTCTAATTTGATACGGGTGTCAGAAATGAACATGTCAGAGATTCTAGCATCCCATTCCCCACTGGCTCCCTCTTCCCTGACCCACAATAGCTCCATAAACAATTCTTCCCCTTTGTTTCCATCCCATAGCACACTCAACAGGAAGGTGGGTGATGACTGTGGTAAAAAGGCAAAGTTTCAGTTAGCTACAGATTTCATTTTAACCTTAAGAACATGCCTACAAATTACACTCCAAATGGGTAAATTGAATCCCAAAATAGTAACACCATTGTACTGACAGCTGGGAATGCTGATAGAAGAGCTAGTACAGGGACTGCTCCCTCTGAAGCTTCCATCTGCTGAGTTCTTTGCTCCCAGCATATATTTTAAATTACATGACTCCCTAATAGTGAATTTAAAGATTTTTCTCTCTATGCTTTTCACTATGTAAAAATTAGATGGACAGTTTCATAAGAAAAACCATTAGATTAACATTAGTAGAAGAGATCTTTGAAAATTACACCTAGAGGTCATAAAAAAAGAATCAGTTTTTTTAAAAGTCTACCTCATTTTACTATATTTCTCAAATTTGCAAATTTGAAAACTGTTTTCTCTGGTACTACATATATAAGTGGAGGGAAGGGGAGGAGAGATGAGGTGATAAATCAATCAAATGATATCACAAATGGTGAGATTTCAAGTGTTTTCTCTTTTTAAAAATTCCTCCCATTTTTCTTACCTGCTCTAGATTCCAATTTAGAAACAAGCATGCAAACAAACAGTTAAAGGGAAAAGAAAACTGTCTCATTTGGTGGTCTTATTTGAATAAATATGATAGGTGTGACTAGAAAGGCTTCATTTGCTTTTGAAAAATCATAGAATTTTGGTTCACATGTAAACCCCTTTATTTCACAGAAATAGGAATTGATGCTCAGAGAGGTTGGCTGACTTGACTTAAGTTATAGTTAGAAGTTAGTGGTACTACTGGGTCTATATCCCAAAGAAATAATAAAAAGGGAAAAGGACCTACTTGTACAGAAATATTTATAGCTTCTCTTTTATGGTGGCAAAGAATTAGAAATTGAGGTGATGTCCATCAATTGGAAAATAGCTGAACAAATTGTGGTACATGTCAATAATGGAATAGTATTGTGCTATAAGAAATGATAAGGAAGATGATTTCAGAAAAAACTGGAAAGGTCTGTGGGAACTGATGCAGAGTGAAATAAGCAGAATTGGAATAACATTGTACACAATAATAACAATATTGGACAATGATTATCTGTGAAAACTTGGCTAGTCTCAGCTCTGCAATGATCTGGGACAATCCTGAAAGACTTAAGACAGGAAATGCAATCCACCTCCAGAGAAAGAATTATTGGAATCATTTTTCACATCAGTATATTTATGTTTTTATTTTGGGATTTTGATTATGTATGAATTTGCTCTTACAACAATGACCAATGTGGAATTGTTTTTTGCATGACAGTAACAAAAAGGAAAAAAAATTAGTGGTAGAGTCCCAATAAAGTATCTGCCTGGAGATTAGTGATCTTCTGTGGAACCATGTTATCAGCTCTCAAATCGATAACATTTGTAAAAGGGAAAAAAAGTAAGTTGAGTTGTGTCCTCTGGATAGAGTAACAGTGAAATATGTAATAAGAGTCTTCTCAAGAGTACACTACCATGGAGAACATGTTCCTGCCACATGATTTATTAATTAGACATAGGTCAAATTCCATTATAATTAACTCCATGAAATATTCACAGTGTGGCTGATCCGGAGTTTAGTTATAACGAGCATATAATGGAATAATGAGCCAATTATCAAGACATGGAAGAGATGAAATAGAAGAATCTAAAGCCAAGCCTGCCTCTAGGTTATGGCCTCTCTGCTGGGTATTATCAGGAATTCATTACAATTTCTTCTGATAAAAAATGATCTAGAACTCCTGCCTTCCTCCTCAGCAAATTTCTAATAAATTTCTTAAATCATTCTCTACTTTGGGTAGGTAAGTTGGAAATTTGGATAGTGCTTGCAGCAGAGGAATACTTGAGATGTTTGGATAGAAAAAGATAAACAGTTAAAATATACATTTTGGTTGACAAAAGAAGAAAAGAATTTTGATGCAATCTAGCTGTTCTCTGTAACACAAACACACACACACATATACAAAATTGCACACATCTCTAATAGAGTATTAGAAAAAATAAAGCCTGGTCACCTAGGAATTGTAAGTGATATGAAAGTATCACTATTATCCAATTACGTGTATAAATTTGCCATTCAAAAGCAGACTTTGAAAAGGAAAAGATGATGTTTGGTTGCAGAAGGACAGAAAGGGTTTGCTGTGATTTAAAAACACATTTGTAATTTAAAATTATGATAACTGTGGAGACTGGTAATTCTAATAGATATAGGGAGCTTTCTAGCTATTAGTTTTTAGGGAAGCCAAGAGCATAGTTATAAAAACAGTTACCAATGAAAGTGATTGTGGCTAGTTTTCTTGGAGTTTAATGCACTCTAATTTTCATTCTTCTGATAACTGAAATTTCCACCTTGACACAAAGCCATGGTGCTTTGTAAATTACTCTCTCAATTCTATGTACCAATTTGTTGCTTTGATCCAGATCTGCTGTCTTACTTTACCTTGTCTGAAAAATGATAATTAAGAATAAATATTATTGCACCATAAACAATATGGGAGAAATCTTGGAGGAGCTATGAAAAGAAAAGTGATCAGAACAAAGATAAAAATATATATAATAAAACCTATGTAAAGAAAAATTTAGGAACACTGATCAGTAAAATGGCTAATCATAATCCCAGAAAACTAGTTAGGAAGCATGCTATCCACCTTATGAAAGAAGTGAGAGATTCTGTGTAATTACAATTTGAACCCTAGAACTACAATTCCCAATATCCTATGTTCCTTCTCATGTTATATGCTGATGTAGGAAGTATATAAGTTTTGTGTAGCCCCAACTCTCGCTCTCTCTTCCTGTGATTGGTGACTGACTGAAGCAGGCTTTTTGGGAGAGGTAAGAGAACTATTCATGTGGTCTTATTTTGGTTAGATAATTATGTTTTTATACTTCTATTTCCTTATTATTCCTTTACTTCAAGTGATTATTAATAAACTTTATAAAATATAATACTTTGAGTATTGGTCATTAATTTAAATCCTACATTTTTGGTGACCCAGATGGAATCCTTACTCCTCTCTAAGTGAGTAGATTAGAGATTGAAACCACGTTTCTGCTGCCTCAGCTTTTTCACCTCTCCCCTCCAGGGAGTAGTGGCATCTCTTACCTGTCTGTTTTGCTTCCTGCTGCATCCCATCTGCCCCCATTTACCTGCCCTAGCATTCCTCGGTGCTTCCCCAGAACACTGCAGATTCCCCCTGTGTGGAAGGTGAGAAGCTAAGTAACTGGCCCCCTGTTGGACCAGCTACACTCCCTCCCCATATTCCTATGTTGGTCTCAAGAGTGTGGTAGCAGCTTGAATTTTGAGCTTTGAGTTGAAACTGTTTTTTAGACTAACAACAGCCTAATAGTGCAGCATGGACACTGAGTGAGCAGAAGATTCTAGGCCCCTTCCATGATGACTATTCCCACTTACTCTCACCCCCATTGAGCTCCCAAGTCAATTTTAAACTAACCCAGAGGGGCTTCCATGCTCCTGGCTCCTGAGGTGCCATGTGGCCACTGGGGTTTTTACCCTTAGGGGGAAGGGGAAGGAAAAGTATTTTCCCAAACCTCTTCACTTTATGCCTATCCAGTGCCTACTAGGCTAGTACTACCTACAGACTGAAAGATTTGCAACCAATTTAATAAGTAGAACTGTAAGCATGGCCCAGTTTCCTGCCTATCTCTAACAGATCCCATTCCAGGAGAGCATTATAGAACTTGCACAGCTCAAAGTTTTGGGGTGTCTTTTCTTGCTTCCATTCCTG
Organism: Monodelphis domestica; assembly: GCF_027887165.1. Taxonomy (NCBI): domain Eukaryota; kingdom Metazoa; phylum Chordata; class Mammalia; order Didelphimorphia; family Didelphidae; genus Monodelphis; species Monodelphis domestica. The sequence goes on from NC_077234.1 coordinate 59,956,099, forward strand.
GGTGTACTGAATGGATACCTTGAGTACTCTTGAGATTCAGGAAGGAGATTCGTTTCCCTACACCTCCTTGCCATTTTGGCCTTCCCAGTCTCTGAAACACACCCAATTTGGGGTTTGTCCACACTATGCCCAGTGCATTTATGGGGAACTCCAAAGGTGTAACCAAAGGAATCTAGATGGATGATGATACTGGGGAGGGGAAGGAATCTTAAAGAGTCTGGAGGTGAATTTTTAGCTTTTTAGACTCCATTGCTAACTGTTTCAGTTTGTTCCCCTCCAAATAGTGAAGAGTTCTTTGTAATGCAGCTACTGGAATTGGAGAAAAACACTCTTGAATTCAGCACCTGTATCCTATCACATATATTGTATTTGTTGATTGTTTTAAGATTTAATTTTGTTTTTTAAGTTCACATATTGATCTAATCTAATAACTTCCATTACACTATACCATTTTCAGCTACTATGTTTTGGCTATTAGCTATTTATTCTGTTACATTGTCTTTATTTGTACCCTCCCCTATGACTGAACTGGAGAAAATACCATTGTAAAAGCCCATAGTCAACTTCGACAATCCCTTTTCTGTGGCAAAACTATAGGTCCTTATGGATGCTAGGTTTGTCACCAGATCCATTGAGGTCACATATTGCCTATACAGTCTTTTGTTCCTTTTGCTTTTGTTAATTGTCACATAGATGATGGTGGATGGAATCCAACAAACTGGTTACAACTTGTATACAACCTTTGGAGAATTTAATGACTTAAAAATTTCCAATTGATTTTAAGGGGTTTTCATAAGTGATCTTTCAGGATATCTAGGAGCATCGCTACCTCTGACTGATCATTTGCCTGCCTTTGAGTTCTTTGTAACAAAAGGTAAGAAATAAGTGCTATAACACTATTGTATTCCCTACTTCCACATTTATAAAAATGTAATGGATGAGACATCAGAAGTGATTTTCACTATTGTATTACTTGCCTCCACATTGCAATGGATGGGACATATAAAGACATGCCTTTTATGCCTTTTACAGTCTCATATCAAAGGAGGTAGGGTTTCCTAAGGGGCTTGGTTACCTCATGATGGGTTATAATCTCATATAGGAGATGGGAAGGTTTTCCTGGGGGGTAGGGGTGGGGTTGTAACCACTAGATGTTGTTTTTGTAAACTTTTTTTTTAATATTTGTAATGCTTTATCTTGCTCTGCCCTTCCACCACAATGATCTAGATGCTTGGAAACATTTTAGACCTAAAAGGTTTTCAGCAGCAGCACATAAGGGTTTTTATTTTGTTTTCTGGGCTCCTCTGCCACATTTTGAAATAATGATTCCCCTTGGGAAACCCTTGCTCCTTTGGTATGAGACAGTGACAGCTATTAAAAAGCATGTATTTATATGTCACATCCATTGCACTGTGGATGGCAGTAATAGATTTTGTTAAAAATATCTCAGCCAAGGTTGAAAGATTAGCTAGATCTGGAGAACTTGTGACAAGTATCCATGAGCTTCAAAGGTTTTTTTGTTTTGGTTTGTTTTGTTTTTAAATGCCACACAACAACTCATGTAAATTCTATATGATAGAGGGTTTGTTTGCTATTGTCATTAAATGGGCTTTTGTGATTTGGGGATTTTGGTACTTCTTTGAATGTGCATTACCTGTTATACTACTGATTTATAAAACTGTTTTCTTAGTGAAAATAATTTGTACTCACACTGTGGATTATGGCCAAGTTAAAAAGGAAATGGATCTCATTTTTGGGTGAGAAACCAGTGTATTGTGTACAGTGTATTGTATTGAGCAAACACAATGTGTCACTGATTGGGAACTATATACTTTTGATTTTTTTAAATTTTATTATTGTTTTTCCTGTTATGTGCAATATGGTGTTTGAGTTTTCTTTTTTCTCTCATTTTTTGTACTTGAAGTACATGTTACCAGTACTGAGGTTTTTTTTTTTTATTTTTTTCTAATATAAACTTACAATATCCATTAGCCCTAATATTAATGTATGCCCAAAAGCTTTAGACTATGGAAACCTGCCATTGATTGTTAAATATTATGATACTTTGATTAATGATTGTGTCTGATTCCAGGAGAAGGCATCACAAAACAGCCACTATACAGTGCCAAGAAGTACAAGGTCAAAGGAGACCAACCAGTCCTGATGGAATTGATGAGAATCTGCACCAAGATAGAGGACTTGTTTTTTGGGTTTGAGGAAGGAGGAAGTGGCTATTTGACAATGTCAGATGTAGGATTTCTCTGTGTCAGACTTAGACAAAGTACCTCAGTTTGTTTGCTTCCCCTATCCCTGAGAGTTAAGGTAAAATCAGACCAGGAAATGATATTTCCCATTTGTCTGCTAAAATCTAGTCCCTTTTTCTGTATCTCATACATGTGGCAAATTTCTGTATTCCTGGCAGCTATTTGGGTAAGTGTATATTGCTTAATATTCCTACAAGCATGTGGGACATAAATCACTTTATTAGGCTCTGATTCTAGGACCTGTTATGGCCTTATTCTTGCTTACTCAGAATTTTTATATACTATTTAATTTTGATTACAGAGAAACTGGTGGGAAAGGAGGAGATGGCTAGAAATTCTGAATACAGGAACATCAATTAGGGTGTTATTGCAATTGTCCTGGTTGTTGTTGGTTGTCCAATGCAATGTCTTTTGACTCATACATATATTGGATTTAACTGAGGAAGAGTTGCACAGTGTCATTGACCTCACTCTGGAAAATATTCTGGAATCATCAAAGTCCAGTGGCAAGAAAATAATCAAGATGACTGATGAAGGCTTGAGATGCAGTAGATAATCTTGGCTTCTATGATGTCAAACCAAGCTCTAAGCTCTGCAATTGCTTTAGCTGCCTTTTTTGGTCACTCAAACCAACTGTTCACATCCTCCCTTTTTCCCAGGGGAAGTCTTCACATGCCTGGGGTAGACCCATCTATAAAACTGACAGGTTTGAGGCCCATCAGTTACTCTTAACCTGGTGTAGCCTACCTGTCAAGACAGTTTTACTTGGAGTGGCTGCTTTGCATGGTTGAGTTTTATAATTATGAAAATAAATATAATGTGTAATAAGTAAAATGCTACTATTTTTATATATTTAGAAATTGGTTTTGTTAAATAATATTAACAAAAAATGTTGTGGTCATTGTTTATAAAATTAACTCTTAAGTCACAAGGATGATAGTAGCTTTAAACAATTTCATTTAATATAAATATAGTATAAGAAAGAAAGAAGGAAACAAGGAAGTATAAAATTATTTCCTAGCCTACCACTCTAAAGTCTGATCTGTAGAATTTCAGCTCAATCTCTGACAAGGTTATGATCTCCATGTGGAAGTCTGGTAGTCTCTTCAGAGCAAGAGTCTTAGCAGCCCAGGAGGGTATCTTCAGCCTGAGCCACCATTGCCAAATGGAATATAAGAACCAATCCCAGCAAACTCATGCCAAAGACCCTATCTCCTCTACAATTTCATCTCTATAGTCCTTTTTCTCCATGTCCTTTCCTGTCTCTCTGAGCTGGTCTATCACATCTCAGGAACCAATCAAAGTCTTTCTGACCCAGCCCCATAACCTTTAGTTCTGGGTCATGTACCTAGGGCTCTTAACCTGTCTCTTCTGTTTGGAGCATTCTAGTCACACTAATGGGAGGGGTTAGACAAGAAGAAAGTTCACAACCCTGGGAGGAAGGGAATCCCTTTACACAATTTCTTGGAGTCACAGATAGGTGGCAGGTACATACCAAAGGAGGAAAGAAGCTCTGAAAAGGGGTCAGCAAGCTCTCACATCAAAAGTATTAGTCTTCCCTAAATACCCTTCAAAGTAGACAAGAGGGAGTATTCTCTTCCAACTCAGAGATTCTGTGACTCAGTTTAGAGTGTTGTGGTGTGACAGGGAGAAATGTGAATTTTCAGAAGATGGCAAGGAAGTAGAATCAACAAAACTTAGAAATCAATTGTATATGGGTCAGGTAAAGTGAGAAAAGTTCAGGATAATCCCTAGTTTGCTAATCTTGGTGACTAGAAGAACAGAGAAGTCCCAGGCAGAAAAAGGGAAGTTAACTCATGATAGTTCTTATTGGGAATCAGTTCATGGTGCTACACTAACAAATTTAGGATGACTAGAATCTTGAGAGGACTGTTGACTGTATCAGAAGACATTAGATGAAGGAACTGAGAATAGTTGGCCCAGAGAAGTGAAGACTTGGTAGGGCAATGAGAGCTAACTTTAAGTACTTTTGAAGGCATTAGTTGTGCCCTATTTGGCTCCAGAGAGCAGAAGCAGGTGCAATGAGTGAACCTTTCATAGGAGCATATATCAACAAATTTAAAAACTTCCTGATAATTATTTCTAGCCAAAAACTTAATTGAGCATCTAGGTGGTGCTGGGCCATGAATCAGGAAGACCTGAGTTCAAATTCATGCTCAGATACTTAGTAGCTGTGTGACCTTGGGCAAATCATTTAATCCTATTTGCCTCAGTTTTCTCATCTTATCTCATCATTGATAATAATCAAATTAATTGGAGAAGGACATGGCAAATAACTTCAGTATCTTTGCCATGAAAACTACAAATAGGATCACAACGAATCAAACACAAATTAAAATGGCTGAACAACAATAAATGGCATAGGAGATAGAGACCTCCCCATTTTAGGAGACTATCTTGAGGAGAGTAGATGATCCTTGGTGTCAGATACAGGGATTTAATTTAATTTAATTATCCCTAAGTTTCCTTCCAATTTTGAGAATCTGCTTAACTCTAGCAAATTGAAATTAGTGATTGATCTAGGCAGTAATCATGGTCAAGAAGAAAGGAGTTGAAAATACTTAAATGAAGGCAAAGTCAAAATGGTGACAGTAGCAGTGAAAGCTGACAGTGTTTTGACAATCCTTTTAAACCAAGCACCTCAAAAAGACAGAACTCAAAATCCAACAGAAAGATGGAGTGAGGGACTCTCCTGCTGAATACAACTTGAAAGGTAAGAAGAGAAAAGTCAATATTCACAGGATAAAGGGGGACCAGAAGCAAAACTGCCCACAGCGGAGAGCTGGTCAACCACATAACCCCAACCCCAACTTACTGTGCCAGGTTGCAAGCCTGAGCATAGGCCAACTACAAAATTCTGGGCCCCTGGCTGCACCAACAGCAGAGAACCCAACATCCCAAATCAATCCCTTGAAGTCCCAGGCCCTAGCACCACCCTGTAGTGAGGTCCAGAAGTCTATAGTGCTGTGTTCTTTCAAGCTTGTGCTATGGTGATGACCAAGCCCCAAGGCAAAATATCTCATAGAAAGTCATCAACAGAGGAGAAATAATCAGCAGTTTTCAAAATTCTCAGTCTAGTGGCAAAAAAGGCCAGAAAGGGAGTAAATAGCAAAAGAAATCCCTAACCTTAGAAAAATTTTATGGAGACAAAGAGCAAAGCACAGAGTCAGCTGGGAATGATGGGATCCAAGCAACCACATGCAAAACTTCAGAGAAAAATGGAAATTGATCTCAAGCACTAGGAGCACTCAAAAAGAAATTAAAAAATCAAATAAGATCAGTCAAAGAAAAATGGGGGGAATGAAAGTAAAACAAAAAGTAAATAATAGCTTAAAAGTGAAATTGGTCAACTGGAAAAATCCAATGAAGAAAAGTTTTATAAAAAACAGACTTGATCTACTAGAAAAAGAGGCAAAAATATCCAATGAAGAAAAGAGTTCCATGAGAAGTAGACAGGACCAAATAGAAAAGGAAGGTCAAAAAGTCATGGAAGAAATTCAGTCTTTAAAAATTAGAACTGGACAAATAGAAGCTATTGACTTCATAAGACAACAAAAAACAATAAAACAAAATCAAAAGAATGAAAAATATAAAAGAAAATATGAAATATCTCATCATAAAATCAACTGGCCTAGAAAATAGATCAAAGAGAAACAATTTAAGAATTATCAAGCTACATGAAAGTCATGACCAAAAAGAAAAGCCTAAACATTATATTACAAGAAGTTATCAAAGACATCTTACCTGATATTCTTAAATAAGTATAAAATAGAAACAGAAAGAATTCACAGAACATCTCCTACAATAAATCCCCAAATGACAACTCCAAGTTCAAGAACTCTAAGATCAAGGAGAAAATACTTCAAACAGTCAGAAAGAAAAAATTCAAATATCTTGGAGCCCTAGTCAGGATTATATGGGACCTGGAAGCTTCCACTTTGAAGGACCAGAAGTCTTGGAATATGATATTCTGGAAGGCAAGGGAACTCTGTTTACAACCAAGAATCACTGACCCATATAAAACTGACTTCTTTCAGAGGAGAGTTTAGTCCTTTAATAAAATAGATTTCCTAACATTCCTGAAGACCAAACTTAAACAGAAAATTTAATGTTCAAATTAAAAATTCAAGAGAAGCATAAATAAAGATAAATAGGAAAGAAAAAAAAATAAGGGCTTCAATAAGGTCAAATTGTTTATATTCCTATATGGAAAGATATCTGTAACTCTTAAAAATTAGTATCATAGTACTTAGAAGAACTATACATAGACAGAGAATGTGGTAGTAAACTGTTTAGGATGATACATAAAAAATCTATGGGTGAAAAAGAGAATTGCATTAAGAGAAATGGGAAGAGAGAAGTAACTTGGGGTATATTATATCACATAAAGAGACACATGGTTGGGGGATGGGAGGACTTTACAGTGGAAGGGATGATAAGTGGTGACAGGTAATACCTTATTCTCATTGGAATTGGCTCAGTGAATGAAGAACAGTCAGATTCATTGAGGTATAGAATCCCATCTTACCCTATAGAGAAGTAGAAGGGGAATAAGAATGTGGTGGTAGGAAGGGGAGTGATATAAGGTAGGAGGAATGGGGGGGGTGATTAAAAGCAAAACACTGGTGGGGGAGAGAGAAAAAGGAGAAATGGCAGGTTTAAAAGAGGAAATCAAGATGGAGGGGAATACATAGATGGTAATCATAACTATGAATGTGAATGAGATGAACTCACCCATAAAATGGAATTAGATAGCAGAGCAAATTAGAAACTAGAATCCCACAATATATTGTTTACAAAACACATTTAAGGAAGATAAACATACATAGAGTAAAGGTAAGAGGCTGAAGCAAAATTTATTGGGCCTCAACTAAGTCCAAAAAAGCAGGAGTAGCAATCATTTATAACAGACAAAGCTAAAGCAAAATACATATGATTAAAAAAAGATAAAGAAGATATTTATATCTTGATAAAAGTTTATATAGACAATGAAGTAATATATCAGTATTAACATATATGCCCCAAATGGTATAGCATCCAGATTTTTAAAGTATAAAATAAAGGAGCTTAATGAGGAAAGAGTAAAACTATAATAGTGGGGGACCTCAACCTTCCTCTATCAGAACTAGACAAATTAACAAAAAAAAAATAAGAAAGAAGTAAAGAAAGTGAATGAAATTTTTTAAAAGTTTGATTTATTACATATCTGGAGAAAATTGAATAGTGATAAAAAGGAATATACTTTCTTTTCAGCAGTATATGGTATATATATATATATATATACAAAATCTGACCATGTTCTAGAGCATAAAACTTCATAACCAAATGCAGAAAAACAGAAATAATAAATGCAACTTTTCCATATAATAATGAAGTAAAAAATATAATCAATAAGAGTTCATGGAAAGGCAAACTAAATATTAATTAGAAACTAAATAATCTAATTAATCAAAATGGGTGTGTCAAAGAAGAAATCATAGAAATAATAATTTATTTCATTGAAGAGAATGGCAATGAGGAGACAATATATCATAATTTATGGGACACAGCCAAAGCAGTACTCAAGGAAAAATTTATGTTCTTGAATGCTTACATCAATAAAATAGAGAAAAAGCCAATCAATAAATTGGGCATGCAACTAAAAAGAACTAGAAAAAGAACAAATTAAAAATCCCCAATTAAAGGATAAATTGCAAATCTTAAAAATCATAGGAGAAATTAATAATGTTGAAAGTAAAAGAACTATTGAAATAATAAATAAGACTAAGAGCTGGTTCTATTAAAAATATAAAATAGATAGGTCATTGGTTAATTTGAATTTTTTAAAAAAAGAAAGAAGAGTATCAAATTACCAGTATCAAAAATGAAAAGGGTGATTTCACTTGTAAAGAAGAGGAAACTAAAGCAATCAATAGGAGCTATTTTGCCCAGTTATATGAAATGGATGAATATTTACAAAAAATATACATTGCCTAGATTAATAAGAGAGGAAAGAGAATACTCAAAAAATCCCATCTCAGAAATAGAAATTTAAGAAGTCATCAATGAACTCCCCAAGAAAAAATCCCCAAGACCAGATGGATTCACAAATGAATTCTATTAAACATTTAAAGAACAATTAATCTCAGTATCAAACAAACTTTTTGGCAAAATAAGCAAAGAAGGAGTCCTACCAAATACTTTTTATGACATAAATATGGTGCTGATACATAAGCCAGGAAGACTTAAAACAGGGAAGGAAAATAACAGACCTATTTTCTTATTGAACATTGATGGAAAAATCTTAAATAAAATACTAGCAAAGGAAATACAGCAATACAGCACAAGGATTATTTACTATGTATAGAGGTCCATCCAGCAGCCTCTCTAAGGATCCAGGGTCTGTCTGCCCAAGTGTGATGTCACGGTCGGAATAATGAGATGAGACACACCATGCTTTCAGCCCATGTGTACAAGCATCACACACAGTGCTCTGCCATAGTATCATGGTATGTTTATTATATAGGTGTTTTGGTACACACACATAATTAATTATCTACGCATGTGACATTCTACAGTTTGATTGGATATTATCAAATCACCTAAACAACATTCTTGTGATGTTACTACAACAAAGAATTCTGTGATCATTTACTAGGTTTCTACAACACTTTGTGATAGATAGGATTAATGTGAATAAAGTCATTTGTAGGTTAGTACCCCTTGACCTGCTGAGAGGATCATTGTGCTTTTGGTCAGCTTTCACTATCCATCATAATTGCTTGGGAGATGAACAACAAAACATATTAGTATCTAGGTATGAGGACTTAAGGCGGACAAGTTTGGGGGTTTTCCTCAGTTTATAAGTTCTGTTTTTCTTATGTTACTTTGAAGTGCCTAGCAATGCTGCTTGGCTTCTGTTCCAACAAATTCATTTGAGTGTGGTAACTATAGGACAAGATTCATTATAGTACTCAAGCTTTTGACTGGTGTTTTTTGTAGGGTCTTGGAGTGTGTCTTGTGCTTGAGAAAGGAGGGGTCATGGGCAGTATACTATCTTTGGGCTATTATTCTGTAATTGCAATCTTTTTGGGGTAATAAGCTAGGGGACATAAAGTAGGGCATATATTTATTGATCCTATAAGTATTTGCTCTCATATTATTTTTCCTATATTGGGCAGAGAATAATAATCACAACAAGTCCACTAGTGGGGAAAATTTTGGGAAAGAAGTCACAAAGGGGTATCATCAGGGGGCCCTCATTCTGGGGTCTGCTTTGCTGACCTTCCTTCCTCGGACTGTGACCTTGTCAATCAGTCAGGGTATGACCTCCGGCAGCTATGACTAGGAGGGATTTGTACCAGAAATGCAAGACTGGTTTATTATTAGGAAAACCATCAGCATAATTGACCATATTAATAATCAAACTAACAGAAATCACATGATTATCTCCATAGATATAGAAAAAACCTTAGACAAAATACAACACCCATTCCTATTGAAAACACTGGAAGTCATAGGAATAAAGAGCCTTTCCTAAAAATATAAGTAGTATTTATTTAAAACCATCAACAAGTATCATCTGCACTGAGGATGTTAGAAGCCTTCCCAATAAGATCAGGAATGAAGCAAAAATACCCATTATTCACCATTATTATTTAATATTTGTATTAGAAATGCTAGCTTTAGCAATTAGAGAAGAAAAAAGAAATTGAAGGAATTAAAGTAGGAGATAAAGAAACTAAACTATTATTCTTTGTGGATGATATGATATTATACTTAGAGACTCCTACAAAATCAACTAAAATTAGTTAAATAATTAATAATTTTAGCAAAGTTGTAAGACACAAAATAAGCCCACATGAATCATTAGCATTTCTATATATTTCCAACAAACTCAGCAGCAAAAGTTAGAAAGAGAAACATCATTTAAAATTACTCTGTATAATATAAAGTACTTGGAAATGTATTCGCCAAGATAAACACAGGCATTATATGAACACAATTACAAAACAGTTTTCACACAAATAAAGTTAGACTTAAACAATTGGAGAAACATATATTGCTCATAGGTAGGCCATACTAATATAATAAAAATGACAATCCTACCTAAATTAATTTACTTATTCAGTGCCATACCAAACAAAATACCCCCAAAAAACTATTTTATAGAATTAGAAAAAATAATGAAAATACTTAAATGATAATGAAAATTGTAAAGATTAAAATTTAGGGGAGACAGGGAGAGTATTTTTTATAAAATAAAGCTTATTAATTATTTATTAACCCACTATGTTTTAAGCATATACAATCAGGGAGTGAGAGGTTTAGGGAAAGGAGGGACCATAACTACATTGGTGGTTACAGTTTGGTCCCAAATTAAGGGATCAGAATAATAATTTCTGCTTGTATCTATGATTCTGGCTCAGTCTACATAGCCCTAGAATCCCAAGATTGGCTCTCAGAGATGACCTCTTACCTTATCCCCAAATCCAAGCACATAGTGCTAACATTGCTGGAATGACTTATTCCCAGCCTGAGGAATGCTGCTGGGGAAGTGGTAAAGAGAAGGTTGGCGATGGTGGAGTTCAGGCCTTTGGTCCATCTAAATGACCAAAGTCCAGAATCATTTAGTTATAAAGCTGGTAGGGGCCTCAGAAATTACATATTACAACCATTTCACTTATTTTCAAGAGGAACACATAACTACCTACCCCCTACCTCCAAGTCAGTTTGTCAGGCACTGAAATTGCTTTTTAAATAAATGTGAAATGGGAAATTGCCTGTCTTCTGGGCTTAAAGTTGCCCTGTGGAGTTAGGCTCACTTTACAAGTACTTCTCTACTCAAACAGCATGATATGTGGATTAGGGTGTGGGCTGAGAGAATCAGGAGGAAAACATTCAATAAGGACCCTGGATACCTCCCTTCCTAAAGATGCCTCATTTATTCCAGGAAATTATCCTAAGCCTCAGGCTGTCTCCATAGGAGTCAGAGCCATGCCTCAGGCTGCTGGGCTAACTATAGAACACTTTTGAGCTTTCCTGTCCTTATTCTCTACCTTATTTTTATATAAATGAAACATAGTTAAATGGCCTAGACAGACAGATGATAAATTACCTAGATACAGAGAAGAAAGGAGATGGATAGATAAATATACATATAAATATAGCCAGAAAGACAAACGACAGAGGAGAGATACAGAGTTAGAAGGACAGATAAGAGAAAGAGACAGAGACAGAGAGACAGAGAGAATTTATTTAGTACTTAGTATGTACTAGTCGCCATGCTAAATTAAGCTCTGGGGATACAAATTATTCAATTACAATCTTCTCCAAAGTTCCATGACCCCATTATAATTTTCTTGGCAAAGATACTGTAATGGTTTGCCATTTCCTTCTCTAACTCTTCCTCTGTCCCTCATTTACACATGAGGAAGTTGAGGCCTGTGGCAGATAAAGATTTAGCATTTAATAAATTACATATCAGAGGCAGGATTTAAACTTAGGTTCTTTTATTCCAGAGCCAATGATTGTTTCATTGTCCCATGCTTCCTCCTATGTGATCTTCAGTGAAATTTTACCTTCAGCCACCTAAAGACCTCCTTCTTTCAGTTCTTTACTTTATATCCCCAAAGCGCTAGCCAATTAATTAAGCAGGGCCAAGCGAGCGTAATGGTATATATGAAAAGAATGTTTGACATGGAAGGAATTTTAACAGAGAAGATTGTCCAACTCACTTATTTTATAAATGAGCAAACAGAGACCTAGAAAGTTAAATTCCCAGCTAAAAATCTCAGCATATCTAGAACTTAAACCCTCATCTTCAGATTCTTCTCATTTTATGTTCAGTAGCCCTTGTCCATGGAGCCCTTTTCTCTCTTTGCTTTGATCTTGTGGAATGAATAGAAATGTAATTTTTTTCTAGGTGTGAAGAAAGGAGTAAATAAAGACGAAGAACTTCAAAAGGTCAAGGAGGATTTGAGAAATAAATGGTAAGTAATCCCCTTCTGTCATTGGAGTTAATGTGAGGTTTATTCAAAGAATCCTGGAAAGGGAAACTTGAAACATCTCAAGTATCAGTAAAAATCTCTTTATTAAATCTGAAAGAAAAACTGGATGACTGTGCATTCTGGTGTAAGAAAATGGCAGTTACAGGGAAATTGCCACCTAAGGATGAAGACTGCCTGAAAAGCTTATACAAATTACTATCAATGAGGTGTCTGAACCTAAAATAGAATTTGTAATACCAGATGATATATAAAGTTTTAGGTTGCATTTAACCAACTGTGCAGTGAAATATTGAGGGTGGAGTTTGACAAAGAGTATTTGGAATCTTGGTCCAACATTTTACTTAAAATTAAGCTAGCATTTAAAAATGCATTCAAAAGATTATATAACGTTTGAAATCATTTGGTTCAATTCTCTTGATCCTCCTCCCTCCCCTTACCTTTTTCTCTCTCTGAATTTCCCTGTGTTAATTTTATGGTTGGACTGAATATTTAATTGGTCACCAGGGATTTAATTTCTAAATCCCAAAAATTAATTACTAAAGTAAAATGGAATTTATGGTAGTTTATTTTTACAACAGAGGGAAGATATTAAGAAAGAGAGAAAAGGGGAGGGAGAGAGAGAGAGAGAGCTCTGGTTTCCTCTGAGCCAGGTAGAAATTCTAAGGCCCCAGCCATGGGAAAGGAGTCTCAAGACAATGGAACTTTCCCAGAGGCTCATGCCTCCAGAAAGGTCAAGGAAGAAAATCAGCCTTTACACTCACCAGGTTGTCAGTTCAATCAGCACATTCTTTTATCAGCCTCAACTCCAGCAGGCTCCACTCCAAGTGAGTCTCTTTCCAACTCCCAGAAAACCAACCTCCTCAGGTCCTTGTCTCTTTTTTTTAAAGATCTTTTTTCTTTCTTCACTTCCCCTAATTCCATGTCTTCCAATCACAGCTGACACTATGCTCTAGGACTGCCCAGAAGGCAGTTAGTCGATTCTAATTCATTACCCAGTATCTCACACATGGATCACAGACCTCCTACTTCATGATTAAGTGGGATATTTACACCCTTGGTGATCAGATATAACATGGGCAGATCTTCCCACTCAACTTCAAGTACTGTGCTTACATTTCTGGGGATTTCAATTCAATCTTCACAATCAAGGAAGAGCTAAGTACCTTTATTGTTACAATCAGGAGAGAGCCAAATCCAATCTTCACATCTGTTACTCTATCATTCTCTCTTTGCCTTTAAATTTCCTATTCTCTCTCTCTCTCTCTCTCTCTCTCTCTCTCTCTCTCTCTCTCTCTCTCTCTCTCTCTCTCTCTCTCTCTCTCTCTCTCTCTCTCTCTCTCTCTCTCTCTCTCTCTCTCTCTCTCTCTCTTTCCCTCCCTCCCTTCTTCCCCTTTCTTTTCCTTTGACTCTCTCTTTTTTCTCCTGTCACTGTCTGTCTCTGTTTCTTTTCTCTATATGCCTCTGCCTTTCTCTCTCTTTTTTGGGGGGCTCGTTTACCCCTTTTTAGGCAGCCTGATGGCCCTCAACTCCTTAGGGATTATCATTATCTAGCAGTAGGGACAAGTAGAGTATGCCAAGTCCAGCCTAATACTTTCTTTACAGATGTTCAAGGTAAGGTGACTTTCCCAAGATACCCCAGGTACCAGAACTAAGGCAAACCCAGAGTCTCTGACTCAAATTCAGTATATTTTCCCTCATATCATAATGCCTTCTTTCAAGATCTTATGTGAGGCAAAGTATTCTGTTTTCAATGAATATTTTTACTATTTTATCATTGAAATCATCATAAAATTATTTTTTCTTTGAATGTCTGATAGTTTAATAAAATGTTTATATCTTTAAGGATGATTTTTAAAATCTTGGTTATAATGTTTAAAGAACATTTCATAATTAAATTTTAAAGATTCAATATACATAAAGAAGGAATAATTAGAGGAACTTTTGATTTTCTGGACTGCAGTACCTCCCAGGAAATTGAATAAAAACTATGGCTCCTCAGGGGTGCCCCAAGCTAGCAAATAAAGAGTGCCTCTACTCACTCCTGGATATAGAAATTTCAATTTAAAGAAAAGCTTTCAAGACCATCTCTAGCTCATAACTTAAGGGATATCTTTACTGTACAACATACTCCACATCTAGTTTTCTTCAATTTCCTTAAGTTAATTTTATTTGAGTCATGCTATGAGACTCGGGTAGCCAAAAAGAGCAATCAGAGGCAATATATTTACATCTTTTGTGTTAGTGAAATGTATTTGGGCTTTTCCTGAGAAATTACTATGGTGATTTCATCAGACTTGGTGTACAACAAATACAATCCAAGGTCAAGTAGAATCAACCATCAAAGGAATTCAAGATTCAAGATCAGGTTATCAGGAAGCTAGAAAACATAAACATACTGGAGGGAGGAAGTGGGGGATAAGTGAAGAGAGAGAGAGAATGAATAGCAAAAGTCACAAACATTGGACATTACAATCAGATTTCCAAGCTAAGATTGGGAACAGAGGAGAATGGAGTCAGATAGCCTAAGCTAAAGTCAGGAATGGCAAAACAGTCCAAAGATGTAAGAAAAGGCATCACAATGAGGGGCCACGGAGTGAGGCCAAAGAAACAGATGATCAGTAGAACAGAAAGCAGCTAAAAGCCTTAAATACTTGGCTCTATCTGACAGTTCTGCTCTCCCACATAACCCTGCTTCAAAGTTAATCCCTGTGTGGCCAATTTTCTTCCCTGTGGGGTCCTGACATTTTGCTGTATCCTAGTCTTTGGTTGCCAGCCACTGTTACACCTTGTCCTGTTTCCTCTTGTCAAGAGCTAGCTGTAATAGCTTTTCTACCTATTCTATTTCTAGCATTTGGGGACTCTGGGACACCTGCTCATGCAAGATGATCAGGCTTGGTCCTTGGGGTCCCTAAATCAATGTGAAGGCTAATGTTCATTTTGAAGTCTATGGAGCCAAGGGAGAAAACATGCCAGGAATATAGCTTCTAGTAAGACTGCTTCCCTGATTGGAAAAACCAGAAATCTTCACTAGCATCCCCATCTGTGCCTCCTTCATCCTTTTCTCTAGTGCCTAAGCAGATTCCTGGGCACATGCCATCCTTTTGGAGATGAAGATTGCTCACTTTTGCACTGAAAGATGCAATCTTAAACTTTTTTTTCAAGAACATGTTCAACTTTCACCTAAGCAAAGCAAGATATCACTTGAGTCAATATTCTCTTCTCTGGTTTTGTGTCTCCAAGTAACTGCTATAGGAAATATAATATAAATATAGCTATAGTCATAGCCATAAAATGGAAAAGGGCTTTATTGGCCACCTAGTTCATCCTCCTCATTGTACTAATGGGGAAACTAAGATAGGGTAAGGAGAGAGGTAAAATGATTAGCCCAGACATGCAACTAACTAGTAAGCATCAGAGGCTGGTTTTGTATCCAGATCCTATGACGTCAGAACTAGTACTTTTCTCATTGCATCACATTAACTGTATTAAAGTAAAACAAGCAAAATATCCCTCAAAACACAAACTTGTTTCTCCATAAACAATTCCATCACTTGATTGTTAAGAATACAAGATGAGTCAATTTTTAATGTCACTTTTAATTGTAGAAATATAGACTACATTTATTTGCTACTTAGTTTTCTCTTCAGATTTACTGTGGATCTAGTACATGAATAGTTTATCTGTAAAGGAAGAATTGTTCTAGGAAAACTAATGAGAATATAAGCACTAGATTTGAAGCAAGTATCACCTAAATGAACAACCTAGATAGTAGAAAATGGACTCATGTCTTCAATATGTCTCTAAGCTTTTATAAAATTTCATCATCAAAATGAGGTTAAATTAAATGTAAGACTATTTCATTTGATCCTCACAAGAACCCAAGGAAAGAGTCTATTATTATTTTCATTTTACAGATTAGAAAACTGAGTCAGACAAAGGTTAAGTAAAGTTATAGGGTCACAGGGGTAGTGAGTGAGGTCACATTTGAACTCAGGTCTTCCTGATTCCAGAGCCTGAACTCAAACCACTGTACCTAGATATAATATTTAATATTTATATACAATATTATAGTTTACAGAAAACTATCACATTTACTGTCTCGTTTACAGCTGACAACAGCCCTACTGACAATAGTAATAGAAAGACTATTTAACCTAGTAGTTGTCTGTGTAACCTGGGGAAATAACTTAATATTTCTAAGCATAATTTTCCTTATCCAAAAAAATAACATATTTGAATTAGAATGGTCTCTGAATTTCCTCCCTATTATGTTTGGGGAAAGATTACTATGGTAATAAAATAAACCTATATGCACAAAGTGTTATAACAAGCAGATTTTAAAAGAAAAATTAAATGAGATGTAAATGGAAATAGATAACAAAATAATAATAGTAGCAGACCTTAATTTTCTCCTCTCAGAACTAGATAAATTAATCCAAAAAATAAATAACAAATAAATTAAGGAGATGAATAGAACCTTAGATAACTTAAATAAGATAGATATCTTTGGAGCCCATACACACCTACATGAAGTTAGTAGTAGTAGTTCTAATTCTGAGTATACCTATAATCCAAACAGTTTCAAGCAGGACATTAGAGAGCATAGATATGCCTGAATGGTTGTGGTACTGGAACAAAAGTTCCATTAAGTATGACCCACTGAAAAGGCTTCTTTCAGAAAAAGTATGGTCCTGGTTACCGATTGTCTCTGCTCCCTAAGGACCAATCTAGCAAAATATAGTCCTGGTATTATATGTTAACTGAGAATTACATGGGCTAAAATGATCAAATTAAATGCTGATGGGAACATGGAGAATCAGGCCTAATATTACATTGCTAGAGCAATTAATTTTTTTTGAGGGAAATATACATTAGGATCTGTAAAACTGTCCATGCTCATCAATGTACAGATCTTATTACTAGGGTTAGGCCCTAAGGACATTATTGAGAGGATAATTAGCATGTGAACATATTCATGGAAGCTTTTTTTGTTAGGGAAAAAAATAACTTGAAGTAATACAAATACAATGAATGGCAAAAATGACTGAATAGATTGTGATATTTGAATGTAATTGATTGTATTATGTTATTGAAATGACAAATACTGAAAATATAAAAATAAGGGAAATATGATGAAAAGATGAAAATAGAATAAAAGAGATTAAGAATAATACAAATCATGATTATATTTAAAAAGTAACAGCCACAAATTCAAGAGAAAAAAATAAAAAAGTAAAACAAATCTAAAAGGAATTCAACAACAGAGGATATTTATAATTAGCATACATAATTTACATAATTTTTAAAAAATAGTAAAAAATGTGGAGAATGTGGTTTTGTGCATAATCTTTTTATGTATTTATTTCCCTAAATGTTTTTGGTGATGGTTTTTAAATATAGAATAAAAAATAAATATATTTTTTAATAGCATATGGTAGACCTATTTACACATGGCCTGATAGAAGACATTTTGAGAATAGACTTTTCCAGCTTGGAAGAGTATATAATCACACTCTCAAGTTCAAGATTTATCACCTTCAATACTATTTGATTTTTTGAGCATTTGGACAGTTTGGATTGATTGATTTAAATAATCCCAGAATTGTGAATTAATCTAACTGTTCTGGAAGGCAATTTGGAACTATGCCAAAGGACTTTAAAAGAATGTATACCCTTTGATCCAGTCATAACACTGCTGGGTTTGTACCCTAAAGAGATAATAAGGAAAAAGACATGTACAAAAATATTTATATCCACACTCTTTGTGGTGGCAAAAAAATTGGAAAATGAGGGGATGCCCTTCGACTGGGAAATGGCTAAACAAATTGTGGTATATGATGGTGATGGAATACTTTTGTACTATAAAGAAGGATGAACTGGAGGATTTCTATATGAACTGGAAGAACCTTTAGGAACTGATGCAGAGTGAAATGAGCAGAACCAAGAGAACATTATATATATATAAAATGAAACACTGTGGAACAATAAAATGTAATGGACTTTGCTAATACAAGACAATCCCAAGGGACTTATAAGAAAGAATGCTATCCACATCAAGAGAAAGAACTGTGTGAGAAGAAACACTGAAGAAAAGCAAATGACTTATTTGTTTATGTGGATATATGACTGGGAGTTTTGGTTTTAAAAGATTGCTCAATTGTAAAAATGAATAATATGGAAATAGGTATAAGTGATAATATTTGTATAACCCACTGTAAGTGCTTATTTGGGGAGGGAAAAACATGAAATACACAAACATGGGAAAATATTTTAAAACTAAATATTAATAAAAATTAATAAGATTAAATATCCCAGGTTTTCTGTAAGTATACTGATCATTTTTATAGCACTATAATATTTCATTACAATCATACACCACAACTTGTTTACCATTCTCAACAGATGGGCATCCCTTCAATTTCCAATTCCTTTGCCACCACAAAAATAGCTGATATAAATATTTTTGTACATATAGTCCTGTTGCTTTTTTTTTTAACTTTTGTAATACAAACCTAGTAGTACTACTCCTATATCAAAGGTTATGCATAGTTGTAAGCACTTTGGGCTTAGTTCCAAATTGTTCTTCAGAATATTTGGATCAGTTTTCAACTTCACTAACTGAATTAGTGTCTCAGTTTTTCTACATTCCCTCCAACATTTGTTAGTCACACTAACAAACTGGTTCTGATTAAAGGTGAAGTGGATTAATTGTTCAATAGTGCCAAAAGGGTGTTTAAATTCAGATGTGAGTTTAATTACAAGTATTTGAGGTTTCCCTATTTGTTCCTGAGCTACTGTAAACTCCAGGAAGGAAGGAAGGAAGGAAGGAAGGAAGGAAGGAAGGAAGGAAGGAAGGAAGGAAGGAAGGAAGGAAGGAAGGAAGGAAGGAAGGAAGGAAGGAAGGAAGGAAGGAAGGAAGGAAGGAAGGAAGGAAGGAAGGAAGGAAGGAAGGAAGGAAAGAAGAGGAAGGAAGGAAGGAAAGAAGGAAGGAAGGAAGGAAGGAAGGAAGGAAGGAAGGAAGGAAGGAAGGAAGGAAGGAAGGAAAGAAGGGAGGAAGGGAGGAAGGAAGGAAGGGAGGAAGGAAGGAAAGAAAAGGAAAAATCCTGAAGGTCCAACCCTCTGGATGGTGTCAGAGATTTGAGAAGGAAGCAGGAGGGTCAGGGCTAAACTCTAAATTATAGCTGTGAAATTTAGATCATTAAGAAAATAATTATGCCAGCTTACACAACCAAACCTTTTCTGCTAGACCCTCTAGAGAAGATGCTTGAAAATTATGAATTCACGCATGCTTTGATAAAAATATTCAGGTGTTCATAAAGATAATTAACACTACAGTCACTCCATCTAAATATAGACACTGTCCCCTTTTCCCCTCCCAGAAAAAACACTCCAGTGAAGCTCAAGGCTGAGATCATCCATCACTGGTTTTGGTTTATGGTTGTTGGTGGTGATTTTTCTCCCTCCTGAACTAATAACAAGGAATAAATAAGAAATAGAAAGTCTTGAAGGAACTGTTCAGTTTCCTAGTCATACATATTGACAAGTATTTGATAGATGTGATTTTTGTCAGTCATTCTTAGTCTGTGACATCCTATAAACACAATTACATACTGCTACAAAAAAAAAAAAACCAAAACAACACAACACAATAAAGATAGAGCCATCTAAGATATGATGGTCATGGATATCTCTTGAATTCTTGAATAGATGAGGACAAAAATAGCAAGATCCTCATAAGGAGGCTAGTTATCATATTGATTTTATTCAACATGGTTCTACTGACTTGTAAGCAAAAGGAATGTGTTTTTTAAATGCTATTACTATACAGATAATAATAACATTCATGCGAGAACATTCTGTCATGGAAGACAATATAGAATATACTTATACCCACACACATAAAAAGATGGATTGGTCATGTATTTTGATTGAAAAACATGAATGTAATAAGATAAGTTAGTACATTGGTATGCCTAAAATAGTGAAAGGTCTCCACCAATGTTGGGTAGAGATCTTTTGGGGAATACTTTGGGGGAAAACCTGGACAAGAATCATTTAAGGGGAGAAGTTGTGGTGGAAGAGAACATGCATACCTCAATGATAGCTCAGGTTCTTTGAAGTATCTGAGTATCATGGAGATATTTGTCAATAATACCATCGCTAAAAGACTGAAAGGGTTTCATTATAAGTTCCTTTTAAGGCAAACTTTTATTAGAATCACAGATACTCGGCAATAGAATAATAGCAGATATTTATGTATTTATACCTAATTCAGAGCTTCCAGTGTCCCTCAAAAAACAACTATAATTTTTATTCATCACAGTATTTACTATATAAATCAGTGTTCAGGGATTTGGGATTTCCTGAGTATGGGTCTTGGTTTTATTTGGGCTTTATATTGGAAAAAGTGTAGTTCATCTAAAAATAGGCATATTGATTTCATTTTAAGAAATACTTAAATATAATTAAAAGGAAATATTTAAACAATTTTTATTGTACAGATAAACTCATCTAAGATTTAGTGGGAACAAAGGGAAAGAAATATGAGGATAGATGATGAACAAAAGGAGATGAAAGGATGGGAGGGTAGGAAAGGAATAGAAAGGTCAGCATTTGAATTTAATGGTAAGAAGAGTTAATCCACTGTTGTTAATACTATAAATTGATCTAATCATTCTGGAAAATAATTTGAAATTATGCCAAAAGGTCTATCAGAACAGGTATGTCCTATATCCCAAAGAGATCAAAGAAAGGGGACAAGGACCTACTTGTACAAAAATATTTATAGCAGCTCCTTTGTGGTAGAAAAACCAATTGGAAACTGAGGGAACGTTGGAGAAAGGCTAAATAGATTATGGTATATGATTCTAATGGGATACTATTGTGCCATAAGAAATGATGAATGGGATGATTCCAGAAAAATATGGAAAGACTTGTATGAACTGATACAGATTGAAATGAGCAAAATTAGGAGGACTTGGTAGATTGTAATGTCAATATTATATGATGGTCAACTGGTAATGAGAACTACTGCCAGTAAAGCAGGAATTGAAGACAACTCCAAGGGACACATTATGATAAATGCCTCCACTGCTACAGAAGAAACTGATGGAATCTAAATGCAGATCAAAGCATGTAACTTTTCACTTTATTTCCATTATGAGTATATTATTGGATGTGTGATATGTATCTTCTTTCATAACATTACAAATATCAAAACATATATTGCATAAGAGCACACATATGAGCTATATCAAATTGTTTGCTGCCTCAGGGAAGGGAAAGAGTAGAGAGGGAGGCAAATCATTGGGATCTCAAAATATCAGAAAGTGAATGTTAAAATTTCTTAAAAATGTTTTAAAAATTTCACTCAACTGGAAAAATATATAATAAAATCTGGTGTGTGGGGTGAGAACAATGCCCTGGTTTTGTCAGTTACCCACATTCATTTAGGGAAAATAGAATCAATATGTGAGTAATATTGACATCTATCAAGATGCCAACAATGTTTGCAAATTTATGAACAAAGTTAATTGTGATGTTTAAGAATGACATGTCTTTATTTAAGACTCTTTTATAATGCCAAAAAAGGAAATAGTTTGGAAGCTGGCATGATCCTTTGAAATCTCTACACATTCTAGAAGTACTTAGATAATAATGTGGAAAGATCAACAAGGGTGGAGTCAAAAGGACCTGGGTTCAAATTTGAGAAGAAAAGAGAAAGAAAAGAAAAGGAAACAAACAAATTAACAAAATGAAATTGACTAATAGAGTAGCATAAAGACTCATGGAATAGCCCCAGAGCTGCTGGAGTAGCCCAAGGGGTGATGGAGTAGCAACTATAGGTATGGAATCACAATCTGAGGAGTGGATAAGGATTTGTATATTTATTCAGGTTCTTGAGATCAAAGAAAGATCATCTCCCATACCAGAGAAAGTTTCATCTTTCCTGAAACCCTAGAAAATAGGTATGGCCAAATTTAGGTGGAAGTGTGGTTTGGGGTCTGGCACATACCAAAGAGTGTAAACCTCAAAATTCCTTAGACTTATAAATGTTGGAAATTTCACCATTGGGATATTTCATACTTGGAAAATTTCTTACTGATAGTCTATTGGAATGGGAACCCCATTGGCATGGGAGGTTCCTTCTCTTCCCTTCTTAAGATTACTTTAGGACAGAAACCCTTTGCTGAACAATGGAAAGGACTTTGACCTATGCTTAAGCATAGAACAGGAATTTCTTTGAGTCTTGATTGATTTTAGAATTGATACAATGGAGATACTTGGAATAAATCTCCACCCTATTCAGTCCTAATAGGATTGAGTAAGGGCTGCAGCCTAGATCAAAATTTAATTATTCCAATCTCTACCCTACTCAAGTTAACAGGATTTAGAAAGGGCTGTAGCAAAGGAGTAAAGATTTAATCATTTGAAAATATAACCTTCAACAGACATGTGCAAAAGCCAGAAACCTCTGGGCGGTCCTGGGTTAAGCTAGAGCCTCCATTGGCACAGGGAAATTGATGAAGAGTGATTGGTAGATGGGAGAACTGAGGGGAGGAACTTGGATGGTTTCCTTAAAGATAGGGGGTCTGGAGACTCCAAGGGGAGGGTTGAGGTTTTGGTCGGTGTGGTTCCTGGGCTCTGAGAAGGCTTGCTCTGAAGGAAGCTGAAGGTGGGGGCCTCTGAGACTGTTTCTCCATTTTGGACACATGAGTAATAGGGACTGATCTCTTTTCTTTGCCCCAGCTATCTAAGGGCTTGGGCCTTTTGGCCCAGCCTAAACAGAAGGGGTATTTAAGCCCTATTCCCTTCTCTCCCTTTTTCTCTCTCTCTATCTCTAATTCCTTTCTTACTCCTATTGTAATTAAACTCCAAAAAAGGCTGACGGCTGACTTGAGTTTTTCATTTAGGAATTACATAGCTGATTCCTTGGCGACCTTAAATTAATATATATCAGTCTTTTAAAGTGATTCCCTTGTAACAAGAGAGAATAAGGAGCATGCTCAGGTTTAGGGGATTTCTCTGGACAGCCAGAGCCCTTAGTGTGCATGTCCCATGTTCCCCTCATTGTCCCACTTGCCATCATTTGTCAATATGGGAGAGCTCTTGCTACCCTTTTGAAATGTGAACATGGTGTGGGAGGGGGGGAGGTGGTATGGAAATACAACACAGTAGATGACCACTATGGGTAATTAATAATGCTTGAGTTCAGGACTAAGGTAAAGAACAATATGAGTAATTAATAATGTAGAGCAAGCACAAAGCTGATGCCCAGTATAGAACATTATAGATCCATTACAGGTGATTGATGATACAGAATTGGTAACTGATCAACAATACAGATACTGCAATTCATGCTTAACTAATGCAGAAACTACAGATTTTGCAGTTGAATGTTTAACTATGTTTAGACCTAACTGGTAAGAAATACAAGTTTTCAGAGTATGAGGGTCCTATTTCTATTATAGCCCCTCACTGACCACTGACCAGCTCCATCACAATTATCTTGCACATGTTAGACACTCAATAAATGCTTGTTTGAATAAAATAAATTTCTGTTTTCCCTTCCCTTTATTTTCTGAACCAAATTGCCCTTATTTAACTCATGTTGGTTAAAAAGCTTGGTTTTGGTTTCTTTTTTTTTAAAAGGAAAAAAATAAAAACATGGATATTGTCGCCTATAATTGACTAGTGAATATTTACATTTATCATTTAATTGAGTCTGAATAATACCTAAATAAAAAATTGGAATGGTATCATGTTCTCTTAACAACACATTATATAATATAATATATTAATAAATAATTAATTAATTACAACCATTCTGAAATGATTACATAATAATCCCAGAGAGCTTTGCTGTTGTTTTATAGTTGGCATCAAAGAAATGAGTCAAATGCTGAAATTGGATTTTTATATTTAAAATAACATTCATTAGGAATGGGTGATAATATAATGTGATCTTGCATACATAGCATTTAATATAGACGTATATATGTATGCATATATAGATAGTAGATTTGTTTCCAACTAAATGCAGATGGTGCTACTTGAAAAAAGAATGACAAGTACTGGGGTAAAAGAACTATCTCATCTTATGATGTGCAGAAATATATTGATGTCCTTCATTAAATCTTACTTAGACTTTCATTATTTTGATTCTCTTTCCCAATGATTTCCCTAACTGTTCCATTTTTAACCTGTACTATTTTTGCAATCCAGTTGCTATGGTCGTACCAGGCCATTGTGGACCACTTTAGCTTCAGCCTTTGTTCTTTCCTTCATTCAGTTCTTCATTTGTTAGTCCAGTAATCATTCATGTGCCAGCTAAGCTAGGCATTGTTGATGCAAAGAAAAAAACAAACCAGTTCCTGCCTTCTAGGAGCCCATGTCCTACTCTTTTTTTTTCTTCTAGTATCAAAATGTATGATTATATTGTGAGGTTTTTATTTTGTATTAATTTCCCACATTCAAACAACTCAGCTAAAATGTTGTCTTTTCCCCTATGGCCTGTAGTCTAGGTAACATCCTAGATTCACAGATTTGTATGAGAATAACACAAATCTGCCTATCATTGTTGAAGGATAATATGCTGCTGTCTCAGCTTCACATCAGCCAAAATGTTCAGTCCAAAATTCCACTCTTGTTGCCTTCATCTTGTTTGTAGTTGCTTCAACAAACTTTAGTTCTGTTGACTAAATGAATTGAGGACAGTCTATTTCCTTCCTTTACTGACAGAATCGATGTGGAGCCTGGTTCTCATTTTAAAAACTATTCTGGGTACACATCCTCCCTTTTTAACTTCCTATTTCTTTGAATCATCAAATTAGCTTCTGTCTCCTTTCAGCTCACATACCATTACTCTGATGGGTAGAGACTCTTTACTTGATTTCCTGTCCCACTTCTTCATTCGGTTTTTTCTTGTTATAAATTAGCATTGTATTGTCTATCATGATCTTTCTTTGTTATTATAATAAGTTTTATGCCATATAAACACATTAAAGGTAAAGATATAATCTTGCAATTAAATTTTATTGACTGGTCATTTGAGACACTTAAGAAAATGAAATCATAAAATTGAAAAAAGTCTAATGAATAAATGGTAAAGGCCACTGAATTTTTCCAGGGAGATGAAAGAGAAAAGTTCAGTTCAGGTTACTAGTACAAATATCTCTATCCCAATTGTTTTGATTTCATATTTTGGTTTTGCTTTTGGACCAAATAGCATACTTAATATGATAGTAATAAAAGACAAAAGGAACTCATATTTACTTAGCATTCTAAATATGCAAATACTTTTCTTTTCCTTTAAAAAACATTTTACTTGTCAATAGAATTTTTTTAAATATATTTTATTTGATCATTTCCAAGCATTATTCATTAAAGACATAGATAATTTTCTTTTCCTCCCCCCCCACCCCCCATAGCCGACGCGTAAGTCCACTGGGCATTAGATGTTTTCTTGATTTGAACCCATTGCTTTGTTGATAGTATTTGCATTAGAGTGTTCATTTAAAGTCTATCCTCTGTCATGTCCCCTCAACCTCTGTATTCAGGCAGTTGCTTTTTCTCGGTGTTTCCACTCCCATAGTTTATCCTTTGCTTATGAATGGTGTTTTTTTCTCCTGGATCCCTGCAAGTTTTTCAGGGACATTACACCGCCACTAATGGAGAAGTCCATTACGTTCGATTATACCACAGTGTATTAGTCTCTGTGTACAATGTTCTCCTGGTTCTGCTCCTCTCGCTCTGCATCACTTCCTGGAGGTTGTTCCAGTCTTGTCAATAGAATTTTAAATAATTGTTTTCTGACATTTTACTATACATATTTTCTGCCTCCCTCCCAACCTTTCTCCCTTCTCCAAGACAGCAGGTAATATGATATATAGCACGTGTATTGTCATGCAATAAATAGTTCCATGTTCATCACATTGTAAAAG
This sequence comes from Monodelphis domestica, assembly GCF_027887165.1. Lineage (NCBI taxonomy): Eukaryota > Metazoa > Chordata > Mammalia > Didelphimorphia > Didelphidae > Monodelphis > Monodelphis domestica. The sequence continues at coordinate 59,982,316 of NC_077234.1, forward strand.
AAGATACATATCACTTACACTAGAAAAATTCATGGAGGAAATAAGGTGAATGATGGTATGCTTCAATCTGTAATTACATTTCAAATGCAAGTTTTTCCCAACAATTCTATAGATAAAAAGTGAGAGTAAGATCATTTGCATTTACAGAAAATGGAAAACTGACTTAGAGGAAACTCAGAGGAAAGCTAAAATTGAGAGGTAAAATAAACTTGTCATAATTACATGTATACAAACCCAGACTGTTTGAACTTAATCCCAATGTATTTTTTACCATGTCTAAGGGGATATTAAAATAAAAAGTAATTGAGATGCTGATATAACCTGTGCAGTAATTGGTAAATTATATTCGATTATATTCATTTGCCTAGGACATGCCTATATATATGACATTACAAATTTCAACAGTGAGAAACAACAGAATAAAATAGTACACTAGTTCCTAATTGTTCTACATAAATATGTCTTTAACCTACAATATTTTCAGATAGAAGAAAAAAATTCCCCTAAACCATTCTCTCCCATTATCAGGAAATAAACAATGTCATTATCTTTTTCCTAGGCAAAATTGTGAAGTATATGAAGTTCCCATGGATTCTGAAAATCTTTTTTTTCTGTATTATTCCCTCTTTTTTTTTCTCCTCAAAGACATAATAGCTTTAAGTTCTCTCTCCCCTTTCCTTGGTAACCTCCTCCCAAGGAAGAACCTAATAAGTTCATTCACATTAAGCAAAAGAAAGGCTTGTTGTGATGACTGTAGATGTATTTTCCTTGCAATTCAGTGCAAATAATAAACACCTATTTATATTTTAAAGGGACACAAATCTTTGGCTCTAACTGTGAAACGCCTAGCATCAACAATTCTTTATTGCCTCATTATCTATGTTGGATTGCTGTTTCCTCTTGCTTAGATTTGATTAATCATTTCTTTCTAGATCTTTGAGTTTGATGATTTCATTAATATTCATGGCTCTGTTGTCATGTCTTCTCAGATGACTACCAAGTCTAAATATCTAGTTCTGCTCCATCTCTTTTTAATAAAATTTTAATAGTAATTTTCTAACATTATGCAATCTATATCTTCTTCCTCTCTCTAATCCCTCCTCCTTCTCCAAGATGGAAGGTAATATGATATAGGTTATACCTGGGTTATCATATGGTACTTATTTCCACAATCATCAAGTTATGGAAAAAGATACAGATCACTTACATTAGAGAAAAATTCCTGGAAGAAATAAAGTCAAGGATGGTATGCTTCATTTGCATTTGCATTTGCATTTGGAGTCTGTCAGTTCCTTTTGTGGCAATGAATAGCCTTTTTTGTCATGAGTCCCTTGGAGTTGACCTGCATCCTTGTCTTGCTCATAATAGTTCATTCTTTCACAGTTTATTATTGTACATTATTATTTTTACTGTGTACAATTTGGTCTCTCTTTTGAGCTATGGTCCCATAGCAACTGCCTGCTGCTAAATATCTTTATTTGGATACCCTATAAAAACCCCAAACTCAACTTGTCTAAAACAGAAGTCATGATATTCCCTCCTAGATACACTCCTCTGAAATTCATTATTTTTTTCAAGGGTTTCATAAACTTTCCAGTTGCCCAAGTTTGCAACTTTGCAGTAATGCTCAATTCTTCCCTTTCTTATCTGACACTAAATATACCCACATTTGTCAATTTTACCTAGAGGATGGTTTTTTTTCCCCATAATTGCTCCACTTTGGTCCACTCAAAATCCCACCATCTTAATTCAGACTCTCACCACCACTTACCTAGACTATTGCAATTGGCTCCAATCTCTCCATTCCATCTTTCACATAGCTGACAAAATAATATTCTTAAAGCAAAGGTGTGATCATGTTGTTCTCCATACTTTTTAGTGACTCCTATTTTTTCTGGGATAAAATGCAGAGTCAATAAACAGTGTTGTATGATACATGCTAGAAACTGAAATAAGGTCAAGAAATAGAAATAAAGGCAAAAACACAATCCCTCAAGACAACATGCAAATAATGGCATTTTGTAAGATATTCATAGTATATATAGATATATACAATATGTACATGGATAATTGATAATGTCCAGTGAAACTATCATCTCCAGAATCAAATATTTAATCTTCTATTTGTCAAAGACATTTATAAACTGCCACCGTGACACCTTTCCAATCTTCTTACAAATTATACCTCAGTGCATACTCTGTGGTCCACTGGCATTTCTGTTCCCCAAGCAAGATACTCTACCTCCTGTCTCTGAGCATTTTCTCTAATTTTCCCCCTTGCTTAGGATGCTCTCCCTCCTCATCTCTGCTTCCTGACTTGCTTGGCTTTCTTTAAGGCCTAGGTAAAAATTCCACCTCTTTCAGAAAGCCTTTCCTAATCTATATTCATTCTAGTACTTTTGTTTGATGATTATTTCTTACTTATTCTGGATGTAGCTTGTTTGACCATATTGGTGTATTCTGTCCCCCATTGGATTGTAAGTTCCTCTTTTATGAACCAATCCAACCATTCCAGACCAATATGGAACTGTACCTAAAGGACTATACAATGCATACCCTTTGAACCAGCAACACCACTACAAGGTCTATATCCTAAAGAGATCAAGGAAAAAGGAAATGAATGAATGTGTAAAAAAGAAATAATTATAGTAGTTTTTTATGTGGTGGCAAATAATTAGAAATTAAAAGAACACCTACCAAGTAGGGAACTAAACAAGCTGTGGTACATGACAGTGATATGAGAGAATTAGAACAAGTGGTAGTGGAAATTGGGTGAACTATACTGACTAACTTGTTACTTCTGGAGCTATTTCAGTTCCTTTCTATTCAATTATGGGTCTAATTCAATTTCTATCTTGCAAGAAAACATTGTTCAGTGGTGGGAATCATGAGAAAACCTAGTCCTATGTGTCTGGGAATCTAGACCATCTCTATTAGCTGCTTAACATAGGAATAACTCTCAACATGGAAAGGGATAGAAGATAGAAAGCATCTAAAAATCCTGGTAGAGCAAAAAAAATTCAGAAAGGAAAAATTAATTGGCAAAAGTCCCTTTTCTCACAATTAAAGAGTAGCATTGATAAGATACTAAAATTATTATAAAGATTATTTTCTCTTCTCTCAACTCATTGTTTCTTACATATGAAATTGGCAGTGTAAGATACTGGTACATGGAAAAAGATCACAGGCCCTGGACAATAAACCTATGTTCAAATCCTGTTTCTGAAAAGTGTTATCAGTGCACCCATAGCAATTCACTTAACCCTCTGTGCCTCAATGTCCTCTCCTGTAAAATGAGGAAGTGATGCCTGAAGACTTCTTCATGTCCATACTTATCTGTCATTCTACATCACAGTGTATACATACATTATAAATTTGAATCAGAATTCAAGAGTTAGAAGGAACTTGTTCTTATCTAACTTAATCATGAATGGAATTTTCATTAGCCCAGGCTTTGCTTAAAGACTTCCAAAGAAGGGAAACACTACTCTACTCAGTACATTCCATTTTTGGACAGCCCTAGTTTGGGAAGTTTTTGAAATTTTTTCTGACATCAAGTCTAAATTGATCTTTTCCTTAATTCTAGTTCTATTCCCTCTGGACTAAATAAAATCTACATTCTCTTCCACATGACAGTTGTTTCAATACTTGACAAAACATCATGCATTTTTTCAAAATATTTTTTAAAGTTCTGAGACCCAAAGATAAGAATACCTGATGTAGAGGAAGAAGAGAAGAGAAATGGTCCTTAAAATAATATCCAACAAAGGAGATTTAGAAGACATTGCTAGATAGGTAGGATGAAAACTAGAAAAAAATACCAATTTTTGTTTCCAAAAAGAAAATTCCTATAGAGAATAGTGTATCCAGGAGAAAAGATGATGAGTAATGCCAAACACTATGAAAAAGTCAAGGAGGCTGTGGATAAAAGAATCCTGGTTACCCCTTTGGAGAGAACAGTATCTGTTGAATGATAAAGTTAAAAGCCAAACTTCCTTGACTAGAAGTGAGAGGAGAGGAAATGGAGTCGATGATTGTCAATAACTTTCTAAGGGAATTTAACTGAAAAGAGGATATTAGTCAAGCAAAGATTATTGGATCAAATGATGGTTTTTAAAGGATGGGAGAGACATACATGTTTGAAAATTATTAAAAAAAAAACGCTCACCTTCCATCTTTGAATCAATACTATGTATTGATTCTAAGGCAGAAGCGTGGTAAGGTCTAGGCAATGAGAGTTAAGTGACTTGCCCAGGGTCACACATCTAGGAAGTATGATTTGAACCCAGGATATCCCATCTCTACACCTGGCTCTCAATCCACTGATCCACCCAGCTACACCATTGAAAATTATGATATGCATAAGTACTAGAGAGTCTTGAGGCACATAGAGCCCAGAGTAATAGAACTAGTGATTATCCCAATAACATATACTATACCATGTTACTTCTCTGCCTTGTACTATGTACACATCCGGTATATATCAATTGAATAAATGAATAATGCATGTTGAAAAGAGAAAGCAGACTCTTCTGCACTTTGGAATTTCAGGGATTGGTGAAAAGTATTGAAAACATCACAACAAAAATTTGTTTTATTTTAATCTCATTTCCATCAGCCCAATGTGATGTTATAAAATGGCATGGAGCTGACAAGTGGTAGCAGAGGATGAGCCTTAACAGCTTCTGTCATTGTACAAAGACTTTGAAGAAAGCACTAAAAGCTTTCCAAGAACCCATATAAGTACTGAGAGTCTAATTAATAGCCTATAGACAGGCCATTCAATGATGAATGACCATGGCAACTGATAAAGTAAAGAAAAAATATACAATGGCTTTCAGTCCTAATTTGAATTCCTTTCACTTCTGTAGTTACATTGGCAGAGAAGTATAAAAAAGGTACATGATGCTAGCAAGTTTTTTAGAATGTCTCTAAATGCTAATTTATTGTTATTTATTTATTATTTATGAATAATAATTTATTATTGAATGCCAATTAATTGTTACTCTAAATATTAGAACCCTATCAAAGGACTAATGAATGAATGAATATACTACAGAAGAGAATGTAATAAATTAGAAATTCTAATTACAAATTAAATCATAAGGAAAAAGGAAGTCACAGTTAAAGGAAAAGATGCCTCACAGGTACCACTTGGAGGGGAACTAAATGAATTGGCATGTTGGTTTTATCCTGGAAAGAGTCAAAAAGAAACATGAGTTCATGAGACATTTCATCATCTCATATTGCAGTGTTCAAGATAATTATTTTCAACAATATCACTGTAAAAGTAATTTCAATTTCTGCCTCTAGATCTGTTGCCAACAAAGAAAGAGTAAATAAATTCTATGAAGAATATGATAAAACTTCCAACCAAAGGAACACACTCAGTGACTTCAGTACATAGGTGGGCAAAAGGAAGGACAACAAAAATATGATTTGAAAATGTGCTTCAGAAATTAAAAAAAACAAGAGTAGTCAGAGGATTATAAACTCAATAAAAATGTTATACGTTCTGATTAATTTCTTTGAGAATAATTGGTAAGCACAGGGCAGAGTAAGCACTAAATAATATCCCTCAAATCAATATTTAATGAGTAAATAACCTGTTAATATAGAAGACATTCTTGAACCAACTGTCTATGTATCATAAACTTACTTGTTACAAAAGATCAAAATTAATATATAAATGCTAGAAATTATCATTATTAGAAAAAAGAATTAAAAATAAAATATATGCTATGCTGTTACAATTACAACCTCATTCATTTAACTCATTTAACAATACACTGATGTAAAAAATTTGGAAGACGGAGAAACAGAAATTAACAAAAGGCATAACAATTTCCAAAAGAACTTAATAAATTATGTAAAACAATAGTTATGATGAGAAAACTAAAGAACCTAAAAACTGTCTCAGCCATCAAACACCTGATGATCTCTCTAAGCACAGAGATATTTCATCCCAAAGAAACACAATTCATAACTATGCTTGTTCATAAAATCTTATTGAGGAGAATATTGGAAGATTATGATTGGTGTCAACTCATAACATAGTGAGAAGTTATTGTAGGAAAAAGTTCAGGATAATATGGCAAAAGATTGAGTAAATGGTTATCCTAAGAATATTTAATGGTAAAAATAAGTGAAAAACATTAAAAATGATTACCTATGAAACTTTTTGAAACAGTTTTCACTATTATTGATAATAGTGATAATAGTAATATATAAACTCCATTAACATGGTATTCCTAGATATACTGGATGATGAAGTGATAACAACAACAATAATAATCAATTATGTAGTACTTAGTCAAACACAGTGCTAAGAACTTTATAAATATTTCATTTGATCCTCACGATGAAAGCAGATACTATTATTATCATTTCTATTTTACAAGCAAACAGGAGTTAGATAACTTCCTCAGACCATAAGAAGTGACAAACAAGATGATTACGAAGACCTGGAAAGATTTATATAAAGTGATGCAAAATGAAGTGAGCAGAACCAGGAGAACACTGAACACAGTAACAACAATAATAAATGATAATCAACTGTGAGTGACTTAATAACTATTAATAAAGCAAGGATTCAAGAAAACTCCAAATGTCTTGACGAGAAAAAAAAGGATATCCATTACTATAGAAGGAACAGACAGAATCTGAATGCAAATTGAAACATACTATTCTTTATTTCCCCCTTGAATTTTTCTCTAGGGAAAGCAATATGTGTCTTCTTTCACAACGTGATGAACATGAAAATATATATTATGTTGTTATTATATATGCATATATGTATATGTGTATATATACTGTTGTTGATAAAGATTGGCAGCATCTCCCCTTCTGTCCTCGGTCACCAATCTCTTAATTAAAGCCCCAAATCCATAATATTCCCAAATAATACATATACAACCTATATTATATTATTTATCTTCTTGGGGAGAGGGAGGAATAAGAAGAGAAAGAACATAGATTGCAAAATGTCAGAAAAAAATAATGAAAATTTATATTGATGTAATCTGGAAAAAATGTATTATAATAAAAGGGTTTGCCCAGAGTTACACAGCTAGTGTGATAGCTTCCAGAAACATGGAAATAGAACTAAAGTAAACAAAAAGTGGCAGAAGCAGTTAGATTAGACCAAGTATACACAAAGCAGGTTAATACTGGTGATAAAATTTTGAGGTTGTAAAGCAATGAAATTTCTAAGTATATAAAGAAGTTATCAAGTGTATAGAAAACATCTGGGACTCCATTGTTATCTCCCCTTAAAATTGACAAAGAAAATAATATAACCATTGACTAATATTACTATTTTTCCATCTTTGAAAAAACCTTTTATTAGAATAATCATCTCTTGTGAAAGTTTGGGAAAGCTGGCTTTCACAGATCACATATTCACAATCACTTAATTTACTGAAAGGCATAATGCAAAATCTTGTTGTAGTTATTGTTTATTGATGACAAAGTATTTCATTTGGAAAAGCAAAACTCTCATCACTGACCATATCAAAGTTATGCTTGAGAGATATAAGAAGAGAAATGACTTCATGCAAGGAAGGCATAAAACAAGTACATGTTATGCTGACCAAAGTTTTTTGCTTCTGTCATGAAAGCTATACAGCACAAAATTCAAATAAAAGAGGCTTCCCCTCTAGGTATTGAGACTCTCCATAACCTTCTCCTTGTAGTTGACATTGTGTCGATTATATCAAGTCCCAAAACATTCAAAGTCTCAAATGAAATCCATCATGATTCCAAAAAGTTTAGTCCTGATTATTATTCATAGTATGTGTATGGGGGGTAGCAAACAAAGAATAACAAGTTCACAAAAAATGATAAGCAAATTATAAGGCTTATCTGGTGTATTGTGGAGAGAAGCTTCAAATGGATGATAAATTGGACCTAGAAGACATAGGAATAGATTGAATTTGATTAATTACACAGTTCTTTGAATAACTCAAAGTTTTTACCAGAATTAAGACCCATCTTCTTGATGATAGAATGCCAACCTCTAAGAAAGTAAAGATAGAATTATTAAAAAAAAAACAATGGAGTGAAGCACAATAGGCATAAGCTGGGTAACATTCACAATTCACATTGGGGAACTGGACTATATAATATAATATATAAGACTAGGACTAAAAGCTGGGTTGGTCATGTAGTAAAAACTAGGGATAATAAATTAATGACTAATATTGTATGTGCCACTCGCTATAAAGAAATCTAAAAAATGGCTGTTGCCAGCAAATCTATGGGAGGACATAGAAAACAGAAATACAGAGTGAATAGGTATAAACAAGTTGCTATTTGCACCACTAAGGGAATGATCGTGTCATTGAGCTCATAGATTCATAGAAGTATTTATTGAAATAAACTATGCATTGATATTGAAATAGAATGTCCATTCCTGTAATGATGTAAGTAATCTAGGGTTATCTCAAATCTCAATTTAATCAGAACGATGTTCATAAAGGATAAATAACTTTCCTTCAAAGTATCAGAGGATTTGGACCAAGTCTCTCTTGATGCCAAGTTCAGCACTCCTTCCATGATACCATGTTTCTATTTCCACATGACAGTGCCAGGAACCATCTGTTGGTTTTTGACAAATCTTTTTTCTATAGGAACGCAGGGCAAGAACGATGGGATATAAAGAAAATATTGCCAGTTGAACTTATTTTACACACCTACTACATTGACTCTAGGTGTGAATAAACAAACATGCTTTTAAGGAGATAAAGTATTAAATGTAGCTCATGAATAGATTGTCTGGGGAGAGATCCAGTAGCGCAAGATTAAGAAAGAACCAGTGTCTAAAATAGGTTCTATATAAAAATAGAACATTTCTTTTGAGTGCCATAAAAACCCCATCACATGTTAGTGTAGATGAAGAGCCAAAAGGCCCATCTGTGTTCCAGATATTATTTTACTATCTCAAAATAATTTACGCTTTGCCTTGATCCTATATTGTGACAAACAGTTGTGACCCCTTTTTAACAAACCTGGTCTTCCTCTCTCCCAGAAGGTCCTAAAAGTCTCATCTAACCATAACTTCTAAAATCATTTGTCTTTTTATTATTATTGCTACTTGGGCTACTTGAGTGGAAGACTGATATCTGCTAGATATCTAAAGAGCATGAAAAGGGCTCATCATATAGCATATCAGAGATATCTTCTCTAGAGACTATTTGGAGGAAAGGACAAGAAATCCAACTAGATGACCAGTTATAGAGAGATTAAATCTGTGCCTTGGGAAGTAGTAATCCTTAATATTCTAAGGAAGCACTGCTAATAGGTAAGCTCAATTTTCATTCCCTAATTAATTCAAATGGGTACTACATTGAAGATAACACAAATCATTGTAACTTAATATGATTGCCTCAAATTCCAGCCTTTTCCCCTTTATTTTCTCCTCCCAAATCTCCTACAAGTTACACCCAAGATCCTATCATCTGATGTAGCAAAACAGAGTAGCACTGGAATGGAAACTGTAAACTCTAGGCTTTTAGTCTTAGCTCTCTCACCTATTATTAATGGCTAGCATTTGTAGTACTTTTAGGTTTTCAAAGCACCTTATATCTGCACTTGATCTTCACAACAACTCTGTAAGAGAGATATTTTCCTCAATATAATAATGAGGAAACTGAGGCTAAGGAAGGTTAAGTCACTTGCACAGGATCACACAACTAGGAAGTATCTGAGGCAATATTCAAACCTCTGCCAAAGCCAACATTCTATCTACTATACCACCTCACCGTCCTACCTGTAAATCTTTGACCAGGTCATTTTTTGAGCCTTGATTTCCTTAACTATAAAATGGGAATAACACTTGTACTATTTATATTAAAAGGTGTGGTGAAGAAATTGTTTGATAAAACTTAACATGCTGTGAGATTTAGGGCAGGAAGGGAAATTAGAGGTTATCTATTCCATTTAAGAGACAGTTAACCGAAGTCAGGAAAGGTCAACTGAGTTACCTAAAGCCATACATCCAGGAAGAAGCAAAGCGGAGGCTATTATTATAGTTACATATTATATTATGTTATATTATATTATATTATATTATATTATATTATATTATATTATATTATATTATATTATATTATATTATATTATATTATATTATATTATGTTATATTATATTATATTATATTATATTATATTATATTATATTATATTATATTATATTATATTATATTATATTATATTATATTATATTATATTATATTATATTATATTATATTATAATATATTACATTATATTATATTATAATATAATATAATATTATAATATATTATTATATATTATATATAACATATATATTATAGTTACATGTTATAATTAGTGACTTCCGTAACTGCTTAATCATGTTTTACCCTTTAAAGGTTTCTATGGTAAAGTGGAAAGAGCCCCGAATTTGCATTTATCAATGCTATACCTATACTCAAAAAAAATCAAGGAGAGAAGAAAAGGTTCTCTAGTTATCAAAATATTTAAAGAAGCTTTTTTGTGATGACAAAAAAACCCCAAAAAAACTAAGACCAAAAGGATGGTCAGCAATTGAGGAATGCTGAGTAAGTTGTGATTTACTCAATACGGACACATAAATTGAGGCAGTATGAGGTAAGCAGCATCAGAAGTGTTAGGAAGAAAGAGGAGAAATGGGTTGAAATAAGTAAGAGAGAGAGAGCAAGCCACATGCCAGGAACCAAAGGATTATAATTTAGACTATAAATAAATGTTTTCATAGTGAACAATTTTGAGAATCTTTATAAACTGATACAGAATGAAAAAAGCACATGTAGGAGAACAATTCATATTATAAACTTTTTACAGTGTAAAATATTTTACACAGTAAAAACAAACAACTTTGAAAGCTACAAGAGCTTTGATCAATTTAGTGACTATTCATGTGCTCATGATTCTGGAGGACGGATGCTGAAAGATGCTGTTCATCTTTATCTCTCTGTAGAGATAAGGAATTTAGGGTGTGGGATGATAGAGAAAGAAAGACAGGCAGACAGACAGAAAGATTTGCACATGAACAGACATATTTGTGTATGTATATACAGATTTTATTTTTCTCCAATGCAGTGGTGGGTAGGAGGGAAAGAAAATAGATTTCTGTTATTTTTCTTAATACAAAGGTAAGAAGGTGCTACAAATGTGAAATGGTATAGACATTTTCAAATAGTATCACTGTATTATTAGTTTTAGTTGACTGTTTTACTCTGTTATAAGAGATATCTCACAAGTAGGAGTAATTTATAAATGTTTGTAATATAAAAACCAAACACCCCAAAATCTATTCCTTCTGTGAAATGCTAGGCAAGTGACCATTTTGCTGGGACATCAAGGAATTTTTTCCCAGGAAGAGGAATCTGGATTAACCCACCAGTTCCTGTCCATCATCACCAATGCTGAGGCATCTCTCAGTCAGAATAGCAAAAGAAGGTGGTAGATATGTACAAGGCAGTAAGTGGCACAGTAGATAGTGCTAGGCCTGAAGTCTGGATGATTCATCTTCCTGAGTTCAAATTCAACCTCAGACACTTTCTAACTGAGTGACCCCAGGCAAGTTACTTAACTGTTTTCCTCAGTTCTTCAACTATAAAATGAACTGGAGATGGAAACAGAAAACCACTCCAGTACTGTTGCCAAGAAAACCCCAAGTAGGGTTTTCCAGCTCATTTGACAGATGAGAAAAATGAGGCAAACAGGGTTAAGTGATTTGTCTGGGATTAATCAGCTAATAAGTGTCTAAAGTCAGATTTTAACTCAGAAAGATGAGTGTTCCCAACTCTAGGCCCAGCACTCTATCCTATATACCATGTAGTTCCCCCCATTTCAAAATGTAAAGCTCTAACTAAATGCTAGCTGTTATTATTATTCTAGGAACACTTTTACTACTTAGTCCTTGGTCCTTATGGTCCTTGTGAGGAAAGTGCTTTGTAAACAGAATATTATAAAAGTGTAATTTATTAATATAACTAATAATTACCATTTAAGTTGGAAGCATCTTGGTTCTTGAAGGGCTGAATTTTGAGGGCAACCTTCTTTAAAAGGTACACCATGATCTCATATCAATTTGGCCAAGTGAAAGTAGGTCTCAGACTTTTTTAAATTAAATATTCATGAGTTTGAAAAGATGAACTAGTTCCAAACTCAGAGAAATTAAATTGAAATGTCCCTCCCAATTATAGTGGGAAGAACTGTCAACATGATGAAAAAAATGCCTATTTTATATAGTTAAATTAAATGAGTTATTCTATTAACTGGCAGCTGAGACCTATACTGAGACACAAATGTCATTCCTCAACATTGTCTTTGTATCTGCTTTGTTTTGAATTATGTATTTAATATATAAATAATGGCATTATAGGAATTATTCTCAGGAAATCCATCCTTTACTAGAGTCTTTATTACAATATAAATAATCACCAGATCATATAATCTTATTGAAATAAATTGACCATGGCTGGGCACAAATTCTCTTCTCACCAAATGATTGAATTTTGTTTTAAAATTGCTCTAATTTTTCAAAAGTGATTTTTTTAGCCCTCTGGAATATTTATAAATCAATGATATATGGTTTCAATGGGACTTGAAGTCTTAGAAACACAAAAATATGTTTGAAACATATGAAATGTCAAAAATCTATTCTGTACAAATCCTCTCCCAGTTTTGTTTCAGCACAAAGAAAGTTCAAGATCCCATTGTCATTCCAGATAAAATATGGTACAAAATCTCAAAGGAATAGAAGTGGACTGTCTCCTCCATTGTTTTATGAAACAAACCTTAAATACTTCCTTCAAGTTTTCATTCCTTCCCACTTAACAAAGAAGAGTAACCTTTTTCTCTGCTATGTTTCAGAAAGTTATTCTAGTGATTATAGCTAAAGGGCAGTATCATGAGTTGTGATATCACTGGGCCACCTGTCCCTGAAGAAGTTCATTTTATCCAGCATATAGAGAATGAAACAAGCATTGATAAAGCACTAATTGTGTGTCAGGCATTGTGCTATAATGGGCTTTATAATTATTGTCTTTTATGATCCTCACAACAGCCCTGTGAAGTAGGTTTTATTATTATCTCCATTTTACCATAGAGAAAAGTAAGGAGATTAGTTGATTTATCCAGAATCATTAATATTTGAAATGGCATTTGAACTCAGGTTTTCCTTGCTCTAGACCTATCTTCTCTCCTCTGTCCATCTAGTGAAAAAAAATTACATTTTATCCCAACTTGAACCCAGATAAAAGGACTTTGGTAAGGAATCTTGCTTTCCTTTAATTTAGTGTCCAGTCACTTATTCCCCAGATACTTGTAGTCCTGTTAAGTAGAGTAGCCACACTGTGCTCATTTCTAATGTTACAAAGATAAAATCAAAACATCTCCTTCTTTAGGTGGTACTATATACATTAGAGGTACTTATCCATAACATTATCATGCTCATTAAATGTAAATTTTTGAGGGTAAGGGCTCTCTCATTTTTATATTCATATTCCTCATATTTAGAGCCATATTCATATACTTAGCACAAGGCCTGGCATATCATAGACCTGGTGGGAAATGAAGAGATGACCGATTTGAGAACCTTCCCTAAATGTTCCCCATATTCAGATTATTCTCCTCCTTCACAATGTTTTATTTTGAGGGTCAAGAGGAGTTCCAAGATGATGATTCTGGAGAGTAAAATGTTATCTGTTACTTTTCCTTCCAAGTCTATCTTTGGTATCTTGGTGTGCTTTAATAGGTTGAGGGGTTTGAGAAACACAGGACTGAAATATTCCTCCATCTACTTGAGTTCTGCTAACAAAAGGAACCATGGCGGATCTAGAGTGAATGTGATCATCCATGGAGGGATGAATGAGCATGGGAATAGAAAAGCATTTATAAAGTCATAAGTATGTGTCAAATATTGTGCCTTATAAGCACTGGGGTCTGTCAGCTGCTCTCAAGGAGCTCATCTTCTAATGGGAAAGACAATTCGTTACTTGAGGTCCCAGGCTATGAAGACCACAAGCAAAGGAAAGTTTAAGGAGGATAGGAAAGTAACTTCCAAGCTGTGTTAGAGAATTGGTCCTTTGATAAAAATGATGGGAACTATATGCTAGAGAAAATTGGCAGAACTATAGAAGAGAGTGAATGGAGCTAGAAATGAAAATAGTGGCCAGAACGAGAACTGAGGAGACATGAAGAAAATGGAAGCTGCAAAGAGAGAAACTTGAGGAACTATCAATTACTTTCTGAGAGAGGAGGATAGCTATAAGAGAAATGGAGAAGAAAGCAATAGTGGGTTGCAACCAATGAGAACTGTTGAGAGTTCTGAGAGTTCAGAAATTAGCTCATCCAATTCTTTTTATGAAACCAATACCCAGAATTTTTTCCTCATTCATCTATACTCTTTTTGAAATATCTTGAAAAGTGTTCCCTGCGTACTTGTAACACTTTCTCACCTCTAGCTTAGATTCCTTCCAAACATATTTAGTGAAAAATTGATAGCTAAGGTCAGTTAGTTGGTACTGTAGATAAAGCACCAGGTCTGGAGTCAGGAACATTTATCTTCCTAAGTTCAAATCCAGCCTCAGATTGTGTCACATCAGTTATGTGACCCTAGGTAAGTCACTTAAGTCTGTTTGTCTCAGTTCTTCATCATTAATAAGCTGGAGAAAGAAATAGAAAACCATTCCCTGTACTTTCATCAAGAAAAGTTCAAATGGAGTCACGAAGAATCAGATACTATTGAAACAACTGAACAATAATAGCAAACATTCATATTGAACCTGAAGGTTTAAAAAGCATTTTATGTAAAGCATCTCTCTCCCCAATATGACTTCATATTAAATGATATTGCCATTTCAATAGTTGTTTTTAATGCAGTTGAAATTACATAATATTATAGGTACTGAAATGGTAGATTCCAGATATAAGGATTTCATAGGTATCAGAATGTTCAATAAAAATGAATCACTACAAAATCATTGAGAAATTTGGTATCACATACTAGATATATAGAGATAGAGATGAGATAGAGAATGAATGTAGATATAGGTACAGACATAGGTATAGCTTAACTAGATCTCATAATGAAGCTGTTTTCAGCCTAGTTTTCTCAAACTTGGATGCTTTTCATGGTTTTGTGAGACTGTATGGCTACCAACCTTCCATTATCTTTCTCTGTAAGATTTCACAAATGAGTTTATAAATTTATCCTTTAGATATCACATCCTTTCACTTAGTGAAAAGATTCAGTGTTTGCTGGCTGAGATAGTTTATGAGTACTTCTGGCTTACTTGTTATGACAGTTTTTATGCATTCATTACACTTGTCTAAGAAATATCAAGATCCATGTCTTTATATTTTATTCATTTCCCATTTTTGGACCCAGTAACTCATTTAAATCTTAGAAAAGTGGGAATCTATAATCATATCCAATACCATTCTCCAAAATGTTTGAACTCTCAGATCATTGTACTGAACTTGCCAAATAAATTTCCTAGGCAGATGATGCACTGCATAGAACATTGGACCTGAAGCTAGGAAGATGTGAATTCAAATCCAACCTCAGGCAATTAATAGCTATGTGAGTTTGGGCAAATAACAACAAAATATAACCTTTGTCTCAGTTTTTAACTCTAAAATCAAGATGATAATAGCACATCTCCCAAGATTTCTATAAAGATCAAATGAGATAAAATTCATAAAATTCTTGCCAAATAGTAGGTACTACAGAAAAGTTGACCATTATCATTATTACTACTATTTATTGTTATTATTTTATTACTAAAATATACAAAACAGTTTCCAAAAATGGAACCAATTTTTCTAAATGGAAAACTCAAGGCAAAGAAATAAAAGCAAATGCCAGGGAAGGTAGGACAGAAAGCAGGATAATCCCAGAGCAAAGATTCTATTTCAATCAATAATATGAGAGAATAAATTGACTGATTGTAGTTGTTAAATCTGGATTAATAACAAACAGAAAACATAAGAATAAGACAGTAAGTTCTTCATTTTGATTGAATCACTTAAGAAAATTATGCTAAATCCAAATAACTAAAATCATCTATAAAATATAAAAATGTCATAACATTCTACTTCCCAGGAACACAATTTGTCTAGAAATATCTAAATCATTTAATTTTAATATTCAAGATGCTTCACAAGCAGAGAAATGGAAAGAAAGACATATAATATCACCTTACACCAAATAAAATAGCCAAAATGGGAGGAAGGTGGCATATTTCATGGTGGTGTGGGTCTAGGAGAATAGACAACCTAATACATTACAAGTGGAATACAAGTTAATAGAGACATTCTGGAGAACAATATAGTGACATTCAATAAAAGTTACAATACTGATCTTACACTCCAACCCAGTAATTTAATTTCTAGGATTCCATACTTTGAAGAAATCATGGTATAATGGATGGAAAATTGAATTTGGAGTCAGAAAGACCTTCATTAGGATCTATCTCAGATATTTATGATCTCTGGGGATCTGAATATGTCACAATCTCTCTAGACCCCAATTTTCTCAACTCTAATGAGGGAATTGAATATGATAACTTTGATCACCCTCACCTTATCTATGTCTTTATAAGCCTCAATATATCATAGATTAAAAGAAAAAAAAAATTACCTGTATCACCCCTTGATAAATTCAATCAAGAAATATCCTTTTGACTTTTCACCTGGAATGATGTAATCAAAATGATAAATTTAGTGATGGAAGGGAAAGGAAAGAGAACACAAAATAAAAAATTCTCTTTGCTTAACTTAATTCTCTTTGTTTAACTAATTCACTGTGTTGTTTTTTGTGTTGTCCTGTTTCAGGAAAAAAGTTTATCTCTTGTGTCATTATATTAGATTGTTATTGATAGCTACTAAGTTTATGACAAAAAATATTTGAAGACTTCATTGAAAATGGTTTAGTGTGAACTATGTTCTTACCACTCCAAATAGTTCTTGGCAAAACATAACTTATGCTAAGGACAAAAAGAGGCATTAATAAGATTTTCAATATATGGATCAATTTTCATAGCATTTATAAAGTACTAAGAACAGAAAAAAACCTTAATTTGGCAATGTGTTTTTGAAATATTAAAAGTCCAACCTACTATCACCTCCTCCTCCCTTAATGTGTCACTTTTCCACTTTATTTCCTCCTTTGTGATATGACATTAATAACCTCTGTTATATTTTGAAGTTGGGGAGAAGGGAGCAAGAAGCTTGCTATCAGCCATTATTATATTAGCAAAAGTAATTGATCAGATTAGTTCCAGGAGAAAGTAGAGACTTGTGTGAATAGACACAGAAAAGTAATGTTTTGCTGGTATGACAGGGATCAAGATGGATTTGGATTCTGAAAAGGTAGACCCAGAAAAGGTAACACAACAATCTCAGGATCTAGAATTTGAAGGATGTCTTAGAAGTCATTAAAATTTTATGGGTCATCTCTTCCAATTCTCTCATTTTACATATGAGAAAAATGAGGCTAATAGACATTAAGTGACCTGTCGATTTTCACACAACTAGAAAATGGCAGAGCTCAGATTCCAACTCTGGCCCTCTGACTCAAAATCCAGGGCTCTGTGGTAGTCCAGGATACCTGAAGGAGCACACAGAGGATGGGGAAATTGAAATCAATGGAAGGGTATCAAAACCAAATCTCACTTCCTTTTCCACGTTACTTTTGCCTAGCCTTCTGCACATGGTTATAAAACACTGACTTCTTTCAATTATTCACTAATGGCACACCAGGCACTTCCTTTGGGGAAGTACTTGTCTAAATCCTAAATCCTAAAGATAGTTCCAAAGATGACTAAGGCAAGATAGATTTTTTTTTACTTTTAACACCACTTATAAAATTCTCCAAATGTCTGATTTTATTTTTTCCACAAGATCTAAAAATTATAGTTTCTGCTTAGATTTTTAAATCTGCTATCATATCACTTGGACAAAGTAGGGTGAAACAAAGCCTTGGACTATAATTGGGACAAAAACATTATTGCATTGCTCAGCTCTCAGCAATACATTACCGGATGGCTTTTTGCCTCTCTTGGTTGTCTCACTGATAGTTACAGAGCAGTCTATGACCATTTCCCCCTTAAAAGCTGCACATCACTTTAGCTATTTTTAGCCTCCTAATCTTCTTTCAGATTGCTTTAGTCCACTGCCTGACAGATCTTTAGAAATCTCCAATTATTCTGCCATCCTAGATATTGAAATAGAAATGGCCATTTGGGCTTCCAAATGTAAATTTTCCACATTGGCCTTCAAAGTAAATAACACTTCTTTGGGAAATTGTGTGTGTGTGTGTGTGTGTGTGTGTGTGTGTGTGTGTGTGTGTGTGTGTCAGGGAGGGGAGAGAAAGAGAGAGGGAGGGAAGGGAGGGAGAGAGAGACAGAGACAGAGAGACAGAGAGACACACACACACAGAGGGGGGGGGAGGAGGGAAGGGGGAGAGAGAGACAGAAGGGGGAGGGAGGGAGAGAGAGACAGAGACAGAGATAGAGAAAGAGAGAGAGAGAAAGAGAGAAAGAGAGAGAGAGAGAGAGAGAGAGAGAGAGAGAGAGAGAGAGAGAGAGAGAGAGAGAGAGAGAGAGAGAGAGAGAGACAGAAGGGGGAGGGAGGGAGAGACAGAGAGACAGAGAGAGACACAGAGACAGAGACAGAGACAGAGGCAGAGACAGAGACAGAGACAGAGAGAGACAGAGAGACAGAGAGAAGAGAAAGGGAAGGGAGAGCAGAGAGAGACAGAGAGAGAGAGAGAAGAGAGAGGGAAGGGAGAGAGATTTGCTTTGTGGTTTTTCAACATGCAGCATAATATTATAAATTGTTGTAATCTCTTCTTTCCAGTAAGAGGGAAGCACACAGAGGGTTATTTTCTTAAGCAACTAAAATAAGTATCTCTAAACTCTTTCTTCCTTGTTGTCTCTCTGAAGAGATAAAGGGTCCATTTATAATGTGATTTGTCTCATATGGCCTGGGCTTCATCTTTATTTGTTATTCAAAAGAAAAGGGTAGAATCCTTCTTTACCCAGAGGGAGGATTTTTGTAACATTTTCCTCATACAAAATCTGAATTTACGTAACAAAATTCTTCCTAATGTTATTATTTGCTTTTTTATCTATGCAAAATCCCCTTACCAACTACAGGTCAACCTCTACTCATAGGCCAAGCAAGCCTGGTTAGCTGAAGCACTGGGGCCATTTGCTAATTTGTAAAATGATCTCTGAGTGGGGGAAAGTTTCCTCAGATAATTACACTGCTCCTGTGCATTCAAGGCTAAGATGGAATGGCATGGTTTTGAGTCTGCTCTTTCCCATCCCTCTTAGAAGGTCAGCTTTTTGAAGGCAGGATTCTTTGGCTCCTGTCTTTGTTTCCCTGGCACCTCCATTTGTCATATGGAATACTTGACTCCACATATTCTGAATTTTGAATGTGAGAAACTTCAGGGTACCATTAATAGAAAGAAGATCAGAAGTTTAATTTAAAATGTTTCACAAATCAAATTTTGTTTTACCTTCATGAAAGTACCTTTTTCTAAGACTGTTCTAGCAATCTAAAATGGAGAGTTAATCAAGTTAATCTCTTAGCCTACATCAAGTATGTATTCATTATATAATCTTTACTCTCAGCACAATGCTATTTATCTCTCTCTGTCTGTACAGTGATCTATCTCTCTGTGTACACCTCCCTCTCTGACTCTCTGACTCTTACTTTGCTATTCTTTAATTCAGTTCAGCAAACATTTATCAAGCACCTGCTATGCGCAATGCATAATTCTAGGTAGGCACCATGGTTAAAGCATAAGTACCAGTAGTCCCTGCCCTCAAGAGTTTGCATTCTATTGGGGAAACAGTACATTTACATAGCTATAAAAATACCACAGAGCCAGAGAAAATGTAGGAACTATTTACGGTGGTTTTATTTCTTCCCATTTACATTCTTGCACACTTACTCCTACATTTCATACTTGCATACTCATCCAAGACAGTTTCTATCTGGGGTACTCTAATTAGACAGAAAAAGTTAGGTGGCACAGTGGGTAGAGCAACAGGTTCAGAGTCAGGAAGAGAAACCGCCTTGAGTGGAAATCCAGCCTCAGATACTAACTAGCTGTATAACTGTGGGCAAGTCACTTATCTCTGTTTGCCTCAGTTCCTCATCTATAAAATGAGCTGGAGAAAGAAATGGCAAACCACTCCAGGATCTTTGCCAAGAAAACCCCAAATGAGGTCACAAAGATTTGGACATGCCTGAAAACAACTAAACAGTAACAAGCCCCAAGGAACTTGCCTGAGACCATATCTGTCCAGGGTATGATCACAAGGTAAAAACACAAATTCGAAACTGGAATATGGACTATCAACACATGCCTACCAGTTTCCAAACAATTGTGAGAAAAGCCAAACCCCACATAATTGCTAATTCTACACATTCCTCTCTGTGCCAAAAAGCATTTCCTATCAGACACCTAGATGGCCCTTTGTTTAATTTGTTCAACAGCAACAACAACAAAAATCACTTTAAATGTCTCCTAAGCCAGAAAAGAACAGAGGATATTCAAGTAAAGAGTTATTTTGCTTCACCTGTCTCTTGTTTTCTGGCACATCATAGACTTTCTGCTGTGCCAGCAGACATTTTTTTTTGCCTGAAATAAGACTTAAAGCAGAGACAGAATAAGATGCTCTCTGAGGTGAAACTTCATTTTGAAAGTTTACAAACACATGCAGTATCTAATATTAGTCTCTGTGGTCTCATTTAATGACATTGTGTTTCTTGCTCTGTCAAAGTCCAGTTCTGAATGTGTTCACTGAACACAAAGGTAAAAGCTTCATGGAGGAGGTGGGTATTAACTAGATTCAAGGAACTTTGTGTCCTTGTGACCCTGGGCAAGTCACTTAACCCCAAAACCTCACCCTTACTTCCTTTCTGCCTTGAAACTGATATTTCTTATCCATTTTGTATTCATTATAAGGCAGAAGATATGGTTTCATAAAAAGAAAAAAAATTAATTAAACCAAAGTGAGTTGTCAACTCTTATCAATTCTACCTCTATAATTTCTCTCATTCACTCATAGAACCATCATTCTAGTTCAAGTCCTAATCACATTCTTCTCTGAACTTTTGCAAGAGCCCCATTTATTCTCCTTGACTCCAAATTCTGCCTTCTCCAATTCATCCTCCAAATAGCTCTCAAAATAATCTTCATAAAGTAGTGATTTGACTATATATCTCTCCTCAAGACTCTCCAGAGCTTATTCTGGAGAGCAATCTGGAGCCAAACCCAAAGGATCATAAAATCTTTGGCCCTTTGACCCAGCAATACCACCCCTTTGATCTGTATCCTAAAAATATCAGAGAAAAAGAAAGAGAATATATATGTATAAAAATATTTATTTAAAGCAGATCTCTTTGTAGAGGCAAAGAATTGAAAACCAAAGGGATGTCCATCAATTAGGGAATGGCTAAACAAGTTGTGATATAGGATTGGAATGGAATACTCTTGTGCTATAAGGAATGACAAGCAGAATAATTTCAGAAAAACCTGGGAAGACATATATGAACTGATGCAAAGTGAAGTTAGCAGAAGCAAAACATGATATGAAGTATATTATATGAGTAGCAACTACAAAAATATAAACTATTCTCAACAATGTAAATATCCAAAACAACCCAAGGGACTCATTATGAAAAATGCTATCTATAGTCATAGAAGAAATTGTTAGAGTCTAAATGCAAATTGAAGCATATCATTTTCCAATTTCTTTCTTTCTTAAGTTTTTTCTTGTGCATGTAGTATATGTCTTTCATGAAACAGATAATACAGAAATATATAATGCATTGGTATAACCGATATTAGATTATTTACTCTCTTAGAGATGGAAGGAGAGAGAATTTAATCAGAAAGTGTCAGAAAACAATTTTTTAAAAGTATTACTACATGTAATTGAAAAAAGAAAACAAAAGAACAATAAAAGGATTTCCAGGGTTGTATATTATGTTGGCATAGTCAAAAGAGCACTGATTTGGAGTGTAATAGTGAGAGGGACTTAGAAAAAGGAAGGAACCATTGAACAGCTGTTTCAGGATTGAGTTCTATGTGGCACTTCCTCTTTCTTCCACTCAGTTGAGCTGTTATCAGTGGAGTCAGCCAGTTTAGACTACAGGGTAAGTCTGTTCTCCCACAGCCTCCTTCTTAACTGTTAGATTGAAATTCCCCTCCTACTACATAAAATCTGAATCAATCTCTGATAAAACTCAAGGTGTCTAATTTATTGGAGTATTGGGTTGTTGAAGGAAGAGGAAAGGAAAGAAAGGAAGGAAAGGGCAGAGGGAAAGAGGAAGGTTCCTAATATTTCTTTCCTAAGAAGGGGGCTTGACCAAGTAAATCTCTTCAGGGAATATGCTCTGAGTTCCCCTAAGTGAAAAAGAGAGTCTCTATCCCAAAGGTTGGCTTCAGTTGGGCATTGAGGTCTTTATTCAATTCAAGCAAAAGGATTTTGAGATGAGTACTTCTTCCACCCAGATCCACTGAGTCCCAGATGAGAAGAACATTTCTCTCTGGCTCCAACTGCTTTTTGAATCTTAATGGAACTCTCTCATCCCCCACAGGTCCTGTGAAGGTTCCATTTGCCCCTCTTCTGAAGCATCCCTTCAAAATTCAGGTTTTCTCTTTGCTCTTGATCACCCCCTTATTCACAGAAGGAAAAAGATTTGGACAAATAAAACTTTAAATGAAATAAATGGACAAAATAACACTGAGGTCTTGTCAAGATTTTCTTACCTCTGGGATAAAATAAGTTCTCAGCCTGGCATTGCATTTCAAGCCATTCACTAACCAGAGTCTAGCTCAAGCTTCCTAACAAAACATTTCACATTTTTTCCATGTACCTGATATTCTAGTTAAACTCTTCTACTTTTTGTTTCTCCAACTCAGTCCTTATTTTTGAAAAGTCTGTCCCCTTCTTGGAATCCACACCTCCTTACTTTTTCTTAGTAACTAATTCTTTAAAAGGCTCAACTCAAGTTTACACCTTAGAAGTGCTTTGTAGCCCAAACTATAAAGGCACTACATTATATAAAACCTTCCTTTGATACTCCTAGTTTTTTAGGGCTTCCAGTTTTTCCTGTATTTACTCATCTGTCTAAGTGTTGTATGGCCCCAGTAGGATGCACTCTTTTCCCCCCTTTGTATCTCAAGAGTATAGCAATGCCTTCCACATAGTAGGCACTGAATAAATATTCAATGAATTGAATAGAATGGAATTTCCCTGAAGGTTTCAAAAGAAAAGCATTATGGAAATTAACAAATGAATCAGGTTAGACCCAGGCAGCAAACTTTGCCAAATAGTTTTGGTCTTTTTCAGAACTAAAAGAGCTTTTAATTTAAATTAATTTAATTATTTCTCCAGCCCTATAGGATAATTAAATATCCTCTACTTTGAAAGATTTGTAGATAGTCTAATTTATAAAGACAGTTCATTGGATAAAAGCTTCAAATTCATGATATTTGGCAAAATCATAAGCATATCAGAACCATAGTCATTAATGGGAGAAACTATATGGAGAAACCAAAATTTGACTTTGTGACAACCCAGAAATTCCAATTAGAATAGTAAAAACATAAAAAATAAAAATAAAATTATTAAAAAAAGAAGTCACAAGTGACTTGTAGGCATGTTTCCTATACCAGAGATATAAAGTAATTTAAAAAGAAACACAGAAAATACACATAGTGATGCTCTTCCTTTTTTTGTTTCTTGGATAAATGTGTTCAGTGATCCTTTTCTTCCACTTCAAAGTGTCATTCTTTCATTCTTACCTTGGTGAGGTCAGTATTCTTATTCTCTTTCTTTAGATTTCTCATTTTCCTTTTAATGTTCTAGCCTCACCATAATTTTACAGACAGACTCCTGCATTTCCACCAATAACTAGAAGAATGGAGAGGATTTCATCAGTTTGCTTTACTTTTTCTTCTAGGAGGGAGAACGATATGTACTTTGGACCCAGACAGCCATCATTTTACCATGATAGCCAAAAAACAACTTTGAGGCTTTTCCTGAAGGGGAGGGAGATGGATGCTCTAAAGAAGTAGCACATGTTTTATTCTTTTAAAAATAGAAATTAGATTGTCAGGTGCTATCAAAAAATCTAAGAGAACCCAAGCGAATCTGGAAAATGAAAAAAGAGTTTTGACAATTAGGGACTAATTACTGATGTGTATTGACACAGCTATTTGTCAATCATATAAATGTACATGTATGTATGTATATAATTATATGTAAATATATGTAAATGTACATACATATGTATATTTGTGTGTATAAATATATATTTCACATTATAAATATATACAAACTCCATAGAGCAGTGTTGTTCAACTCACATGGAAATGGGATCCATTAAACCATATATGAGGATCCTTGCCAGCTGAATACTGACTTAGAAAGCCATGCATTAACATTATCTATATTTCATGGTATTTTTTATGTTGTCAATATTTCTTAATTATATTTTAATCTAATTCTAGATCCACTCGAAGTATTATGGGATACATTGTGATATGTATTTGAGGGGTTGTTTATTTGTATTTGAGGGGTTAAGACTTTTCAGTATAGAGAGGAGGAAAGAGTATAGACCCCTCTGCTCAAAGTGGGGTTCAGGGGAGATAGCTGATGTTTAACATTGGCTCAGAGAGAGGAGAGGGGGTTTGAAGATTTTCCCCCTTCTGCCTTCCCTCCTTAGCTAATGCTGCTCTTCCAGATTAGCTCTTGTCCCTCTTATCCCCCCTCCAATACTTGAGACCAAAGGGTCTCCCCTTGATCTGTTCACTCACACTCAGCTTGGGGAAAAGATAACCATTTTAATGTCAACTCAATCAGGATAATACAAAGGAAAAACTGGCAGGGAACGAATGGGAAAGGAAAGTGGGAAAAGGAGGTCCCTGTTTCTATCTAAAACCCTTTTCCCTCCCTCCTCAAGTTTGGGGGAACTCGGGCCTTGGCAGCCTGAACCCCCTGACAGAAAGTCAGGTTGAGTCATCCTGTGTTTGGCCCCTTGGCTACAGTTCAGACTCAGGGCAACAGGAGCTGAACTAAAGTCGGACAGAGATATAGAATGTCTTTCTCAGGTTTCCTCTTCAATAGTCTTTTCAATTGGGAAATGTTGGGGGGAAAGAATTCCAGTTACCAGCAGGAAAGGTGGGTAAACCTCAGGAGAAAGTCTTTTTCCACCTTCTCTCTCTCTGACTTCTCAAGACTGAAAGACCAACTCCTCTACCAGCCAGACTCTTCTCCTCCTCCAGATTCCAGGCCTTGGCGGCCCCTCCCCCATTGAGGTGATCAGTTTCACACACTCTTTAGCCTGGCACATTTTTGTTAGTGCCAGCCTCTGTCACAGGTGTTATAGAAAAGACTATGTGCTTAATGCCTCTGACACCAAGGTTTGGTCTCTTCTTTGGGGCTATATCCAAGACATGATAGAACCTGCCAAAGTAAGACATTTTGGATGAGCATTAATAACTCCTATTCATTCATATAACCATCAATGATACTTCCAGAAGAAAATTTTATTAAATAATTGCTTTGTTAAAGATTTAAAATTTGAGGGCAATAAACTGAAGTCCTGAGGAACAAAGGTGGTTTTTATATTACTGCTACCCATTGAAGACAAGAGATGTAGAAGAAAAAAGCAGATGAGAAGTAAACATATGAGTAAAGAAAGTTTCTGAGGATGGTGCTTCTTTTCCTGGACTCTTAACACAAAATAAAAGAATGGTAGCATTCTGGCCAAGGATGAAGTCCATAATAATAAGGATGACTTCTACCTAGTTTCTGGAAATTTTTAACTAGATGACTTAAAACTGTTAAGAGGGAGAAAGAAATTTTCCAATGTATATTCACATGTCTAGATACCAAAGAGAGAAGCTATAACAAAAAATAGCAGCTGAGACACCCAGAAGTTCTTGGTAGATGAATTCAAAGAAGAGAGAAAATAGTAAAACCTGTGGCCTCAACATATAGGCAATAAGTAGTATGAATTGGAGTTTCTAATGTAAGAATGCAAATTTGGGGGCAGCTAGATGATATTACAGAGAACCAAGCCTCTAAAGATGGAAGGTCCTAGGTACAAATATGGCCTCAGACAATTCCTGGCTGTGTGACCCTTTGGGCAAATCACTTTTCTCCAACTGCCTAGCCCTTGACTCTGGAACTGAGAGTATCAATTCTAAGTCAGAAGGTAAGATTTTTTTTAACTATGTATGTAAATTTTACCTCATTAGTATCAACTTAGCCTTGCTAGGATGAGATATATGACTGGAAACAAGTTCTTACTCAAGAGAAACATGATACATTGAGGGGATATGATGGACCTTAAACTGAAAAGTAAAAAAAGACTCAAGAGAAAACAGTTACCAGAGGGTGAAACTCACAGTGCAGTGTATTTACATGAAGATGAACTAAAGAAGAAATAAAAGCAATATAGTCTTTGAAATATAATACACAATAAGTGATCAAATGAAGAAATACTTAAGAAATCCAGGAAATAGATCAAATAAGGCAACACAGAATTGTTATGGTAATGACTTGGTACTTCATTTATCCAGACATCAACTTGAATTCTCTTTTTGCTCCAAAGCAAATCAATCAGCAATCCCTTAACATGATTTAATGATAATCCCCACTTTCAAAAGATAGAGGAACCAACAAGGAAGAGTTCTCAGTACAGTGAGAATAGGATTGCTGAGATAGAAATAAAAGGGGGAAGGAGAAGTGAATACTACTGGTTGGAGTGTGTGATGGAGAAGACAAAGGAGTCTAAGTGCCCCTTAATTTGAAGGATAAATATATATATTTCACATTATAAATACACACACACATACACACATATATATAAAGTTCCAAAGGGTTCTACAACAGAGTAATTAAGGACACATGGATTAAAAGCCTACAAAGCAAATAAGACTAAGAGGAATGAATATCTCCTAACATTAAAATTAAAAGGGTTAGAGAAAATCAATTCTGAATAAAAGAAGAAATGGTAAGTGGATAAAGAATGATATCATTATGCAGATTTTTAAAAGCCATACAGAAGTTTGGAGTAAAGATGGTAAAAAAAACAAGTGAGCAGTCTCAAGCAATTAATCAAAAAAGGATCTTAAAGTCAGAGTGAACCATGTGTTTGCTACAAATTAAGAAGATGGCTTGAAAGACCAAAAAAAATGAATTTAACCAGCACAAATTAAGAATCATAGCTTCCGGGAATGAGGAGAGGGTCTTGAATTAATCTGACCCTACATACATGTTAGTTTGTATTTTTAAATGCTTCCCTTTATTTCTGATTGTGTTTGTTTCATTTGGAGAATCTGTAATATTGCATTCAAATCTGGGTGCCATATTTGTAGAGGACTTTGTTGAATGAGGTAAAAAGCATGAAAGTTTTGAGATTATGTCATATGATAACCACTACAAGAATGTAAAAAAAGAGGCAGCTTGCTATAGTGGAAAGGATGCTGAATTTTGAGTCAAAGGACCTGGGTTCAAATCCCATATCTGCCACTTATTACCTGTGTGGTCTTAGGCAAACTGCTTAATCTCCATTGTCCTTAGTTTCTTCATTTGTTAAATTAGAGTTTGACATAAATGGCCTCTGGTGTTTCTTCCAACTCTAAATCTATGATCCTATTATCAGTTATAGTAATTGGAGATGTTTAGAAAAGACTGAGGATGAGAATACTCAAGAGAGAAATGATAGAAGTCTTCCAGTATCAAAAGGGTTGTCATGTGGAAGAAGGATTAGACTGATTGGCCCCAGGTGTATAACAAAGAACAGCAGGTGGAAGATGCTTTATGTGGAAACTTTATGTTTGTTGTCAAGAAAAATGTTCTAACAAGTAAAAACTACCCCCAAGTGGTGTGAGCTGCCTCTGGAGGCTGAGGGTTCTACCTCACTGGCATTCTTCAAGCAAATACAAAATGATCCCCTTGTTAGAGATGCTGAAGAAGACACTATTGGACTAGCAAAAACAAGTATCATCCCAGGGGAAGCAAGGTGACACAGAAGATAGAGCCCCATGCCCAGAGGCAGGAAGTCCTATGTTCAAATCTGACCTCAATTATTTTCTAGCTGTGTGACCTAAGTCACCTAATCTCCATTGCCTAGACCTTACCGCTCTTCTGCCTTGGAATCAGTATTTAGAAATGATTCTAAGACAGAAAGTAAGAGGGTTTTTTAAAAGAAATATGTGGCAATTCTGTTATTCTAAGATTCTTCTTCATGCTAAATATCTCCAGTTTCCTCAATAGTTGATCATATATGATTTTAAGACAATTTGCCATCTTGTTTGCTGTCCTCTAGATGTTCTTCAGTTTATTAATGTTTTTTTCCCAAAATTTGATACCCTAAATTGAATTGAATGTAATATTCTAATTGCTCTTTGACGATGGCAGAGCACAGGGGACCTAATTTAAAAATATTTTCTTTTCTTTCAAATTACAAACATATTTTAAAATTTTTAGTTCCAAATTCTATCCCCCTTTCTGCCACCTTCCCTTATTGATAAGACAAGTAATTTGACATATATTATTAACCGTGGAATCAAGCAGAACATATTCCACATTAATCATATTATGAATGAAAACACAGACCCACCAAAAAAAGCCCAAGAAAAATGAAATTGAAAAAAGTTTACTTTGATCTGCATTCAGATTCTATTAGTTCTTTCTCTAGAGGTGGATAGATTTTTTTCATCAAAAGTTCTTCAGAATTTGGTCAGATCATTGTAAAGTCTCAGTTAAGATTGAACTTTTGATTCAAGATCCCTGGGCCTTCCATTTTATGGAAGGGTCCAAGATGGCAGCCTTTATTCATATCTTGTTCTATTGTTGCCTTCTGGACTTCAAAACCATGTGTCAACTGTTATTTCATCCTGAAACTTTACCTCAGTGACTTGGAACTTCAACCTCATTGCTTCTTCTCTTATCTCTCACTCCTAGCTTTTAGTTCTTTCATCTATTGGTTTCCCCTACCAGAACATAAGCTCCTTGAGGTCAGGAACTCTTTTTTCTTCTATTTATAGCCCCAGCATTTATCATAGTGTCTAGCACGTAATAACCACTTAAATTCTCATTTGCTTGTTTTCCTCAGTCTTTTTTCAGAGGCCTGTTAATTTAGATACTTTTTTTTCCTACTTAGTCCTTCACTGCTAGCTGAGATACAGCACGTTACCATTCAGACAAAAGTATGAAAGTCAGCATCACAGGCACCATTAGATGCAGGTCAGCAGAGTAAAATTTGTGTCTTTATTTTTGTCCAGAAATCAGATGATGTTTTCTTTGGTGTAGGGAAACTCCCAGTGTGGATAATTCATCCATCAATGCATACCTGTCACTAATATATGATTCATAGTATTACAGAGCTCTCTGGAAGCCCCAAGATGTTAAGCCTATTGCCCATAGTCATACATCTAGTATAAATCAAAGGCAGAATTTAAACATGGTATAAGTATGCATAGAGCATGAGATAGGCACATTCTAGGGAAGAGCTTTACCATCGGCTCTTCTTCTTTAAATGTATGGTAGGATCAACAATAATGCTCACCCCAGGGTATGCTTAGACCAGCTGTATGCATCCAGAACCTTCTCTATGTATGTCTATAAGCTTTAATTTTCTTAATTTTGAAGACTTCCCGCTGTCTATTACTCCGTGCTACCTCTCATTGCTTTATAATATTCCTTCTTCACTTTAACCTCTGATTTTCCCTGGTTCTCTTCAATACTCAGTTCAAATCTCACCTTCTGCAAGAGACCTTTCTTCTCCATGATTATCTACATCTATTCTGCATCTCTCATGTATGTACTAGCTATTTACCTTTTGTCCCCCAATTAAACTATGAGCTCCTTTGAGATTCTTTCTGTCTATCTTTTCATTCCCATCAGTCAGCCCAGATCCTGACACACAGTAACCCAATTCAAAGATCCAAAGGTCACAAGAATTATGGTGCATTTTGGGAGATGCCTATGGCCCCAGAAAGAGGCTTAATAATATAATCTTTGATATCACATAATTGTTATTACAGCCCTAGGAAGGCAATAGCACCCACGTTCTATTTTCCTCTTTTACAGATGAGAAAGCTGAGATATAGAGAGCTGGAGAGCTTGCTCAAACTTTCATAATGACAAGAGGACAGTGTTAGAAATGGAACTCGGGTCTTGCTACACATTCAGTGTTCTTTCCACTACAGCTCAGTGGTTCTGTCTGAAAATACTATCAGAACCTCACTGTTCTCAGATGTTAACCCAGAAGCTACCACTCCAGTCTGGTTTAACTCTTCATTTCCAGCTTGTCCCTTATTTTGAAATGAAATAAATTACTTTCTTTTAAAATATTTCCTTAGCTCAGTGTTCTCCATAATTCTATCAAACCCTTAAAACTAAGGTTTACATTTCCTACAAATGACAATTTCTACTGTAGTTGACATCTCTTAGTATGTTGAATGTAGTACTTGTGATTATAAAAAACCTGAGAACTATCTTTTATCAGAACAGCATTGTATGTAGGACTCTGTGCCATATTGTGTGTCATTTTCAGAGATTACACAGCCAAAAAAAGTGAATTTCAATAAAATATTCAAGAAAATATATTTCCTGGGCTCCATCTGAAGTTCAAGTAGTGCTAACATCTCTGAAGCACATATGAATTTATAGTACACAATAAGCCTATGAATCTGCCTTTTGGCTTGAGGCTCATATCTCAGCAAATGTCTTATAATAAGCAAAACAACTTTTATGCCTGGGAGAAATGAAGTACAGTATTTTATGGGGCTGGAAAATCAAATATTGTAAAAAATGATACTGAAACAGGTGATCAACCCAGGCTTTTAAAAATCCTCCATTTTAAAATGTCACATAGATCAGTATTTGAACAACAAAAATTCCATGGATCAATGAGGTACTTAATGGGTCAGTAGGTGAGATGGATTTCTAAACAGATCAGTGAACAGGAAAAAGGATAAGGAGTGATTGGCTCCTAAGGACCCCACACTTGGAAAAAAAACAAGTAATTACCATGCATGGGATTAAAGGCCCTATGCTGAAAATAACAACACTCTAAAGTTTCCAAAGCACTTTCCTACCAATAAACCTATGAAACAGGTTACATATATATGTATTTAGCCTTTTGTTTAACTATCGGAGAAACTGAGGTTCAATGGAACTAAAAGATTGTCAAGGGTTAAACAGTCAGTTTTCAAAGTCAAGATTCAAACTCAGAATTCTTTTTCCCCTTATTATTTTATTTATTTATTTAGAATATTTTTCTATGGTTACATAATTCATGTTCTCTCCCTCCCCTCTTGCCTCCACTCTCCCAAAGCTTACAATTAATTCCACTGGTTTATACATGTCTTATTACTCAAAACTTATTTATCTTTTAAAAGCCACAACCCCAAATCATACACACATATAACCAAATGATAAATCATATGTTTTTTTTTCCATGTTTCTACTCCCATAGTACTTTCTCTAGATGTGGATAGCATTCTCTTTCATTGGTTCCAAGGGATTGTTCTTGATCGTTGCATTGCTATCAGTAGCAGAGTCTATTACATTTTATCATCCCTCAACGGTTCACTTTCTGTGTACAGCGTTCTCCTGCAAACCCAGATATCTTAACTCCAAGAGTAGTACACTTTCCACCATATTACATTGCCATTCCAAAGACAGAATGCCGAGTGAGTAGAGTTCTCACAAGTCAGCCACAATTTGGGCAAATGCAGAGCTATACACTGAGAATATGGATCTAGACTGCCATGAACCTTTGGTAATCTGATTTGCTCTAAAAGCACATATCAGGGAGAGATCATCTTCCTTTCAAAATGAAATCAAGGTAGAGGATCTCTAATGAAAGAGTTGGATTGAATGACCTTCTAACTCTAAGTCTATATCCTTAATAATAGCTATTATGTAAAGTAATAATAAGAAGCAATTTTAAAGTCCTTTTAGAATTTCTTAAGGTAACAAAGAGAAATGGTTAAAACTATAGCAGATTCTTTAAAATTGGCCACATTATTCCATTCTTCCTAAAACTTAATTTACATTTCTGATATGGGGACTTATAGAATAAATCCTGGACACAGAATAAGAACAACTAATATTTATAGAGAGCTCTAAGGTTTGCAAAGCACTTTAGATAAACTATCTAATTTAATCCTAATACAAGCCCTCTGAATTAAGGGAACATAGAACAGCATACCTGTCATATCTATGGGAAAGGGAAGATTTTAAGACCAAACAAGAGACAGAGAATATTACAAAATGTAAAATGAATAATTTTGATTACATTAAATTAAAAAGATTTAGAATAAACAAAACCAATGCAACCAAAATTAGAAGGGAAGCAACAAAGTGGGGAAAAATCTTTATAAAAAAACCTCTGACAAAGGTCTAATTACTCAAATTTATAAGGAGTTAAATCAATTGTACAAAAGAATCAAGCCATTCCCCAATTGATAAATAGGAAAAGAACATGAATAATCAATTTTCATATAAAGAAATCAAAATTATCAATAGGCACATGAAAAGGTGCTATAAATCTCTTATAATAAGAGAAATGCAAATCAAAACAATGCTTAGGTACCACCTCAAACCTAGCAAATTGGCTAATATGACAGCAAAGGAAAATAATAAATGTTGGAAGGGATGTGGCAAAATTGGAACACTAATGCATTGCTGGTGGAGTTGTGAATTGATTCAACCTTTCTGGAGGGCAATTTAGAACTATGCCCAAAGGGCACTAAAAGACTATCTGCCCTTTGATCCAGCCATATCACTTCTGGGTTTATATCCCAAATAGATAATAAGATAAAAGACTTGTACAAAAATATTTATAGCTGGGCTCTTTGTGGTGGCAAAAAATTGGAAAATGAGGGTATGCCCTTCGATTGGGAAATGGCTGAACAAATTGTGGTATCTGTTGGTGATGAAATACTAAAAGGAATAATGCCAAATAATAGTGCTTAAAGGAATAATGAACTGGAGGAATTCCATGTGAACTGGAATGACCTCCAGGAAATGATACAGAGTGAAAGGAGATACACAGAGATACACTGTGGCACAATAGAGTGTAATGGACTGTAATCTACTAGCAGTAATGCAATGATCCATGACAATTCTGAGGGACTTATGAGAAAGAACTTTACTATCCACATTCAGAGGAAGAACTGTGGGAATAGAACCACAGAAGTAAGACGATTGCTTGATCACATGGGTTGATGGAGATATGATTGGAGATATAGACTCTAAATGATCACCCTAGTGCAAACATAAATAATATGGAAATTGATCTTGATCAATGACACATGTAAAACCCAGTGGAACTACTCATCAGCTATAGGAGGGTGTTGTAGGGAGGGAAAGAACATGAATCATGTAACCTTGGAAAACCAATCTAAAATAATTAATTAATTAAATAAACTTAATGTTAAAAATCCTCTGAGTTTGGTACAAGTGTTATCCCCATTTACAGATGGATAAATTAAGGTTTGAAGAAGTCAGACGACTTGGACAAGGTTACAGATTTGATAATAAGTTTCAGAGACAGAATTTTAACTTAGGTCTCTTCTAAACATCTTTTCATTCAGGATAAGTACTTGGGTATCTTTCAGTACTGTCCATTGAGGGTCATTAACAACTAAAGGGTTGGAACTATTTAAATTGAACTTTACATGGCTTAGCAACACACAGCTAAATGGTCACTTGTTATTTCTAATAATGACATCTGGAGTTTCTTGGCTCCACTCCTCAATTACAATACTAGACAGGAAAACTAGTTGTGCCGGTAGAACTGGCCTTCAATAGAGCAAACATTGGCCATTGTCCTGCTATTTCAGCACTGTGGGTGAATTCAGTCCAAGAAGCAAGTTGGCAGTTAAAGGCATTTTAAGTGAATCTCCTGTAGAAGGATTTATGAAAGGACCTAGACAAGAGTTATACAGAATAAGAAGGAAGATGTGGCAGGTTATGATTTGCACTAATGGACAGCTGACTCACATCAACAAGAAAACAGCTACATTAACTACTCAAAGAAATCTCAAGTTAAGAAAATGTTTCTTAATTCTAAACACTTCAATTTCTCTTAAAGGTATGTGGCAGAGCTGTGGATTGACTCCAAGGCATCTGACCCCAAGTTAACTGCTTTTTCCACTACATCTCATAGTCTCTGATCTAAAAAAATGCCATCTAACTCTTAAAGTTTTTTTTTATTATTGAATTTTTTATTTCATTGTTAACTTAAATTTGTATATAGAAAGATAAGCATCTCTCTTTAAAAAGGTCTTTTTTCTCTCAAGCACATAACATGTAACTTTCAGCTAGCAGACAATCACTTCAAGCATAACTTTGTTCAAAATTATAGTAATATTCCAATGTTCCTACTTAATTGTATACATTTCTAGAATTTACTTTTCTGAGGACATTAACTGCATCTTAGTAAAAGTTTAGACTTTCCCTGGAACTTCATAATGCTCTGCAGATGGTAGCTGCTTAATAAATGTTTAGTGTATTTAATAGAATTAGAATCGCAGAGTGTAAGTCAAAAAGTGACCTTTAAGAAGTCATCTTGTCCAACCCACTCATTTCATAGAAGGTGGATTCAAATTGTTCTGTTTTGCTCCAGAAGAAGTAGGAGCAGTGGATAGAAGCTCTATTTTTAAAAAAAAAAGGTTAACTTAACTTGGACTTGAAATAAGGAAAAACTTCTTTTTGAGTTATTTTCCCTACTTATAGATCTTCATGCACAAGATCAGATGAAAAATTATATATACATACACATATATGTGTATGTGTGTGTTGTAATAGTAGAGTTATTGAGATAAGAATAAGTTTTTAAAGAAGTTGAAGGTTGTCTTTAAGGTGCTAGTATGGGCACATGCTAGGAACTTTGGAGAAAGGATTCCGGAATGCAGAGGGAAGAGGAGGAAGAGTTTTGAAAGTACAACTGAGACTTCTTCCTGTCCCAGGTTGAGGAGAGGAAGGAGGAGCTCTTGTTGGCTACCTTGATCTAACCTGTTTTGGAGAAGTTTGAAGGTTCCTGATATTAAATTTAATTGTGGTTGGACTCTGAATATATAGTATGTGGTCACCAGGGATATAAATTTCTAAATCCCAAATGAATTACTAAAGTAAAATGAATTTATAGTAGTTTATTTACAATAGAGGGAAGCTATTAAGGAATGAGAGAGAGAGAGAGAAAGAGAAAGAGAGAGAGAGAGAGAGAGAGAGAGAGAGAGAGAGAGAGAGAGAGAGAGAGAGAGAGAGAGAGAGAGAGAGAGAATGAGAACTCTGGATTCCTCTAAGCCAGTTAAAAATTTATAAGCAGGAGGCAGCTGGGTAGCTCAGTGGATTGAGAGCCAGGCCTAGAGATGGGAGGTCCTGGGTTCAAATCTGGCCTCAGCCACTTCCTAGTTGTGTGACCCTGGGCAAGTCACTTGACCCCCATTGCCTAGCCCTTACCACTCTTCTGCCTTGGAGCCAATACACAGTATTGACTCCAAGACGGAAGGTAAGGGTTTAAAAAAAATTCATAAGCCCCAGCCAGGGGAAGAGAGTCTCAAGATGATGGGCCTTTCCTGGAGGCTTTGCACCTCCAGAAAGGCAGGGTCACTAAGTCAGTCTTTCACTCACCAATGATGACCATCTAAATGAAAAGAAGTCTGGATGTCTGTCTTCCAGTCGCTCCTCAAGGGTCTGTCTTCCAGTCTCTCCTCCAAGTCAGAACCTCCTCTAACTCGAAACTTGAATATATCCTCTTCTAGCCTTTTGTCATCTTTTTAAAGAATCTTTTTTCTTTTGTGTCACCTCCCCTAAATTTCACATCTACCAATCACAGCATACGCTTTTCTCCAAGACTGCCCACTCTTTAGTTCTCACCTTCTTTGGTTAGATTATTATCTTTTGGGGTTACTTAGCACCTTTTTGTGGTTAAAATGGGTAGATGTACTTAAAATACTGAATTACCACCTTTCTGAAGATTAAAATCTAAAAATAGATTATGGACTACAATTCTAGCTTCACTATAAAGGAAGAGCTGAGTACCTTCATTGTTACAATCAGGAGATAGCTAAATCCAATCTTCACACTGATAAACTGAAATACTTCCTAAGAAGATATGACTTTACCTCTTGTGTTTTAACAACTTGCCTAAAAGGTTTTGCCTGGAAAACCTTGTCTGTGAGTTCTGAGGTTTTACCTCAGGGGTTCAGACCCACTTTGGGTAGACTTAGACAATTTGAGTTCACTTTTAACAGACTGGAGACAACTTCTAAGAAAGAAAACCAAATCAACACCTGAGGGTTATAGCCAGGTAGAGCAGTGAGGGTTTTGTGGGAATAGCTAGAACAGGGAGCTGGTAAGTAGACTTGAAGACCAGAAGACTTTCCCGTGAGGGAAATGTAGATTCTGTGGGTTGGAGAGCTAGTTTCCCTTAGTGTCAAGGCCACCTTGTTTAATCCTCAGTTTTTACCTCAATCTATGAATAAAAATAGTTAATGTTTTTCATACAATATAGTCGCTAAGGCTTCTTTGCACACTGACCCAGAGAAGTGAAATGAACAGCTTCCTAGGTGGTTTTCATCATCAATCCACCTTAGTCCTTCTCTTAATATCAATATATCCATATATCTCTATCTCTATATCTATCTATCTATCTATCTATCTATCTATCTATCTATCTATCTATCTATCTATCCATCTATCTATACTGTATGTGTGTGTGTATAGAATGGTCATCCATATTGTAATGATTCCCATATCTTACCTGGGTATGTGGATATTTACTCCATGGGCTGGCTTCTTCACTACAAATTGTCCCCCATTGACAGGTCTAAGTTCCTAAAGAAAAACTACCATCATATGGTTATACTCATATTCTCTGTAAATACTGGAGGTAACTGACCACTCCAGCTCTTGAGCTCCTACCAGTGTGTTTCTATTTATACAATCACTTGCAAAAATGACATTTTGGGATCTTAAGCCTAAACATTTACTTAATAAGGTAAAAGAAATAGAGTAAATCAATGAATGTAGTAAATACACCACAATCTACATATAAACCAGGACTACAATCTCCCACCAATGCATGGTAGGGACAGTAGGCAAACATTAAAAACCTGCCAAAGAGTCACATAACTGAGAAAACTCCATGTGTTCAGGGTAACTCAAAACTATGAAAAAAGTAAGTTCATTACACTTTTTCTGTTTGAAGAACTGTTCATGAAAATATACTTGGTGAATATAGCTTCTTTGTG
This sequence comes from Monodelphis domestica, assembly GCF_027887165.1. NCBI lineage: Eukaryota > Metazoa > Chordata > Mammalia > Didelphimorphia > Didelphidae > Monodelphis > Monodelphis domestica. Next base: position 60,019,638 of record NC_077234.1, read on the forward strand.
AAATAAATATTTCCATTATTAAAATGAATTGATATGTGATTAATATTTGACTAGAAATAATAGCTCTCTTTTCATATTTTTTCTTATTCTAAGTTATACTCAGTTTATATGTTTCAAAATCAAACAATAATTGGTTTCCACATTTATTCTGATTATTAACTTAAAAGTCTTTCTAATTACTGAAGCCCATTCTGTTTTCTATTCACTCTGATTGTTATCAGCTTCTCACCTTCAAAACTCAGAGGCAACTGTCTCAAAAATCTGAGTCAGAGACCAACTGCTTAGACAACTATAGCTCCCTTAGAATTCTGAGGAGACTTAACAGAGCAGCCTATCTTAAAGGTATGTAGCATATATTACATATGTGATCTGACTCTGTAATATTAGTCATCAGTTGGCACCCTGTGCCCTCATGGCTTACCTCTTTTACCCTCCCAGTAAATCTCTGCTGTCAGGAAACAGAAAAAAAATGTGTATTTTCACTCATGTATAAGTGATTAATGTAGTTGATTGATAATTATTAAAATAGTAGCTAATATTTATATAGTATCAAGACTTAGCATCTCTCTTTTGATATGTTAACTCATCTAATCCTCACAATAATTCCTTGAGGTTGATGTTGTAAGCACACGCAATTTTATAGATGAGAAAACAGGCTGAGAAAGACTAAATGACTTTCCCTGAGTGCAGCTGGATGCAAAATCAAGTCTTCCTGATCTTGTCTAATGCTTTAGTCACTGTACTACCCAACTGCCACTAATTTAAAGTATAATAACTAAAGAGATATTTACAATTTTAAAGGGATTAAAGTTCATAGTAGAACTTGAGATGTTTTTAGCAGGTAGGATAAATATTACATTTGAAGCAGGGAATCTTTGTGAAATTATCAATTTATAATACCCTCACATTTTCAAAATGCTAATAGTAAGAATATTCAATTTATAATCACAAAGCCTGGTTTTGAGTTTTATGATATAGATATAGATACCCTAGAACAATCCACTTATCCCTCTAAGCCTTCACTTTTTAAATCTCTGAAGTCAGCAGCTTTAACTTAGATAGATGATCTTAAAGTTTCTTTTCAGATAAATATTTTATATAGAATATTGAACTTGTGTTAAAGAAAGACCCAGCTTTGGATTTTACCTCAGATACTCAATAGATGTGCAACCTTGAGAATTATTTAACTTCTCTGAACTTCAAATTTCTCATTTATAAGAAAGGGGACAATAATGGTACCTGCTAGAAAGTCTATTGTGCACCTACTCAGCAAAACTCAATAAAATCCTTCAGGGGGGAAAATGGGTATTCAACAAAACAGAGGATATTCAAGTATTCCTGATGAAAAGATCAGAGCTGAAAAGAAAATTTGACTCTCAAATATGACTCAAGAAAAGATAAATCAGAAAAAGAAATAATAAGGTATTCAATAATATTAAACCATTTACATACCTAGATGAGGAGATGATACTTGAAACTCCTAAGAACTTTATAAATATTAGGGTAAATAGAAGAAATATATAGACAGAGAGCAAGGGTGTGAGCTGAATATAATGGGAAGATATACAAGAAAAGAGGTAAGAAAGAGGAAATCATTGGAACAAAGGGCAAAATAGAGTTATAATGGGGTAAATTATTTCAAATAAAAGAGTGGCAAAAGAATTTTTACAATACAGGGGAAGATGAGGGACATGGAGAGAGTACTCAAACCTTTCATCAGAATTAATTCAAAGTGGGAAGAATATACATACTTATTTGGATATAGAATTTGATTTTGCCTTATAGGAAAGTAGAAAAAGAAGGAGATGAGAGTAAAGGGACTGATAGAAGAGAGGGAAAATTGGTAAGGAAGTGGTCAGAAACAAAATATTTTTGAGACTGGGCAGGATGAAAGGAGAGAAAGTAAGATAAACAAGAGGAGAAGAAGATGGAAAGCAGTACACAGTAAAAAGAAAATAATTTACAAGTCTCTCAAATAAAGACCTCACTTCTCAAATAGACAGGGAAATATAGTCAATCAGATATAGTATAGGAATACAAGTCATTCCCCAATTGACAAATCATTAAAGAATATGGATATGCAATTCTTAGAGAAAATAATTAAAGTTATCTATAGTCATGAGAAAAATGCTTTATTATTAATTAGAGAAATGCAAGTTATAATAACTCTGTGGTACCACCCCCACACCTATCAGATTGGCTATTATGATGGAAAAGGAAAATTACAAAGATTAGAGAGTATATGAGAAAATTAAGACACTAATGTACTGCCAGGGATGGAGGGAGTTCTGAATTGATTCAATAATTCTGCAGGGAGTTCTGCATTAATGGAATCATTCTGGAGAGTAATTTGGATCTATGTCTAAAAAACTATAAAAACATATATACTCTTTGACTCAACAATATCATTACTAGGAAAAAGAAAAGGGACCTTTATGTACAAAAATATTTATAACAACTCTTTTTGTGGTGACAAAATTGGAAAGTGAGAGGATGCCAATCATTTGGGAAATGGTTGAGTATTTTTTGGTATATAATTATAATGGAATACAATAATGTCATAAGAAATGAGGAAGAGAAGGATTTTTTAAAAACCTAGAAAGACTTACACAAACTGATGCAGAGTGAAGTAAGCAGAACCAGGAGAACATTTTACACAGTAAGCAATATTATATAATGAACAACTGTGAATAACTAAGCTATTCTTAGTAATACAATGATCCAAGAAAATCCCAAAGGATTCAAGTTGACAAATTCTATCAGCTCCCAGAGAAAGAATTGATGAGGTCTGAAACCAAACAAAAACATAGTGTATTTCACTTTCTTCATTTTTTGTTCAATTTTTCTTCCACAAAGGGAATAATAATGGAAAAAATGCTTTACATTCTTGCACATGTGAATTCTATATCAAATTACTTGCCATCTGAGTAAGAAGGAAAGGGAAGAAGGGAGTGAGAAAGAGAGGAAAATCAGGACTCAAATATTTTTTTAATTTAAAAATTATTTTTATATGTAATTGGGGAAAATATCAAATTAAAAAAGAAAGTCTATTGTAAGGTTCAGATAAAAATATATAAAATGCTTTCTAAATCTTAAAATATGATGTTCATGTCAATAAATATTATTATTATTATATTATTATTATTGTTATTCTTACACCATATAGGTGATGCCCTACTTTACCTGTCAATCAATCAACAAGTATTTGACTGCTGTATCAGGAACCAAGCTAGGAGCTGGGGGTACAAAGACATGCACAAAATAGGCCTGCCCTCAGGGAGGGCATACAGAGTGTACAATGAACAAAACTTGTTAAATATTAACATACAGGACAAAATCTTTATTGCTGATATTACCATGATGGAGGAGTCAGACCTTGATATGAATTCCTTCAGTCTATAGAATGCCCTAAGCCTTCCTGGGTCAGATCTCAATAATTTCCCTCACATCTTGATCAACTCACTAACTCACCATCAGGCTGAAAGGAAAGAGACTACACAAACCATATCTCCATCCTTGCAACGTCTATGCCACTACCTCCTAACTCAAGAACAAAGAAAGCTCCATATAGTTTATATAGCTTGCCACCAACAAGGCAGAACTCTACCTAATAACTCCCTTAAATGACTTCCCTTTCGATTAGGGGTTAGATGAGACCACTTACCTGTTATCTTCAGATAAGTAGGGAGGCAGTTGTGGCTCAGCATAAAAAAGACTCAATTTGGAGGCAGATGACCTGGAAATGAAAACCAAATTACCTGTATGATTGAGTAGATCATTTAATCTCTGTGAACTTCACTTGGTTCATCTGTCAAAAATGGATGTAAGCTGGGATTTCCTCTCAGTGCCACTACAGCACTAACTCTATAATTATGTGACCGTATTACCCTGCCTACCCAGAAAACTCCTCCTGCCAAATTCAGATATATCTAACCATTCTCTGATGTCATAATTTAATCCTGACCCCACTTTAATCAGTCAATAAACATTTATAAAGTGATTACAAGTGACACATTATGCTAAGTGATGGGGAGACAACAAAAAAAGTAAAAATAGTTTCTGTAGCCAAGAAACATACATTATATTATATAGTAGGAAATGAGATAGAGAGAGAGGGAGAGAGAATGCAAGAGAGAGAGAGAGAGAGATTGAAGTTAGCCATCTGATTAGTCAACTCTAGAAGACATCCATCATAAACAATATTATTAGGCTTAGCAGAGGACCATATATATTAAATAAGTTAAGTGATAGGGGATTGATTTATAGTTATGTATCATTTATAATTGAGCTGCTGGTGGCACAGTAAATAGAGTGCTAGGTCTGGAGTCAAGAAGGTTCCTCTTCCTGAGTTCAAATCTGGCTTCAGATACTTACTAGCTGTCTGACCCTGGGCAAGTCAGTTAATTCTCTTTGCCTCGGTTTCCTTATCTTTAAAATGAACTGGAGAAGGAAATGGCAAAGCACTTCAAATATTTGCCAAGAAAACCTAAAATGGGGTCTAGACAAGTTGGACATGATGGAAAAAAGACTCAACAACAAAAATAATTTATAATTATTAGTTAATGGAATTTCTGAAATTGCAGTAACGATCAGGTGAATATCAAGGTTGAACTTAAGGAAATAGAAATAATAAGTCAATTCTCACAGGTTCCCAAAAGCTAAGATGAACCCAAACGTAAGATCCTCTGTGGATAGTCCTGGGCACCATATGCGATTTGCTGATATATTATATATAGCCTAGATCATAAAGTGTTTTTTTAAATCTAGAATATCATAGATCAGTTTGGTTTGTACTTTAATAGATGTAATAGAAAGATTTGAGAGGGGTAATAGGGGAAAAGGAGAAATGGGGAAAGAGGGAGAGAAAAGATTCTTCTTCGGCTTTCTTTTTCTGGGAGAGAGGTAGCCAAGTCTTGTCCCCCTTACAGAGTGAATATGTCTCCTCAGAGAATAGTTCTGGGAAATGGAGGACATCCACTGTCACTTCCCTTCAGAAACCTGGGGTCACCCCACTATCAAGGAGAGATGTTGTTCCTTGGGTTAGGCAGTTTGGATCCCTGGGATCCTGAGCTAACCTTCCTCTTTTGGGAAGAGATGTGATTCTCCCCAAATCTTCTGTCCTCTTTCCTAGCATCTGTTGGTTGATCCCTATTCCTCTGGCCAGCTGTTGGTTGATCCCTATTCCTCAGCTAACTAGCTTTTAATTCAGAAGTCTAGAAACATGTCAGGGAGAGAGAGAAATCTTAGGGAAAGATCTGGATGGCTCTGACCAGCATGAGTCCAAATCCAAAGCCCCCTTTAGAATTCAGGTAGTTGTTGAAGAGTCCTAGTGGAGGTATTTTTGGGTCCCCAAAGGAATAACTGGTCTCAAACCCATAGGCTCTTTCTCAGCTTCCAGGAAAACCTCCTTTCCTCCTCCACCTCCCAGGCTGGAAGACCTTTGACAGTTGGAGTTTCTCTCTGCCCCTCCTCTGCTGCTCTTCAGCTGAGCCCTCCTTCAGCTTGGCTTCTCATTGTAACCTCCTGGATCTCTCTTTCTTATATTACATAGAATTTGGTTCTCTCAATACCTGAAATTTCAGCATAAGGTGATGAGAATTGTGACTTCATGAACCAGAGAGAAAAGGGTTATTTTTGTGATTGGATGTATGTAAATGTATGTCCAAAAAGCCTAAATAGTAATGTTTTGGGGTCTGGAGTTCCATGGGACAGTGCAACGCATGAGGTAGTCCAATTCTTGCCCTTGCAGTTTTTTGGGGAAAGAAAAGTGGTCAAAGAATCACTACAATATAGTATTGGGGGCTCTGTAGGTAGTTTTCTAGGGGGGTGGAACAGAAAAAGATCTCAAGAAAAGGTGTTGAAAGAGTATTTGCCTCTGGGAAGAAGCACCTCTCCATATCAACACTAGAGAAAATTGGCTGCATTCTTTCTACTTACAGTTCTGACATGTGTGCTAACATAGAGAGAACATGTAGAAATCTATTTTCTGAGCAATGCTTTTTCCCTATCTTGACAATGTCCTGCCTTCCTTCAGTCACTTGTTGAAGACCTTCCTATGTTAAAAGGAGCCATAAAAGAAAATAAAATAACATGGAGAGAAAAGTTAAATTCTTTTTAAAAAATCAGCTCCGTACTTTCTTCTGTCTCTCATTTCACTTGTGGCATTAAGTGTGCCTATCCTTTTATCCAGAAATAATTAGTTTTCTTAAACATGAAATATATTTGATTTCTAGAAAAACAACTATATATATATACTTTATGAAATGACTAATACTATAAAAATGCTCTCCCTTATATTAAAATAGGGCATAATTTAATTGTCAATAGAGACTTATTCCTTCATTTCTATGAAGTGTGGAATCTGCCAATCCATTTTCAGTCATCTATAAATACTCAAACTGAAAGCAAATGAACCTCATGAAGGCTTTTTTTTAGCCAACTGTGTCTGACTGAAAACCAAGTTGCAATCAATGGCAGACGAAAATTCGTTGCTAGTTCATATTTGTTTCCAATTGTCAGAGAATACCTTTTTAACTTGTTCCCATCACTGAATAATAATTTTCCATTTAAAATGGCATGGTAGATGTGCCTAAACTAATTATTTTTGTACATTGAAATGACAAGGATAATACCCTGGGCATTCTACTTAATGAAGCCCAAATAGACCAAAACTATGGCTGAGAATAAGGAAGAAAGAAGGAAGGGGAAAATTATATGACAACGTTTTGTTTACAGGTATAAAAATAGAATAAGTCAATAGAACCATTATAACACATTTTTCCAATAATCCAGAAATAAAACCTTCTGAATTAAACAACCTATAATATACCTCCTGATAGCAACAAAAGTCATTAAAGCGTGTGCGTTGATGCATTTTTCAAATCGTAATGCAGTCTTGAATTCATTTTAGGGAATTCCAAAAGGACCTAATTTCCAAAATCCCGTCCTGAAATGATTTGAGATGTAATTGACAGAAGCCAATCTGCCTTGTACATCTGTGTCTTAAAATAAGCGATAATTGATTTTCTATCTAATTTGCTATTTTTAGGGGAAGAGACAGGCAGCAAAATTTGCAGGTCCCTGGTGAGCAAATGAGCTAAGAATATGATTCACTTTGAAGAGAATCTTCTCCTTTGTCTCACTTGGTCTCAAAAAATGAAATTTATAAGCAACCTAATTAATGGCATCTCTAACATTCATGCTATCACAAGCAATAAAGGATAAAAACCCATGTGATGACCATGAAAGATAAGAATCTTTTTGTTGGTTTACAATTCTGCCTTCCCTTCCTTACGATCTCTAAAATATTCAAATATGGAAAGAAATAATAGCTTCAAATCTTTTATAAATATATTCACCACAACCTAATGAAGTACCTAATGTGGGTTAAGAGGGGAGCTAAGTACTAGAGGAGATACAGATTTTAGATGAAACATAATCCCTGCCTTCATAAGACATCCAGCTTGATAGATGTATTACACCAACACAGATAATTATAGTGAACAATAGTGCATGCCATTACATCAAATTTTTGTGAAATATTATACAGCATGTCCAAGGAAGAATATTATCAATCAATCAACAAGTACTTGTTAAGAATTTGCTTTAGGCTGAGCACTGCGCTAGTTGCTGGGAATATGGAGGTGAAAAGGTAAATGATACAATCTTTCAAGGTGCCTAGATAAAATCAGGGCAGACAATATCATATATTAGAATGAGCAGAAACAATATAAATAGAAATAAAAACAAAGCAATTAAGTGTTAAGTACTTAGTGATGGAGAGTTCGAGCATTGAGAGAAGTAGCAGTAAAGGCATGGGATAAAAGGTACTTTTTGGAACTATGTCTTGTAGGAAGCTAGGAATTATCTCTCCAAAGAGGGAATAAAACCTAGGAATGGGTCATGCCAGAGCAGAGATGAAAGCTGGAATGAGATATGTGAGGAACAAAAAGGAGAATAGTTTGGCTAGACCAAAAAGTGTAGGGAGGAGTAACACATGTGCCTGGATGGATGGGAAGGAATTAAAGACAAGATTTCATGGAGGAGGCGGAATTTTAATGGCTCCTTTTAACATAGGAAGGTCTTCAACAAGTGACTGAAGGAAGGCAGGACATTGTCAAGATAGGGAAAAAGCATTGCTCATAAAATAGAAAGTAGACCAGTCTGGCTAGAGTGGAGAATGTTCAAAGAAGAGAAATATAAAATAAGATTAGGAAATGTAATATGTTACAAAACTATGGAGTGTTTCAAATGCTAGACTAAGAAATATGAACTCTATCCTGTGGACAATAGGGAGCCTCTGAAAATTCTTGAGCATAGGAGTGATGAGGCAAGGTTTGTTCATAAGAAATATTTTTCTGGCAATGGACTGAAGGATTAATTGGGAGGCAGAAAGAATAGACTGAAATACCTCTTAGGAGACAATTGAAATAGTTCAATCAGATGGCAAGGAGGCCGTTTATAAGAGAAATGGTGAGAATAAGTGGGATAATTGTTACTGAAATGTGTGTGGTTATATCTTTGAAAGGGGATACTTCAGGTCCCAGTATTACAGTGGCAATATTAAGGCTTAGGAAGAATGAACTTGCTTTTTCCTGTTCTTTTGGGCTACATTTCCAGGAAGGACTTTTACCTTTTTTCTTTGTGAGAAAGATTTCACTGTTCCCAAGATCCCCACACATAACTGGCAGTGATGACTTTTCTAGAATATGTTCCCTTGATTTGGAAAGTCCCATTTGTCCTCTGCACTCCACGTTTTAAAATCTTCTTCTTCATCCTCACAGACATGCTTTGTTTTCAGGTATCTTGGCTACATGAATGGCAGGTCCTATTGGACCTGCATCGTACATTTTCTTTAAACAGCCCAGGCTGAGCCACTGAAATCAGTCTTCTGGAAGGAATCAATATCCAGAGTAGTTGCTATGCTTTTGGATAGAAACAACCATTGTCCATTTACCCATTCATCCTCTCCTCCCCCTGAACAAAAATCTAAAAAAGAAAATGCTTTGAAGGCAGTTTAGAGTGTGTTCATAACTAAATCAGAGGAGCATTTTACATACTGCAAAATTTTTCCTTTAAAGACAATTAAACATTTTATGATGATGCTTTTATTTTTTTCCTCTACTAAATGTTATTTCCAGTCAGGAAAGAGTTGGGCTTCCATATATATGATATTGGAATTTCATGTGTAGCCAGAATTTACCTAATATTGTTAGAATCAAAATTAAGGAATATCTTGGTTCAAGTCCTACCTCAGCTACGTAATTCTGGGCAAACTCTCCATGGTCTAAGAAACCCTCTTCAGACTAAATAGAAGGAAAGGTGTCAGATTGTTTTAATGAAAGGAGTTCCTTACATCAATGAAGTCAAAGGTGAAATAGCTTTTCTCTATCTTTAGGAGTAATTCAATGTTGCCAGAGTAAGAATTTGCAATATAAGAGGCCCAAATATATATATATATATATATATATATGTATATATATATATATATATATATATATTTTTTTTGAGTCAGATTCTCAGATGGCACAGTTGATAAAGTACTGGAGTAGGAGTCAGAAATCCTGAGTTCATAATCCAGACTCAGACACTTATTGTCTGTGCAATCATGAGCAAGTCACTGAAACTTTGCCTGCCTGAGTTTCCTCATCTGTAAAATGAAGTCAATAGTAACATCTACTTCCCAGGTTGTTGTGAGGATCAGATGAAATAATATTTGTAAATATTTTGCAAACCTTAAAGTGTTTTTTGTAGAGAAAGAAAGGTCAGAACCTTTCAAAAAATCCTTATCTCCTTTCTTTGTATAGTATCCACTCTGAAAATCCACCATTTTTCTGGTGACAGAAGAAGTTCTAGATAAGAGATAAAAAAAGCCTGTATTTCATCCAAGCTTTCCCCTCACCTGTACTCTTGTCATATGACTCCAAACTCCTTTCTTTAAAATTTAGCTGATTACTAGTCAAGTCCTAAAAAAGACAAACTTATGAGAGAGACATGAACAGATGCATCCCCACCTCCCATGGATCCTGACCCTCTATATATAGGATGAGATGGTTTCAATTTAGTTTGATTTGTTGATTGCACATTTTAACCATTCAAAAGTGGAGATATCATGACTTTTCTATTCTGTATTTATTCTAAGAATAATGGAACACAATAACCTCAGAAGAATCAGCAAGGTAGGGGATCAGAGACCAGTAGGGCACAGGGTCATTAACATCAGGCTGATATGTTTTGACAATAGTCAGTTGCACATGAGAAGGAAGACTGAAGACAATGACAAGAAGACATAGACTGGAAAAGTAGTTGGGCTAGTCAGGTGGGCTTAAAGAGTCATAAAAGTAGACTAACAAGATTAGCAAGCATTTATTAAGCACCTACTCTGGGCCCACCACTATGGTAGCCACAGTAGATACAAATATAAAATGAAATTACACATGCTCACAAGAAGCTTATTTCTAATAGGTTGATCTACTTTTTCAACCCAAGTACATCCCTGGCATCCAGACACAAAAAAGACCTTGAACTCTGGGACCTTTATGAAAGTTTTTTTGGGATAAGAATTACATGGAAGAATAAGGTATGAGTTAGGGAAATCTCTCATGTCAATGGGATTATAGATCCATACAAACATCAGTGTACTATGTATAGTCTCTTCCCAATGTTATTTACTACCCATTACCATAATTATGAAGATAACTAGGTGACTAAGTGGATAGAGCACTGGGTCTGGAATTAGAAACACCTGAGTTCAAATCTGACCTCAGACCCTTATTAGCCTCAGTTTCCTCAACTATAAAATGAGTTGAAAAGGAAATGGCAAACCTCTCTAGGATCTTTGCCAAAAAAAGCCATAAACAGTACTGGCACAATATAGTCCATAGGGTCATGAAGAAGATGTAGGCACAACTGAATGACTCAACAACAATAGCACAATGATGATACTGAGAATCAGGATATCTTAAATTCATTTTATAGGAGATAAAAGACACCAAATTGATTTTTTTTACTTGAAAGTTATTTCCCCAAAGAGTTTGACTCACCCAAATTCTATATTACCACCAACTATTCCCCAAAGCATGTTTTCAATATCATCTTTCACTATTCAACTAAGCCAAACTATTTATCATCTCACTTGGGAACTTTATTCTTCCAACCCAGAGGTTCTCTAACATATTGCTCTCCAACAATTTATGGCTATGACTTCTCTTAAATGGTACAAGAAATTCATGTCCTCTGAGAAGACTTCTCTGTTGTTAGGTAACACATTTAACTTCTCAGTGATGAAAGGAATTATCTGACTGAAGATTGTAAAGAAGTTACCTATCTACATTGATATAGAGAGTTTCTTCATCCAAGATTTTATTATACCAACAATGTCAGAAGTCCAGGTCCTATTCATGTACTTAGAAATAAAAAGGGAGAGAGATATATATAAATTTTATAGGAAATAAAAGATACCTTTTGTACTATATATTATACATAAATATGCACATATATATTATATAAAGTATAATATTATGAGATATTATAATCTAAGGAGAATGAAATACTATTCCTTGATTTTCTTTTTTATTGCATTGAAATTCTTAAGTATTTCTCACTGTTCCTCCTCTCCCCACCATAAAAAAGGCATCATTTAACAAAGATAAATATGTATGAATAAAATTATATTTGCTTGTTTCAAAAGTTCTTTCTCTGGAGGTGGAAATCCACAAGTCATTTTTCAAACAATATTTCTGTTTCTACATATAGCATTCTCTTAGTTCTGCTCATTTTACTATTCATAATTTCATATAGGTCTTTTCATGTTTTTGTAATTTCTTTTTTTTAATTTTATAATATTTTATTTGATCATTTTCATGCATTATTCATTAACAACAAAGATCATTTTCTTTTCCTTCCCCCCCACCCCCCGTAGCTGACGCGTGATTCCACTGGGTATCATGTGTGTTCTTCATTCGAACCCATTGCCATGTTGTTAATATTTGCATTAGAGTGTTCATTTAGAGTCTCTCCTCTGTCATGTCCCCTCAACCTCTGTAGTCAGGCAGTTGCATTTCCTCGGTGTTTCTACTCCCACACTTTGTCCTCTGCTTATGAATAGTGTTTTTTCTCCTAGATCCCTGCAGATTGTTCAGGGACATTACACCGCCACTAATGGAGAGGTCCATTACATTCAATTATGCCATAGTGTCTCAGTCTCTGTGTACAATGTTCTCCTGGAGCAAATATGGAGGATCTCCAAAGCTCTGGCCAGGCTGCCAGGTCTATGCTCTTCTAGGCTGCCATCTTGACTTCGCCTCTAGGTTTCTGTTTTTTCAGAAGACCCTGCTCTCTAAGGGGGGAGGTGCGTGGCCTCCCTGGGCTCTGAGGGCTCCTGATGGGATTAGGTTCAGCTGGTTTGGGTCGAATGAGCCCTGAAGCAAAAAACCTCCTCCTTCACAATCTGTGTTGAATGCCTGGAGACTGGCCCCGGTTGTTTTCAAGGTAAGCCCTTCACAGGCACTGAGGTTTTTGTTCTTTCAGAAGCTCTGAGGGCTCCTGATGGGATTAGGTTCAGGTGGTGTGGGCCGAATGATCCCCGAGCCAAAAAAAGGAAGAAAAAAAAACAAAAAACCCAACAAAAAAACAACTTCCTCCTCCACAGTCTGTGTTGAATGCCCGGAGATTGGCCTGGGTTATTTTCAAGGTAAGCTCTTCGGAGCAACCCCTTTGCCAGCCCTGAGTTTTCTGTCCTTTCAGTAGCTCAGTAGCTCGGAGGGCTTCTGATGGGATTGGGTTCAGCTGGTGCCCTAAAGCTAGGACCTCCCTTGAGACTCAGATGGAAGGACCCAGCCAGGGGGCTACAGGCTTCCCCCTTCTCTCTATGTTTCCCTGCTGTCTGTGTTGGGCGCCCCGGAGACTGGCTCAGGTTGCTTTCAAGGTGAGTCCTCAGAGTCCCGAGGTTCCCGCTGCTGCCGTGGGCTCAGCACTCTGGTTTGGGGGGGTGGGTCCTGGGACCTTCCTTCTGCCTACCCTTTAGCTCCCAGTGATCTAGGGTTCTGGCTTTTGGGGTGTGGTACCTTTTGATCCAGGTCCAGGAGGAGGGTTCCCCAGGTCTATCCTGTTGTTCAGCTTGAATTTCGGTGTCCTAGGAGCACTCTGTTTGCGATCGGTAAGGAAGGGTTTCCGATGTCTGAACTTTCGCTGCTTCTACGCCGCCATCTTGACCAGAAGTCCATGTTTTTGTAATTTCTTATGGAGCATTACTGTTTCATCACAATCATATTCTACAGCCTTTTTAGCCATTCCCCAATTGATGGGCATCCCCTCAATTTCCAGTTATTTGATGCCACAAAGAGAGCCCCTAAAATAGAATTTAGAAAGAATAGGTTCTTTTACTTTTTCTCTGATCACCTTAGGAAATAAATCTAATAGCAGTATTTCTGTATCAAATGATATACAACTTTAGTGATTCTATGGGCATAATTTCTGATTGCTTTCCAGAGTGGTTGGATCAATTCACAGTTCCAACAACAGTGTATTAGTGTCCTCAATTTTCCACATCCCCTCCAACACTTGCCATTTTACCCTATTGTGATTTTAGCCAATCTGACAGGTATGAGATAATATCTCATAGTTGTTTGTATTTGCATTTCTCTAGTCAGTAATGTTCCTTGATTTTTAAAAATTATTTGGTATGATATTAAAAAAATTGTTGAGTTCAAAGTTACCTGACTGAAGTAAGCTAGATGACATCTATTCCCATAGGCATAGATCACAAGTTTTTTGTTTTAGAGCACAAATCATCTAATCTAACTTTCTGATTTAACAGAGGAGGAAACTAAATCCCAAATAGTCTATGTAACTATACAAATCCAGAACCATGATTTGAACAGGATTTTCTTACTCCAAATCTAACACTCATTTAATTTAATCACACTGTCTCACCTTCAATTGTCTGCCAAGAAATACCATGTCATTATGTGAGAACTGACTCTTTAAGTCTTCAACAAGACCACAGATTAATAACTAAAAAAGGCCTTTAAGGTCATCTTTTTCAACCCTCACATTTTGCAGATGAACAACAATTATTAACTGTCTCAAGCTGGGACCAAACTCAGGTCTTCTGACTGTCAATCTAGCTCTCAAATCCAGATCTTCATTATGTACTATACATCTTCCCTCTTGAAGATTTCAAACCCTTATCCCCACTTCACCCCTAGTCTCATTCTAAGGAAGTTTGAGGGATTTCTCCTCAGACAAAGTGATTTCCTGGTTGAAATCCTACCCACTTTTAAAAGTTCAAATAATGGAGGTGGAGTCAAGATGGCGGCTTAGAGGCAGCAAAAGTTCAGACCTCTGAAAACCCTTCCTTACCAAATACAAACTAAATGCTCCTAAGGGACTCAAAACAAAATCTAACAAGACAGAGCCAAGGAATCCTCTTGCTGGACTCAACTTAAAAGGTACACCCCCCAAAAGCCATAAACTTTTATAATTAAAATAGTTGAGGCCATAAACTGTAGTGATTAAATAGTGGAACACTTAAATTGTAGTAGATATAAGAGTGGATGAGTAAGTTGTGACAGCAGGAAATATGTTTTCACTAGAGTGTTTTGTTTTTAAATCAAATATAAGGTGGTCACCAGGGAAATATTCCCAATTATTCAAATATACCCAAGTCAGCTGGGTTTTATAGAGATTTTAATTAATAATACAATGAGGAATTAAAGAAAGAGAGAAAGAGTAAGAAAGGAATATGTATGAAGGGCCTTAGCCAAAAGGTCTATACCTGAGTCTTTTTTTTTAAAATATATTTTATTTGATCATTTCAAAGCATTATTTGTTAAAGACATAGATCATTTTCTTTTCCTCCCCCCCACCCCCCATAGCCGACGCATAAGTCCACTGGGCATTAGATGTTTTCTTGATTTGAACCCATTGCTTTGTTGATAGTATTTGCATTAGAGTGTTCATTTAGAGTCTCTCCTCTGTCATGTCCCCTCAACCGCTGTATTCAGGTAGTTGCTTTTCCTCGGTGTTTCCACTCCCATAGTTTATCCTTTCCTTATGAATGGTGTTTTTTTTCTCCTGGATCCCTGCAAATTGTTCAGGGACATTACACCGCCATTAATGGAGACGTCCATTACGTTCGATTATACCACAGTGTATTAGTCTCTGTGTACAATGTTCTCCTGGTTCTGCTCCTCTCGCTCTGCATCACTTCCTGGAGGTTGTTCCAGGCTCCATGGAACTCCTCCACTTTATTATTCCTTTTAGCACAATAGTATTCCATCACCAACATATACCATAGTTTGTTCAGCCATTCCCCAATTGATGGGCATCCCCTCGTTTTCCAGTTTTGGGCCACCACAAAGAGCGCAGCTATGAATATTTTTGTACAAGTCTTTGTGTCCATTATCTCTTTGGGGTACAGACCCAGCAGTGCTATGGCTGGGTCAAAGGGTAGATATTCTTTTGTCGCCCTTTGGGCATAGTTCCAAATTGCCCTCCAGAATGGTTGGATCAGTTCACAACTCCACCAGCAATGAATTAATGTCCCTATTTTGCCACATCCCCTCCAGCATTCATTACTTTCCTTTGCTGTTATGTTAGCCAATCTGCTAGGTGTGAGGTGATATCTCAGAGTTGTTTTGATTTGCATCTCTCTGATTATAAGAGATTTAGAACACTTCTTCATGTGCTTGTTAATAGTTTTGATTTCTTTATCTGAGAACTGCCTATCCATGTCCCTTGCCCATTTATCAATTGGAGAATGGCTTGATTTTTTGTAGAATTGATTTAGCTCATTATAAATATGAGTGATTAAACCTTTGTCAGAGGTTTCTATGAAGATTTTTTCCCAATTTGTTGTTTCCCTTCTGATTTTAGTTACATTGGTTTTGTTTGTACAAAAGCTTTTTAGTTTGATGTAGTCAAAATTATTTATTTTACATTTTGTGATTCTTTCTATATCTTGCTTGGTTTTAAAGCCTTTCCCCTCCCAAAGGTCTGACATGTATACTATTCTGTGTTTACCCAATTTACTTATGGTTTCCTTCTTGATGTTTAAGTCACTCACCCATTTTGAATTTATCTTGGTGTAGGGTGTGAGGTGTTGATCTATTCCTAGTCTCTCCCACACTGTCTTCCAATTTTCCCAGCAGTTTTTATCGAATAGTAGATTTTTGTCCCAAAAGCTGGGATCTTTGGGTTTATCGTATACTGTCTTGCTGAGGTCGCTTTCCCCCAGTCTATTCCACTGATCTTCCTTTCTGTTTCTTAGCCAGTACCAAATTGTTTTGATGACTGCTTTGTAATATAGTTTTAGGTCAAGGACTGCAAGGCCCCCATCATATGTGTTTTTTTTCATTATTTCCCTGGATATCCTAGATCTTTTGTTCTTCCAAATGAACTTTGTTATGGTTTTTTCTAAATCAGTGAAGAAGTATTTTGGTAGTTCAATGGGTATGGCACTAAATAGATAAATAAGTTTGGGTAGGATGGTCATTTTTATTATATTGGCTCGTCCTATCCATGAGCAGTTAATGTTTTTCCATTTGTTCAAGTCTAGTTTTAGTTGTGTGGCGAGTGTTTTGTAGTTGTGTTCATATAGTTCCTGTGTTTGTCTCGGGATGTAGATTCCTAGGTATTTTATTTTGTCTAAGGTGATTTTGAATGGGATTTCTCTTTCTAGTTCTTGCTGCTGAGCTGTGTTGGAGATATATAGAAAAGCTGATGATTTATGTGGGTTTATTTTGTATCCTGCAACTTTGCTAAAGTTGTTGATTATTTCAATTAGCTTTTTGGTTGAATCTCTAGGATTCTTTAAGTAGACCATCATGTCATCCGCAAAGAGTGATAACTTGGTCTCCTCCTTGCCTATTTTGATGCCTTCAATTCTTTATCTTCTCTAATTGCTACTGCTAGTGTTTCTAGTACAATGTCAAATAGTAGAGGTGATAATGGGCATCCTTGTTTCACTCCTGATCTTATTGGGAATGCATCTAGTTTATCCCCATTGCAGATGATATTAGCTGTTGGTTTTAGATATATACTGTTTATTATTTTTAGGAATGACCCTTCCATTCCTATGCTTTCTAGTGTTTTTAATAGGAATGGGTGTTGTATTTTATCAAAGGCTTTTTCTGCATCTATTGAGATAATCATGTGGTTCTTGCTAGTTTGCTTGTTGATGTGGTCAATTATGTGGATGGTTTTCCTAATGTTGAACCAGCCCTGCATCCCTGGTATGAATCCTACTTGATCATGGTGAATGATCCTTCTGATCACTTGCTGGAGTCTTTTTGCTAGTATCCTATTTAAGATTTTTGCATCTATACTCATTAGGGAGATTGGCCTATAGTTTTCTTTCTCTGTTTTTGACCTGCCTGGTTTTGGAATCAGTACCATGTTTGTGTCGTAAAAGGAGTTTGGTAGAACTCCCTCTTTGCTTATTATGTCAAATAGTTTGTATAGTATTGGGATTAACTGTTCTCTGAATGTTTGATAGAATTCAGAGGTGAATCCATCAGGCCCTGGGGATTTTTTCTCAGGAAGTTCTTTGATGGCTTGTTGGATTTCAATTTCTCATATGGGATTATTTAAGAATTCTATTTCCTCTTCTGTTAGTCTAGGCAGTTTGTATTTTTGTATATATTCATCCATTTCTCCTAAATTGGTGTATTTATTGCCATATAATTGGGCAAAGTAATTTCTAATGATTGCCTTAATTTCATCTTCATCGGAGGTGCTGTCCCCCTTTTCATCTTTAATGCTGTAAATTTGCTTTTCTTCCTTCCTTTTTTTAATTAGATTGACCAGTACTTTGTCTATTTTGTTTGTTTTTTCAAAGTACCAACTTCTTGTCTTATTTATTAAATCAATAGTTCTATCACTTTCGATTTTATTAATTTCTCCCTTAATTTTTAGGATTTCTAATTTGGTTTTCTGCTGGGGGTTTTTAATTTGATCGCTTTCGAGTTTTTTCATTTGCATTTCCAATTGATTGATCTCTGCTCTCCCTTGTTTGTTAATATAAGCATTCAGGGATATGAATTTACCTCTGATTACCACTTTGGCTGCATCCCAAAAGGTTTGAAAGGATGTTTCGCCATTGTCATTTTCCTCGATGAAATTAATTGTTTCTATGATTTCTTCTTTAACTAAACGGTTTTGGAGTATCATATTGTTTAATTTCCAATTGGTTTTAGATTTGGTTTTCCATGTACCATTACTAATCATTATTTTTATTGCCTTGTGATCTGAGAAGGCTGCATTCATTATTTCTGCTTTTCTGCATTTGTGTGCTATGTTTCTGTGACCTAATGTATGGTCAATTTTTGTGAATGTGCCATGTGGTGCTGAGAAGAAGGTGTATTCCTTTTTATCCCTATTTATTTTTCTCCATATGTCTATTAATTCTAATTTTTCTAAGATTTCATTCACTTCTTTTACCTCTTTCTTATTTATTTTTTGATTTGATTTATCTAAATTTGATAATGGTTGGTTTAAGTCTCCCACTAGTATGGTTTTATTGTCTATTTCTTCCTTCAATTCTCCTAGTTTCTCCATTAGAAATTTGGGTGCTATATTATTTGGTGCATACATGTTGATTAATGATATTTCCTCATTGTCTAGAGTCCCTTTTAACAAAATGTAATTACCTTCCCTATCCCTTTTGATCAGGTCTATTTTTGCATTGGCTTTATCAGATATCATGATTACCACTCCTGTCTTCTTTCTATCAGTTGAGGCCCAGAAGGTCTTACTCCATCCTTTAATTCTGACCTTGTGGGTGTCAACCCGCCTCATGTGTGTTTCTTGAAGACAACATATGGTAGGGTTTTGGATTCTAATCCATTCTGCTATTCGTCTATGTTTTATGGGTGAGTTCATCCCATTCACGTTCAAAGTTATGATTGTCATTTGTGGACTCCCTGGCATTTTGATTGCCTTTCCTAATTCTAACCTTTTCTTCTTCGGCTCTACCTTTTAGTCCAGTGATTTACTTTGAATCAGTCCCCCTTGTCCCCTCCCTTGATGTTTCCCTTTTTAGTCCCTCCCTTTTTCTTCCCTCCCCCTCCCCCCTCTCATTCCCTCCCTTTTGGTTCTCCCTCTCCCCCTCCCCCCCTTGGTTTTCCCTTC
Source organism: Monodelphis domestica (assembly GCF_027887165.1). Taxonomy (NCBI): domain Eukaryota; kingdom Metazoa; phylum Chordata; class Mammalia; order Didelphimorphia; family Didelphidae; genus Monodelphis; species Monodelphis domestica. The sequence continues at coordinate 60,038,769 of NC_077234.1, forward strand.
TCCTTACCCTTGTTGGGTAAGATAGAATTCAAGATCCCAATGGATCTGGATGATTTTCCCTCTCAGAGTTGATTTCCCTGAGATTGAGGTTTAAGTAAACCCCCCCCCCTCTTCCTCTCCTTCTTATAGGAGTTTTCTTCCCCTCACCTTCCCATGTGAATCTTTGTGTGAGAAAGATTATTCTATTTGGTCTTTCTTTACCCCCTATTTATACATTACATTTTCCCCACATATTAGTATACATAGATTGATATAAATGTAGTCCTTATAGAAGAGAGTTTGAGTAAAAGAAGAAGATAACATTTTTCCCCTTTCCTTAATATTTACCTTTTCAGGTATTCCTTGCTCTTTGATTTTCGGTATCAAACTTTCCACAGAGCTCTGGTCCTTTCTTTGCAAAAAGTTGGAAGTCTTCTATTTTGTTGAATGCCCATACTTTCCCTTGGAAGTATATAGTCAGTTTTGCTGGGTAGCTGATTCTTGGTTGGAGACCCAGCTCTCTTGCCTTTCTGAAGATCATGTTCCATGCCTTACGATCATTCAGAGTAGAACTTGCAAGGTCTTGTGTGACCCTGATTGGCATTCCTTTATATCTAAATTGTCTTTTTCTGGCTTCCTGTAGGATTTTTTCTTTTGTTTGATAGCTTTGGAATTTGGCAATTTTACATTCCTGGGAGTTGTCTTTTGGGGGTTTAGTGTAGAAGGTGTTCTGTGAGCTCTGTCAGTGGCTGTATTGCCCCCTTGTTCTAGAATCTCTGGGCAATTTTCTTTGATTATATCTTGTATCACTATGTCCAGTTTGGTGTTTATTTCTGGCTTTTCTGGGAGTCCAATTATTCTTAAATTTTCTCTTCTCCCTCTATTTTCCAGATCTATCACCTTGTCGGTGAGATATTTTATGTTCTCTTCTAATTTCTTGGTGTTTTGGCTTTGCTTTATTAGTTCTTGCTTTAAAGCCTGGTTTTCTTTTACAGTTTGGTCAAACTGGTTTTGTAGATGCGTGAATTTCTTTTGCATTATTTCCCACTTTTCCTCCCAGAAGGCTTCCATCTTTTTGGTCATTTCTGATTCAAATTCTTCATGGGTTTGTGGAGAGTTTCCATTTCCTTTGGAAGATTTTGGAGCATTTTCTTGTATATCTTCTTCTATCTGCTCTGTATTTTGTATTTTGGCTCCATAGAATGCGTCCAAAGTCGCCCCTTTCTTCTTATTTTTCTTGGTATTTTGGGGCTTCTGTGCTTCTGTGGAGTTTGCCATCTCTGAATGTGGAGGATTAGCTTTTCTTATCTCTGTCTGGTGTTCAGAGGCTTTAGTCCTGGGCAGATTGTCGGTTCTATGAGCTTTCCCTGGGTTAAACTGAATATGCCTCACTGGAACTGGAATGGAAGGGTCGGACCACAAGGCCACACTCTCCCCCCGGCTCGCTTTCCAGAAGTTGCCTTCAGAATTGCTGGCCGTGAGGCTGTTTCGTCGGCCTGCGGGGGGATGGGCTGCAGCTTCCCCAAGCTCTGAGGGCAGGGACTTTCACTGAGACTTGGATAGCAGGATCCAGCTCGTGAGGCTGTCTTGCCCACCCTGAGGGTTGCTGTTGTTTCAGACAAGCCTGCTCTCTGCAGTGGGAGCTCCAGGTAGTAACTTTCACTGGGACTAGGATAGAAGGCCCTGAGGGTTGTTGTTCCGAGGACCCTGCTCTCTTAGCTGGGCCAGGCTACGGCTTCCCGGAGCCTTGGACTCTGCGCTCCTACCCCTTAGGTCCGAGCGATCTCGGGTTCTGGCTTTTGAGGGGAGCTGTACCTTTTGATCCGGGTCCAGGTCCAGGAGGAGGGTTCCCAGGGTCTGTGCTGTTGGTCGTTTTGAATTTCGGCGCCTTAGGAGCTTATAGTTTGAGATGGGTCGGGAAGGGTTTTCCAGAGATCTGAACTTTAGCTTTCTCTAAGCCGCCATCTAACCGGAAGTCCTATACCTGAGTCTTAAGTGAGAGATCAGTCAGTCTTTAATCACTCACCACAAGATCTGTCCAAGCAAGGATTCTAGTGATCAGAGAGGCACCAGCTGCAATTCAGACTTCTCAGGTGACTGTCCTGAGAGAGACCCGGGGAGACAGAGTCTTCTTAGAGGGAGTTCCAGCCAGAGTCCTCTTCAAAGGGAGTTCCAGCCAGAGACTGTCCCAAGAGCCTATTTCCAGAGCTCTCTCCCAACAGCCTCCTTTGAGATTGTTTTCTTTTTAAGAGCCTGTCATTTCCTTATATAGGGAAATTTCTCCTATGTCACCTCCCCTAAGTTCTTCCATCTACCAATCACAGTATATGTTTTTCAAAGGACAGACCATTCTTAGTCCATACCTAAGAAGGTGTAAATTTTTGAGTAATTCACACCAGGAAAGCTCTGAGTAAGTTTCTCAGCTCTTTGTTCCTTGTAAATTCACAAGTTGCTTGACCTTTATAGGTACTTATCTTAAGAACTTTTTGCCTTATTATAAGTATAGATTTAAGTACTTTTCATTGTTCAGAAAAGAGTTTACAACTTTATCTTCCCCTAGGTCAGACTTAAGTAGGTGAAGTAGAGTTCTCACATTCCTGATCTAAGTAGAGTTCACTGCCCAAATGGGGAATGGTCTTAATCCAATCTTATGAAGTAGGGTCTGGGAATTTTTAAGGTTCACACACTCTTTGCAGATGACATGATGGTCTACTTAAAGAATCCTAGAGAATCAACTAAAAAGCTAGTGAAAATAATCAACAACTTTAGCAAAGTTGCAGGATACAAAACAAACCCACATAAGTCATCAGCATTTATTTCCAACACATCTCAGCAGCAAGAATTAGAAAGAGAAATTACTTTTAAAATTACCCTAGACAATGTAAAATACTTAGGAATCTATCTGTGGAGACAAACACAGGAACTATATGAACACAACTACATAACACTCTCCACACAATTAAAACTAGATTTAAGCAACTGGAAAAACATCGATTACACATGGGTAGGACGAGGTAACATAATAAAAATGACAATCCTACCAAAATTAATTTACTTATTTAGTGTCATACCCATTGAACTACCAAAAAACCTTTTTTACTGAATTAGAAAAGAACCACAACAAAGTTCATTTGGAAGAACAAAAGATCAAGGATATCCAGGGAAATCATGAAAAAAAATGCAAAGGAAAGTGGCCTTGAAGTCCCAGATCTCAAACTATACTACAAAAGTGGTGGTCATCAAAACAATTTGGTACAGACAAAAAGGAGGATCAGTGGAATAGACTTGAGGTAAATGACCTTAGCAAGACAGCCTATGATAAGCCCAAAGATCCCAGCTTCTGGGCCCAAAATCCACTATTTGATAAAAACTGCTGAGAAAATTGGAAGACAGTATGGGAGAGATTAGGTTTAGATCAACATCTTACACCCTCCACCAAGATAAACTCAGAATGGCTGAATGACTTGAATATAAAAAAGGAAACTATAAGTAAATTAGGAGAACATAGAATAGTATACATGTCAGATCTTTGGGAAAGGAAATATTTTAAAACTAGGCAATAGCTAGAAAAAATCATAAAATATAAAATAAATAATTTTGATTACATCAAGTTAATAAATTTTTGTACAGACAAAACCAATGCAACCAAAATTAGAAGGGAAGCAACAAATTGGGAAACAATCTTCATAACAAAAACCTCTGATAAAGGTCTAATTACTCAAATTTATAAAGAGCTAAATCGATGGTACAAAAAAATCAAGCCAATCCCCAATTGATAAATGGGCAAGGGACAGGAACAGGCAATTTTCAGTTAAAGTAATCAAAACTATTAATAAGCACATGAAAAAGTGTTCTAAATCTCTTATAAACAGAAAGATGCAAATCAAAACAACTCTGAGGTATCACCTCACACCTAGCAGATCAGCAACAGAAAGTAATGAATGCTGGAGGGGATGTGGCAAAGTAGGGACATTAATTCATTGCTGGTGGAGTTGTGAATTGATCCAACCATTCTGGAGGGCAATTTGGAACTATGCCCAAAGGGTGGTAAAAGACTGTCTACCCTATGATCCAGCCATAACACTGCTGGGTTTGTACCCCAAAGAGATAATAAGGAAAAAGACTTTTACGAGAATATTCATAGCTGCGCTCTTTGTGGTGGCCAAAAACTGGAAAATGAGGGGCTGCCCATCGATTGGTGAATGGCTTAACAAATTGTGGTATATATTGGTGATGGAATACTATTGTGCTCAAAGGAATAATAAAGTGGAGGAATTCCATGTGAACTGGAATGACCTCCAGGAAGTGATGCAGAGTGAGAGGAGCAAAACCAAGAAAACACTGTACACAGAGATGGATACACTATGGTACAACCGAATGCTTCTCTACTAGTGGCAATGCAGTGATCCTAAACAACTTGGAGGGATCTATAAGAAAAAACACTATCCAAATTCAGAGTAAAAACACCAAAGAAAAACAACTGGCTGAATACATGGGTCAAGGGGATATGGCTGGGGATGTAGATTCCAATTGAACATCCTAATGCAACACCAACAACATGGAAATATGTTCTGATCAAGGCCATAAGTAATGCCCAATGAAATTGCATGTCAGCTGCAGGAAGGGTGGGGGAAGGGGAGGTAGGGAAATAATGTGACCTTGTAACAAAGGAATAATGTTCTAAATTGACTAAATCAATTAATTAATTTTTTTAAAGTGCAAATAATGCCACCATCCCTAATGAATTAACAGGGAGTGAACTTTCCTTAATATCAGCACTCTTCACTTTCTGGGTGGATTAAGAAAAAAAACTGGAAAAAATTATATGCAAGATAATCCAAAAAAATTGGTCAGGTTATCAGCTTTTCTCTACTCAGTAAACTTATTTGGGTTATTATTCTCTCCATTGAAAAACAATTTTTACTCTAAGACAATAATTATTTGGCCAATCTTAGTTCCATTAACACACTCCAATTTCCTTAAATGCTCCAGGTAAGCAATATTTCTGCACATGTAAATTGCTTTCTTCCTTTTCCTGAACTTGCACAACTAAATGTTTTTTGTAAATAAGTAAAATGCATTACATTTATTCCTATTTAATTTTTTCTTACTAGACTCAGCTAATTTTGGGGTTTCTTGAATGGCAATTCTTTCATCTGGGGTTATATTGTCCTGTTTCAGTCCTTTGGCGCTCACCTCACTATTTTGTCATGACCATATCTTTCAAAAATCACTGGTTCAGGGGGCAGCTGGGTAGCTCAGTGGATTGAGAGGCAGGCATAGAGATGGGAGGTCCTGGGTTCAAATCTGGCCTTAGACACTTACCAGCTGTGTGACCCTGGGAAAGTCAATTAACCCCCATTGCCTAGCCCTTACCACTCTTCTGCCATGGAACCAATGAACAGTATTGGTTCCAAGACAGAAAGTAAGGGTTTAAAAAATCACTGGCTCAGAAATCAGTTATTTATTAATTTATTTCAGGATCCTGGTATTTAATTCATATGGGCCTAGTAACTTTAACTCACTAAGAACCCAATGATCATTCAATCTGATTGAGGAATGAGAAGTAAAATTTTTGGTAGCACTGTTATGTCTTTGCCATCCATTGTCATCATTCCATCTTCCTTAAACAGTGATCATATCCTACCAAAAGCAATAGAGTGATACATGGTGAACATAAACAGGCTGAAGAATATTACTGATGATCTCTTGTCTGAAAGAAAATTATATAGCATCCAGGAATTGAAGAGGAGGTGAATCAATCCTATATAGTATGAAGAATGAATTGTGACTGATTCAAGTGCAAGATTGCAACCAAAAATGTTTTAAAAACCTAGAAAGACACTGATGTGTTTGACAAATCCTCTACGAAGAATTTATAGGACATCAACAATAGTTGTACAGTATAAATGATATATAGGTACAGGACAAAGTATAAATTGACATTATTTACACCATTGGAAGGGGCACTCTCATAAATAACATATCCACTAAAGTAATGATTACAAAACTGACTGACATCCATTGTTATCAGCCCATCCATATCCTAAATAGTGGTTTAATCTCATCCTTTTGCTTTTTTTGTCTCTACTTTAGCTTTTCAAAAGCTATTTTGTCCCTCAAATGTATTTCATGCCTCAGTTTACCATAGTCATTAAGCCTTCTTTAAATGAAAACATTCTTTTGTATGTTTTCTGAATCTCAGTAGTCTGACATAATGGATGGGGAATCGGCTCTGGAGGCAGGAAGATCAGATTCAAGTCCTGTCTTCAATCCATGCAGAGTGTGACCCTGTTCCAGTCACTAGACTTCTCTGTACGTGTTTAAGAGCAGATTCGGATCATCATTAGTACAGGGACTTTCTTGATCCAGTTGTTCCTTATACCAATGAAATTATATGCCAGCCAGGAACTGAATCTGTTATTTCACTGCTACAAAGAGTTCTTGGAGCAGCTAGATAACAATGGCTAGAGCGATAGCCCTGAAGTCAAGGAGGATCTGGGTTCAAATGTGGCCTCATTCACTTCTTAGCTATGTGACCCGATGCAAGTGATTTAACCTCATTTACCTAGCCCTTTCCACCCTTCTTTCTTATCATTGATACTAAGACAAAAGGTAAGGGTTGAAAAAAACCAGATTATCCCCTATTAATTACAGATGTGTACCTTCTCTGCCATTTAGAATCTTAGACAGCTTCTTAGAACCCTGAGTAGTTAAGTGAGTTGCCCTAAATCACACAGCCACTATACGCCAATGGTGGGACTTCAATGCTTCTTTCTAACCCCACGGTCAGCTTGCTGTGGGAGAGCTGATCAGGATAACTGGGACAGAAGGGATACCTTCTTCAGGAATGACAAAGCTCCAGTAATTAGCTTAAAAATAGAAAATTTTATTAAGTTGCATGCAAGTTGAATTGTTCATTTAAGTGGCTGGGAGACAGGAGCAGGTGAAATACTGCCTCCCAGAAGAGATGGGTATTTGGATTTTTATACCCCCTTGACAACAGGAATTACATGACCAGGAATGGGGTGATGATGGAATGATGAAGTGATGTTCTGGGGATTCTGGGACCCAAAATGAGTCTTATGATTATATCCTCTGCCTTAGAGTCAAAAGGGGTTGAACCTGCCCAGTTCAAGGGATGGTTAAATATCTGAACTCAAAACAAATGCTTATCAGAAGCAAGTTGGGGTGCCTATCTGTGCCCCTCAAAAATGAGGGGAGAGACCAGAGGGAATGATCCTCTTGGGGATTTCTCATCATTTGGCATCTGTTGCTCCAAGTCACTTGCAGGAATGCAAGTGAAGAAAGGAATTCTTTTTTGACCTAGGATACCTTTGGGGGTTTTGGGGTATCTGGGGGAAACCTGTACCTCCAAACCAAACTTTCTATCCACTATGCCATGGTGTCTCTCATATTTGAGTTTAGTGAAAAACTCCACTGAGACACATTTAATCTTTATAGACTTACTCATTTCCTTCCTCAGCATAAACATTAAAGATTCTTTATAGTTTTGGTCTTATAAGGCTCTCAGTCTTTTAGATTTGATGTGCATTTCAAGGCCCTTTGAAAACTGCTCCCCTGCACTCCAGAGTAAACCCAAGACCGCAGCTATTACTTATTACAAGTTCTAAGATAACATGGGAAAGCATGGCTTCTTTAAGCCTAATAAAAATGAACTCTTTAAAAGCATAAATGGAATTTTAAAAGAATTGTAAGTTAGCCAATTCAAATATTGGTTCCTCTGTGTGTACCTATGTGTGAGTATGTGTGTGTTTAATGAAATATCCTGAATCAGAAAATGGACCTACATGTTTGAAGTCAGGCACTGGAGAATAAACACTTATAAGAATATTTCATTTAACACTTCCCAGATAAGATGAATATTCATTAAGGGCAGAATCTCTAATGTCTTGAAATATCCCAAACAATTTATCAAGTCCCCAAGATGGAAGAATGCACCAGGGAAGTTTTGTCAACAAAATTGTAGTAATGAAACAGGGACAGAAATTTAAAACAATCTTCAAAGAAATTCAATTCAAAACAATCCCACATTTTAAAAGCATTAGCTCTGTGGAAATCACTATAAGTACTTGAGTCTTGAAGTGGGAAAAGAGATTAAATTGGATACAGAAGGAACTAACAAAATATTGGCCTCCTAGAAGGAGTCAAACAAAAGAGGTTAGATGTGGAAAAAATGTTACAATATCAAATCTAAGGCAATGGAAATGCCTATGTCATGCAATCTTCACCATCTTCAATAGTACCAATCACTCAAAGTTGGGGCTAAGAGTTTCAGGTAAACAGATTGGAAAAAGATGAGAGATTCAATCCTTTATTCAGAATTCTTGAATATACCAGAACCTATAGAAAAGAGGAATTATTTATGTCATAGAATGATTCTAGATGAATCCTTAGCACAAGGAAGAGGGAAAAGCAACTGGGTAGCATTCCTAAGAATTAACATTAGAGAGAAAACTAATTCTTAAAGTATTCACTCAGCAACCTTCTTCCAATGTCCCCAGGCCAAACAAGAACGCAAAAGCTGACCTATGGATTTGTGACTAGGATTCATTTTGGAATACAGATGACCACTCCATTACATATCACAAATGGCTGATTATCCCTAGAAAGGTAGAAAACAGAAGGGGCATTCTGTATTCTATGGGACCTGACGGCTACAAAGATTATACCTAGAGCACTCTTCCTGCCCATCCTATACCCTGAAAAAAAAAACCCAACATATTTCTCAGCTGTGGGAAGGAAATGAGAAGAAGTAAATGAGGTGTTGGGGTGGAGAGATTGTCCATGGCTATTCCAAGACTGAAAAAATGATGATTGAAACCCAGATGGGCTCACTCCTTTTTACAAAGAAACAAGGACTCAAGTCAATGAATTCCAAATCTCTGACACAGGAAGAAGTTGAAATAATTTGCCACCCCAACCTTAGAGGAAATATCTACCAGCAGAAGGGAAAAAATTGGAAGTATATTATGAAGGAACATAAGGGACAGAGGCTGAAATGCCAAATATTTCTAGTGAAAATAATGCTCAAAAACAAGCAAAAAAAATGAGAGGATACTAAAACCAGAAGAAAAAATGAGTATTATATTCTCAAGGGAATTTCAACATTCTCTTAGTAAATATTGTGAAACAAAGAAAAGAAATACAATTTAATTAATTAATTAATACAAAAACATTTAGAGACTAAATTATAAGAGAAACAGCCCATCTTTCAGGCAGCCAAGGAAAAGTTTTCAAATAGAAAAGAAAAGAAATTTTAATAGTATACAGTCATTCCACATGCAATAATGATTTGCATGAGAGAATGGAAGAGTAAGGCACAAAAAGGCAAGTGAGATAAAGTCACAATCAAACATGATGCTCCCTGAAAACATGAACGTAATTATTGATAATAAAACATCATAATCTAAATAAAAGTATTTCTGGAAAGAAAAAATAACAGAGTACCCTGGGAAAGGGGGGTAGGAGATGGGCTAAAAAAAAAAAGAAAGGAAAAGAAAAGACAACAACATTAAGGGTTAAAAAAAATAAAGATGGAACTTGAAGAAACAAAAGCCATGAGAAATGGATCTATGCAGACTGCATATTGACTTAGAAAACTACAAATGAACATTATCTATATTATATTGTTATTTATTTTGTTAAATACTTCCAATTTCATTATAGTCTGGTTCAGGCTGCTGTTAGAAATGTTGCTGATATATGCTAGCCCATATGACTGATAACTCTGCTTTGGGGAATCAAGGGTAAATGTCAGCAAATTTCCTATTCCTCTCCATCAGGAAATACTTGCATCATTGAGACCAGCATTTTACAAATAAAAACAATTATGCATAGTAGCTTTTGCTTTGAAATTCTCATATCCATTTCTTTTGCCACTGATCCTAATTCTCTCTTTTGTGCAAAACATGTAGGAGTTAAGTATGGATATATTCATCCATATTGTCATGGCTGTCCCTAGTGAATGTTTAGCCTGTACCCTTACATTTTTACATAGATTAAGTAAAGTTTGAAATCAAGTTTAAAATGTATCTCATACATGCATGCATAAATGAATGAGTTCATAGAATTATAAGATCACAGATTTAGAATTGGAAAGGACCTCAGAGGCCATCTAATCTAGCAAACAAGAAAAAAAAGGGAATTAAATGACTTGCCCTAATGAGTCACATGGATAATATGCATTAGATGAGAGAAAGAGAGATGAGGAGAGAGGGAGAGAGACAGAGACAGAGGCAGAGAGAGAAGAGAGAGAGAGAGAGAGAGAGAGAGAGAGAGAGAGAGAGAGAGAGAGAGAGAGAGAGAGAGAGAGAGAGAGAGAGAGAGAGAGAGAGAGAGATTTGTTGTTATTCATTCATGTTCAACTCTTCATGAACTCGTGGGCTACAGGTATCCATAGGGTTTTCTAGGCAAGGATGCAAGGATCCTGGAGTGGTTTGCCATTTCCTTCTCCAGGAGATTCTTTCAGGGACTTGTCAAGAGTCACAAAGCCTCTTCTTTCATGTGTTTTTCAGTTTCCCATTTTCTTATGAGGTAACTACTAGGGGTATGCAAATTATCCCTTATTGCTTCTCAAAGAAAGGGGAAAGAGGGAGAGGGAAAGAAAGTACTCAGAGGTGGAGAGTCAACATTGATAAGACAGCAAAGATTTATATCCCCACTAGAAATGAATGACTGAAATACAAAATTTCATAAAAGGCAGCAGGAGGAATAAAGGCAGACAGAGAAATGATGGTGTCCTATGTATGGCTTTGGAAATGACTGTAGAGAATTAGCTCTGTTGCTACTTAACGACATGATGGGATTAATTAATTTTCATTGTTGCCACATTCAACAACCAAGCAAATTAATTAAGTTAAATTTCAACAATATTTACCTTGCCTTCTTGTGATACATTTCACTTAACAAATTATGTCCAAATTCTCTATATCATGAGAATAGCTTTTTTATGGTATTTGTTTTCATCCCTGTTAAGTTGTCAAGAGTAGAAATAAAAAATAATGATCCCATACCCACAATTCCTTCTCAGCTTCTGCTCAGTAAAATTCAGAAACAGGAGAAGAAATTGACAAAAGCAGGATATACATTAGGAAGAGGAAATTCATCCTTTATTCACCATGAATAGTAATTCTATTTCTAGAGTTTCTAATTTTCCTCTGGTGTCCTATGGAACAGTTAAAAACCAACTGGGTCTTTAGCGGTACAAGCCAACCATTTCTACAGAGATGTTGCAACTAATATTAATTTTTAAAATATTCTTTTCTAGGTAAGAAAATTACAGCATAATTCTTTTTCCTGCTTTGCTCATTTGAAAAGAATAGAATACACCTGTTCTTATAAACACATTTAGGGAAGATATTCTCCCACACCAAAGTTACCCAGGACTATTCCTTAGAAACCTGGGAACTGTAAATGGGTGTGACACTGACCTTTCAACGTTGACATTTGTAAAGTTGACTCATAGTACCACAAGAAAATTCTGGATTGCCCTCCTAAAGAGTAGCTCCTCAGCCTTATATTCACATGTGCCAAACCTAAGTTCCAAATGTCATAGCACATTGATGAATTTGACTTCCATTGATTCAAGCACAAAAAGCCACTGCTTTATCCTTGAGCCAATAGTGCCTATGTGGATATATCAGTGGCTATTTAAATTTTCCATTTTAACAATTCATACTTATACAATTCTTAATAATTATACATAGGAAGCTATTACTGGCAAAGTAGTTTGAGCTCTTTATAGAGTACAACAGGATAAATGCAATCTGCAATTATGGTGATCATTCAGGATATGTGGCCTCTTTGTATTGCACTATAACTGAATAACCACAAATTAATTCTATACAAGGGGAAAAGAATGTTCACAAACTATATGTAATTGTCAGATTGTGTAGCTACCTTTAACCATTAAATAATAATCATAATAACTCTAAAAGCCAAGATTGTTACATTGAATGGCTTAACTGTTACGAATTTACAGCGATATTTTTTTTTCCTGGAGAGCTCAATAAAGGTTACTATTTTCTGCCTATTTTTACTCTTAGAAATTTCCTTGTGAGAACAGATTAATATAATATGCCTGTACATTCCTTAGTGCATTCTTAGTCATAGGAAAATACTGTCTTTTCAATTCTGTCATATGATTCTTTTCCTTTCTTTTTGCTTTCCTAGAATAACATGGCCAGGAAAAAGGAGAATGACATATTAAAAATGTTTGCTCATTGCCATGAAAATTCTCCTAAGAGAATAAGCTGCAAAAAAAAGACAATGAGGATCGAGTACAAATAGGTTGCCTAATCGATTAATATTTATTAAGGACCTATGATGTATGATTCACTGAAATATTCTTTTATTTAACAATTCATTCATGCATAAAAACAAATGGATTTTGGGGTGCCATCCAAGTTCTTTTCAGTCAATTTTTCAGCATCACTTTTTGAACATTTGTAACCTGTACTTGCCTAACCCAAAACCAGAGCTTTAAAGTCCATTCTGCCTTCCATGAATTAGTAGATGGCTAATGTCTGCCTCTGGTATCCTCTTAAGTTAAAGATTTTAATGCCTATAAAAGAGATTTATGGACTATACTTGAGAAAAAAAGATATTTCCTTTAACTCACTGCATCTCAGTAGAATTATATTGGGATGGATAAATTCACAATTTCCATAAGAAATTCAATTTGTGAACATCCTGAATTCATGAGCCAAAATACTGAAATCATCTTTCAGTTCTGCCTTCTTTTATAGGAAAGAAATACAAAGGTATATTGTGACTCAAACTACAGCATGGTGGCATAGATACTAAAAAAATAGACTAGAATCAGAAAGATTCAGGTTTAAATTCTGCCTCAGATGTCAAATCTATATGGATGAGTCATTTACCCTCTTTGGGCCTCAAGTTTTTCACTTATAAGATAAAGATAATAATACCTATTTCACAAGGTTGATGTGAATATAGAAATGAAGGAAGATGATGAAGTACTTTGAAAAATATCAGAGATAGATAGATAGATAGATAGACAGATAGATAGATAAAGATATAAGCCATAAATAAAATTAAGTTCCTTAGTTCCCTTCCCTTCCTATCTGATCAATGATGATCATTGACCAACAGCCTAGATCTAATGCATTTTCTGACTGATCTTTGGGGAACCCCATCAATATGTCTATTCTATTAGTCCTCTATTCTGCTCCTACCTCAAACACTCTGCACTGTTCCTTACACTAAATCCTTCCTTTTCCACTATTGACCAAGCTGTTTCAAATGTACTTCCCAAGCAAAAACTCTAGTCCTACCTTCAGTTTAAGAACTTAACAATTTCCAATCCCTTAAAACACTTGCAATTATTGTTTTCTTATAATCTTGCCTTATACCTGATTTTAATCTCCCCATCGGAGTGTAAGCTATTTGAAGTCAGAGACTTTGTCTAAGCTTTCTTGTGTATGTATCCAATGCCTATCCAATGACATGTCCCTCATTAAATCCTTATTGGCTATCTTTAATTAGTCTTAGTTAATTCTTTAGCATAGAGCCAAAATTAATTATTGACTGGAGAGAGCCAAATATAGGTATGTGTGTGCAATTAATATATTTATTTATTTATTAGATAAAACATAACCATTTCAGAGCATGAGAATGATGATAATTTCAAAAAGAGCTAAAGAAAGATGGATACATAATATTGGAAGTAGTGAAATTCTTCTTATCTGTCTTTCTGGCTGTGTTTCTGTTTGTGAGTATGAGCCTCCTGGAAACTCTAATAATGATCTTTTTTCACCCTCCTGTATTTTCTACTTTGTTTAGTAGCACGTTCTTTTATAAACCATCAGCATTCCCTGAGGTGACATCTTTCTTTATAGTTAGATCTGAACAACAAGAAAGAAAAATATCTCCCCAGTTCACAGGCTGATCTGCCACTTCATCATAAGAGGCTTAGCCTTCTTGGTAACTCTGAGTCTGTTTCCAATTTGAGGGCTTAATGTTTTTTTTAAGTCAAATTCCTATAACTTCCCAGGCAAAACTGTTCCTCTTATTTTTGAGACTTCTAGCAGGAGGCAGAAGAAGATAATGGTGTCGGTAGGTATGTCTTCCCTTCCCTTTGAAACATTTTAGTATTGAAAACTGCTGTGAATACAGCATGTTATTTTGGAGGGTAATGGAGTTTGGGAATGAATTGCTAAATATGGAATTTCATAACTCAAGATATTAATTGAGCTTTGGGCATATTTCCAAATGATTGTATAAATCCACTTTCCAAAAGGTTTTCTTTTAATTCAGAGAGCGTAAAATAGCTTCCACAAAACTTGCAAAAATTATCTTATTTAGCAGGGAATATGGACTTTGAAGAATTTCACATATGGTTCAAGAGCTCAATCATGAATGATGCTATATTTCGTTTTCATAGCTTTCAACATTATATATATACATATATATATACATATATATATATATATTAGAGGGTTGGTTTGGGTGTTATGGATGAAGGGAGAAAGAATGGAGTCTTTCGCTTTCAAGTTTAGGACAAGGGATAGAAGGAGTTGATGACATATGCCCAGAAGGCAGAAAGAGGGAGAGTTGGGTTATTCCCCCCATCAGTCCTCCCAAATATGTCTCCTTACTAAACCTGCCTCTTACTCCCCTCTATTAACTGGTCTTGTAGATGAACTTCTTCCCTGGAGGAAAGAGAGAAATCAACTCTCTCCCTCTTCCACTGAGACTATTTCCTTCACACACAAGGAAATTATATGAGGATAAATGACAATCTTTATTCTAACAACTGTTTTCAGGGGTAAAACTTGAAGATGGCCAAAGGGTTAGAGTCTAGAGGAAATAGGAGAAAGGACGTCCCTGTCTGTCTAAATTTTCCTTCCCTCTCTCCAAAGTTGAGAGTCTCATGTTTGACAGCCTGACCTCTGAGAGGTTCAGGTTTAGTGACCCCTGGTCATTGTCACCGCAGAGCAATGTCCAGACCCAGGGTGTCAAGGAGCTGTGTGAGAACTTGTTAGGGCTGTTTCTTATTCTTTTCAGGTTTCTGCCACACTTCTTGCTGGAATTTTTGAGGGGGAATGGTAATCAGGTTCAAGGAGGGATTTAGTCTAGTGTTCAGGATCCAGTCTCAGATCAGAGTTTCCCCTTTGCTGGAGAGAAAGAGACAGAGAGAAAGAGACAGAGAGAGAGAGACAGAGAGAGAGAGAGAGAGAGAGAGAGAGAGAGAGAGAGAGAGAGAGAGAGAGAGAGAGAGAGAGAGAGAGAGAGAGAAACAATGGTTTCTACTCTCCAAATCTCCTCCTCCCAGATTTTAATCCTCTTGAGACCCCCCCCCCCCCCCGTGGATGAGAAGCCTCTACAGCTTTCTAGACTGTCCTCTATCACATATATATAATACACATACATACACACACACACACACACAATGCACGATGCACTCACAATGATGTGGGACCCTAGGTTTACCTTGTAACCCCAAATTATAGAAGTATTTCAGGCCAAACTATAAGCAGGAAAACTCCCTTGCTTCTTTGTATCCTTGTGACTACTAACGCCAAAGCATCAAAAACTCCTGATAAGATTCTGCTACATCAAAGGGAAAGTCCTACAAGAGAATTATCCTCTGGATCTTCCTTTAGGTTTTGAGATGGACATAGAGACGGACTTCCAGGCTATGCTTTGATACCATTGGGTATTATCTAAGACATGTATCTGGCCCCTAAACTATGAGGGTCACCCCCTATGTCTTCAGACTGACCCTGGTCAGATGACCAATAACCCACCCTATTGGGCCTGAGTGCATACGCCCCTGAAGTCAAGTATCACCTATTGTAAAGAGTCTAAAGATCCCAGAATTGATGTCCTCAATGAGGCAACTTTCCATCTATGCTGTCCTCCCAGCCAAATTCACCATGAACTCCAAATTAATAAATTTCTCTTTTTATTTCTAAACTAAGTTATGGAGTCTTGTATTCTGGCGAAGGGTACCCTTTCTGATCCCAGGGGTTCCCCTCAAGCCCCACCGCAACAAAAAAGATGTTCAGTATCTCTTTTCATATTGTATGTGCTTTCTGAAGTCAGCTTGCTTTCTTGTCATGATTCATCTAAGAAGTGAGGGAGAGATTCAAACCAAATTTCTAAGGAAGAAAGAAAATTACCTTTTAAAAAGACAAAGGGGAAAGGACCCCGCAGGGTATCAAGTGTAAGGCAGACATGTTTTTTGAGTCAAAAACCCTTGTTTTTCAGCCTGCCTTTAGGATTTACCACCTATGTGACCTAGAGAAAGTCACTTAACTTCCTGGGAATCCAGTGTCCTTATCTGCAAAGTGAGGTAATTGTACCAGATGTTCTTTAAGGTACTTTCTACCTTACATCTATTATTTAAGGATTGTAAGGATTCAAGACTGAATGAAATATAAATTCAACTCAACAACTATTTATTATTTATTCCAAAAGAATGTAAACTCTTTGAGAGCAAAGACTTTTTCCTTTTTGTCTTTGGGTACCTAATGCCTAGGAGTTTAATAAATAACTTGTTGAAATTCCAAAGGTCAGGATGACTGGTTAGCTATTTCCATTTATAGTGTAAGTACTTTATTTTTCTCTTTAATATTTAATTTCATTTAATTTCATTTAATATTGTATATATTAACTAATTAACTTAATTAAATCTATTTAACAAGATTTCTTAGAAAAACAGTGAAATGTTTCTATTTATGATATCAAAATAACACATGAGACACTGGGGGGGGGGAAAGTTTCAGACTTGTAACTGATGAAGAGAAAATTATTGATTGCAAAGATTTCAGATCTTCAGTTCTATGCCTCCACTCGTTTTCAGCAAACACCAATCAAATTGGTGGACTTGGATGGTATTAGCCAAAAGAACCCACACAGTGAGTCATCATTTTGGGATAATGCCTTATCTCCTTATTTTTCAGTCTTCAACTATAGCATCCCACAGTATTCAGCTCACATATATTAGGGCCCTTTAACTCCCTGCCAAATATCTCCTTTGCTTTTCCACATGCATAAATCTTTTTAATTTTTTAAAATTGGAAGGAATTCAATGTTTGAAGTGATTTTAACACTAATTAAATCCATCTGATATCCCAGACAGTAAAAGAGATCTTCCCATTAAATATAATAAGCTGGTCAAAAATAACTGGGTTAGTTCGGTCCAATTCAACAAGTTTTAGTCACATGCTAACATGACATAAATTGGCATTGGACCAATAAAATGCTTAGACTATTTGCTTTGGTAGTTCAACAATCCACAATTTTACGAGTTCAGTTACTGATTTATCCATTCATATAGATTGTGACCTTTCCCCTACTTCCATAGCTTCAAAGATAGTTTTTGAGAGATGCTGTAGCTAAAAGTTGATCACCGCATAGTCAAACTGAGGATAAACTTCTTTGATATTGGCCAGACTAATTAGTCCTCAAATAGTGACATATAGCCAAGATAAAGCCAGGATTTGGAGCCATTCCTTAGTGAATGGTCCACTGGTGTTTTAGCTCCACCTTTAAGAACCCACATTGAATTCTGCTTTACAGTAAGTCATTAGAGGGCACTTAGAGAACATCTAAAAGCTGTTGTAAAAAAGCAAACCCACCAGACAAAATTTCAGCCTCACTTCCAATACAATTAAAGAGTGATAAAGAGCTACTCACCTGGTAAGAAGCTGTGAGTTTATGAGGAGATTATTGTCTGAAGCAAAGCTGAGTGCTTATTCATTGAACAGCAATTTATTGAGCAAGCAGAGAAAAGAGCTGAAATGGTCTTTTTGTTGTTGTTTAAATGGGTTTCATAAGGAGAAATACAAATAAATCACCATATAAAAGTCACATAAATTCTAGGCACTACTTTAATGACAAAATGAATAAGACACATACGTAAGTCTTATTCACCACAGTGTGGACATGACCTTGGGGTCTTGGGAGGCTCTACCAGAAGAGCAAAGGCTTCCCAAGGTCCTATCAAGTTAAAAAGGTTCTAAGGATTAGCTTAGTGATGGAGAATGTGTTTGTTTCCAAGGACCAGTCAAGTGAAGCTTGTTACCAGAAAGCTGACTTCCAGGAACTCTATGAATATGGACAGACACTCTGATGGATGAGGGGCAGCTGGGTGGTGCCATAGATAGAATGCCAGGTATGGTGTTAGAAAGACTCATTTTCCTAAGTTCAAATCTGACCTCAGATACTGACTGACCCTGGGCAACTCACAACTCTGTTTGCCTTAGTTTCCTGATACATAAAATGATTTGGAGAAGGACATGGCAAACCACTCTAATAGCTCTATCAAGAAACCCCAAATAGGTTCATGAAGAGTCAGTCATACAAAATATTTATAGTTGATCTTTTTATGGTGACAAAGAATTAGAAATTGAAGGAATGTCTACTAAATTAGTGTATTCTCCTTTTTATTAATTACTAATATCTCCAAGATCAAATACCCCTATGATCCCAGTAGAAGTTTTTCCTATCCCCAGATGGATTGCCCCACTCTCAACCTTAATCCCCTTTGGTGAATTTTGCCCTTTCCCCCTGGGAACTTGCCTTATAGGAAGCTCCATATTGCTTGGAAGTTTCTCCCATTGTATCAGAGGCCTCTCCCAGGTGGTCAAGTCCCATGGCTGGAATGATCCTCTGGTATCCATTGTAACATTTCAGTCTTTCCCAGATAATCCAGTCCTAAATTCCTCTTCTTTGTACCCACCATAAAGCTAATCAATTTAACATTCATGTCCTTTATTTCTGGATTAAAACCTCAAGTCTTCAACCTTGACCATTTTATTAAAAATATTAATTTGAAGGAAGGTTTGAATGTGTAAAATAAGTCTATTGTATTTTTTATGAGTTAAGACTTTTTCTGTATATCAGGGGTCATTTTGTCTCAGGTCAGTGACTTGAGACATGGCCACACATCTCTCTCTGTCAGTCTGGGGAACATTGTCCTACTCCACATTTCTGTCTCTGTCTCTGTCTCTGTCTCTGTCTCTCTCTGTCTCTGTCTCTGTCTCTGTCTCTCTGTCTCTGTCTCTCTCTCTCTCTGTCTCTCTCACTCTTCTCTGTCTCTGTCTCTGTCTCTGTCTCTATCTCTATCTCTATCTCTCTGTCTCTGTCTCTGTCTCTCTGTCTGTCTCTCTCCCTAAATATATTCTATTTTAAAATGTTTTTTTCTGGGTCTCTTTGAATAGTGGCTAAAGAGGGTACATCTTGTTGTTTTCATATCCCCTTAAACTTCCACTTCAGACATTCATGCATTGGGGAACAAATTGAGGTACGTGTTGGTGATAGAATACTATTGTGTTATAAGAAATGATAAGCAAGATGGTTTCAGAAGAAGCTGGAAAGATCTTTGGGAATTGATGCAGAGTAAAATAAGCAGAAATGGGAGAGCAATTATACACAATAACAGCAATATTGAACAGTGATTATCTGTGAAAACTTGGCTACTCTCCACAATGCAATGATCTGAGATAATCCTGAAAGATTTATGACAGGGAATGCTCTCCACCTCCAGAGAAAGAACAGTTGGAATTGTCTTTCACACCAGTGTCTCTTTGGTTTTATTTGGGGGTTTTGGTTATGTATGATTACAACAATGATCAAAAAGAAATGTATTATGTGTAATAATAAATGAAAAAAAAAGAGTCAGACATTACTGAAACGATTAAACTACAACAAACAATGGATGAGGGCTTTAGATCAGTGCCAGTGGTGTTTATTCTCATATCCATAGATGGCACACATGCTAGAAATATTAAAGTAACAATAATCACAAGCAACCAAGTTCCCCTTCCACTCTTTTTTTCCCTCAGGTCAATAGAAATCAAAATGAAAAAGTGGGCAAGTCCATTAGGGTTGCTAGTGTCTTTCAGCTATTCCAAGCTATATTCCTCTTTGCCTTGTATTCTCTGATGCATCTTTTTCATACAATAATAAACATCTTTAATGAACATATTTATCCTTGTTCCTTGTGCTACATTTAAGATTACCAATAGGACTTTCGGGTAAACATGGCTGCAATCTAGACGTGAATCGCTTCCTCTCCCTGGCACCGAACGAAATAGACTACCTCAAAAGAGCATAAAAATCATCTTTGGAAGAATGGAGGGACCCTCCAGTACCCCACAGAAACAAAGGTACATGGGGTTTGAACATTGCCACACTATAAGAAGGAGGAAAAGCTTGCACAAAAACATGAACTGAGTCGCCCTTCCCCCCCCTCCCCCATGGAACCAGAGTAGGGGATCAGAGCACTCACCGGGACAGCGAGTTAGTGAGGAACGTCTCTGTCTGGGGGGGTAAGGAGAGGGGGGGTATGCCAGTCCTTGGGATCTAAAGACTGCTAGGGAACAACCTCTCAGGGCGGTTTCACAGGAGAACCCTGCTCACTGCAGAGAGTGCAGACCATGGGCCCCTGCAAACTGCAAACAGTGGGGAGTCTTGAGAATCTGTAAAAACTGCCTAAGGCCGAAGCATTGCCCCTCGCTGTAGTGAGGGGGGGCACACCAGGCTCCCTGGAGACTGACAAGGAATACCAGAGATCCATCCCTCAGAGCAGTTTTACAGGAGATTCCCGCACACTGGTGAGAAGAGACCACAGAGCACCGGGGCGGGCGCTCTGAGCACGGGGGCGGGCATGCTAACAAACCATGGAGGCTGGGAAGAACTAGTCTGAGGCAACCTAAATCCACAGAAAACCCGCCCATATCACCCAGACCTCAGACGAAAAAGGAAAGGGGAGAAAAACCACCTAAGGGATGGCTCATGCTGCCCAAAATCAAGCCTCCAAGAAGAAAGGGAAAAAAGTGACTATTGAAAACTTTTATGGGGGGGGGGAGATACTCCAGAAGAGAAAGAGGATGAAATTCAAACAAAATCAAAACATGCCCCCCAAAATGGAAATTATCCACGAGCTCTGGAAGAACTCAAATTGGAGCTTATCCAAAAGATGGAAACCTTCTGGCAAGAAAAATGGGAAAAAACCCAGAAAGAGGTCAGCAGCCTGCCAGACAAGACCTCACAATTGGAGAAAGAGCTGGAAGCATCTAACAGAAGTGCAGACCAAGCAGAAAAGCAAAACCAGTCGCTAAAGACCAGAATTAAGCAACCGGAAGACAGTGAACTTGCAAAACAGCAAGAATTAATAAAGCAAAGCCAAAAAATTAATGAATTAGAAGAAAACATGAAATATCTCACTGACAAGGTGACAGACCAGGGAAACAGAGGAAGGAGACAACTTGAGAATCATCGGTCTGCCCGAAAAATCAGAGATAAATAAAAACCTAGATGCCATACTAAAGGAAATTATAGAAGAGAATTGCCCCAATGTTCTCAAGCAAGGGGGCAAAATATAGAAAGAATTCATAGAACACCCTCTATACTAAATCCCCAAAAGACAACCCACAGGAATGTAACCGCCAAATTCAAGAGCTTCCAAGCTAAGGAGAAAATCTTACAAGAAGCCAAGAAGAGGAGCTTCAGATATAGAGGGGCCCCCATAAGGATCACACATGACTTAGTAGCTAACACGCTAAGAGACCACAAAGCACGGAACACGATATTTAGAAAGGCAAGAGAGATGGGTCTCCAACCAAGAATCAACTACCCATCAAAACCAACTATATACTTCCAGGGGAAAGTATGGGCATTCAACAAAATAGATGATTCCCAAGTATTTGCTAAGAAAAGACCAGAACTTAGTGGAAAATCGACATCCAAGCTCAGAGAGCAAGAGAAACATGCAAAGGTAAATATGAAAGAAAGGGAAAAGGAGAAAAATCTTATCTTTTTCTTTAAGTCAAACTCTCTTCTATAAGGACTACATTTATATCAATATATATATGTATATATTAATATGTGGGGAAAATGTAATGTGTAACTATCAAAAATTGTATGCATCATAAGAGTAGTTAGAAGAATCACACATAGGGAAATATTGGGACATCAAGATGATTTGGTGAAAGGGGGGGAAAGAAAGAAAAAGAGAGGGGGGAATCGTTGAGGATACTAAGATTTACTTCAAGAAATAAAGGGAGGGAAAAAACTAAATAGAATAATCTTTCCCACACAAGGATACACATGGGAAGGGGAGGGGAAGAATTCTCAAATGAGGAGAGGAAGAGAGTGAGAAGTGGTATTACTTAAACCTTACTCTCAGTGAAATCAAGTCTGAGAGGGAAGAACATCTAGATCCATTGGGATCCTGAATTCTATCTTATCCAACAGGACAAGAGAGAAGGGGAAATTAAGGAGGGGAAGACAGGAGGGAGTATAAAAAGGGAGGGAAGGAGAGGGGGGAGGGGAAGGGAACAAAAAAGGGAGGGGCCAGAAAGGGAAGCATACCAAGGGAGGGGAATAGGGGGACTGATCTAAAGTAAATCACTGGTTTAAAAGGTTATAGCTAAAGAAGAAAGGTCATAATTAGGGAAGGATATCAAAATGCCAGGGAATCCACAAGTGATATGTTGTCTTCAATATGTTGTCTTCAAGAGATACATATGAGGCAGGTTGATACTCACAAGGTTAGAATTAAAGGATGAAGTAAGACCTTCTGGGCCTCAACTGATAGAAAGAAGGCAGGAGTTGCAATCATGATATCTGACAAAGCCAAAGCACAAATAGAACTGATCAAAAGGGATAGGGAAGGTAAATATATTCTGTTAAAAGGGAGTATAGAAAATGAGGAAATATCACTAATCAACATGTATGCAACAAATGGTATAGCATCCAAATTTCTAATGGAGAAACTAGGAAAATTGAAGGAGGAAATAGGCAGTAAAACCATATTAGTGGGAGACTTGAACCAATCGCTATCAAGTTTAGATAAATCAAACCAAAAAATAAATAAGAAAGAGGTAAAGGATGTGAATGAAATCTTAGAAAAATCAGAGTTAATAGACATATGGAGAAAAATAAATAGGGACAAAAAGGAATACACTTTCTTCTCAGCACCACATGGCACATTCACAAAAATAGATCATACACTAGGTCACAGAAACATGTCATACAAATGCAGAAAAGCAGAAATAATAAATGCAACCTTTTCAGATCATAAGGTGATAAAAATAATGATAAGTAAGGGTACATGGAGAGCCAAATCAAAAATTAATTGGAAATTAAATAATATGGTACTCCAAAATAGATTAGTTAGAGAAGAAATCATAGAAATAATTAATAATTTCATTGAGGAAAATGACAATGGTGAGACATCCTTTCAAACCTTATGGGATGCAGCCAAAGCAGTACTCAGAGGAAAATTCATATCCTTGAGTGCATATATTAAAAAATTAGGGAGGGCAGAGATCAAGGAATTGGAAATGCAAATCAAAAAACTTGAAAGTGAACAAATTAAAACCCCCCAGAAGAAAACCAAACTAAAGATCCTAAAAATTAAGGGAGAAATTAATAAAATCAAAAGTGATAGAACTATTAAACTAATAAACAAGACTAGAAGCTGGTACTTTGCAAAAATAGACAAAATAGACAAAGTACTGGTCAATCTAATTTAAAAAAAGGAAAGTAGAAAGGCAAATTAACAGCATCAAAGATGAAAAGGGGGACCTCACCTCCAATGAAGAGGAAATTAAGGCAATCATTAAAACTACTTTGCCCAACTATATGGCAATAAATATACGAACCTAGGTGATATGGATGAATATTTACAAAAATATGAATTGCCTAGACTAACAGAAGAAGAAATCGAATTCTTAAATAATCCCATATAAGAAAAAGAAATTCAACAGGTCATCAAAGAACTCCCTAAGAAAAAATTCCCAGGGCCTGATGGATTCACCAGTGAATTCTATCAAACATTCAAAGAACAGCTAATTCCAATACTAAACAAAGGATATGACATAATAAGCAAAGAGGGAGTTCTACCAAATTCCTTTTATGACACAAACATGGTACTGATTCCAAAGCCAGGCAGGTCAATAACAGAGAAAGAAAACTATAGACCAATCTCCCTAATGAATATAGATGCAAAAATCTTAAATAGGATACTAGCAAAAAGACTCCAGCAAGTGATCAGGAGGGTCATTCACTATGATCAAGTAGGATTTATACCAGGAATTCAGGGCTGGTTCAATATTAGGGCAACCATCCACATAATTGACCATATCAACAAACAAACAGACAAAAATCACATGATTACCTCAATAGATGCAGAAAAAGTCTTTGATAAAATACAACATCCATTCCTATTAAAAACACTAGAAAGCATAGGAATAGAAGGGTCGTTCCTAAAAATAATAAACAGTATATATCTAAAACCATCAGCTAACATCATCTGCAATGGGGATAAACTAGATGCATTCCCAATAAGATCAGGAGTGAAACAAGGATTCCCATTATCACCTCTACTATTTGACATTGTACTAGAAATACTAGCAGTAGCAATTAGAGAAGAAAAAGAAATTGAAGGCATCAGAATAGGCAAGGAGGAGACCAAGTTATCACTCTTTGCAGATGACATGATGGTCTACTTAAAGAATCCTAGAGATTCAACCAAAAAGCTAATTGAAATAATCAACAACTTTAGCAAAGTTGCAGGATACAAAATAAACCCACATAAATCATCAGCTTTTCTATATATCTCCAACACAGCTCAGCAGCAAGAACTAGAAAGAGAAATCCCATTCAAAATCACCTTAGACAAAATAAAATACCTAGGAATCTACCTCCCAAGACAAACACAGGAACTATATGAATACAAGTACAAAACACTCTCCACACAACTAAAACTAGACTTGAGCAATTGGAAAAATATTAACTGCTCATGGGTAGGACAAGCCAATATAATAAAAATGACCATCCTACCCAAGCTTATTTATCTATTTAGTGCTATACCCATTGAACTTCCAAATTTTTTTAATGACTTAGAAAAAACCATAACAAAATTCATTTGGAAGAACAAAGGGTCAAGGATATCCAGGGAAATAATGAAAAAAATAATACAAAGGAAGGTGGCCTTCAGTCCCAGATCTCAAACTCTATTATAAAGCAGTGGTCTTCAAAACAATTTGGTACTGGCTAAGAGACAGAAAGGATGATCAGTGGAATAGACTTGGGGTAAGTGACCCCAGTAAGACAGTATATGACAAACCCAAAGAGCCCAGATTCTGGGACAAAAATCCACTATTTGACAAAAACTGCTAGAAAAACTGGAAGACAGTGTGGGAGAGACTAGGAATAGATCAACACCTCACACCCTACACCAAGATAAACTCAGAATGGGTGAATGACTTGAACATAAAGAAGGAAACTATAAATAAATTAGGTGAACACAGAATAATATACATGTCAGACCTGTGGGAAGGGAAAGACTTTAAAACCAAGCAAGACATAGAAAGAGTCACAAAATATAAAATAAACAATTTTGATTGCATTAAATTAAAAATGTTTTGTACAAACAAAACCAATGTAACCAAATTGAGAAGGGAAGCAACAAATTGGGAAACAATTTTCATAACAAATCCTCTGACAAAGATCTAATTACTCAAATTTATAAAGAATTAAATCAATTGTACAAAAAATCAAGCCATTCTCCAATTGATAAATGGGCAAGGAACATGATCAGGCAGTTTTCAGCCAAAGAAATCAAAACTATTAATAAGCACATGAAAAAGTGCTCTAAATCTTTTATAATCAGAGAGATGCAAATCAAAACAACTCTGAGGTATCACTTCACCCTTAGCAGATTGGCTAACATGTCAGCAAAGGAAAGTAATGAATGCTGGAGGGGGTGTGGCAAAGTTGGGGCATTAATTCATTGCTGGTGGAGTTGTGAATTGATCCAACCATTCTGGAGGGCAATTTGGAACTATGCCCAAAGGGCGATAAAAGACTGTCTGCCTTTTGATCCAGCCATAGCACTGCTGGGTTTGTACCCCAAAGAGATAATAAGGAAAAAGAATGTACAAGAATATTCATAGCTGCACTCTTTGTGGTAGCCAAAAATTGGAAAATGAGGGGATGCCCTTCATTTGGGGAATGGCTGAACAAATTGTGTATCTGTTGGTGATGGAATACTATTGTGCTAAAAGGAATAATAAAGTGAAGGAATTCCATGGAGACTGGAACAACCTCCAGGAAGTGATGCAGAGCGAAGGAGCAGATCCAGGAAAACATTGTACACAGAGACTGACACACTGTGGTACAAGAAAATGTAATGGACTTCTCCATTAGTGTCAATACAATGTCCCTGAATATTCTGTAGGGATCTAGGAGAAAAAAACACTATCCACAAGCAAAGGACAAACAGTGGGAGTAAAAACACCAAAGATAAGCAACTGCTTGACTACAGGGGTGGAAGGGACATGAATGAGGAGAGACTCTAAATGAACACCCTAATACAAATACCAAAAACATGGAAATGGGTTTGAATCAAGGACACATGTGATACCCAGTGGATCATGCATTGGCTAGGGGAGGGTGGTGGGAGGGGGGGAGGAAAAGAAAAGGATCTTTGTTTCCAATGAATATTGTTTGAAAATGACCAAATAAAATAATGTTTAAATTGGAAAAAAATAAAAATAAAAATGTTCAATAACAAAGAAAAAAGATTACCAATAAAGAAAACATTAACAAGATTGTCTTGTTGTTTCACCTTTTTAAAAAATATTATATGATTTTGATATCCATAGGTGACATCTTGTTAAAAAAGATTCTTTAAGGAAGTGTATTTGGTTCAACTAATTAAAGTTCTATTTAATAATCATGAAATAATAAGTAATGTAGGATATTTTATTTGTTATACCTTTAAGTGAATTCTGTGCTCATAAAGGTATGGTCTGCAAATCAGTGATGATGAACTTTTTAGAAATGGAGTGCCAGGCCCTGCCCCATCTTTTTTTTTGAGAGAGAGAGAAGGGAGCAGCCCAAGAGTTCTGTTTCCCTCCAGCTCTGCCATATATGAGCTGCCTACCTTATCCTTTGTGACCCTCATTGGGCTGCTGGGCAGAGGGGCAGATAATATCAAAAAGATATCTGTAGGCACAGTGGAGAAGGGAAGGGGATAAGTTCTGCCTGAGTGCCTCTGCCTTTCTAGTAAGGAACCGTTGAGAGGGGGTTGGCTCACATACCCACAGAGAGTGTTCTGTGTACATATTTGGCATCCATGCCATAGGTTCACCATCACTGGTCCATATTATAATATATTTGGGAAATCCTTCTTGATCTTTTCTAAATAATGTCTTCACTGTGATTATGGATTATTCTCATAAAATTTTTATATAAATGGGAAAGTAGGCATGTGGTCATTAATTATGAAATCCTCTTGACTGCCATTTTCAATATTAACAAGATTTCTTTTTCTATACTTTTTGTATCTTCCTCTCAATGCCCTCAAAATTTCCTATCCCAGCCTAAACCTCTTCTATTCATTTTGGTGAGTTTTTCTAGAAAGTTCCATTTGTAGATGTCATTGTCCTAGTTGTAGCTAGTCCCAGATATCAGCACTTCCTAAATGAAATCTAAGCACACTCATATTTTGGGGAGCTAGTCATTTATATGGGAATAACTAGCAAATGAAACATACCTTTTTCCCAGGCAATGAAATGGAATTGGATGGATGGATGGATGACCTATAGAGCTTGTCTATAAATATGAGTTTCTGGAACAGAGACTGAAAATGAGCAATGACCTGAGTCAGCAATTGAACTAAGAAGGAAAGTAGATTGTATTGCCTTTGGGAAATTTTTCATCATTCCTTAAATAACCCCATGTTTCTCCCAAAATACAAAGTCCTTCTTTTGGGCAAAAGAAGTAGTAGAAATAATACCATAAAAGAAAGAAATGACCAGGTCACATAGTAAAAGTGAGGAATGAGGGATAAATATTCTGTATGTTTCACTGATATCCTGGTAACATCAAGATAATTTGAGAAAAGCAACCAGCATGGCAAGTAGACATTTCATAATGAATTTATGGGAGGACATTGAGAAGAATAACCTAGGATGAATAAGGATAGATAGGTTTCAGTGTATATTGTTGGGGTGATTGGCCACCTCAATCAGTTCACAGATTTCATTTGATATATTGGAATATTAAAATCATGATTTTTTCACTACTTTTGTCTTATCTGCCCTGCCATTAAAAAAAAAATCTCCCTTATCACTAAAATAGGTTAAAAATACTTCTTTTCCTTTTTTATTCATCTCCTTGTACTCCTTGGACATAAATCTTAAAGGATATAATTTCTCATAAAATCATCTCCTCTTTGCCATTCCCTTTGCTATCATCCTTTCTTAGGATTTCATTTAGTTTTTAAAGTTTATTTTGTTGATGCATTGCACTTTGGGACAATTGGTATTTTCCAAGCAGTATTCTCAACCCCTGCAAACAAATAATGTGATTCCAAATGATGGTACATATTCTTTTCCATGTCTCTAATTTGCTGACAACTTTTTTTTTTTCCAAACTAGAATTCACAGTGAGGAAGTATCCTTTCAAATTCATAATATAGTACCAATATTGTCTGTTGCATGAGACTTTAATTTTTGTTAAATTTTAGAATTTTCTTTATTTACATCTTTATTTAGGTTTTTTGTAGCTATTGTTTGGATTGGTCTTTTCATAAAAAATTTCCCATGCTTCCCTGTCACTCAGTCAGTCAACAAGCATTTATCAGGTATATATTATGGGTCAGGCACCGGACTAAAATGCAGAGGTTACAAAAAAAGGGGAAACAATTGTTGCTTGTTCTCAAGAACCCTATAGTCTAATGTGAGAAACAATGAGAAAACAACTGTATATAAACAAGATGTCTACAGGAATAGCATTAACATCAAGAGGGATCAGGGAAGCCTTTTTGCAGATGGTATGATTTTATTTATTTATTTTTGTGGAGATATTTTACTAATCACCTGTAATAATTTTCTACATAAGTTTTTTGAAGTTATATGATTCAAATTATTTCCCTTCATCCCTTCCCTCCCCCTTCCTAGAGATGGTAATCAATTTGATCTGGGTTCTATATGCATTATCACACAAAACTTATTTCTATATTCATTTTTGTGAGAGAATACTCATATTAAAAAACCCAAATAAATTAAAGTGAAAAACCATATGCTTTGATCTGTAGTCTGACTCCAACAGTTCTTTCTCTGGAGGTAGATAGCATTCTTTTTCCTAAATCACTCAGAATTTTTCTAGATCAGCACTGGTGAACCTTTTAGAGATCACATGCCTAAACTACACCTTCAAGCTACCTGTGAGCCACCTTCCCCCCACCTCATTACTCCAGACAACAGATGGAGGAAGTGCTTGTATTTGGCTACTAGGTAGAGGGGAAGGGCATGTGAAAAAATGTCCTTAGACACTGTGGAGATGGAGAACAGAGCAGCCCTCTGCAGCATACCAGGGCATGTCACATCTTTGCCTACACAGTCCTAGATCATTGTATTGTTGAGAATAGTTAAGTCTTTCAAAGTTGATCATTCTACAATATTGCTGTTACTGTGTACAATGTTCTCCTGGTTCTGTTTATTTCACTTTTCATCAGTTCATGTAGGTCTATCCAGCTCTTTCTGAAACCATCCTGTTCATCATTTCTTATAGCACAATAATACTCCATCACCATCATATACCACAACTTACTTGGCCATTCCCCTATCGATAGATATCTCCTTAATTTCTCATTCTTTGCCACCACAAAAAAGAGCTGCTACAAGTATTTTCATGTAAGAAGGTCCTTTCCCTTTTTAAAAACATCTCTTTGGGTTACAGACCAAGTAGTGATATTACTGGATCAAAGGGTATGCATTATTGTATAATCTTTTTGTCAAAGTTCCAAATTGCCCTCTAGAATGTTTGGTTCAGTTCACAACTCCACCAATAATACATTAGTGTCCCAATTTCACCACATCCCCTCTAACATTTATCATGTTCCTTTACCATCATATTGTCCAATCTGATAGGTGTGAGGTCGTATCTCAGAGTTGTTTTAATTTTCATTTCTCTAATAAAGAGAGATTTTTTAAATGTTTTATGTGATTGTTGATAGCTTTGATTTCTTCTTGGTCATATCCTTTGACCATTTGTGATTTGTCAATTGAGGAATTGTAGAATGGGGGATTTTATCTGGAACTTGAAAGAAGTCAACAAATCCATCCAAGAGTCAGTTATGAGAATGGAGAACATGCCAGGAATGGGAGAGTACCAGACAAAATGATAGTCATTATCATTTTGACATAAGGAGAGCCTTATGTCAGAAGCAGCAAGTAGGCCAGTGTCAGTAGATAATATAATATAATATATAATATGATATAATATAATATTATATATTATATATTATGATATATAATAAGTGGATAATATGATATGATATGATATAATATGATATAATATAATATAATATAATATAATATAATATAATATAATATAATATAATATAATATAATATAATATAATATAATATAATATAATATAATATAATATAATATAATATAATATAATATAATATAATATAATATAATATAATATAAGTGGAGAGTAGTAAAGTACAGAGGGACCAGAAAGGTGATGGGGTATTAGGAAACACCATGAAGTGCTTTGAATACCAGAGGATTCTGTATTTGATCCTGGAAGTAAAAAAGAATTGTTTAATTGATTGAATAGGAGCAGCATGATCAGACCTATATTTTAGGAAGATCCATTTGACACTCAATTGAAGGATGGAATTCATAAATTATTTCTAGAAAATGTTAATTATGCTATAATAATATTCTATAACATCCACATACCACAGCTGGTTCAATCTTTCCCCAATCACCAGAGAAATTGTTTATTTCCATTTTTCCCAAATTTATTGTAAATTATGAATATTTGTATACCCAGGAGTTTTTTCTTTGTATCAAATAACTTCCTCAGAAGTTGAATTCATTTGTGTTATTTGCATGTCAAACAATATGAATAATATAGTAACTTTTCTTCTATGATCCAAAATTATTTTACAAAATAGTTATACTAATTCATATCTTGACCTACAGTGATTTGGTGTACTTCTCTTCCCACCATTCCTACAACATCTTTTTTTCCAATCTCTTACCATTATTGTCAACTTCATAATCATAGATTTAGAGCTAGGAAAGATATTAGAAGCCACCTAGTCTACCCCCTTATTTTAAAAGTAAGGAAACTGAAACCCTAAATGGTTAAGTGACCTAAACAGAGGCACATGGGTATAAATAAGTAACAAAGGTGATATTTAAAATCTGGTCATTTCTCTATTCCCTCTTGGATAACTGCTTTATGGTGGCAGAATGACTTGGGTAGTTCAGTGAAACTATGAGCTATGTCATGCATAGTTACCCAAGATGGATAGGTCATAGTGGAGAGTTCTGACAAAAGGTGATTCTCCGGAAAAATAAAAAGCAAACCACCTCATTATCTTTGCCAAGAAAAACTCATGGACAATATTAAAATGATTAAAGATATGACAACTGGAGAGGAGTCTCTCAGGTGAGAAGGTGTCCAACACTCTATTAAAGAAGAACAGAAGACAACTACAACTAGCTTCAGAAAGAATGAAGTGGTGGGGCCAAAGCCAAAAGGAAATGCAGCTGTGAATATGTCTAGTGATGAAATTAATGTCTGATGCTTTTCAAAAATCAATACTACATAGGAACCTGGAATATAAAATCTATGAACAAATGTAAGCTGGATCAAGACAAATAGAATAGTGAAAGATTAAACATTGACATCTTGGATGTCAGAGAACCTAAATGGATGGAAATCAGTGAATTTAATTCAAGTGATCATTATATATACTGCTGTGGGAATGAATCCTTTAGAAGAAATGGAATAACCATCATAGTCAATAAAAGAGTGAGAAAAGAACTATTGGGGTATGATCTCAAAAATGACAAAATTATATCTGTTCTAAACCAAGGTAATCCATCCAATATCACTGTGATACAAGTCTATTCTCTGACTACTTATGCCAAAGAGGCCAAAGTCGATCAGTTCTAAGACCTATGACAAAAAAGAAGTCACATTTTCAGCAACCAAAGAGGTGGTTCTACATATGGATATTACCAGATAGTCAACATCAAAATCAGATAGATTATAAACATTGCAGTCAAAGATGAAAAATATATATAATCAATTATATACAGTCAGTTAAAACAAAATCTGGAGCTGAAAATGGCTCCAATCAGGAAAATTGCAAAATTCAGTCCTAAATTAAAGAAAGTAGGAAAACCCATCAGATTATATAGATAAAACCTAAATAATATTCCTTATAAATATGAAGTGGAAAGGATGAATAGACTTAAGGAAGTAGATATGGTAGATGGGGTGCCAGAAGAATTATTGTTAGAGGTTCACAATATCCTATAGGAGGCAGCAACAAAAAACATTCCAAAAAAAAAAAATACAAAGAAGAAGAAGCGCAAGAAAGTAAAATGACTGTGAGATAAGGCTTTACAAATAGCTGAAGTTATTGGAAACAAATGTAAAAGTACTGAAATAGTAAATTAATCCTTTATAGATAATGATACAATAAAAACAGTAACGTGATCCCAAAGCACCAACAAAATACACAGATACAAATAGTGACATAAAAATAAAATCTTATATAATGAGTGGGTCAAAGAACAAATCATAGAAACAATTATTTGAAAGAAAATGATATGAAATAGCAGAGTAAAGATTTTGAAATGTAGTTTAAGCAGTCTTTGGGGGCAATATTATTCTTACAGACATACATGAATAAAGTAGAAAAAGGAAGGATTAATTAATTGAATATACTTTAAAATTATAGAGATATAGATTTATGACTATGTGCCATTACCAAATAGATAAAGTAACCAAAGGATATGAAAAACAACTCTTAAAAAAATTGCAAAATATTGACAACCATCTAAAAAAAATACTCTAAATCACTAATAATAAGAGAAATGCAAATCAAAATGACCCTGAGGCTTTATTTGACACCTTGCAAATTTTACCAACAGGCTTTATTTCATCATGTACCAGAAATCCCTTCATCCTGGAAGATCATTTCAGTACTAGAATTCACATCTCATCAGTAAAATATCCTGTGATCACGAGATCCTCTCAGAACCCCCACATAAGTGGGAATCCCAGGACAATTACCTCTTCTTTTTCTAACAGGTTGCACTCATCTGGACCTCATCATACTACCCACCTGAGAACTTTTTCCCCCTCCTCTTTTTCAGCTTCCTTTTTATGTGATGTGTTCCCTATTGGAATGTAAGCTCATTGAAGGCAAGGACAATCATTCCTTTTGTTTGTATTTGTATTCCAAGTGCTTAGAAGTTTCTGTAACATAGCAAGTGCCTAATAAATGCTTACCAATGAACTTAAATGACAAAATATGTGAATGTTGAAGTTCTGGGTAATATGAGCAACAAGATGGAGGACTAGACATTTTCTTTGATCCTCTTAACCTCTCAAACCTCTCCAAAATAGAACTTATACATCAAAGATAAAGTAATTTTACTTATATCAATAGTTTAATACACCCAGAAGCCAAAAAAAAGGATATAAAAGAATCCATGAACTGTTACTTACTGACCCTGAGCTGATCTCCCTGCACTCCGTTCACCTTCAGCAGCAAGATTGCACTGGTAGATTCAAGTAAATAACACAGTCTTTCAATAAAACCCACTCCTGTATCCTGGTTTAACCTTCATTCTTTCTAGTGCTGTGACAAAAAGTCAGGAAGTCACAGCTTCTCAGCAAACTCATAACAACAACAGAGTCAAAGATGAGCCAAAAGCTCCATGACAATAGCAGAACCACTGATGGTGCACTATAAAATACTTTAGAATTTGGACCTTGAGCCTGGATCTTAGTCAAAAATCCCACATTCAAGTACTACAAAGCTCTTCTAAGTATAGGGCAAAGAGCTAAGGAATAGAGGGAAAAGGAGACAATATAAGGACAGGATACTGAGTGTAGGAAAGGGCTTGATAGCCCTCTGTGAAGTCTAAGGGAAAGAATATAGCATCTAGTTTGGACCAATACCATCCAAAAAGTGAGTTGTGATAAGAGATTTAGCCTCCTGCTCAGCTATAAATTAGTATAAAGGAAGCTTGGAATGCTTTGAGATCTCTCCCCCAAGGAAACAACAATCAGAAACAAGAGAGACAGAAATCAAGTGATGGGTAAAATTAGGTAAAAAATAACCATTACCAAATATTTCAGAAAAAGAAAAGCCAGTGGGAACATGGTCACCTTAAAAAAATGATTAAAGTAGCAGAAGAGAGGGAGAAAAACCACAACTTGTAAAAAAGTCAATATTAGAGATAAAGAAATATAAATCTAACACATATAATTTCAAATAATTTGGAGTAAAGAATACAACAAAATGAAATGGAGTGATAGATTTGATAAGAAAACAAAATAATACAACATGTTACCTACAACAAACACATTTACAAAACATAACATTCAGAAAATATTAATGGGAGTTTTCCGTTTTGGAGGATTTCTGGAAGTATGCATGTTAGTACATTGTAGATACAATTTGGAAGCAATTTAATTATTTTATAAAGCTCAAACATTCTGGCTGTTCTTATAGTCATTCTTTTTCTGTAGTACAGGTTCATTTTCATTTCTAGTACTTCAGTTGTTGTTGTTACCTTTTATTTTGGTTCTGAAGACTTCCTTTTCTTCCTTTAGCCCATTCATTTTTTTCATTGTAATAGCTCTTTTTTCAGTTTGCATATTTCTTTAATCCTTCAGTCCCTCCACTACTTGTTCTGTGAACTCTTCCTCATGAAGACTTCTTTCCTTTTTCCATTCCCTTGGTCTTCTGGGAATCAAGATGGTAGAATAAGAAAGGAGCACTCTGAACTCATTCCATTTCACCTCCAAGCAACCATTTCAAAATGCCTCAGAATGAATTCTAGAGCAGTAAAGCCAACAAAAGATGGGAGTAAAACAGTTTTCCATCCAAATATAGCGCAGAGCATCAGTGGGAAAGATTCTCCTCAATAGGATAAGAGGGAAGTGCCACAATTCAATGTTGGCAGTATCTAGGAAAACCAGCAGAGGGGCAAATTAAATCCAACAGAAATGGAATCCAAATAGGCCAATGATGGGGGGAGCTAAATCTATCACAATTCAATACAAGTAGCTAGGTGGGCCAGTGGAAGGAGGATCAAGATCCAGGGCAATCCAGTGCAGGTAGCATTCAAGAAATCAACTACAAGCTTTTCCATAGCAAGGTAGCCATGCTACCTACACACATAGGAGTAGATCTATCTCAGCACAAGAATCAGAAAAGTATAACAATGTAAAAATAACTACATGTAAACCCTCAAAGAAAAATATAAAATGGTATCAGGTCAAAAATTAACACCTTGAGGAGCTCAAAAAGGATAAAAATAAAATAAGAGAGGTAGAAAAAACATTGGGTAAAGAAATGAGAATGATGTAAGAGAATCCTGAAAAAAGAGTCAACAGCTTGGTAAAACATGTACAAAAAATTTCATTGAAGAAAAGAACTCCCTAAAATCTTGAATTGGGTAAATGGAGAAGGAAGCACAAAAATTTACTAAAGAAAACAATTGTTTAAAATAGAATTGATTTTAAAAAATAAAATTGGTCAAATAGAAAAGGTGGTACCAAAACTCAATGAAGAAAATAATTTCTTAAAAAATAGAATCAGGCAAGTGGAAGCTAATGTTCCACGAGACTTCAAGAAATAATCAAATCAAATCAAAATAATTAAAAATGGAAGAAAATATGAAATATCTCATCAGAAAAACAATTGACCTGGAAAATAGATCCTGGAGAGAAAATTTAAGAATTATTGGACTATCTGAGAATAATGATTTAAAAAAAGAGTCTGAAGACCATACTGTAAGAAATTATCAAAGAAAACTGACCCAATAGTCTTGAACAAGAAGGTAAAATAGATATTGAAAGAATGTACTGACTTTTAGAAAGAGATTCCAAAATAAAAACTTCAAGTAATATTGTGTAAAATTCACCAAGGCCTCCCAGAATACCCAATCCATGAAGAAAATACTACAGGTAGCCAGAAAGAAATAATTCATATATCAAGGAGTCACCATCTGGGTAACACAAAACCTTGCAACTTCTGCATTAAAGGATAAGAGGACTTGGAGTATAATATTCTGGGAGGTAAAGGCCCTAGAGATATAACTAAGAATCATCTACTCAGCAAAATTGAGTATAATCCATGAGTGTAAAGAATAAATATTTAATGAAATAGAGGACTTCCAGGCATTCTTGATCAAAATACTAGAGCTGAACAGAAAATTTCATATTCAAATATAAGACTCAGAAGTATTCATAGATAAACAGGAAAGAGAAAACTTAAAGGATTTGATGAGATCAAACTGATTATTTTCCTACATGGGATAATGATATTTATAACTCTTAAGATCTTCATCACTAGTAGCTACAGACTATACGGAAAATATAAATTACTTATAATTATAAGGAATTTATTCCTCTTTTTTCTAGTGTTTTTTTAACAGAATTAAATGTTGTATCTTGTCACAATTTTTTTTTTCTGCCCATGGATGTAATCAGATGATTTTTTATCATTTTGTTAGTAATAGGTTTATAATTTTTTCTAATATCAAACCAATTATTGGTATAAATCTAACCTAGTTATTAGAGACAATCCTTGTGATATATTGCATTAGCCTTTTAGCTGATATTTTATAGTAAGGAATTTTGTGTGTTTGTGGTATTAAAAAATAAAATATATAGATATTACACAATATAAACAAATATTTTATACATTTCAGAGTGTCTAAAGTTTTATGTGTCATCTGTTGGCCTTATCATGCCATCTTTGGCTTCCAAAAAATTCCCATTTAATTTCTTATGTTATATAGGGAAATTGTGATAGGGAAAGTCATGATGTGGAAGGGATGCTCCTCTTTTGTATTTATTAGGCATATATTCTTTATTTACTTCTCTGTGTTGTTTCCAATGAATAAAGCTTTAGAAAAGGAGATGTTGCTGTGGCTAGAATTGAATCATTTTTATAGAATTACAGAAGTTTTAGTGTTGGAGGAGTCCTTGGCGCTAAATCCAGTCCCAACACTTCCCTGAAACATGGAGTCCCTTTATGATATTTAAGCTGTGAGGGTAGCCATCGGGTTGTGGACCCCTGGTGAACCAGGGCTTTGCTCACCCAGCATGTGAAGACTGCTTCGGCAGAACAGACAGAAGAAACCAATAAGAAGGTTCAACGGCTGAGATGGTGATGCAGCAAAGCACTGTGGAGTGCTTAGGGCATGTTGGAGCACAAAAGACAACACGGCCATCCAATGCAGCTGAGGAAGTCTCCAGGTGTAACGACTTTTCGTGCCACTGGACCCAGGCTTCCAACGCTGAAAGTGGGACTGTCTCTGTGCATCGACTTTTCCACTTAAATCTCCTTCACGCACAAGTGTCTTTGTGTACACTCATCTATACACCATAGATGAAAACGCACAAAGACAATTGTCATCCTTGGTTACCGAGAGACTACTACTACTACTACTACTACTATTTAAAATTTTTGTCTCAGTATTCACTAGGAACATTGATAGGCTTTTTTTTTAAATTTTCCTTGGATTATATTTTAAGATGATCTATATAAGTACTATAAAGTAACTTGGTTGAATATTTTCTTTTGAAATTTTATGTCTGTCACATTATAATTGATTTTTGAATATTTGATAGAATCCACTTGTGAATCCATCTGGCCCTAGTTTGTTTTTTCTTTACTAGATTTTAAACCTCCAGTAGTGTAGGAACCATATCCCAATTAATTTTTTAGTTTCCCCAAGCCTAGCACAATGCTCTGCCCTAAGTAACAAAAGCAAGTGCCATTTATTTGTACTTTAGTTTACAAAGTATCTTCCTTACCACAATCCTATGAAATGGTAGGAAAGTTACCTAAAGAAATTAATTAACTGGTTCAAAATTATATGATCAAGAAGTAGAAGAGTCAGTGCTCTTTCTATGACACACTATCTTAATAAATGCTTATTAAATAAATGCCATTACAATTAATTAAAATGGGGGGGGGATTCTTTACCAATTTGGAAGCTTTTTATAGCAACACATAAATAGCATGGTTGTTGCTTTTTCAATTAATTGACCAGTTTGAGTGTGCAATTAAAAATAATGTCTTTTATTTAATTAGTGTTTAAGGTCACATAATACATCATTAGATACCCATAATACTCTTTTTAAGGCAGGTAGAAAAAATCTCATTCCCATTTTAAAGATGAGGAAAATGACGCTGATCAAGGTTATTTTTCTAAGCTCATATCATTAGCAAGTGTTGGTGAATCAGAAACTCAAACCCAGGCTATCTAACTCAAAATACATTGCTTGTTCTACTAAATTATGCTGTCTCTTTATAAAATGAACTGGTTTTAAGTTCTATATGCTATTAATTGTCCTTAAATAAAATTTAGGTTCACTATTTAGATTAGGGATCTTGAATTCTTTTTTTTGTTTGTTTTTTGCATTGTGGATCCCTTTGGAAATCTGTTGAAGCCTATGGAATCTTTCTTAGAATAATATCTTTAATACATAAAATTAAATACAGAAGATTACAAAGGAAATTAATTAGATTGAAAGAGTGGTGTTTTTTTTTTAATTCACAGAGCTCTAAAGTAAGAATCCCTGGTATTGAGTTTAAATTGGATTAACAGAGGTAATCAAAAGGTGAATAAAAGGGCCTAGATTCCACATTTTAAATGACCATTTGAGCTCTGCATTTTAAATGTCAATGAAGACCTCCATGTTTTTAGTATTCACAGATTTTTAGTCTCTTTGCAAGAACAGGAATTTACTACAATGTATTTATATTACAGACTGAACTCACTACCATGGATCAATGCCTTTTCTTTTGTGCTATTTTGAAATTTAATTCTTTAAAAATATGCTGGAACTAACATATTTGGGGATTAAAATCTTAATGGCGTTTTATAATTAGTACTAACCCAAGTGAACCTAGAACTTGGGGCAATTTTCATTCATAGAGGATTCATGAGTCAATGTGGAAGAAAAGGAGGAATGATTAACAGTTTTTTTCATCTTTTCCTGATTGAGGTAAAGCTTCAGTTTAGAGTAGGAACTGAGAACTTTGGCCAGCCATCTCTGTATCCAAAAAAGGGCAACACAGCAAAGGAAAATCAGAAGCTACAAAAGATGGGAGATGAATGGGAATGAATTCAGAAATTGAGCCCCATTAACACAGGAAAATAGATGTAGAGCTGTAAGATACCTTAAAGGTCTTTTAGTGCAATGCCATTCTTACCTGAGATGAGGAAACGGAGTTCAGAGAGTTTAAGTCATTTGTTCAAGGTCAGACAAGTAGTAAGTGACAAAGCCAGGATTTAAACCTATATCTTTTAAGTCTACATCCAACCTTTTCCACTGCATACTCAGAATGGATGGAGAGTCTGATATTAAGAAGTAATTTTCTGAACCAGACCCAACCTGAGAACCAAGAAATTCAGACACACCACTGTCAGAGTCAAAACCACAATCAACCCCCCCCAAAAAAAGGATAAAAGAGGGGGGGGGAAGAAAAGAGAAAAGGAGCTTAATAAAGACTGGAGATAGTTACCAGAATGAGATTGTCTTTTATTTTAAAAAACAAATGAGAAATATAGGGATTTAAAAAATCAATATGGGAGGGAGTTCAGTTATAATCAGTATAGCTTCCAGGAGGGACAAGATGATGGAGTTTAATATCTATAATGATGTTCTTTGAAAAAACAATTCTATCAATCTGTATTATTTTTAAACAATATTTTATTTGATCATTTCCAAACATTATTCATTGGAGACAAAGATAATTTTCTTTTCCTCCCCCAACCCCACCTCTCCCATAGCCACTGGGTTTCACATTTGTTCTTAATTCGAACCCATTTCCATGTTGTTGGTATTTGCATTAGAGTGGTCATTTAGAGTCTCTTCTCAGACATGTCCCCTCAACCCCTATAGTCAAGCTGTTGCTTTTCCTCAGTGTTTTTTCTCCCACAGTTTGTCCTCTGCTTGTGGATAGTGTTTTTTCTCCTAGATCCCTGCTCAATCTCTATTATTAGGACTGCTGGTTTTACAGCATTAGAGGCATTTATTTAGAAGTATGTGTTTTTCAATGGGCTCAACATTTTTTTAGAAAGTACCAATCCCTTTAACTCTATGGAATTAACAATCCCTTCTTCTCTACACTCATCTGTCTTTGGATTGGTTTTGGGATGTGTTACTGTTTTGTGAAGTGGTTAATTCAAAAATGAAAACTAAAAACAAAGGCAAAGAGATAAAGGAGAAACATATTGTCGTGCATGAATTCTTAGAGGTTGAAATAATGGATGCTATCACTGATAATTATCAATCAATCAATGAATCACCAAGTATTTATTTAGTACCTACTCTGTTCCAGGTACTAGGCATTGTGAATACAAAGATAATGAAAGTCACTACCCTCAAGGACTTACATCCCATGGAAATAGAGGGACATATACACATATAAACATAAAATATATTCCAGGCAATTTCGAAAGGAGAAACATTTAAGAAGAGCTTTGAAGAAAAGTAGATGTTGGATATGCTAAAGTATTATGTTTTATTCCTTTGTTAATGAAATAAGAGCAAGGGCAGGAGTCTCTCAAGATGCTACCTGCTCACAGTAGCTATTATAAAAATCTTTCTGCAGGAAAGGTTTGTCATTTTTATAGAAAGGCATTGAAGCATACAAATGGGGTATCATAGAGTCTATTATCTCTTTAAAAAGGTCTCCGAATTGCATCATCTTGCCCTTTTCAAGTATTCATTTTTATCTTATAGTCTAAAGTTATCAACTACCCAATAATTACTTGCAAACATGAACACTCCAGCAGGAAATAGACAAGATCCAGATGGACATCTCTAAGAAACAGATAACCAATCAATAGAGGCTGGAGAAAGCAAAGGTGGTTACAAAATAAAGCCCAGTACTCAAGAATAAAACCGAAAACATTCCTTTAGATGGCAGGCAAAGAAAATTCCGAAGGGGAGAGAAGAGAATGATGTATGAAAAGTCAATATACATAAATATTGGTGGGAGTGCGAGAGTGAAATAAAGGGGAAGGGGAAATTATTTAAGGTGTTAAGTTAAGGGTTCGTGTGCAGGAGTGGGAGAGAAAAAGAATAGAGAGCAAGGGAGAAAAGGAGAAAGACGAGGAAAGGTGGGAAGGACTGTGACCATTTGTGATAGGGAGTACAGGAAGGGCCTATGACAGGAGAATAGGGGATTGCTGGAAAATGACAAGCTTCTGTGACTAGAGAGAGAGGACTGGACAGGGAAGAAAAACACACACACACACACACACGCACGCACACACACCACGCAACACACACAACCCTGCGAGTCAGCAAGAGCTTGTGGGAGGAGAAGATAATCAGAGGGAGGGATTTGGAGATGAGTATGGGATCCGTAACATTGTGAGCAGCTGGGCTGAGAGCAGCACAGAGCTCCTGGAGAGCCATGGGAGGAGGACAGCCTCTTGCTTTCTGGCGGCTTCTCTCCACCTCTCCCCTGACACCGCCATCCAAGTGAAGGATTCATCGTCCTCTGCCGGCACTCTTCCCCGCCTCCCTTTTCTCCCTACGATGGCTGGCAATTCCCTCCTGACAGTTCCAAGGTAGGATCCTTATCCCCTTGCGGTTGGGGTTCCCCAACTCTTTTCCGCATCTTCCGCCTCGGGTGTAAACTTGTCCAGGGAGCGGGGAAAGGGACGTTCACTCTCTCCCTGCTTGCGGTTCTTTCGCATTATTGGTGCACTTGGTAAGGGTGGAAACTGCAGCTACCGATACTTTTAGCTAAGTTCAACTCTGGCTGAGCTATTCCGCCATTCAGGGTTTGGGGGTTTTGCTGATATTATTGCCTTCAACTCCGTAACACAGGTAGGTGCTCTCCCTGGGAGAGGCGGTGTCTGAAAATCCTCCAGGTGGCGAAGGTTCGGCGGGGCTTTGGAGTTTGAATGGCTTATATTTACTTCCCGAAGAACAGTGACAAGGGCCTGGGAAGCCCCCGAATTGGGGCAGCAGAGAGACCAACCTGACTGAAATGGTTAGGGGTGATGGAAGAAACCAGGAGTAAAGGGAGACCAGGGTAATTGGGAGGGAGAGGGAGAGAGAGAGACCTGTGATAGTCTCGGTCCCCTCCACCACCACCCACGCCCATTATATTGGCACCTTTACCCATTTGGGGCCAGGGAAGTTGGCTTCTGCCACAGAGTATAAAGGGTGCCAGTGGGCCAAGGGCAAAAGGGTCCTGGGTCTCCTCTGTTAAACCTCCTGGGTTTAACTGGGTACCTCTCCAAACACCAGAACAGAAATCTCCTTTTAGACGTTATCTTCCACCTCACCCCCACCCCACAGACTAAAGAATACTGTCTGTAGGTTCCTAAAAACTGGGTTCGAATCCCACTTTGGACACTAAGTTGCTTAACTTTCGGCAAATTAGCCACACTCCCTGAGCTTTCGTTTCCTGGATTGTAAAATGTAGAGGCTGGACAGAGGATAGCTTTGAACTTGGAGTCAGTCAGGGAGACTTGAATTCAAATCCTGTTTAGCCCTAAGACCTTGAGCAAATAACAACCTCAATGAGGCTCCATTTCCTCATATGTAAAACAGGAATAATATAAGCACTTTCTTCTCAGGTTTATTATGTGGATATGAGATAACATGTGAAGAGTTTTGCAAATCAACTCTATACAAATATTATTGTTGTTGTTATTACTTTTTGACCCATAATCTCACCAATAAATAAAACCACAGATACCAAGTCTCACCACCACCACCCTTCTGTCAGTGACGCCCAAATTTCACCTGCAATTGGGTGGGCTCTTGGGTCCTATAAGCTTTAGCAGGGAGGGGGATAGTGTGTGTAAATGCTGAGCATCAGCCATAGTTTCCTCCTCCCCTTTCCTCCCCTTCCTTCCTTACCAGCCTCCCCTCCCACCCCATCCCCAGATGCACTAGCCCTCCCCTGCTTGTTCAGACTCATTGCGTGCATGCTCTGCCCTGTGGTTCTCTCCCAGTCAGCCCCTGTCCAGCGCTGGCGCCCTCAAGGATCTCTGGCTGCATTGTCCAGCCAGGGCACCGCGGCACGTGGGGCTGAGTGACGGATGCTCCGGTGTGCAGAGGAAGGAGAGCAGAATCACACCGTCAAACCGGATAGGAGAAACCGTAATACTACTGATCTCCACCCCCTCAGCCCCACCTCCCTTAAGAAGATTGGGGTTCTATGGAGTTGTGGGCCAATGCAAACCTCTCACACACACCCTTTCCCAGCAGAAGCCAAAGTCAGTTTCTGTTGGGGCAGTTCAGCCTTTCCTGGGTATATTTTGAGAATAGAATTTTCTTTGGTTTAAATAAGGAATAGAGGGAGAAGAGATTTGCAGGTTGATGCATGTGGCTGGGACTCATGTCATACCCACCCTGCAAAAGCAGAGGCTTGGGCTAATTTGAGGTGTTGGGTGATGCAGAACAGGGTAGAGTGAGTCCTTTTAACAGCTATCAGGACCTTAAATATGTAATTAAATTCCCCAAAGAACAGTGATCCTGATATCCACTTTCATTTCCTTTTTAACTCTACTACAATTGTGGGAATAAGGAAGGTTTCTAGAACCTTGTAGAGGAATGACACCTATGACTTCTACTCACCTGCAATGAATTTTTTTGCATTTTATAAGACTTTTTAAAATTGTCTTATTTCTATTGCTTTTGAATTTGTTTTTTACTTCACTTTTTTTTTAAAAGACAGATTTACTCCTTTGGAGAAATGGGGGATCAACCCATGGAATTAAAAGGGATAAAGGGGAGAAACTTCTCTTGTGCCCTACCAGTAAGAATCTCCAAGTAGGTCTGTTTTATTTTTAGTTTTTTTGTGACAACAATAAGGTAATTGATTTTTTTTTTAGTGTGACACCACACTGCTAATACTCTAGGCAAAGGGTATTCTGAAGGTGAGATTAGATGGTAGACATAGTTATTTCTGTTAAAAGGAAACATATAAGACTGAAAAAAACCAGGGTAGTAGGATCAAGGTTGGATTAAAAGCACTTTCAATAATTCACGGATCACTTGATTTTGTCAGAACAATCCTGGTTTAATCCAGGCTATCTTGGTATATGA
Organism: Monodelphis domestica; assembly: GCF_027887165.1. Lineage (NCBI taxonomy): Eukaryota > Metazoa > Chordata > Mammalia > Didelphimorphia > Didelphidae > Monodelphis > Monodelphis domestica. The sequence continues at coordinate 60,082,911 of NC_077234.1, forward strand.
GAATCAAATTTGTTTGAGGACCAAGCTGGATTAAACCAAGATTGTTCTGGCAATTAGGACATGTTTCTAAAATAATGAAAATGCCCTTTTATGCCAAAACACAACCTGTGGTTGAGATTTTTGTAGCTGGTCTAAAAATTATTTTGGCAAAGCCACCAGACTGCAGTGGAAGCAGACACAGTGTATCATGTACAAATGCAATGAGAGTTTTCAAAGATTATTGACAACTACAATAAATCACACCTATTGCCTTCAAGGAATGATTATTCCCAAGATACAGCTTCTTTCTACTTATCACTTAGAAAGACTTTCTATTTAAAATAAAACGAAACAAACTTAAGTTGACTGCCATAAGTTGACTTACTCCAATTATTCTACAAATTATAACCTTAAAAAAAAAAAATATATATATATATATATATATATATATATATATATATATATATATATATATATTAGCATGTGCTCCTATTTTGGAATCAAAATATTTTGATTCAAATCCTGACTCTGTGGTCCTAACCAAGACATTTCGCTTCAGTGGTCTTTAGTTTCCTCATCTATAAAATGAAGTTTTCGGACTAACTAAACTCTTCCTTAACATAGTGATCCTCTAATAGTATTTCCTGCTGGAAACCTGAATGGGAATCATCTGATTTGTTGTGAAAATGTTAATCATTAAAAGCAAGGTAGAAAAAGATGGTATTGAAAAACAAAATTCTCATTTCTTCAATATGTCTGTTCATTTTGTTATGAAATTTCAATTAAAAACTCGTTTTTCAAGGTCTACCATAATAGAAACATTGACAATCATTGAATAAGTTTTGTATAAATACAATCTCAAATAGGTAACTCAGTAACAAATTAAGGCAAAATTAAGTTAGCAATTTTAAAATTCCATATGTGAATTTTTATATTAAGAATTAGAAAACAATTGAAAACATCTATGTTTTTATGCACTTTAAATAACAGGAAAATAAAAGAATATGGCGTCCAAAATAATACATGACCATTAAAACAAGCCACCTTTTTTCTTTAACCATTAAAATGTCCCATACACTAACAGAAATTCATTCATAAAATATATTCAAGGAAAATGTACATATTATGTATAATCATAATTATGTAATATTTACTATATAATTAAGCAATCATTTATATTGGTAGTTTTTTTTTTTACTAAAAATAATATGAATAATTACTCTGGACAAAAGGTCTTGTTTGATATGTCTTTCTGGATTTGGAGTCTGACCTGGAAGATCAATGAGAAACCAAACTAGTTTCATCCTGTTATTTTAAATAAGAGGCACCTAAGACCCAATGAAAGAAAGTGACTGGCCAAAGATCATACTGATTATAAGTTTCCCAGGCAAGATTCTAACTTGACTGCTACAGAGCAAGCATTCTTTCCAATAGTGTGGCCCAAAGTCCCCCTACATTCCTTAGAAGAAATTATGAATAAAAAAGACTTTGGATATGCTCTTACTTTAATAAATAATACTTTTTCTTAAATGTAGGGGGCAACTAGGGGGCTCAGTGGATTGAGTTAGATCTAGAGATGGGAGGTCCTGGGTTCAGATGTGGCCTTAAACATTTCCTGGCTGTGTGACCCTAGGCAAGTCACCCATTGCCTAGCCCTTTCTGTTCCTCTGCCTTGGAACCAACATGCAGTATTGATTCTCAGATGGAAGGAAAGGGTTTCAAAAACCCTATAAAACTTGAATTTTCTATGAGGAAGAAATACTTGAACAAAAAGAAATCTTAAGATGTGAATTTTAACATGGATTAATTTTTATTTAGCCACTAAACTCTAAGCCAGATTCTTTCCTGGAAAACAAGTAAAATGAACTAAAATAAAGGCTTAACTAGACTACTAAGAGAATGCAGTATCTATAGGTGCTTCCATGCTCTGGTTAGTTGGGAGCAGAGCAGATATTTCTGTTTCAAGTATCTGAAAAAAAATCTCTAAATCACCTTAGTCTGACCTCCATCCTTGGCAACTAACTTGGTATCTACGCATTGTGGGAACCTAACTGAGCATTTCTTTAATGACTAGGGATCTTGCAATGCTACATTTCAGGGTCATTTCTTTGATCATCAGATTTCATTGTACATGGAGTACAAGTACGATAGATTAGAATGAATTGTACTGACCTCAAGGCATACCAAAGTTGGCCCTTTTTTCTTTCTTTTTTCTTTCTTTTTTGTTTCCAATATCTTACTACTAGGAATATTGCCTGCTACCAGGGAGGCTGAGGCTAGCAGATCTCTTAAGCTTGGAAGTAGGAAGCTGGGCTGCAGTAGGTGCTGCAGATGGGTATACTGACTCATTTTCATATCAAGAAGTAGGGAGAATAAGGATGGAAGGGTGTCTTGCCTAATAGGTATTAGAAAGGTAACAGGCTAAAGCTTCATTAGTGATCAGTGGTGGGATCCAGTCCCTGAGTATCCCAGCCTGAGAAAAATAGGAAAACGTAATCCTTAAAAAAATTAATTGCCTTTGCTTTCATAATTTGTCTTTTCCCCAAAGTGTAGTATGAGGGAAAAACAAGCAAACAAATAAAAACCCTCAGACTGGTTGGATGGTTCCAGTTATTTGAGTTCTGGCTAAGCAACATTTGATTATACTTTCAAAAGCTTCAGAGTATGGAATGTTTTACATGGGGGCACATTTACATAAGTATCCCCTAGAAACTTTTATACCCACCAAAAAATGATGGTTTTTTTAAAGTCCTTTGAGTGATTATTTTTCTATTTTTGCATTATATTATACCTCAGTAAAACTACACTCATTTGCAGTGAGTATTTCTTTTTTCAGTAGAGATTATGTGGTTTACATAGTAAATGGAGAAACAGACCCAGAATGTTTTAGATCTGGAAGAAAATGTAGAGATCGACCATTCAGTGAACCTCCTTGTTTTAAAACTGAACAGAAATTTTCTTAGAGGAATAAAGTGTTTTCCAAGGTCACTCAGGTAATAATACTCAGTAATAGATCCAGAACTAAAACCAAGGTCTTTTGTTCACTGTTGTGAGCTCCTTCCATTGTGCCACACTCCCTTCAGTGATATAGATCAATCCATCCAGGCTTGTGGGACTTTTAGCCATATCTCCCCATAACTCTTCCACTGGAGGTTTACCCAACATCTTGATCTCCCTCTTCTACATCTCATCAGTGGAAGGATAACAATGGAATATAAGGGCTGGATAATACTTATCCCTCAACCTCTAACTTATTAAATTATTACAGAATTTAGTATCATTTTACTTGAATTCATGAGTTTTTTATAGATATGTATTAACTAGCTAAAGGTGAGTAGGGTGTGAAAATAAATGTTTTATAAGCAAATAGCCATCATTTCCATTAAAAGTGAGAATTTCATGAAAATTCTCACTAATGCATTGGTGCAGTCAGAACACAGGAGACAGGTTTTAAATGAATAACATCAGAGGTGCTTCATCTTTTAGTGTGTCCTCGACCCCTTTGGCAATCTGGTAAAGTCTGTGGACTGCTTTCCCTGAATTATGCCATCTAATGCATAAAATAAAACATCACAAAGGAGAGCAATTGTGTTGAAAAAGTTTTCAATATGTGTGTGTGTGTGTGTTTTTAAATCAGAGACCTGAGGTTAAAAGTCCAGGGCTAGCTAAATGACAACATGAAACAAATAGACCTTCTTCTTTTGCAACTAGCTAAAATGGAATAGGTTGTTCTCTGTGTGAGGAAATAATTTGATATCTTAACCTTAAAAGAGACTAGGAACAGCTTTGCAAGGAATCCTGCATCATAAAGTTTTTATCTTCTGTTTACGTCTTTCCATGACAAACTAAAATATAGCAAATGGTGTGTATATTTCTTCCTAGTTTCCTAAAATACCAAGAATTAATTTATCTTAGCATATTTTTAAAAATACTTCCCAAATGTCTAACAATGTCTTACATACAGTAGAAAGTATTTCTTTTGGTTTGACATAATCTGACTCTGAGCACCAATTTATTTGAAATTTTAAATTAAAAAAAATTCTTACATCCCTTAGGAAATAGAGTACATGAAATTTGGGTCACTTTTCCAGTTTATTTGGTCCATGCTTGACTATCTTGCTAGTATTTCATTAAAGCAGATCAAAATATATAATTTAAATTAATAAAGTCTTCATTTTAATACACATCATCACAATTTTTTATGTCATCAGCAAGATCAATGAAGAAATGTGGTTGATTCTCCATTGAAGGAATAGAATTGCAGAGAATATATAATTATCTTGTACATATTGAAGGTGGTCTCTCAAAAAATGGCATTGATAGATATCTAATAAGAGCTTTACTGTATGAACTCAGTTTTTGGTTACTTGGGGGAAAGGGAGATCAAGATTTGACATAAATAGATAATCGATTCTTTTTTTTTAAGAAAAAATGTACTTTATGATGAGCTGCTGGGATATGGGCAACATATAGGGAGATAGCTCATTTCGATGCCATTATTTACAGAAGATCCTGTAAAAATTCTGTAATTTAGGCAAACGTTGGGAATATGAGGGAGAAATAGCTATCTGATTTAGTCTTAAATTTGTTGTTTAGTCATTTCTAGCCATGTCTGATTCTTTGTGGCTCCATTTGGAGTTTACTTGGCAGAGAGACAGGAGTAGTTTGCCATTTCTTTCTCTAGCTCATTCTACAGAAGAGAAAATGGAGTCAACAAAGTTAAATGACTTGCCCCCGGTTGCACAGCTAATAATTGTCTGGGGCTAGATTAAAACACAGGTCTTCCTGACTTTAGTACTAGTATTCTATGTACTGGGCCACCTAGCTACAGATAGTTAGATAATATTGAGGAAAGAGTATAATAGCACATTATATGAGCACCTCTTTTCAAGCAGTCTTCATCACTATTAATGTAGATATGACAAGATAAGATCATACATGAGAAGACTATTAAATGTGATCAAGGAAGTCAGTGAAAAAAAAGAAGTTCTCTGTAGCATACCTTTGTTCCAAAACAACAACAAAATCATCTTAAATCCTGGAGAGAGGGGTAGAAAAGGGATAGGAGATAAAACTGAAAGACTGACCCTATTCCAAGTCCAGAACTTCTCCAAATAATTTGTTCTAAACATGCATTGGAAGAAATCCAAGAGGTCAGTTATATTAACACTTCAGATATTAAATTTTACTGGTCTCTCATTTGGGTAGGAATCGGAATTTAGTGGCAACATAAATGACAAATACAATTTCTTTATGGGAATGGGAATATGGAGACTTTTTAATTCTTGCGTCACCTATATGAAATAATGTTGACTTTGTCTAACAAAGGTCACTAATTACAACTACTAATACAGAATATTTACATATAATATCAGCTTTTATTTTTTAGATTTGCATTGTATGTTTGTGTTGTACCACTGTTTGATTAAGTGATCATTCAATTGGCTAGATTAAAAATTGTTTAGGTTTGGAAAACTTGTGAAACTGACAGGCTAACAACAATAATATTGGAACACATCTTATGTTTTGCAGAATAACATTTCAAAAAATGCTGAAATTCCCTGCTCCCTACATCTACAGTTTTCATTATCAAGAGATATTACAGGAAGTTGCAAATTCAATAAATATTTAGAGATCAATTTTTGCTAGAAACTCCTAGGCATCTTTTATTGTCAACATCATTAAATATTTACTGAACCAAATGATTCATGTTGCTTATTTATGAGATCTTGTTTAAATAAGAGTTGAAAATTGACATTCAGATTTATTTAGTATCTTGTAGACTAACAACATAAGCCTTCACTTTAATGGTTTTTTCCAAACTATATGGATTAAAAATATTAAAGACATTTTGCTAAAATGGTCATAGATATTTCATGGAATTATTTTTTGCTCTATTAAAGGATGCTAGTGAAGAAAATCTCAATCCTATTTATTTTACTCTTGTATAATCATGAGGCTGATTATATCCCTTCTAATTATAATGGAGGAAATAATAATAACCAGGATTTATATATCACTTCAAGACTTGGAAGTTTTACAAATAAGACCTTATTTAATCTTCATAATCACCCTGGGAGATAGATGCTATAATTGTTTCTGCTTTGCAAATAAGAAAGTTATGGCAGATAGTGATCAAGTCTCTTACCTGGGGTCACATGGTTAGCAAACCTCTGAGGCCATATTTGAAATTTGAGCCGAATTTCAGCACTCCATCTCTTGAACCATCTAGCTTCCTAAGAAAGGCAACTCTGAGGAAAGCTCAAGATGGCCCAAAAGTTCAACAAATAAATCATCAAAATAGAAGTTAGATGGCCCACTAGATAAAGCACTGAGCTTGGAATCAGGAAGACTCACCTTATGAGTTCAAATCTAGCTTCAGGCACTTACCAGCTATGTGATGCTGGGCAAGTTACTTAATCCTGTTTGCCTCAGTTTCCTCATATGTAAAATGAGCTGGAGAAGGAAATAGTAAATTGCTCCAGGATCTTTGGCAAGAAAACCCTAAATGGAGTCATAAAAGTCATACATGACTGAAATGACTAGACAACAACAACAATAAATATTTCTAGGAGAATGTCTTTATAAGGCTAGTATTGGGGACAGGACTAAAGATTACTATAACAAATTTCTTTTGCATATGGTTAGATTGTCAAGGGTATGACCTGACCTACCTGAATCTTCAAAATAACAAAGAAGATTTACTCATACTTTCTGGATTTTCCTTACTAACAGTCAATCAATAAACATTTATTATATGTTTATGTATATAAAACATAAACATTAATTATCTAATATGTGCCAAGCATTGTGCTAATCTCTAGACCATCATGTTCCCAGACTTATCCTGTAGGCATTTAATATATTTTTGTTAAATATTATAAGCAGTCTAAAAAGAAGGAAGAATACCCAATTTGGATTCTGTAGACTATGATTTGGATCCCAGTACAGGTATTTCCTATTTGGATGAGCTCTGGGTATCAGTTTCTTTAGCCACAAAAGGAGAGGTTTGATTTATACAACCTCTTGAAATTCCTTCCACCTCTAAATATAGTGTCCTATGAATGAATGAGAGAAAATTAAGAACTAGTATCCTGTCCATGTGAGGATACTAAAAATTATTTTGATCACATAAATGTTTTTAAGAGGATTTTTTTAAAGAAAGGTCATCTCAATGGCATCAAACAAAGCCCTCAGTGAATAACGATTAGTCCTAGAATGATGATCTATTTTACTTATTTTGCTTCCTTTGTAAGCAGATAGTTCTAACTTAAGTAATTATAATTGATTCAGAACTAAGACTCCCATTGACTTTGATTGTTTCAAGGTTCTATAACTCTTTCCACAGAAAAAGTGCTCTTTAAATATGGCTTAAAGGATAACCATTTGTTTGGAAATAATAATAATTGAAATAAATAGAGCCTAAGAATCACACAACTCTTTTGATTTTCAGAATACCATAGTGGAATAAATAGATCTTCTATATTAGCCCACTTTGTAGGGAAGAAACTGAGATGTATAGAGCCAAAATGACACGTATGATTGGAGGGTTAATTTGTGCTGGGGTTAGAACTTAAACACATCTTCTGACTCCAAAATTAGGGGGTTTTCTACTCTATCTTCTGTCATAGAATTATTATCTAATATTTCTTTTTTTTTAAAACCCTTACCTTCTGCCTTGGTATTGGTTCCAAGGCAGAAGAGTGGTAAGAGCTAGGCAATGGGGGTCAAGTGACTTGCCCAGGGTCACACAGCTGGGAAGTGTCTGAGCTAATATTTATTCTGTAAAATATTATCCCTTTAAGATCCTTTTCACTTTAAACCATTTAGTGCTAGAAAGGTCAGGAAAAAAAGTTTGTTTAAAAGGAAAAGAATAAAAGGATATAAGATATTGCCATTCTTGTAGGAATTTTGATGGCTAGAAGAAAAATGCATCTGAAAACTGATTATATGGATGTTATTTGAGGAATTTAGAGACATAAAATGAACTGTGGCATAAATATAAAGGCTTAAATCACATTATGAAAGATTTATAATAATTCCTCATTTGTATTAGGAAGATTTAATGATTTAAAGGGACAAATGAAGAACTTTTATTTATTATAAACTGGGAAATATAAATATGAAAAAAGTTCCAAGTACATAAACTGAATTTTTGGATCACTCTGAGGACTTAAGAGCTATAAAGCATCATGGTCCTTTAGTTCATGTGCAAGTAACTGTTTTATAATTTCAAGTAAACTATGAAAAAAGTGAGAGAATATATAAATATTTGGAGACTGATTTTAAGACATTATTCCTTAAGGGAAATTTAGTGAGCTATTATATTTTAAGTGAAAGTGAGAGCCAGGTTTTTTTTTTATTTCAGCTATTGAAGTAAATATAGGAAGTGGAATAGAGATAAGAGTGGATAAAGAATGTGAGGATGAAGAATGAAGAATATTAGGAGAGAAAGTGTGAATCAATTCAACCATTTTGGAGAGCAATTTAGAATTATTCCTAGAGAGTTATAAAACTGTACTATACCCTCCTAACCAGCAATAACATTGTTGGGTCCATTTCTCAAGAAGATCAGAAAAGAAGGAAAAGAACCTATATTTCCAGGATATTTAGAGCATCTCTCTTTGTGGTGGCAAAAAACTGTAAAATGTTGGGATATTCTTCAATTGAGGAGTGGCTGAACAAAATGAGGTATATGATTGTGATGAAATACTACTCTTCCATAAGAAATGATGAGCGGATTACTTTTTTAAAACTCAGAAAAACCTACATGAAGTAATGAAGAATGAAATTAGTAGAAATAAGAGAACATTGTATATAACTATAGAAGTAATATTTGAAGAATAACTTGTGAATGTCCTCCTCCAAAAAATAAACTGTAAAAGAGAAACATAAAAGATATAATCCATATATACATATGTTTTTGTTAGGTGATGCCTTTTATGGTTTGGGGAAGGGAGGGAGAGGTTCAGATATCTGAAAATAAATTCTATTAAATAAATACAAATATAAATAAAATTAATGTCAAAAGAAAAAAGGAGAGAAAAACAGGAGGTTGCCCAAATTAGCTTTGTTGGAGTTGTCTATAGGGACAAGCAGCAGGAATAGTCAATAATTTGAAAAACAAAACAAAACAAAACTCTTGCTCATTATTCTTCATTGGCTGAAAAAAGACCGTAGTTAAAGTTATTTTCCTTCAGCTGCCCCTAAGAGCTTAAAAGAGGTAAAGTCTTTAAATTGAGAAGCAAATGAAGAAAAAGGAAAGATAGGTATCACACTTGCCTAACTGGATGAGAAATAGCTGATCTTATTTCCCCCCAAATCAAGCTGTGAGCATTGTTCTGATTGGACCCCATAAAATCCTGGTGGGTGATTAGCTAGCTAATCTTTTAGGCATAGTCCAGGGAAAGTAAGACTGATGAGTTTTGAAATTCTGTAACTTAAAAGGAACTACTATTGAAATTAACAGCAAGACTTTCTAAATGTCTTTTTAAGGGTTATTTTAAGTAGAAAGATCTTGCAAATGCTATCTTAGAGTAGAGAAGAGCCAACTAAATCTGACTACTGCTTATTTTTGTAAAGTCTGGTGAGATAAGAATGTTTTTTACATTTTTAAATATTTTTTAAAAACATGAAAATTTTCTTAGCTCATTGTCTATACAAAACCTTGTACCTTTTAGGTCACTGTTTGTCAACTTTGGTATAGAATATAGAAGAGAAGACGTGGCCAGTAGAAGGGTGATGAAAATTAACAGAGAGGCAATTCCTCGAGAATTGTTTTATGTAGTTCAGATATTTCTAAATGGACAATGATATCGAAATGATATCTAAACTCACTTTAAACCAGAGTTATGAGTTACTTCAAGCATATAGATTTTTCTACAATATATACTTAACTAATGGGTTCCCATAAATGTGCATCCATTTTATCCCAGAAGTACTGAGTGTATCAATGGGAGTGTAACTTGGCTTTATGTGTAGATTGTGTCATATTTCTTATTTCTGTTCTTAACTTTGAATGCCTGCATCTTTTGCCCTATTGTTAAATTGATGGTTCTTTTTTTTATATACATAAGTATGAACAGAAACTGTTGAAAAACAAGTTTCCACTGACAAATCAATTATACCAACAACAATATTAAAATTCTGCATTTGCATAGAATACTAGAATCATATTCTCACAACACTGTAAAGCAGAAAAAAAGATATTATTTTTCTCATTTGTCCAATGAGGAGAATAAAAATCAAGGGAGGTGAGTGACTTGATCATGGTCACTCAGCTAAAAATATCAAGACCACAATTTGAAATCCAGTCCTTTTTATCAGGTAATAGGCTGCCCCTTTTCAGCATGATATGTTATAGTTTTTGTTTTGTTTTGTTTTTTTTTCCAGAGCTTACTACATACTTGGTGGTAGCTTAACATCATGAATAATTTTTTCAATAATTTATATTTATATTGGTGGTCCATCTTTAAGTTGTTAAACAAATGATCTACACAATTTTGGGTTGAGATTAGAGGGAACATTTCATTTAAGAATAATATTTCATGGCAGCTAGGTAACTTGATGAATGGATAGCACCAGACCTGGAAATGGGAGGATCTAGCCTCAGATAAATTTAACCTCATATACTTCTTAGCTGTGTGACCCTGGGTGTGTCACTTGTCCCTGTTTGCCTACCCCTTACCCTTCTTCTTAGAGTTGTCACTAGGAAAGAAAATAAAGATTTTTTAAAAAGTGAATTTTCTCAAATGAAAGCCTAAATCTTATATACTGTGCTCATTGCTGATTCATACAACTCAAAATAGCCTGAATTTTTTTTAATTTTAAATAAATTTCTGAATGAATCGGCTTGAAAAGTATAATTAAAAGGACATATATTCCTTAGTTCTAAAATTAACCACAGGTAAGTGACCTAACCTGGCAGTCAGTTATACCCACAGCTTTAGTTCTTCAGGATGTGAAAAGAAATGTTGACTTCACCAGTTACACTATTTAGAGAAGAAGCTGAGATTTTTAGCATGAATCACACTCTACAAGAAGTCACTGAGCAATCAACACAGCTCTTCCAAGGGAGGAAGCTGTTTACTAATGGACATAACATTTAACACTTGGAAGTCATGTCTGTTCTATCAAGAAAAGGGATGAAGCTGAAATATCCATGCTCTATGATCAAATATTCTCACTGCAATTGTTTGGGAGAATGCATCTGTTTTTTGTGAGATTTCAAAAACTTGGTTATGTGACTGAGAGACAGAAAAGGAGGACATAAAATTATATTCATAAACCAAAGCAAAGCCTTGGGAGTCAGTGAAGAAATGTGGTACTATACAGTATATTCTATGACCTGATTTTTTTTACCAGTTAATCCAGGTATTGACTGATTCATATTTCCTCCAGGTGTCAATTCAAATCCCTATTTATTTTTCTCCATATGTCTATTAATTCTAATTTTTCTAAGATTTCATTCACTTCTTTTACCTCTTTCTTATTTATTTTTTTATTTGATTTATCTAAATTTGATAATGGTTGGTTTAAGTCTCCCACTAGTATGGTTTTATTGTCTATTTCTTCCTTCAATTCTCCTAGTTTCTCCATTAGAAATTTGGGTGCTATATTATTTGGTGCATACATATTGATTAATGATATTTCCTCATTGTCTAGAGTCCCTTTTAACAAAATATAATTACCTTCCCTATCCCTTTTGATCAGGTCTATTTTTGCATTGGCTTTATCAGATATCATGATTACCACTCCTGCCTTCTTTCTATCTGTTGAAGCCCAGAAGGTCTTACTCCATCCTTTAATTCTGACCTTGTGGGTGTCAACCCGCCTCATGTGTGTTTCTTGAAGACAACATATGGTAGGGTTTTGGATTCTAATCCATTCAGCTATTCGTCTACGTTTTATGGGTGAGTTCATCCCATTCACGTTCAAAGTTATGATTGTCATTTGTGGACTCCCTGGCATTTTGATTGCCTTCCCTAATTCTAACCTTTTCTTCTTCGGCTCTACCTTTTAGTCCAGTGATTTACTTTGAATCAGTCCCCCTTGTCCCCTCCCTTGATGTTTCCCTTTTTAGTCCCTCCCTTTTTGTTCCCTCCCCCTCCCCCCTCTCTTTCCCTCCCTTTTTGTTCTCCCTCTCCCCCTCCCCCCCTTGGTTTTCCCTTCTCCTTACCCTTGTTGGGTAAGATAGAATTCAAGATCCCAATGGATCTGGATGTTTTTCCCTCTCAGAGTTGATTTCCCTGAGATTGAGGTTTAAGTAACCCCCCCCCCTCTTCCTCTCCTTCTTATAGGAGTTTTCTTCCCCTCCCCTTCCCCTGTGAATCTTTGTGTGAGAACCATTATTCTATTTGGTCTTTCTTTACCCCCTATTTATACATTACATTTTCCCCACATGTTAGTATACATAGGTTGATATAAATGTAGTCCTTATAGAAGAGAGTTTGAGTAAAAGAAGATAACATTTTTCCCCTTTCCTTAATATTTACCTTTTCAGGTATTCCTTGCTCTTTGATTTTCGGTATCAAACTTTCCACAGAGCTCTGGTCTTTTCTTTGCAAAAAGTTGGAAGTCTTCTATTTTGTTGAATGCCCATACTTTCCCTTGGAAGTATATAGTCAGTTTTGCTGGGTAGCTGATTCTTGGTTGGAGACCCAGCTCTCTTGCCTTTCTGAAGATCATGTTCCATGCCTTACGATCATTCAGCGTAGAACTTGCAAGGTCTTGTGTGACCCTGATTGGCATTCCTTTATATCTAAATTGTCTTTTTCTGGCTTCCTGTAGGATTTTTTCTTTTGTTTGATAGCTTTGGAATTTGGCAATTACATTCCTGGGAGTTGTCTTTTGGGGGTTTAGTGTAGAAGGTGTTCTGTGAGCTCTGTCAGTGGCTGTATTGCCCCCTTGTTCTAGAATCTCTGGGCAATTTTCTTTGATTATATCTTGTATCACCATGTCCAGTTTGGTGTTTATTTCTGGCTTTTCTGGGAGTCCAATTATTCTTAAATTTTCTCTTCTCCCCCTGTTTTCCAGATCTATCACCTTGTCGGTGAGATATTTTATGTTCTCTTCTAATTTCTTGGTGTTTTGGCTTTGCTTTATTAGTTCTTGCTTTAAAGCCTGGTTTTCTTTTACAGTTTGGTCAAACTGGTTTTGTAGATGCGTGAATTTCTTTTGCATCATTTCCCACTTTTCCTCCCAGAGGGCTTCCATCTTTTTGGTCCTTTCTGATTCAAATTCTTCATGTGTTTGTGGAGAGTTTCTATTTCCTTTGGAAGATTTTGGAGAATTTTCTTGTATATCTTCTTCTATCTGCTCTGTATTTTGTATTTTGGCTCCATAGAATGTGTCCAAAGTCGCCCCTTTCTTCTTATTTTTCTTGGTATTTTGGGGCTTCTGTGCTTCTGTGGAGTTTGTCATCTCTGAACGTGGAGGATTGGCTTTTCTTGTCTTTGTCTGGTGATCAGAGGCTTTAGTCCTGGGCAGATGTTGGTTCTATGAGCGTTCCCTGGGTTAAACTGAATATGCCTCACTGGAACTGGAATGGAAGGGTTGGACCACGAGGCCACACTCTCCCCCTGGCTCGATTTCCGGAAGTTGCCTTCAGAATCCCTGGCCGTGAGGCTGTTTCGTCGGCCTGCGGGGGGATGGGCTGCCGCTTCCCCAAGCTCCGAGAGCACAGACTTTCACTGAGACTTGGATAGCAGGATCCAGCCAGTGAGGCTGTCTTGCCCGCCCTGAGGGTTGCTGTTGTTTTGACCAGCTCTCTGCAGCGGAGGCCCCAGGCAGTAACTTTCACCCGGACCGACCAGCTCTTTGCAGCGGAAGCCCCAGGCAGTAACTTTCACCCGGACTGGGACTTGGGTAGAAGACCCTGAGGGTTGTTGTTCCTCAGACCCTGCTCTCTGAGCCCTGCGCGCGGCTGCCGCTTCCGGGAGCCTTGGACTCTGCGCTCCTACCCCTGAGGTCCGAGGGATCTCGGGTTCTGGTTTTTAAGGGGAGCCGTACCTTTTGAACCAGGTCCAGGTCCAGGAGGAGGGTTCCCAGGGTCTGTGCTGTTGATCGTTTTGAATTTCGGCGCCTTAGGAGCTTCTAGTTTGAGATCGGTGGGGAAGGGTTTTCCGGAGATCTGAACTTCAGCTTTCTCTAAGCCGCCATCTTAACCGGAAGTCCGTCAATTCAAATCAACAACCATTCATTAAGCACCTACTTTGTGCTGGGTATCAAGTTAGGAACTGAGAATCCAAAGACAAAAATAATAGCAGTCCTTGCCTTTAGAGAGCTTACAGTCTTCTGACTGAACAGGTATTGATAGTTCTGCTGGCAGGCCCTTATCATTATAGCTGAAACTTAGGGCCTTTTCCTTCAGCCTTTTTTTTTCTGTATATTTTTTTCTGCATATTTCTTTTCCTACAGTCTCCCAAAGCCAATGGGTTAAACTAGATTATCATTGAGATCTCTTTCCACATGAAAATTTTGTGATTCTATGTGCAATATAAAATGGAAAATGAAATGTAACAATAAAATGAAAAGTAATAAATAATAATGTAATAATAAAAATGTAAATAATAATGGAATTGGGGTGGTTGTGAATAATTTGACAACTGTCCCTAGAAAGTAGATTTTAGACCCTAGTGTATATTGGTCTATATGGTAAAGAATAAAACTGAAAACTTTTAGCGAATTCTTTTGACTAAGTCTCAAAAGTCCTATTTTTCCTAGGTTGAATAAATAAGATTTTTTAAAAGAAGGAAGTTGTTTTAAAAAAAGGATAAAAGACATCAAGTTTTAAATAGTGCTTCTATATTAAACCATACAATCATTAGGCTCCTGCAGAATTGCAGGAGACACATGTAGAAATGCCAGAAAAACCTCTGAATGTCAAACCTTACAAGGTTATTCATGTCTGAAAAGCTTGTGAAAGGTCAAGGAATATTTAACAGGATGGACAGCGCACAAAGCAAAGAGAAGAGTGAAGCATTTATCTGGTGAATTTAATCAATGCAAAAAACCAAATGGGCTCATTGATTTAAAAATTCTCTTTCCATATTTTCTATGCCTGTATCATCCCTTATAAGTTATGTCTGGTGTAGGCCTAGGTGTTATCTCTATTTTATAGATTTTATATAAAGAGAATCTTATATATTATTGCTCCCCAGTAAATATTTTCAAATGATTATCTACCACCAAAACTCTATTCCTCATCCTCATGGAAGCTATGAAAGTGGCACACCAGCTCTGGTTAACTATTTTGAGATGAGAAGACTTTGTGGGGGGAGGGTTATATATGTATATTGTCCAAGAACTTGTCTAAGTTTTTTTTAATTTATTTTCATCATGGACTAAATAATTATTTACAAATATGATCACTGCCATCCACAAAGAAAGTTCAGAAATGGAGGTGGTATATGAAACCAAGAATACACTTCATGTAGCTCCTAAGTTCAGAAAATATCTTCATTAGACTGCCTCTGAAGTATTTAATATTTGACCAGAGAAATTTTTAAAGATTACCAAGTTATTGACATTGTATGTGATCTGCATCTGTGTAGTAAGAGCCCAAATGGATAGGATTACAGGCACTTAAAGTATTTCGGTACCTTTCACATCCATTTGTCAGTGGCCCCTCTTCTTTCTACCTCTAGTTTAGTCATCTTCAGCTTCTTCACTGCTTCAGCTGATTCTCATGGCAACAGGCTAAAATAATACTAGTATCTGCTAGTGGGCAAAAAACAAACAAACAAACAAACCCATTTTCCTACACACACTAATTTCCATGATGTACAAACCAACTAGAAATGGAAAAAAGAAAAGGAAAGTATATTCAATTGCTCATCACAACAGCTGCTTCATATGCATTAGACAGTGTCTGATTTCTTTATAGTTGTGTCTAGAGCACATTAAAATATTTGGATGATTCTGGCAATCATCTGGATGTTTTCTGAGCATGATGCCAAATATGAAGATATTTGGAAACATCCATTTGTTCTTTGGCATCGTGTGGGCAAAATTTTAGGTTATAGGAACAAAGGCCAATATTGTCCTTCGTTATTTGTCCAGTGTGTTTTCTGTTCATTCTAGTTTCCCTTTATTTAGCAATCATTTAGGAAGTATATCCCATTAATTGAAAAAAAAATCCTTGATGATCATACTTGCAGGGTAGCATGAACCTATTTGTAGAAATACGCCATAAAGAAATGAGATGTGTATGTGTCAATCTGAATTGATAAGAGGTTTCACACTATAGAATAAAAACTCTTTCTATACATTCAACAAATAGTAAAACTATGCCAAATATAATATTCCATTGAAGCTATCAACCATACACTATCTCCATGGGAACTGTATCAGCAGAGTCTTGAAAAATCCAGCAGCTAGATTAGAATGCCCTGCTGCTGTGTTGGTGGAGCAGAAAGGTTGTAAAAAGATCATTTTAGAGGTCAAAAGACCTTTATAGGTCTTTATACAATCCATTTATACCATTCAATCCCTTTATTTTTTAGAGAAAAACAAGCCTTAAAAATAGGAAGTGGCTGGCTCCAAGTCACCATTTAGACAGAGCCAGAACCATAATTAATTAAAAAAAATGAGAACAGTTGAGTAAATTCCTCACTTTAATCCTAATTTTCATTTCATTTCCTTTTCCATTCTGTATAGGTCAATACTTCAGGTTCATGCCTGAGATGTTTTGAAATTATAGTTCATGCATAAAAGTGAGGTTCTAAGATATTAAAGAGTCTAGGGCCCCCAAATAGAAGTTGTCAGTCACATTTCCATAGCCCCGTAACTATGTCTGGAGATCCCTCTGGTATGGTCAATAAAAAAGCTCCTTTGCCAGTTGTGCATGCATGGAGACAAGGTAAGGCTTCATGTGTTGGATATGTCAAGCATGCCACATGCAACTGAGACTGTTGACACATTTCAACCATGGCTTTTCTCTAAGTTGTTAAACTTCCTTCTCTGACCACTCACAAATATGACCAGTGATGAGGCCACTTCCTTTAAGAAATACAAACACTAGAAACACCTTCCAAGAATCGAATTCAATTTATGTAAGTCTTCAGAAAGTTACCGAAACCAGAAATATACCAGTGTGATAGCATTTCCCCCAAAGCAACAAAAACTACTGCCAAACCTCTCTAAGACATGAACTGCTCTGTTCTGTTCCCTGTCACTGAAGAATGGTCAGAAGCTAATTCCCAAATCACTTCAGCTCCTTTGAGAATAGAGCTTGAATTAAATATCTAGTAGCTAATCACCACATCCTCTGCTGTGCTAGTCCTTAGAGGTTTCTTTCTCTAGAATGAGCACCTGCTCCCTCTCTCCTGCTCCACAAGGTGTGAGTGTCTTGGCATCCCTGCATGCTCTGAGAAAAGGATAAGGGAAGGGGGAAGTGTTTCTTAAGTACTAAGGAATTGTGCTAAATTTTTTATATAAATTATTTCATTTGCTACTCCTAATAATTCTGTTCAACAGCTTTGGAAAATAGGTGTTATTATTATCACCATTTTATAGGAAATGGAGGCAGAAGGGGTTAAGTGACTTACAGATACTTGTAAGTCTGGATTTGGATTCTGGATTCTGAGGCTGGATTTGAACTCAGCTCTTTCTGACTGTGGGTCCAACACTGTCTACCACCTACCTGCCACCTAATCACCTGGGGAATTAGACCATTACAAAACACCATACTCTCCTCAAAGAAGGATCTTGAAAAATCTCCTCTTACCAGGGATATATTGACATGCCTCAATCTATCATTTTCCAATAGTAGAGTCATATTTTACTGATTTTTAATTTTTTCCAGAGAACATATAGATACAATTTTCAATAATCATTTTCTGACATTTTTCTCCTTCACTTCCACTGTTCCCCCCTCCCCAAGATGGCAGATAATGATATAGACAATATACATCTGTTACTAAACAGTATTTCCATGTTCACCGTGTTGTAAAAGAAGACATGTATCACTTACACTACAGAAAAATTCATGGACAAAACAAAGTGAAGAATGGTGTGCATTCAGACTCCATCACTTTCTTCTATGGCAGTGGATAGCCTTTTTTATCTTGAGTCACTTGGAGTTGTCTCCTTATCGATACCTGATTGATAACAGTTAAGTTATTCATGGTTGATCATCATATTGTGTACATTCTCCTGGTTCTGTTCACTTCACTTTGCAAGAAGAGCTATTTTAAAGAAATGGATAAATCTTAGGTTTCACATTACTTAAAGGCAAATAACCAACCTCAACCCAATGATACTACAATCACAACCACTCAAAAGTTTTATCTGATTAGGTCATGAATAATCAGCAATTCTATTTTAGATGTTAACTAATTAGATTTATGTTCAAAAAAGTTTTCTAGATCTCTGGAACTTTTTAAAGGCTGAAATTCAGTTGACTGAATGAATTTCAGTTATTCTGACTGAATTAAGTCCAGGAAATTCGGTACCAGGATGCCTCCACTTCTATTTGCTTGCTAGCTGCTGTTTTTTGTTCAGTCTTCCCTGTGGCATATAATGAGACATCTGGCCTAAGCCTGACATGGCTTTAGCTGCATTATTCTAATCATGATAAAACATGCTCAGTGACATTCTAGGCAGTGCAGCTATGGAAAGGATGAGATGTGATTTCCAAGAGCAAAGCAGGTGCCTCTGAGAACCTGCCTGCTATGGAGTACATTGCCTCACAAAGTCAGAAATGACTATTTAAATTGCATTTGTGTTCCGTATTTTTTACTTTGATACCTCTCAAACGTTTTGATGATACGTTAAAATTATTTGGCATTCAGAAGTGATGAAGCATACCTCTCACCTTGTTATTGGAGAAAGCTAAGGCTGATAGACTCCTTAAGGCTGGGAGTTCTGAGATGCAGTAGAATTAAAGCCTATTGGGTATCTACACTGTACTAAGACTGGCACTATTATAGTTTGCCCTCAGAAAAGGAGGGCCACCAAGGGCCACTAAGGAAGGGGAAATAATTCCTCAAAATTGAGCAAGTTAAAGATTGAGTTCTAATCAGCACTAGAATCAAACTATGGTGAGGAGAAGAGGTATTTCTAATCTGGAGGAGAGAGCAAAAGAGACAGAAAGAGGAGGAGGAGGAGGAAGAAGAGCAGGAGGGGTTGGAAGAAGAGGAGGAGTAGAGGAAGAGAGGAGTAGAGGAAGAGAAGAGAAGAGAAGAGAAGAGAAGAGAAGAGAAGAGAAGAGAAGAGAAGAGAAGAGAAGAGAAGAGAAGAGAAGAGAAGAGAAGAGAAGAGAAGAGAAGGGAAGAGAAGGGAAGAAGAGAATGGATGATTTTTCATATCTTCATTCAAAATTGGAACCTTATTTGTGTGAGTGTTTATAGTTATGTCTTTGTGTCTATTGTGTTGACTAACAATCTGCTGATTGCAGTCTTTTCACTTGTTCAGTTTACAAATGAAAAAGGTTTGTCTGGAATGAATAGTTCTTATCTTAATGATGTTATTTCATCAGAGTTAAAATCATCTTGTTCAAATGACAGCATTACCTTTCCCTTTAGAGTAACAAAATGTGAAAAGTAAATGTTAAATGGTAGGTAGGGAGGTTTCATTAGATACTTTACAATTTCTAAAGTTGAAATGAAGAGGATAATAGACATTCTCATTTACTGCTTTGATTTTAAAAAGTTGTCTTTCTCACAATAACCCTTTGGAAACTGAGACCTAGAGAGATAAAGTGACCTACTTAGGATCACACAGCTAAAAAGCAGCAAAACCAGGGATCAAAAAAATCTTTTTTGCCCTATTTCCATTGCTTGTTCTAGTATACTGGACTGCCTCATGCACATTCATTCACAGCACTCATTTTTATTTGTTTCTCCTTCGTGTTCTAGAAGAAATGATGGGGTCCTTGCCCTCAAAAAACTTATAGTCTAATGGTGAATATGAGATACGTATATGAATACAAGCTGTTAAAGCTAAAATCTACACTAAGACTTTTGGGACATCCTATCTAGAACCATTGGTTATTATAATTCATTTACTCTTTGGAGCTCAGTTTCCTTATTCATCATTGGACCTGATGTTCCAGAAAGTCCCTTCCAGTTCTCAAATTCTATGATCCCTAAGAATTCTATTCATTTAGTTAACAAATACTGTGTTCATAGAGAGAACAAGCTAAACTTTAGCCTAACCCAACTGAAGTAATCACACATTCTTAATTCGAATCCACATAAATGAGATTTACCTGTATTGCTTTCTGGAATAAATTCTCATTCAAGTTAATTGCTGCAGATAATGACAGGATAATCTCCCTAGCATGCATGGTTAGGTTGTGCTCTGAATGGTCAGATATTTTATGCTTTGAAATGGAAAATATAAAGCACATGTCCCAAAGCCAGACTAAGTCCCTCTCTATGAGCCTTGGGCATTAGCAATAGGCTGGGCCCTGGTTATGAACCCTTCTTTTCTGACTTCTTGTAAGTTGATGAGTCATAGAACTTGGAATAAAGGGAAATGGCTTGTTTATATTTTATTTTTTCTAAAAGTGTGTCCAGCATCTTATTTAGGAACACAGCTGCCAATGGCAAGGGTACTTTGCATTCTAAAACCTGATCATTTTAAAGTTGTTTTAGCTGTAATAGAACAAAGAGCCACAGAAAACTCTTCATTCTGCTTATCTCTCTCCAACATATTGTGTTTTGCTCATTTACTTCTCCAAGAGCATCTGAGCATTCAGAAAATGTGAAATGTGGCAGGTAAGCAATTCAGTTCATACAAGGAGGCAATTTTCTTCCTATTTGCCTTCCCTATTGATTTCAACCCATTTTGTTTCTTCTTCCTGAAAAATGAAACCCATCAACATGGCAACCTGTTCTCTTAGTATTTCCTTTGTAAAACACATCTTTAACCTTCAGAAAGGGAAAGAATAAACAAGCATATCTATGTACTCTAGGGATTTTTCATTTCTGTACATTTTACCCAGAGTTGTCTTTATCAAGATTGTAGATCTACACCACAGGTAGAATTCCATACAATTTCCCAATTTTCCAATTTTCACATCAAAGTAAAGTTGGACTCATCACTGTGTATTTGATGATCAGCTCCTCTCTCTTCCTTTCATTCACCATCCTATTTTCTTATAATTCTATTTCATATACATTTGACTATTTAATACTTCTGTGCTGTGTCAGAAAGATATTAATTACTCTACATAAAGGAGTACCATGGTGTAGTCACTGTAGTGGATATATGGCCTGGTTGTGGACTCAGAAAGACTTGAGTTCAAGTCTTTCCTCCTATGTACACAGCTGTGTGGGTCTATGGGCAAGGCACTTAAACTTTCAATTGGACCTGGGCAATATAATGTGTTTCATGTGAGTTGACCATCTGCATCAGAGAAGGGAAGTTCCATATGAGGAGTCCCCTCTACTCATGAAATCACAAGTCCAGGTGTGTGTGTGTGTGTGTGTGTGTGTGTGTGTGTGTGTGTGTGTGTGTCATTGTATACAATAGATGAAGGAGAGATAAAAATATCAGTGAGTGAATTGGTGGTACCTAACTACCTTCTGGGAACTTGAGAGAGGGGGATATTGCAGAAACATAAATTCACATCATAAAAGGTAACAACTGATAAGTAGAAAGAAGAGGTGTATGCAAGCTGCTAGGTGGAGTTCAAAGATAGGGGCATTCCTCTAGAATTCCTTCATATGATCAGAATTAGTAATTCAATAATACTTATAAATCCTCCTCTTAGATATTTTCTCAATTCTAAGAATTAACAATACTTCTCTCTCCTAGTTTTGCTCTTACTTATATGACCACTCAGCCTCTTTTACTGGTTCTTCAACCTTAAGACTCATGCTGGTCTCCTCCAGAGTTTTGTAGTGGATCCTCTTCTCTGTCCTCTCTATTCCCTCTCACTTGGCATTCTCAATATCTCCCATGGGTTCAATTATCATTTCTATGTGGATGACTCAGATAAGTCTTCCTTCTTTTAGGATCTATGACTAAATGATTTAGGTTGCTTCTGGGATGTGGGATTGTAACAGGTACAAAACCAAGTCTAGTGGTCATGGTGGTCAACTCTTAAGTGTAGGTGCTAAGTAAATGGGGTATTTCTACTAAATCCTATCATTCTTGCTTTCACTTAGCAAGACCTCTTGATGTCTACTAATTTCTCAGTACCACACAGAGTGGACCTATGCTCTTGTCCCTCCTCCACTTTCTTCTTCCATGTCTTCCATATCTTTTCCATGTCCCATTCCCCTGGGATTTGCTGTCTCAGAGAATGATAATGGTTGATGATTGATTAATCAGATTATCCATACCAAGGCTTGTTTTATTTTTCCTAGAGGATTTTGAATTTAGTCTCAAGCTGGAGAAAAAAAAAGTGAATTTTAGCCAGTGAGATTGTTGTTATTTGTTTATTTGGGGATTTTGTTTTTGCTCTTTCAGAAGAAAAAAGTTGATTTAGAGTAAAGGGCATTGTACTTTGAATTTAAGAGACATAGATTAAAATTCTATCTCTTATTCTCATTAACTATGTGGCCAAGGGAAACCACTTTAGTTCCTCACTTTACTGCCTCAGTTGCCTTATCCAGTGATAATAATAGTTGTACTAATTACCTCATGGGGATATTTTCAGGAAAGTACTTTGTCAACCATTAGAACATATGTGTTTGTGTGTTTGTTATTATTATTTCCTAGTCCCTGAGAAAGCCCAAGAATCGACAGTTTTTTACTTATCCTGAAGCCCAGTGCTGGATCCAGGATTGCTCTAGTCCAGTGATAGCAAACATTTTAGAGACTGAGTGGCCAAACTGTGACCCTCATGCAGCATGTGGGCTCCCAACCTTACCCCAGACAGGGAGGGAAAAAGCACTCTCAGTGGGCTGCTGGGCAGAGCAGTAGGTAATGAGAAAAATGTCCTTAGGCATGTGTGGAGAGGGGGGAAGGGAGCAGCCCCCTTTGGCACGCTCCAGCATACATGCCATAAGTTCACCAATATGGCTCTAGTTTTTCCTTATCCCTGTTGAAATGGGTACCATAGGAAAGCAAGAGTACCCAGAGAGGGGGCAGCTGGGTAGCTCAGTGGATGGGAGGCCCTAGGTTCAAATCTGGCCTCAGACACTTCCCAGCTGTGTGACCCTGGGCAAGTTGCATAACTCCTATTGCCTAGCCCTTACCACTTTTCTGCCTTGGAACCAATAAACAGTATTGATTCCAAGATGGAAGGTAAGGGTTCAATTAAAAAAAATTTTTTTAAGAGTAGCCAGAGAGTCTTCTGACAAAGGAGGACTCTGTAGTGCTATTCTCTGCATGAAAGACTCAAATATATAATGGCAACATCTTGAAATTATAGTACTATTCATGTAATAGCTATTTATCTCATGCATATGTGTATTTTTAAGATGAACCTAAACTTAATGTTCCTCATTCTGAGTCAGCCATCTTTGCTGAATTCCCTGTTTTTGATGGTGCTCCATTGGCTCTATTATACCTCTTTGCAAAGTATAATTATAATTGACATCAACTGTGTCTTGACAGCATCCCAGAACAAATTAGTTTGAGCAAATTTGCTTCTTAAAATTTAACACTGATCATTACCAGCTTTTGTTATCACTGACATTGATTTCTCTAGAGTTTCAAATCCCCATAGCTGTCTTCAGATTGTTAATTAATGGGACTCTGGGGAAAGTACTGTGATTATTTGATTCCTTTGACTGACAGTGTAGGGCAGAGGAGGGAGTTCTAGATCTGGATTCAGAATTCCTGGATTCAAATGCCAGTTAGCATATGACTTCAATGAGGTCACTTCCACCCCTTCTTTAAAATGAGAGGACAAGACTAAATGAGGTCCCTCCCTATTCTAAATTTCTGGCCAATTTATATTGATAACAATTAACATTCAATTCAGTCTCAAAATAGAAGACAAAAATTATTTCCAGGAAAATTTTAAAAAATGTTCTTAAAATCAAAATCTGTATAGACATAGGTTAAAAAAACTCTTACCTTCTGTCTTAGAATTAATATGAAGTATTAGTTCTAAGGCAGAAGTGCAGTAAGGGCTAGACAATTGGAGTTAAGTGACTTGCCCAGAGTCACATAGTTAGAAAGTGCCTGCATTCAGTTTTGAACCTATGACCTCCTTTCTTCAGACCTGAAGTTCTGCCCCATTGAGTCACCTAACTTCCCTCAGACAGAGAATTCTTAACTATTGTTGTAAGATCCCTTTGGCAGTCCTATGAAGCCTAAGGACTCTCTTTTCAGAATCATTCAGTTTTTAAAAATAAATTGTAATTGAACAGAATACTAAATTTAGTGAAAATAAAGATGTTATGATTTTTCCTATCTAAATTCACTGACTTCCTGACATCCATCCATAGAATCCTCATCTGAGTAGTCGAGTCATCTGTCCATGGTCACTAAATTAGTTTTTGACAGAGATGAATATCAGAAGTGGGTTCAAGGAAAGGAAGTAGAAGCAAAGAGGATATAATGAAATGCAGATCTCGAATTCACATCTTCCTTAATCCCAGACTTGCCCTCTATCTACCCTACCATTCTGTCCCTGCTTTTCAGGGAAGCCCTTTCCCTACTCCCTTCAGATCCCTGGTCAGTGGCACCTGCAGTGGCTATAGTGAGACAGATGACTGTTCCCCATACCCAATATACATTCCCTGGTCTTCATGGAGAAGCTAAGAAGGCAGGAATTAAGATAGAAGTTATAGTTAAAGTAGGAAAATATATAGCTATGAAAATTAAGAGAAATCCAGTACAAAACTACCACTCAAAGAAAATGAATAGGATACTAGATTTTCCAGAACAACCAACCTTGATACCACAATGTCTGTGGGGCAGGTTTTCAGGAACTCTTCTAAGAAAGATCAAGGGGACATATTTCAAGTTTCAAAAAGAAAGGGTGAGGACCAAGAGCCTAGGCAGAACATAGAGAGCTGTTAAGGAATATTTCACACCTGGAAAATTCCTCAAGGAACATCTTCCCAATGAGAAGATACATGTTGAAGATCTATCCTACCATTTTGATTAGGCATGCTGACAATGAGAGTAAGTTGCTGTTCACTGATATGATTCCTAAGAAATACAATAAAAACAATATTCATATGATATAAAATAGTTTTGAATAAACGAATAAAGTTTAAACACATTTATTAAGTATTTTTATGTTCCAGACACTTTGCTAAATGCTGGAATACAAATATAAGGAAGTATGATAGCACCTGCTTTTAGGGAACTTGATTAATATAATAGGGTAATAAAAATAATGATGAAGATGATGATGATGTAAAAAATGTTCAAGGAAGCAAGAGTTGAAAAGAGAGTGGGAGCCATGTGGAGACAGCCAAGAAGGGAAATCAAATGTATAGAGTCCAAAGAGCAAAGCAAAAGTGAACCAGTATCAGTGGGGAAAGGCAAAAGAACTTGGAAGAAGCAAGTTTTGGAAATCTGAGTTCATGGTCGACCTCTGACATATATTACTAAATGTGCCACTGTGAGTAATACATTCAAGTCCTTAGTGTTTCAGACAGATGTCTCAGATCAAGATTCTAGACCCGGGCTCTATGAATTTCTTTGTTTGGATTTTAAAAAAATATTTTGATAACTTTCAATCAGTATAATTTATTTTCTTTTATTTTATGGATTTTAATAAAAGGTAATCTAGGACTCCAACCATCATCAGATTGCTCCAGGGAATTGTGACATAAAAAAAGGTTAAGAACACTTGATCTAGGAGACTCAAGTTACAGATGAGTTTCCTCTCTATCACAAATCTAAAAGCACAAAATACCTCACATTACACTGATTTTTGAAGTCTTTGAAATCTTTTTTGTCTATATAATTATCAATTACAACCCTAGAAAATAGATGCAATTATTAACCCCCTTTGAAAGATAAGAAAACTGAGACTCAGAAAAGTTATTTGCCCAGGGTCATACTGCTAATTAATATTTGGGTTATGATTTAAATCTGTGTTATTTTCCGGACCTCAAGTCCAGTATTCTATCCACTATTCCCAGTTCTGTATAGCAGCGAAAAGTGCTAGATTTAGTCAAAGGAACTGGGTTGAAATCCTGACTTCTACTTACTATCTATGTGATCTTGAGCAAGTCAGTTCCTATTAGGCTTTAGTATCCTAATCTTTAAAATAGAAGATGAGGAGGTATGTGGACAAGGTGACAAGAGCTTCTAATTTATTCCAAATCTGTGGACCTCTGGAAAGAATGCTTGAAGAGTTTCTCAGTTATTGTGCAAAGATAAATATCTATTAAAATGTGGCATTGAAGGAATGGATTCCTGCCCAACAACAACTCTGCTATCAGGTTTTACCTGGGCAAAGTTCAGTCAAGTGGTTTTTAGCAATAATTTCTAATCCCTTTCCTGAAGGTTAAATGGAATATCAGTGCCTTTGGGAAAGCATCCCTCAGTCTTTGGGGGTTTTAAAACACTGTTGAACCAGGGCTCATCCCATTAAGACAATCACAGAAGCGAAAAGCCATTAGCACCAACTCTTCAGTGGATAGTTAACCCTTTTCAACTGATTTCTCTGCTGTTTATGGACTATTTTTCTAACCCAGAAACTCCATTTGGAGAATCCTTCAGCAATTTAAATACATTTCCCCAAAGCCAGAACAAAGTGGAATCACTTGGAAGGATTTCCAAGCCTGCTGAGTTGACATCCATTTTGCAGTAATCTTTCCTCTTAAGTGCTCTCTGTGTGGGCTGCCATCTAAGGAAGCCCCATATAGTCTCCCAAACAAATTATTCCTCAGGAAAAATGAGGGTGCCCAGAAAAGAGATGCAGAGATAGAGGAGACACAAACATTAACTTTTGTAATAATTTCAGTGCTTTGGACAAATGGATAAAGCAGCTATTAAGTTCTTACTATATGATGTACGCATACTCCAGCCAAACTAGTCTATTGGCTGTTCATAGCACATGCTTTGCCATCCCCACCTCTGTGCCATGTACATCCTGATCCCTGTTTCTTGGAATATTCTCTTTCTTCCTACCTGACTCTTAGAATCCCTTCAGAACACCCCTTAAGTGTCTCTTTTAAAGATCCTGACTTTGCCAGTTGTTAGTGCCATCTTCCTACACCCTCAAAGATCGTTGCTTTTGGTAGTCTAAAATGTGTATTTTTCTGTCTATGAATATAATGCATCTTACACACACACACACACACACACACACACACACACACACACACACACACATCATAGTAGAATTCAAGCGTCTGCAGGGAAGGTATCTTTTCACTTTTTATTTGCATTCTTAATCCCTAGCACAGTGCCTGGCACATAGTAGGTGCTGAATAAATGTTTTTGATTGGTGGATCATTTATTGTGAAAGTATTTATTTGTAATAATACCAATAATATGCTTAGACTAAATGCATCCACACATAGCCTGAATAGGTCCTTCAGCCTCTCATTAGTAATCCCTGCAGGGGCCAATTTTAACTGAGAAGAACTAGATTTCTCTGATAGGGAGTTAGAAAGCATGGGGCCTGAATGTGACTAATCTGCCATCATCAGGGGAATGGGGAAGAGTTGAGAGTTTGAAGGATCACTTTCTCAATTACTATTCACCAATTAGAGATATCTTTTTTTTTTAAATATTTAAAAATTACCTTCCATCTTGGAATCAATACTCTGTATTGGTTCCAAGGCAGAAGAGCAATAAGGGATAGGCAATGGGGGTTAAGTGACTTGCCCAGGTTCACACAGATGGGAAGTATCTGAGGCCAAATTTGAACCCAGAACCTCCCATCTCTAGCCCTGGTTCTCAATCCACTGAGCTATCCACTGCCCTCAATTAGAGATATCTTGAGACATCCAAGTAAAGGACTGAATAATGAACTCCCCAAATTATCTTTTTATGGATATATGCAACAGGATTTCCAAGTCTTTGATCATTGGGAGAGGTCACTGACCAATTAATTTATTGGTTAGTGCTAATCAATAAATTAATATTCTTATCCAGAAGTTAGTCTCTTGGACTTTTTAATTGTCACAGTTATTACTTACTCTGCTTGCATAGCTACCCCATTTTTTCTTCCAGTCTACCTTTCCTTGTGGATACCTTTTATCTTTCTCATATGCAAGTCATGGTAACAAATCATGGCTATCTTATGTCCTTCCACTGTTCTTATATCACCTGCATCTTTTATTATACTAAGGTTGTGGCATTTCATTATTCTCAGGATGACTATAGAATATAAATGATGAATAAATACTTTTTGATTGATTGGCACAGATTGAGAAATGTAGATAGAGTATACTGATTTCTTGCCTTTGGTGGGAAGGCCACCAAGATCTAATGTTGAAACTATAATTATCTTTCTTCATTGTGAACTGTCATGGTACTAGTACCCTTCCTAAAGTAAAACTTGCAAAATTAAACTAATAAATCTTTATCAATAATGGCAATGAGGGGGAAAACAAAAAAAATGATAATATCATTTTTAGAGAGAGAAAAAACAATATGAAATCCATTGCAATTCCTAGGAAAGTAATTTTCAATGTAAATTTAAAGCTTGAATTTTATAAGGAATATGCACTATCAAGACCACCATACTCCAGGCAGCACATACCTATAATCCCCTGCTCCTGGGGAGGGTTATTCTAGTAGATCTCTAGAACACAGGAGCTCTGAGCAATAGTATGATTAAACCCAAAATAAGTATAATACCAACATGGTGAGCTTCTAAGAGTGAGGGACAGGGCACCAGAGGATGGATGAACTATTCTAGGTTGGAAATGAAGCAGACCAAATTTGATCAGTATTGAATCGGACCCACAAGCAACCACTTCTCTTCTAGCCTAGGCAAGATAATGAGATTCAATCTCCAAAAAACAAACAAAAGATACCCAAATTAGCCTTATTAGTGAAGCAAAAACAGTTTTTCTAATTGAAGTTATCTCATTATACAATGGGAATTCACCAAGTTAAAATGATATGATATACAAATATTAAAAGGATAAGACTTTAGATCAATAGATGCCCCAAATATTTCTTGTATATTCCATGTAGAAATGTTGTATAGACACAGAACCCATTTTATAGTTTTTAATTACCCCTCAATTAATTCTTCCCAGGAAACATGACACAGATCAAGCCTAAGCCCTTAATGCATATTTCAGGCTAATACTTTTCCCACTTTTTCCTCACTTCAGTAAAATCTCATTAATTCTGCTCCATTGATTTGGAATTTATAATTGGGGTAGGAGTATGACAAGCTTAACATTAGGTTTGCTAAATATTTTCAAGGGAGTAACTATGATAACTGGAATTTTCTATAATACTCGAGAGCAACCTGTTTTCAAGTATCAAGTGTTTTAGAAAGGCCTATTCACTTATAAATAATTGACATCGTGATTATAAACATTGGGCAATAATTTAATTGATTTTGAGTTGTAGAAATATTTATTTTTAATTATATAATTAAAATTTTGAGAAAACTAGATTCCATTAGTTTGACTTACATTCAATTAATCTGAATTTGTGAGGCTTTATTGTAACTTGGTGGTAGGGAAGGAGTGTTGTTTGTATAATGGATACTTTGCCCAATCACAGGCTGCCTAAGTATTATTTCCATTATAACACACTCATACAGATACAGACAAAGTGATGTAAATGACTTCCTGCAGCCTTTCCATAATGCTACTCAAGGGACCTAAGCCTATAGTTGAGTTACTAATAAAATTGAAAATAAGCCCAACAGTGGCTGTTGTAAGGAACAGAGAGACAACGCCTGGCTATCAGAAACCAAGAAATTAATCATGGGTGACTGTGCCCAACATCTGTGCCTCCTGGTTGTGAGGAACAAATTAAGCATCATGAATTTATTCACAATTGCTTTGCAATTTCCCAGTTTGGAAATCCAAATGGAAATAAAGCCAGTCTGAAAGGAGGCTCTAATGAGCGGTATGTAACAGGGAATGAAAGCCTAGTAATAGAAGACAGTCATCATCATGAGAGGAATGTTAGAAGTGTACCCTGGACACCAGCCAAGATCTGGAGAAGTTCCTGGGCCCTGGTCAACGATCATAGATCATGGAAGGCTACAATAACTTCAGACAAGAGTCAGAAATGGTTTTCTAGTTTTTCAGTTCTAAAGTCTTGATACAGCAGCATTCAATCATGTGGGTGAGACACTCTGGACGATTTATTATAACTCTCCAAATTCCAGATCTCCAAATTCAGACTTTTTATAATTTACCAAATCCTTTGGCATTAACAGTTCCTTCCTGTACTAGCAATTCTGTCTTGTTTAGGAACAAGCACAAATCCTTATACTATTAAAATAATAAAAGCAATACTCTGCTGCCCTTCAGACACAAAGATAAAGCGAGCCATTAACCTACTGATGAAATTCGGGTACTTTCCTAGTATTCCTTATAAATTGCACCAAACCACCTGTATACCCTCCCTGTGATATTTAAAAGAGTTGGGGCCATAAACTGTAAGAGTTAAAATGGTTGAGGTTGTAAACTGTAGTGATTAAAATAGTGGAAGATATAAATTGTGATAGATATAAGAGAGGGTGAGTAAATTGTGACCTCAGAAAATATGTTTTCACTACAGTGTCTTGTTTAAAATCAAATATAAGATGGTCGCCAGGGAACTATTCCCAATTATGAATATACCCAACTCAACTGGATTTTATAGAGACTTTAATTAATAATACAATGAGGAATTAAAGAAAGAGAGAAAGAGTAAGAAAGGAATAAGCAGGAAGGGCCTTAAGCCAACATGGCCTGGACCTGAGTCTTAATAGAGAGATCAGTCAGTCTTTAATCACTCACCACAAGATCTGAGAAGCAAGGATTCTAGTGACACCAGGCCAGCATCATCTCAGCTGCTTTCACCAGATCAATCCTCAATCTGAATGTTTCAGACTGTGTCTCTTGAGCTCCTATCTGAGCTCCTATTTAAAGGGCAATTTCTCCTATGTCACCTCCCCTAAGTTCTTCCATCTACCAATCACAGTAGACGTTTTCCAAAGGACTGACCATTCTTAATTCACATTTTGTTATCACCTTCTTAATTCACATCTTACTCTCACCTTTTCTGGGTAGACTAAAACTTCTGAGTAATTCACATCAGGAAAGCTCTGAGTAAGTTTTCACCTCTTTGCTCCTTGTAAGTTCACAAGTTGCCTGACCTTTATAGGTACTTAGCACCCCTTTCTAAAAATAGGCATGGCTTAAGTACTTTTCATTGTTCAGCAAGGAGTTTTCTCCCCTAAAGCAGTCTTAAGTACGGGTGGAGTAGAGGTCTTCCCATTTCTGATCTAAGTAGAGTTCTCACTTTCCAAATGGGGAATGATCCCAGTAGGGAATTGTTCCAATGGAGAATTCCCCAATGGGGAATTTTTTAACATTCACAAGTCTGAGAAATTTCAAGATTCACATCCCTCTGATAACTTTTTAGCATTTAACTTTATTGCATGCATGGCTAGCATTGAAGGCACAGACTGATTTTGAAATAGGGATGGATTACCTAAACTAATGGGAATCCGATGCAAGAATCATGTTCTATTTTTGTCTCATTATAACCATGTTCCACCTAATCATGCAACTGATGAGGTTGCATTTCAAAGTTTATACCTGGTTTGCTTTCTAAATTGTAATCCAGGACTTATAAGTGGCATCTGCTGCTGCTGAGATGTTCATATTTCACTAACTCTAGCCAGTAGATCTTTTAAGGTTATCATTGAGGAACAGAAGAAGAAAGGGAGAGACGTTTGCAAGGTCTGTGTCTCAAATTGCCGAGTTCGAGCTCATGCACACAACTCTGTGGAGCCATTCTGGAATGGGAGGACTGTTTAAAGGTGACACACAGAGACAGTGAGGGATCCTTTGATTCCTGAACACAGAGGAGAGCAGAGCTTACTTCCTGTGGCCATCTTGCATCTGGCGAAAGGAGGTGGCTGTGTTTTTCAGATAACATCATGGAGATTTCCTAAGAGAGGAAACTGCTGTGTTCCTGGAAGCTGTGACATCTTTTCCCATTTGGATCATTCAGTGTGTGTGAGCAGAGAAGACCCAACTAATCTAGCCTAAAGAAGAGTCAACCATTGTGGCCATCTTTTCACCTGACAAACCTGATGCTGTTTTCCTCTTTATTCGTGGACCAGTTAGTCAGGAATTAGATAGTTAGATTCCTTTAGGCAGTGAGATTAGTGCAGTCAATGTGGCCCCAACTTTTTTGGGGACTGAAGTAACATTTGCAGGTCAGATTGATGGGTGGAGAAAGATGTTTTCTAGATCTAGGGACGCCTTCACCTTAGTCCACTCCACATCCTGTGTTTCATAAATAAATCCTGTGTACTGATCATAACAGAGGAGAAGCAGTGAGATCCCATCAATTTGTTGGATGGCTGGTGGGCTTACACTCTGGTCCTATAACTTGAACTCAACTACTCAAGGGTTCAGTGATGGTCCAGACTTCCTAATGACATATAATCACCTCTACAAGTGATCAAGCTCACTTATTTCATCATAGACATAAAAGGATTTTACATAAAATGGAATTTACCCACTATTGGTAGTTATATTACATATGTTTGGCATAACTTAAGATTTAAATAGAAGGCATTTAATTTAAAATAATTGCTTTCTACTAAGAGGGACTATCATTTATGCAAATGCAAATGACCCATTTTAATGATCACTGTTATCATTTATTATCTCTAAGTTAGACTGGTAGATGAAATGCTTCTCTTGAACTCTGTGAGACCTAGGTTCTAATCCAGTCTCTTGCCATATAACAACACCTAGGTAACTGTGGATAAGTCACTTAACTTCTCGGTGCTCCATATAATTTTCTAGTAGGGGCTTTCAAAGTGTGGTCCATGAACCCCTCGGGGACCTTGAAACCTCTTTAAAGAGTCCATGAAATCAAAATTGTCTTCATCATAATACTAAGCTATTAATCACATTTTAAAATACTTCTCTTTCTTATAAAATGTCTGTAGAGGCTACATTTTTGTCAAAGCAACAAACTGAATCCAGAAGCATTTATAAGAATTCAGCTGTCTTTTATTAAGCCAGAAGTTAAAGCGATTTGCAAAAAATATGTAAAATAATGCTACTCTTTTCACTATTAATTTTTTAAAATACTGTTATTTTTCATTAAAATGTCATATTAATGAGTTGATTTTTGCTTAACAAGTAAATAAATATTTTGAATATACCAATTTTAATTTCTAATATGGAAAATATCAATAAGTATGATAATCCAATGTGAACAAAAGCTCTTGAATAATTGTTGAGTAGACTAAAAAGTTTGAAAAATTACTGCACAAAAGCTGTAAGTCTGCTTTTGCATCTGTATTAATGAAATGAACTCCCACTCTAATTCCCATGTTAATGAAATCAGTGGTCATAACAAAAACAAATAGGATACAACAACAACAACAAAAACCCCTCCACATTCAAGTATGTGGAAAACTAAATATGTTTTCCCAATACAGTTTGAGGCTTGGGGTCTAAGGGTCCTGTGATTGAAAACTTTACTCAAGTTCTGTCAAATTTGAAAGAGTTTAGCAATTCTTTAAGCTACTGGTCCTTGACTACAAGTTTAATTTAGGAAAAAGTATAGAAAATGGCTGGAAATCAAATTCTTCCTCTATAAAGTGAGAAGAATGGGTGAAGTGGCCTCTGGGGTTTCTCCTAATTCTAGACCTGTAATCCTATTTTCCTCATTCTTCTGTTTACGGCTGTCAATGGTATGCTTTTTCAAACATTTATCTAATAGCTAGCAAAAAATATTCCACTTTAATTTTTTGAATACCACTGGTATCCAACTCAAAAAAGAAACATAGCCCATAAACCACATATGGATACTTGTGGGCATATTGGCTTAGAAAACTATATATTAACATTATCTATTTCCTGTAGTGATTTTATTTATTTTGTTAAGCATTTCTCATTTATATTTTAATTTGACTCTAACCACAGGAAATTTAACCTATATTTGACACCTTTATTATACATGTTGTCTCATTTAATTCTCACAATAACCCAGTGAAGATGGTGCTAATATTCTCATTTTGCAGATAAAGAAACTGAGTCTGAGAGATGCTAAGTAACTTGCCCAGTTTCACACAATTGGTAAGTTAACAGAGGCAGAATTTGAACCTAAGGATCTAAACTCCTACCCAGATAAACAAAAGTCTGAGAGAGTGAATTTTAAATGTATGGATTGAGGCATCTGGGTGGCTCAGTGGATGGAGAACCAGGCCTAGAGACAGGAGGTCCTGGGTTCAAATGTGGCCTTGGACATTTCCTAGTTAAATGACCCTAGTCAAGTTACTTAAGCTCAAATGCCTAGCCCTTACCACTTTTCTGCCTTGGAATCAATATTTACTAATGATTTTAAGATGGAAGATAATCATTTTAAAAATGACAAAAAAAAAATCGAATTAGGCAGGAAGAAAAAGTTTGGTGGATATCAAGCCCCAACTTGACCTTGAATAAAATGTCAATAGTCAATCTGTTTTTAGAGATTTCATTTGAATTTTCTGTATATCCATTTGTCAATTTAATCACCCTGGATATGTTTAGAATAAAGAAATTTAGAGTCAGAGGTCTTTCGCTAGTCTTGGATTTCATTTGATACATACAGAGAAATGAATTTAGATACACCTCTCAATTGCCATTCAAATTCAAGAGCTTTTCTTTAAAGTACTAATAGAACCATTTCCTCTCATGAAAAAAGATCTCTTTGTGGTAGTTCTAATTTTTTCTTTGTTCCATTGCTGATATAAAATCTTAATAAAAGAATAATGTTTATAATATTAAAACAGGTTCTTGAAGCTTACATTTTGTAAGAGTTCTAGAATAAATAAATGTTATAGTTTGTAAAAGTTGTTTTTCCGACATCAGCTGAGAATCATGAGTTTTTGAATTTTTTTGTTTTCAACATGATTATAACATTTTCTGATATTAAATCATCATTGCATCCCTGAAATTGCTAGATTGTTTTATGTGACTTTTTTTTTGAAATTTTTAAAAGACTATTAATGATATTGGTCTATCATTCTTTCACACTTTATCCTTACCTGGCTTAGATATTAGGATCATATTTCCCTCTGATTTCTCAATTATACAATAATTTGTGTAGTATTAGTATTAATTGTTCTTAAAAACTTGAATAAAATCTTAAAATAAAGAGCAGATAATTTGGATAGAAAAGACAACAGAAGGGATGAGTATAGGCATTTAGTAGCAATGCTTACTGGAAATCTTCCTCAAATAGGACCACATTCAACCATGTTTTGAAATCTGATAATACTATTTGACTTTTTAGAGTATTAGATCTTGACATTTTTGAAGCAATATCAACAGGACCCATTTTCATTAGCATTAAGCTGGTGAATTCTTGAAATTACCTTTACTGATGTGACATGTGGTACTACATATGGTACCACTGCAGGAAAATTATCATTAAACTTGGAGATTTGCTGGTTTTGAGTGAACCAAGACACAGTCAAATAAATTATAATAAACACAATAAGTAGTGGGAAAACAGACAGCTTTATAAAAATTACAACCCTGGACATTTAAGTAGCATGACAGAGATGTGGGGCTGTTGCCAGAAAGACTTAAATTCAAACCCAGCCTCAGACACTTACTAGCTGTGTTACCTTGAGCAAATCATTTCATCTCTGCCTTAGTTTCCCCGACTATAAAATGAGGACAATAACACCAACACCTCTCCACCTCCATGGTTGTTGTGAGGATCAAATGAGATGGAATTTGTAAAGTGCTTAACCCAGTGCCTGGAACATAGTGAGCCCTTGGTAAATTCCTGTTTCCTCCTTTGCTTCTTTGGGTTAGCTATGTTTAAAAAAAAAAAGAGT
Source organism: Monodelphis domestica (assembly GCF_027887165.1). Lineage (NCBI taxonomy): Eukaryota > Metazoa > Chordata > Mammalia > Didelphimorphia > Didelphidae > Monodelphis > Monodelphis domestica. The sequence continues at coordinate 60,118,750 of NC_077234.1, forward strand.
GCCCTGTTGTAATGCTCGTTCTTTATCTTTGTCATCATGCCCAGATTGAAAAAGTTTCACCCTGCCTTTAAATTGTATATAAGGACGATTTGTCTGTTTTTGTGGTTTACCAGCAATTGATGTCATTTTACCTTAACAGGAAATTGTTCTTCTGAGTGTTTTTGATGAATGTCTTCTGTGTTTATTGCTTAAATAATAGCTTTGCTCTTCGGAGTATCCAAGGACTAAAGAACATTCTTGACAACAAAAAATTCACAGGGAAAATTACTTATATTGAAAAAAAACTTGATGACTTGTATCTTTACACAAATCAGTCTTTACACAGAGCCTAACCAGAAATATAAGCATTTTAAATAAACATCAAGCTTATTGAGGATAAGTACTACATCTTACATCTACGTCTCTCCCCCAGTGCCTAGCAGAAAGACTTGCACAGAATGAGCTAAAAACATATTTAAGTGTAATGGGAATGAAAAGTAGGAAATAAGCATAAAATAAAGACCCATAAAAATGTTAGACCATAGAGGCCAACTAGTACTATGTGCTCATTATCTATATCAGCAAAATGAGATTTGGAGAAGAGAGATGACTAGAGTATTGAATTTGGAACCAAAAGACCTCATTTGAATTGGCTCTGCCAATTGCCATGATTATGACTACGGGCAAGTCAGAAAACTTCTCATTTTTGTCATCTATAAAAAGAAGGAATTGTATTACTTGTAGTCTAAGGTCCCTTCTCACTCAAAGCCTATAATCCCATGATCCTGAGTTAGGTCTCAGTAATCCTTGTTCCATTCTTCAGAGTCTCTTTGGTTTTTGAATCCCTCTATCTTTGCTAATAGAGCCTCCTCTTTTGGTCTGCTCAAATCATCCATTATCCATTATCAGCCATTATCCAATGGCATTCCTTTTGTCTGGGCTACTGGCCCTCTAGGTCAGGGACTGTGCTTAGTGCTTGTGTCACCCAGAAGAAGAGGAAGAAGATGATGATGATGGACTATGAGAATCTACGAGAGGGTATTTATGTTCTGCCTGTTTTGCTGCAAGAAATGTTTTGATTACGGAAATGGGAATTTACTAAGTGTTCACTATGTCCCAGGCACTGGGTTAAGCAATTTACAAATACCATCTCATTGATCTTCACAATAGCCATGGGGATGGGATAGTGTTGGTGTTCTTTCTCATTTTATAGTTGAGGAAACTGAGCCAGACAAAAATGAAATTATTTGCTCAAGGTAACACCGCTAGCAAGTGTCTGAGGCTGGGTTTAGATTCAGATCTTCCTTACTCCAGGCCAAGCACTCTGTTCTACTTAGCTACTTAACTACCTAGGATTGTAATCTTTATAAAGTTATCTGTTTTTTCAATAATTCTAGTAATGTTATTTTACCATTTCCATTGGCCTTATGGGGAGAATTTTAAGTTAGATCTCAGAACTCAGAAAAATCATCTTTATCATTAGAGCCATCCAAATTGGCTATCTTTGAAGGTAAGGTAAGGGATTTCCTTCTACCATCACCCTCCTCTCATTTTCTCATCAAAGTTCTTCAAATAAAAGCTGGATGACCAGCAGGGGACTATGGTGTAGAGATTTTTATTCATGTTTCGCATGAATTATATGGCTTATGATGTCTCTTCAAGCTTTGAGACTCAGTTATTCTGAGATTCTGAGATCTATTCAAGGATATATTAGAATATTCTATGGAATTTATGCAAGTTAAAAATCTCTGATAAAGAGGATATGCTGTCGCATTTTCAAAAAGGTCATAATTAATAATGTCCTGGCTAGTATTTGGGGTAGGGAACTAGCTATGATGTTCATTTCACCCTAGGTCAACATCCTCCACAGGCTCTACCTTGCCCCCAATTACCTTACCCTCCTGGGAATGACTCTGTCCCAAGTCTGGATTAGCAAGTCATTTCTTTCCTTCACCCTCCACATGCCCCCTTTATTTTCCAGGCCCCCTTTGTGCTTTATTTTCTCTTATTCTTATTTTTAATTTTTAAAATGTATTTTTATTGTATAATTATTAAATTGTTTAATTATATAAAATCATTAAAATTATTTTACAATTCATTTTTATAATAATTATCATTCTCTTTTGTTTTATATTATCATATTTTGTTTCTCTTATTAGAATGTAAACTCTCTGGGAGTAAGGTTTATTTTGGTTTTTTTTTGTTTGTTTTTATTTTGTATTTGTAACACCATCAGCACTTAGAATAGAGCCTAGTATATACTAAACATAAAAAAATGCTTACCTGTTTATGAATCTTCCTAATACAGGATTATTTAAGTGGTTTTGTTTCATAATAGCCAGGCATCATAGGGTCCATTGCTAGTAAGACTAATAGCTTGCATTTATATAGCACTTCATAAATATTATCTCATTATATTCTCCTAACAACTTGGGGAAGTAAGTGCTATTATTATTCCTCTTTTATAAATGAGAACACTGAGGCAAAAAGATTTAAGTGACTTGCCCAGGATGACACAGATCTTAACAAAGTTTCTGAGGTTGGATTTGAACTGAGGTTTTCCTGGCTCAAGGTCTAGTGTTCCATTCACTGCACCATATGTATAGCACCACCCTGGTGGTAAGAGCTGTTATTTTGAATAGCTGCAGTTATCCGGACATCCTTCAGGTGCCACACACACACAAAAGAATTTTCTTCCAACAAAAGCATACTCCTAGACTATCTTAATCGTCCTCTTCATTCATTATGTTAATAATCCACCCATATTACGAATGATGATTGCTAATTTGGGAGATCATTGATCTCTTTAATTCTGAAACCAAAAAATGACCTTTTGCCAACTTTAATAGAGATTCTACTACAGTCTTCTATGTTCTCTACTCCAGTCCCTATACATCAGTCACTGCCCCCCCATTTCCCAAATCCTAGGATACTTGTCTCTTTAGAAAAAGGGAACTGCTTGCTTTCTGCATCATTTACATGTATGATAATGAAACTATTTACTCAAATTGAATGAATCACTGATGACTATTAAATTAATTCAGGATCACATTTATATAGAATATCAAACTATCTCCCTCTACTAACATCCTCTTCTAACAATTGCACACGGTACAAGGGCTTCTCTGTTTTCAAAGGCCAAACAGGGTGCAAACTCTGACAATTCCTACCAAGTTAGAAGGGCTTCCAGTATTCCCAAGGAAGTCTGTGACTGCTGTCCCAAACTAGTATAATCAAATGCAGAGAATCTCATTAAGCAAAGTTTGCACAAGGCATTAAATTTTTTCAGCCACAGAAATCCACAAATAGGTTCTGTTAAGGGGTGAGGGGTTAGGGGGCTTTGGTAGGTTGACAAAACACTGAATAGTAGAAGTATAATAAAAGCAAAGAAGTGAGAGGAATCTTAAAGGCCAATTAGTCTAATATATTCACAGATGATGAATCTGAAGCCCAAAGATGTAGGTTGGATGGATTTACCAAGACTGCACAGGTAGTGAGTGTTAAACTATCATACTTGATTCTGACTTGAGGGAGGGAAGACTCCATTCTCTCCCTCTCCTCTCTCCCCATATAAAACCTCTCTATGATAGAGCTAAACTATCATACTCAACTAGGGCTGGATTGCCTCTCTTAACACATTTAAAGACTGACTTTTAAAAACCCACTTCAAAATTTGCATCCTTGGGTCATTTTTTATCCCTTTCACTCCTGTTTTATCTTGTCACATAAAATAGCTTTGTTTTTACAGGATTTTAGTACCTTTTCCTTCTGAAGAGATTGGCTTAATAATGTTAATACTCATCACGATTGAAAGAACTCATTTTCTCAGTAAAGAGCTTGCCATTTTACCCATCAATATAGGATTGGGGGTGAATACTTCAATTCTATGGAAAATTTCTTTCTACCAAAAGGAAGAGATTTTAATAAATATATTAGTTTTTGTTTCTGCTGCCTTAGTCATGTCATGTAGGAACAAGTATACTGCTTCTCTAGAAACTAAGAACACTGTATTCACATATATTTAGAATTTTGTTTCATCTCAAAGGCACAGAAACAGATTGTCTTATGTTTCCCCCCTCCAAAAAAAGATGTAAGATATCCATCTACCCTGGATCCAGGCTCAGGTAGGATGCTTGGTTAGAGACCCATCTTCTCCCCATTTGATTTTGGAAATTAGGCATTATTCAAAGCTACTTCCAATCAGTTACTGGTGACTTTAAAAGGCTGCTTCTTTTGAATGTGGATTTATAATTGAGCCTGTTCTTGCTGTTGTTATTTAGGCTTCCTCCTAGCATGGACGGTGGTGGATGGATGCAGAGGGAAGTGAATGAATAGCAATATGCCCAGGTACAACCAGGACTAGTGCATGGAGGTGTTCTGTTCTTCTGCTTTGTGAGGCCACTGGGCGCCGGATACCTCCAGCTAAGCTCTCCACTTGGTCATTTCCCCTGTCCAGATTGCTGCTTATATTTGATGTTTGGCTTGGTAAAAGATAAAGGGGAAACATAATACAATCGACATATGTCCTGGGATTTCATGTGATGAAAAGGATCCATCAGCCCACCTGGGGTCACATAAGGACTCTGGTGATAGGACACAATGGTTATTTTAGCATATGGCCAATTACCCTGCCCCTCCTGCACACAACATGACCCTCTCTCCTGCAGAGACTAATTCTTCCTTCCCTTGGCTTGTAGCCTATATTATTTCAAAATGAAATAATCTTGTATTTTGGTCCCTTACAGAGAAACCCAAATCTGTTTGCATTCAGTAATGAAAACCTTTCTGTTTGTGGACAGAAGTCGGGGGTGAGGGTGGCTATGACACTAAGCCATGTCAAAAGGAACCATAGATTCATAGCTTTAGAATTGGAAGGGACTTTCAAGATTTGCAAGCACTCTGTTCCTTATCCCCTGTCAGTTTCCCTAAGGCATTCCCATAGATAATGTGTTCTCCATAATGTCTCTGGACGCTGTTGTATAGTACCTTCTATTTTAAATTAGCTACATTCAGAACTTCCAATATGTTATAGAATCCATAGAGAACCTCATTAAAATTGATTTTGCCACCCACCTGTAAAATTGTGGAGAATTTATATTCTTTGGGTCTTTGTTTTCTCATCTATGAAGAGGAGAACATTTCAGTAGATGTATAAAGTCTCTACCATCTCTAAATCTGTGATCCTAAATCAACTCCTTTTGTTGAAAAGGAAACAAAGGTTCAGAGAGGAAGCAACTTATTCAACATAATGTAGCTCATGAAAGGAAGCTGGAATGCTGTTTTGATTAAAAAAGAAATCAGAATAATAACTTGCCTTAACAGGTTATATCCCTTATTTAGAAATAGAATTTGGACAGTGGAAGTAGGGAAACTTTAAGGGCTCTTATCAAATGCTAAAATACTGCCTTGGGGTTTGTTATTATTGCTAAAAGGGAAATCAAAAACAAGTTGAATCAATAGAAGATGAGTTTCATCCCACAGCTTGATTTACAAACCCTCTTCATATAATGTTAATTTATCTTTAAAGTTCATAGATAAAACTGCTAATGTGACTTGAATTAATCTGAGTTCAATCTATATTGTTAATAAGCACTTATTAAGCACCAAATAGGTACCAGATATTATGGGAAGCAAATATCATCTATTGTTCAGATTTCATTTTTTAAATTTATTTTGACTAAATTATCTAGAGCAGAATTTTTGTCTGAACTGGTTAGCTGCCTGCCTAATATCCTCCAGTTGTCATTTATTATAAATATTGCCATCAAATTTTAATTTTATTTTGGCCTGAAACTTTGATTTCATTGATATTGAGAACTCCCATGTTAAGAAACTTCTTCTACCTATGAAAGTCAATATATCCTATGCACTGAGAAGTTAAGTTAGTTGACCAGGATGATATAGATCATATGTGTCACAGTATTTCTGCATTTCCCTATCCCAATTTTGCCACATCCCCTCCAACATTTATTACTTTCCTCTGCTGTCATGTCAGCCAATCTGCTGGGTGTGAGGTTGTATCTCAGAGTTGTATTGATTTGCATTTCTCTGATTATAAGAGATTTAGAACACTTTTTCATGTGCTTAATGATACTTTTGATTTCTTTAACTGAAAATTGCCTATTCATGTCCCTTGCCCATTTATCAATTGGGGAATGGCTTGATTTTTTTTTTTTGTACAACTGATTTAGCTCTATATAAATTTGAGTAATTAGACCTTTGTCAGAAGGTTTTATTATGAAGATTTTTTCCAAATCTGTTGCTTCCCTTCTTTTGATTGCATTAGTTTTGTTTGTACAAAAGAATTTAATTTAATATAATAAAAATTATTCATTTTACATTTTGTAATTTTTTCTAAATCTTGCTTGGTCTTAAAATCTTTCCTTTCACAAAGATCTGACAAGTATACTATTCTGTGTTCACCTAATTTACTTATAGTTTCCTTCTTTATATTCAAGTCATTCACCCATTCTGAATTTATCTTGGTGTAGGGTGTGAGATGTTGATCCAAACCCAATCTCTCCCATACTGTCTTCCAATTTTCCTAGCAATTTTTGTCCCCAAAGCTGGGATCTTTGGGTTTATCATAGACTGTGTTGCTGAGAACACTTACCCCAAGTCTATTCCACTGATCCTCCTTTCTGTCTCTCAGCTAGTACCATATTGTTTTGATGACCACTGCTTTATAGTATAGTTTGAGGTCTGGTACTGCTAGACCACCTTCCTTCACATTTTTTTTTTCATGATTCCCCTGGATAACCTTGATCTTTTATTCTTCCAGATGAACTAATTCAGTAAAAAAGTTCCTTGGTAATTTGATGGGTATGGCACTAAATAGGTAAATAAGTTTGGGTAGGATTGTCCATTTTTATTATGTTAGCTTGTCCATATTCTAAGCCTTGCTGTCCTTTAGTGTGGAAGCTGCCAGTTCTTGTGTAATCCTGATTGGTGCTCCTTGCTATCTGAATTGTCTCTTTTGGGCTTCTTGTAAAATTTTCTCCTTAGCTTGGAAGCTCTTGAATTTGGCTATTACATTCCTTGGGGCTGTCTTTTGAGGATTTAGGGCAGATGGTATTCTATGAACTCTTTCAATGTCTATTTTGCCCTCTTGTTCAAGTACATCAGGGCAGTTTTCTTAGATAACTTCTTGTAGTATGATGTCAAGATTTCTGTTTATTGCTGGGTTTTCAGGTAGACCAATGATCCTCAAATTGTCTCTTCAAGACTGGTTCTCATGGTCTATCATTTTGTCAGTAAGATATGTAAGGTTTCCTTCTATTTTGTCAGTCTTTGACTTTGCTTTATTAATTCTTGCTGTTTTGTGAGATCATAGGCTTCCAACTGCTCAATTCTGGTCTTTAAAGACTGGTTTTCCACTATAATCTTTTGATTTTCCTTTTTGCTTTGATCTATCCTGCTTTTCATGACTTCCAGCTATTTAATTTTGGTCTCCAATTGGGAGTTCCTGTTATTTTCTTTTTGAGGTATTGCCTACATTTCTTGCCAAAATTCATCCATCTTTCTCATAAGCTCTGATTTCAATTTTTCAAGAGCTTGTGACCAATTTCCATTTTTTTGGGGGGGGGGAGATTTGGATGTATTTTTTTGTCCACTTCTGCTATTTCCTCTGTAGTCTGGATTTTTCCTCCATAAAAGTTATTCAAGGTCAATGCCTTCTTCTTGTTCTTGGTGTTGGGAGGTTGTTTTTCCTGGGCATTGTTTGCCATCACTATGCTGGTTTTTCCTTCCCTTTCCAGTCAGAAGTCTGAGTGAGGAGGGCAGGCTCTCTCTGTATGGAGCTAAGGAGCGCAGTTTTTGCCTGAGGCCACCTCTTGAATATCAGTGCAGTTTCTACTATTTGCCACCCTTGTCTGTGTTATCTCTGCTCCCAAGATCTGTGCTCTTCAGTCTGCTGGGGTCTCAAGTCTAGCCGCTCTCAGGGGTAGGTCCTTGGTGGACTCAGTCAGCTGCCATGGACCTAGAGGTGCCCTTCACTTGCTCCAGAGGTGCCCGCTCACTAATTCCAGCACATTGACTCTGACTCTAGCACACTGTGTGAGGTGGGTAAGGTTTGATCAGCTTGAGGTTTGGTGGAAGATATTTCACCCCCTTATAGTGTGGAAATGCCCAAATCCCACAAACCTTCTATGTTGAGCCCCATTGTGGAGTCCCTTTGTTTATATGAATTTGGTTGTTTTTGTTTAGGGGGGGATGTTTTTGGCCTTTTGAGATAGCATATATTAGTGGGCAATGAGGAGAAGAAGAATCCTGCATCTACACTTTCACCATGTTTACCCAGAAGTCTCCCCTTCATCTTTTCTAATAAATACATGAACCATTCTATTTATATACCATCATTTCTTTAGCCATTCCCCAGTTGATGACCATCTCCTTAGGTTCAAGTTCTTTTCCACCACAAAGAAAGCTGATATTTAGATAGATAGATAGATAGATACATACATACATACATACATACATAGATGTATATGTATATATATATTTATATAGGAAGAATTTCATAATTTGGGGGCTCAGATGATAAATTACTTTTCAGAAGAGTTGTAAAAACAAAAATTATTGGAAAAATTGGAAAACAGATTGGCAAAACTTTACATTCTACCACATAAATTTATAGTCTTTGATTTTTAATTATTTTTCATTTAAAATATTTATTAACAAACAATTCCATTAAAGCCTTTTGTTTATCATAATGCCTCGTTTTGAAGATCAGACCCATAGAACTGAAAATTCTTAAACCTGGGAGGAACCTCAGAAGTCATCTAGCCCAATAGACTTTGCTCTACAGTATAACTCATGTCTTTAGATAATTGTGCAATATATATATATATATATATATATGTATCAGATCTCTTTCTTATAACATCTTAAAGCAGAACACAATAAAGAATTCAGTCATTAATTATTTGGACATGCAGTCATATATATATATATAAAAAATTCTGTATCATGGATTTTTAACTATATTGTGGGACCAACCACAACATTGTATTCTATATCCTTGGCACTAATTGTCTCAGTGTTTATAAAAGTATGGAAGGGGGCAACTGGGTAGCTCAGTGGATTGAGAGCCAGGCCTAGAGGCGGGAGGTCCTAGGTCAAATATGGCCTCAGAAACTTCCCAGCCGTGTGACCCTGGGCAAGTCACTTGACCCCCATTGCCTGGCCCTTACCACTCTTCTGTCTTAATACATAGTATTGATTCCATGACAGAAAGTAAGGGTTTTAAAAAAATAAGAGTATGAAAAAGGTTAATAAGAGTGTGGAAAAGGTTTATAAGAGAGTGGTAAAGGTTTATAAAGCCATAAAATATAAATAATACCTCTACTTCACTGATTTTCACCTATCCTGGGGGTTTCTGGAACATAACTCCCACAATAGGTGAGGGATCACTGTATCATGCAGTTTCCTATTCTGAAAAATGAGAGGATTTAACTCATCTAGAAAGTCTAATAGTCTATGAGTCTAGAGAAAAAGTTCTTAACCTGAAACCCATCAATTGGTATTTTAATATTGTGATGAATCATACTGTCTTTCACATCAGTGTATTTATGGTTTTATTTTGTGGTTTTGATTTTGTATGAGTGTGCTCTTATAACAAAGATAAATATGGAAATGTGTTTTGCATGATAAAAGTAAATTTAAAAAAATAAAATAATGGATGATTGCGGTCTTATATAATTGTTTTTCTTTGTAAATCTGTGGGGGTTTTTGTATTGTATTTAAAAATATTTTTCTAAAAAGGGGTTCATAGACTTCACCAGAATGCTGGGGTAGGGAGTGGGGAGGTCAATAATGTAAAAAAAATGAAGAATCCTTGTACAACTGCTAGCTTAAGAAAAGATGGCCGTAATACTCACTGGGGTATTATTAAAGGCAAGCAGATGTGATTCTGTCCATCTAAGCATTATAGTCTGCTGAAGGCATAGATAGCACTGCAATTTCCTATATACAATGGGATAGTCCACGATGAGTCTACAAATTAGGAAAGCTGAGCTAAACAAAGAAATGCTCATGCCAGCAATGAAATTTAAGGGTTTGATGCAATCTAGAAGAGATGGCCATTTCTAACAAATTGTCAATGTTTTGTTTTGTTTTGTCATTTCTTCACCATTCCTGTGAATGTCTGTAACTTACTGGAGCATTTTTTTTTCCTATATTTTGCGGGCACTTGCATCATTACCAGCAACTTTGAATCCTCATTAATGTGTGAAGTTTCTGAGCAACAGTGCAGTGGCACAGAAAGTTCGGGAAGCAGTTTGGGGAGCTCCGTCACAGCCTGTAAGAAGGTAATTTCTTTTTAATCCTTACTTTCACCTCAGAAGGAGAGTTTAGAAGCCTACCTGTAATATCCTTTATCTTATATGACTTTATTTAAATGGGGTAGAAGGAAGAAAGGAAACAAGATTGGCAATCACCTAGCAATTTAATTATTTTTCTGAGTTTCTAAACCATGAATCTGCTCTTTACAGTGGTTTATCGTTTTAAAAAATAGTCAATAGTCAAAAATATCAAAGTAAGAGAGCATCTCATTCATAGTCTATGCAATAGCTAGGATAATCTCCTTTCAATGTTTTCTTTGACTTTGACTAAGACTACAGAGAAGCTGACATTGCCTGCCATTCTTACTCCATTTGGTAGATATCCTCCTTACTCTCTTATACCTAGATACTTGAAAGATATTTATTGATTGAAATGATGCTTTGATAGATCTGAAATGAATCACAATCCTTCCATACTTTCCTTTCCTCTGTGATTCTAAAATATATACATCTTTCACAAAGATTGAACCTAACACAGATGGATTCTCTATGAATGTGTCATCTCTGAACTCCAATATTTGCACATATTATTCCCCATGCCTGACATGTACTTCCTCATCATAATCTCTGCCTTTCAGAATCCTAATCTGACTTCAGAGATCCACTCTGGTACCAACTGAATGTTCAGATCATAGAATGTTAAAAGGCCAAAGAAGTTGGAGATTCTCTAGTCCAGCCTCATCGTTTTATATTTATGCAAACTATGCCCCAAGGAAAGAAAGTGGTCCTGGAAGGAGCACCTGAGTTCACATTAACTAAATGGCTCTGAGCAAGTCACTTAACCCTGTTTGTCTCAGTTTCCTCATCTCTAAAATGTCCTAGAGAAGGAAATGGCAAATCACTCCAGTATCTTTGCCAAGAAAACCCCAAATGAGGTCATGAAGAATTAGACATGACTATTGGACCAAACAGCGAAACTGAGCCCCAGATACAGTGATCTGCTCCCTGATCATTCTAGACTCCTTGATTGTCTTTATGGTCTGAAACCTCTGGTTACACTGAATTGCTATTTTCAGATAGTTTATTAAGAGTTTGTAACATGGCACAAGTTTTATTCTCCTCAATCATAGTTAGACTTGGTTCTTTCTCCCTGGCAAAGGACCTGAATTGTGGGATTATAATAATTACAAACATAAAACCATGTGATATATAAAAATGTCGACATATTCTAATACTGGTTCACTCTCCCATCTGTTATGCACAAGCAGGGTAATTTCCCTATATTTATTATTACTGTTACTTTTTTGTTTTTCCTTATATAAGAGTCAGAATGGCACAGTAGGTAGATAAAGGATTGGGCTTTCTTAAAATTATAGGGACCTGGGTTCAAATTTTGCCTCATAATTTACTTATGAGAAAGTTACTTAAGGTCTGTCTTTGTGCTTCAGTTTCCTCATTTGCAATATGGACATCATAATATCTGTATGATCTACAACATCAGGTTACTATGGGGATCAAATGAAATAATGTATGTAAAATTGTATAAGCTTTACATTGTTGTTAGTGTCAGTCATATGTAATTAATATTTATTAAGTATATATAACACTTTTTAGGGGCTTTAAGCTTACAATAAAAGAGAAACGTTTTGACACCCACAACTGAAAGGTGATGTGATAATACATAAAAAAGTTAAATAACACTTAGAGGATGACTGTGTAAGAAATGTCATAGGACATTATAAGATAAAATACCAAATGGTAATACCGACAAGAAGAGATGGGAGAGGTCACAGGACCAAAGAATGTGAGAATTGACTGGGATCTTAGAGCCCATCTTATCCAATCTGGTCACTTCAAAGCATCAGGAAACAAAGATCATTTCTATGCAAGTGGTCAGATGGAGCATTCTAGAAGAGCTTGCCTGTTGTTCTTTGAAGGATGAGTGAAAATTCAGCCAAAAGAAGGCAAAGGCTAGTCAGTATGGCAAAAGTTTATGCAAAATCATTGCATGAGTGACTGTGGTTAGTATGTCTAATCACAGATTAGATTCCTTTTTTGTTTTACAAGATCACTAAATTAATAAATGCTGAGAACTTGGGAATTAAATAACCTATTTTAGCAAAGCTCTCCATAAAAGAATTTCGTAATATCCTTGTGGAGAAAATTGAAAGATAAGAATTACATTCTAGTACAATCAGATGGGTTCAAGTCTGGCTAAATGCCCAGACTCAAGAATAGTTGTTAAGGATTCAAGTTCAATGTGGTAAGAGGGCTCCACTGAAGGATCCCACTCCTTGGATGTAGGCAAATGGCACAAAGCTGGTAGGAATGAATAGCTGACACAATGGATCAGAGTGTGGATCCAAAAATGAGCTCCACCATTATCCTGAATTTAACAAAATAGGCTGAGCCAAGATGATAGCTGAGTGACAGCAAAAGCTGAAACTGATCTGACAATCCTTCCAAACAAATCTTTTAAAAGTGCCTCAAAATGACAGGAGTCAAAAACAAATAGCAATATAGAGTGAAAGTGCTCTTATACTGAACACACCTTGAAAGTTAGCACAGAGAGTTGATTTTCACAGGCTTTTCATGGGATAAGAGGAAACCATGAACAAAACTACACAAAGAGTAGTGCTGGCCAAAGCTGACCAACCCTCCACCTACTGAACCATATTCAAAACTTGGTCATAGGGCAACTTTGGGATCTTTGGACCAGGGCTACAACAACCGAGTGCCTTAGACTCACCCCTTGATGTCTCAGGTCCTGGCACCAGCCTGTAATGAGGCCCAGAAGTCCAAAGCACTTGGCATTTCAAGCCTGCATTAAAGACTTCACTACAGGGCAAAATATCTCATAGTGCTGAGCCCTGCAAGCCAACAGCAGAGAAGATAGAATCATTCGCTTACAGAATGCCCAGTCCACAGACAAAAAACAAAAAACAACTGGGAAAATGAGCAAAAGGCAAAAGAAATAGTGAACTCTAAGTAGACACTTGCAAAACTTCAAAGAAAAAATGGAAATTACCCTGAAGCCTTGGAAGAACTCATAAAGAAATTGAAAAATCAAATAATATAGGTGGAAGAAAAATGGGGGAAAGAAATTAAAGTAATAGAAAAAAGAAAACAACAGTTTAAAAAAGAAAAATTGGTAAATGGGGAAAAGAGGCAAAAAAAATCCAAACAAAAGAGTGTCATGAAAAATAGAATGGACCAAATGGAAAAGGAAGATCAAAAAGTCATTCTTTATGACTTGCCTTGTCTTTAAAATTTTAAATTGGGCAAATAGAAGTTAGTGAATTCACACTGCATCAAGAAACAATAAAAATGAACCAAAAGAATGAAAAAATAGAACAAAATATGAAATATATCATTGAAGAAACAACTGACCTAGAAAACAGAGACAATTTAAGAATTATTGGACTACCTACAATGACATGACCAAAAAGAAAACCTAAACATTATATTACAGGAAATTATCAAAGAAAATTTAGGGGTGAAAAAAGTATTGGGTTAAGAGAAATTAGAAAAGAGAAGTCAACTGGGGTAAATTATATCAATAAAGAGGTGTGGAGGAAAAATACTATTATAGTGGAAGGGACAATGAGGGTGGTAACAGGTAATACTTAAACCTTACTCTCCTTAGAATTGGATAATAGAGGGAAGAATAGCAAGATTCATTAGGATATAGACTCTTGTCTTACACTATAGAGAAGTAGAAGTGGATTAAGGAAGAGCGTGGTGTGGGAGGGGAGTAATATAAGGGAGGAAGAAGGGGGATAGTTATTAAAAGCAAAACACTGGTGTGGAGAGAAAGAGTAAAAGGAGAAAGGGCAGGATCAAAAGAGTAAATCAAGATGGAGAGGAATACACAGATGGTAATCATAACTGTGAATGTAAGTGGGATGAACTCACCCATAAAACAAAAGTGTATTAAAAACCTGTATCTATTGGGCTTCAACTGAGACAAAAAAAGGCAGGAGTAGCAATTGTGATCTCAGTAAAAGCTAAAGCAAAAATAGAGCTGATTAAAAGAGATAAGGAAGATAATTACTTCTTAGTAAAATATAGCAGAGACAATGAAGGAATATCAGTACTTAACATATATGCACCAAATGGTAGAACATCCAGATTTTTAAAGGAGAAACTAAAGGAGCTTAAGGAGGAAATAGATAATAAAACTATACTAGTGGGATAGCTCAACCTTCCCCAATCAGAACCAGATAAATCTAACCAAAAAATAAATACGAAAGAAATAAAGGAAGTGAATAAATTTTAGAGAAGTTAGATTTAATAGATATCTGCAGAAAATTGAATAGAGATAAAAAGGAATATACCTTTATTTTTAGCAGTACATAGTACATATAGAAAGATTGACCATGTTCTAGGGCATAAAACAAAATGTTTCTGCACAATCAAATGCAGAAAAGCAGAAAAAAATAAGTGCAACTTTTTCAGATCATAGCATAATAAAAATTATAATCAATAAAAGTTCATGGAAAGATCAATTAAAAATTAATTAGAAACTAAATAATCTGATTCTTCAAAATGGGTGGGTCAAAGAACAAATCTTAGAAACAATTACTGATTTCATCAAAGACATTGAAGACAATGAGGAGACAACATATCACAATTTATGGGATACAGTCAAAGCAGTACTCAGGGGAAAATGTATGTCCCTGAATGCTTATATCAATAAAATAGAGAAAAAGGTCAGTGATTTAGGCATGCCACTAAAAAAAAACTAGAAAAAAGAACAAGTTAAGAAACACCAATTAAAGGTTAAATTGGACATCTTAAAACTCAAAGGAGAAATTAATAAAGTTGCAAGTAGAAGAATTATTGGACTAATAAATAGCACTAGGAGCTGGTTTTATAAGAGAGGAAAAAAAAAACAAATAAAATAGAGCTTTGGTTAATTTTATTAAAAAAAAAAAGAAAGAAGAGAATCAAATTACCAGTATCAAAAATGAAAAAAAAATGTGTTTTCACCTCTAATGAAGAGGAAATTAAAGCAATCTTCAGGAGCTATTATTCTCAATTATATGACAATAAATCTGATAATCTAGATGAAATGGATGAATATTTACAAAAATATAAATTGCCTAGATTAACATAGGAAGAAATATAATACTTAAATAATCCCATTTCAGAAAAGAAATTAAACAAGCCATCAATGAACTCTCCAAGGAAAACTCCCAGGGCCAAATGGATTCACAAGTGAATTCTCTCTAATACCTACACTATATAAACTATTTGGCAAAATAATCAAAGAAGTCCTACCAAATTCTTTTTATGACATAAATATTGTGCTGACACTTAAGCCATAAAGACCAAAAACAGAGAAAGAAAATTATAAATCAATTTCTTTAATGAAGAATGATGCAAAAATTTTAAATAAAAATACTAGAAAAGAGACTATAGCAATATATCACAATGATTATTCACTAAGAAAACTATCAACATAATTGAACATATCAATAATCAAACTAACAGAAATAATATAATTAATGCAGAAAAAAGGCTTTGACAACATGCAACACCCATTCCTGTTGTGAACAGTAGCACTTCTATATGTTTCTAACAAAAATCAGCAGCAAGAAATAGAAAAATAAATTCTATTTAAAATCACTCTAGACAATATAAAATACTTTGAAATCCAGGTGCCAATACAAAAACAGCAAACAAACAAACAAACAAACAAACAAACAATGCAACCAAGATGAGAAGGGAAACAACAAACTTACGGAAAAAAACTTATAACAAATTTCTCTAATAAAGATCTCATTTCTCAAATATATAAAGAACTAAGTATCTGAATAGCCAGTTTTCATATGAAGAAATCAAAGCTATCAATAATCATATGAAAAAAGTTCTAAATTCTTCTGATTGGAGAAATGCAAATTAAAACAACTCTGAGTTATCGCCTCATAGCTATCAGGTTGATGAAAATGACAGTAAAGGAAAATGATAAATGTTGCAGGGAATGTGGCAAAATTGAGACACATGTATTGCGGTTAGAATTGTGAACTTATGTGGAAATCTGTTATTAAAATAAAATAATTAAAAACTAAAAAGTAGAAAAATAAATTATTTTGCATATATGAAAAAATTAATTTAACGAGACAAAATTCAATATGAATAAATGTACTTGTATAGAAAAATCAATCCTCAAGTATAACATCACATTAAATAGAAATTGTTCTGAAAAATATCTTTGGTTTTTAATGGGCAACAGACTCAATATGATTCAGCAGTGTGATATGGCAGCAAAAAAAAAAAATTAATGTAATCTTGGACAGCATTAAGGGAGATATAACTTCCAGGAACAGAGAAGTGATTTTCAACTGAAAAGGATATTGAAAAGTTAACTTCATAAAAAACTAAATTAAATATTTATTTCAAAGTTACACATTTTTCAAAGTAAATCAAATTATAAATTTTTTTAAAATAGTATATTATAAGAATAATATGACCTTGATATTGATATATCAGTATTGTAAAATATATAATAGGGTTGTATATCCTTCTCAGGGTCTTTTGTGCTTTTAAAGTCTTAAAATATGCCCTCAGAATGGAATTATTTTACGCTGATGGAATTTTAGGTAGTAAGGTAGTAAAAATATGGGAAATAGATGGTGAGTATAGTAGGGCTGATGCCCTCCAAATGTTAGCAAAAGCATTTTAATGGATATTTCAACTATAGTTTTTACAACTCTTGGTAGGTCAGACAGTAGAGTTTTCTAATTAAATTATAAATGTGATTTCTTTTCTGCTGGAATTGGTTACTGAAACTCAATCTCATGATGAAAAGCATTAATAAGAAGTTATTTAGGTATTCCTTGTATTAAAAACAACAAGTGAATTCAAAAATATATCTATTAAGTGGCTATAAAGTGTTAGGTGCTAGGGATACAGAGATAAAGTGAAATAGGCCCCTCTCATAAGGAGGATGTGATCCAAGATAAATGGCACAGATACAAATAAGAAGTAGAGGTATGGTGGTAGGTGAAAGCAAAAAAGGAAGAGATCATTTTTACCTGTGGAAATGTGAGGAGGTTGCATTTGATTTGGGGCTTTGAAAGAAGGATGGGATTTCAAAGAAAGAAACTGGAATTTGGAAAGAAGTGAGATGGTCTAGAACCATCTAGGCACAGGCTTGATGTGAGCAAAGTTAGAGAGACAGACAAAAATAATACAAGAATGAGTGATCAACCTCAATCCCTTCCTAGCTGTGTGAATCTGGGCAAATCATTTATTCCCAATTGTCTAGACCTTACCACTCTTCTGCCCTGGAAACAATACTTAGTATCAATTCTAAGACAGAAAGCAAAGATTTAAAAGGAAAAGAATGAATGATCAAAAAGTGTACAAGTTCATTGTAATCTAGTGTATGTGAAAAATATGGACCAGAGCTTTTTTGAAGTTTATTCATACCAAGGTCAAAAGCTCACACTTTAGCTTGAAGATTTTTGAGTAGAAGAGCTTCCTTATCATAAAAGTACAAAAGGAGTATTGTTCTGGATGTAGTGTGTATAATGAATGGGGCTAGAGAAAGGCAAGTATGCATGAGATGTGAGTGACTAGTGGTTTACAATGGGTGTGAAGAAGGTGCTGGTGCAACAGACATTGTAGAAATGGAAACAAAAAGAGTTAGTATCTGATTTGATGTCAAGGTAGATAAAATGGAAGTCAGAGATGATTAATAGAATCAAAAACTTTTAGAGAAAGAAGGGACCTCAGAGGCTGTTGAGTCCAGACTATATTTAAACAATGGAATGGTGGACATGGCAGGATAACCAGCAAGCTACTATATATCCTACAATGGGTCACTGGCTTAAAGGAGTTCTAAACCATTATCCTTTAAGACAGCCCATTACATTTTGGATATTCCTCATTGTGTGGAACTGTTTTCTTCTACATCAAAGTTAACTGTGTTTCTGTTCCTTCCACCCAGGTTCCTCATTCAGTTCTCTGGGGCCAAGCAAATATAATCCCTTTTCCCAGTGTTCCAAGTTTATGAAGTCTATGAACCTGGATCACTGAAGGATGGATATTCCTTTAACAAAAATAGAGAAGAAAGACGTGGATTGGGAGCAGCTGGGAGGCTCTGGATTGGGAGCCAAGCTTAGAGACAGAGGTCCTAGGTTCAAATCTGAGCTCAGACACTTCCTAGCTATGTAACCCTGTCACTTAAGCCCCATTGCCTAATTCTTACCACTCTTTTGCCTTAGAACCAATACATAGTTTTGATTCTAAGATGGAAGGTAAGGATTTTTTTTTAAATGAAAGAAACAAACAAGTCAATTTAAGAAGAAGAAATAAGTTTTAATATTAAATACATTGAATCTGGAACACTAGAAGGACATCCTGGTAGAGATATGCAGAAAAGTGTTGGAAATATAGAACTAGAACTTGGGAAGAAGTCAGAGGTGAAGCTAAAGTTATGGTTATCAAACATAACTTTTACTATTTTCTCTGATTCTTGGTACCAATCCAAATTCCCTTTTAAGAAAGTAAAGGAAATGCTTTAAAGTATTGGCCAAGTCATAGCTTCCATTTCTATAGCACTTCAGAGTCTTAAAGCATAAAAGCACTTTCCGCACAAGAGTAAATATTATGATCTCATTTTACATAAAGGGGAAACTGAAGATGAGAAAAGCGAGGTGTTCTGGCCACAGTAACACAATGGAGAAGTGTCAGAGGCATCTCCTGACTATTAGGGCAGAGTTCCACTACACTCTGCAGTCATTCTAAATAATAATAAAGCAAAGCCATTGTGTATAGTACATAAAGTGCTCTGAATTGCATTATGCTAGATCTTCCTCAGACCTTGTTCAGTTTTCACTGCCAAAAAGATTATATTCAATTTAACATCTCCAGAAATAGCAGACGTTTGCAGTGTGTGCTTTGTCCCTCAAACTGTGATTTTGATAGACAGGAGATACTATAACCAAGTCTCCTAATGAGGCTTTTGTGGGAAAAAAATGTTGAAGGAAAATCAACACACCAACTTGTCATCATTTTTATCATGTTAATTAAATCTGTTTGAAACTTGGTGTATCAAAAGTGTTAGACTGAAAACACTCCTGGACTCCCAGAGGCAGGGTTTGATCTTAACATGCTATCTGATTAGATTTTTCAAGTTGCTGGAGATTTTCTAGGCTGAAATACTTCTCTTTAAACAGTGTTAAAGATATTACCTCAGGCAGCACAGATCCATTTGAGGGAGAGTCCCTTAGATGTCCCTTGACATTTCATCTTATTCCACAAAACCCGCTTTCATCTAAACTCATAGCTTTCTGGTGAACTGTAATTAACTAAAACAATTCAATTAATGTGTTCAGGCATCTCTATACAGAGAGGAAAATCTTGAGAGCTAATCTCCTATTAAAAGAAGAGGATCCACATTTTTAAGATAATTTTATGGTTGATTGTCTAAAGTCCATTGCAAGATTTGAGAATCTAAGGGATCTATTTTAAGGAGGAAAGATACTGCATAATGATTTCTGTGTTGGGAAAATTATATCACTGGAATTTTAAGTAACTGTTTCCCTGTAGAAGAGTGAAGCTTATCCTTGTCCTTCTGATTGTAGAACATATATGTTGTTTGTTTTTTACCCCTTGAGGATATCAGTGGGAGTAGAATACGTTCTCCCTTTTGTTATCCTTGCCCAAAACAAAATAGGTGACTGTGACTTGTCATCACATTGCAAGGCCATAGCAGGAGAATAAGGCTGTGTACAGTTTAATCCAGGTGTCTCTTTTCTCCCTATAAGAACACACTAAAGAGCACATTTAATAAGGAACAATGAAACATGGTTCTCTGACCATGGGTTCAAATCCTGCCACTATTTGTATAAACTTGGACCAATCTTCAACCTCTCTGGGCCACAGTTTCCTCATCAGTAAAAGGGTGTTTGACTAGATAGTCTCTAGGGTTCCTTCCAGTTCTAGAGTCATGATTCCATAAGAGATGTTGAAGGTCTTTGAACAGGAAAGTCTCCTTGGAGAAAATGGCATGTAGTAGGCAGTTAATAAATAGTTTTTAAACCTTACCTTCCATCTTAGAATCAATACTATGTATTGGTTCCAAGGCAGAAGAGTGGTAAGGGCTAGGCAATGGGGGTTAAATGACTTGTGCAGGGTCACACAGCTAGGAAGTGTCTGAGGCCAGATTTAAATAAATACTTCTTGATGGATTGATTGCCTAGGTAAAAAAGGGGGACAATAATCCCCTTGTATCTATTCTATGTCAAGAAATCTAGATGAAAACACTTATCACATGGGGTGTGCTCCCCCTGCAAAAGATTTATGGGAAGAAGACAATTTCTGCCCAGGATGAGTTGCAGTCCAGACTATTCAAGGGAGTATCTATGTTGATAAATTGGATGACTTCCTACAGTTTATCCAACAAGTAACCATCTAGCATTATTTAAAGACCTCCAGTGATGCAGGAGCCACTGTCTCCTAAAGTATTCATTCTACTTTTGAATATTCTTTAGCAAGTCTTTCTTTATAAAAAAAATCTTTTTAATTTGCCTTTTTCGTCTTCCACTTCCTTGTTCCTCATTCTACCCCCTAGAACCAAGCAAAATAAGTTTAATCTCCCTTCTAAGCAATAGTGGGAGATAGTTCTTATGTCCTACTGCCCCACATCTTTCTTCTTTACATGCCTTTAACATATTACATTCCAAAAGATAAAATTGAAGGTCTAACTTAAAAAGAAATTTCTTTAAAATAATGAGCTATAACTGTCAATTACCAAAAAACCCCTACTGTTTTGAAATTTTACTATTTTAGCTAGCTAATACAGCATGAAGTGTTACTTCTTTTGATTATCTAACAAAATTGTTTTATAATGTTACAATTTGTGCCCAGTGAGTAAGACAATATGATTTCATGAAGAAGCTTATAGGTATTGGCAAATGAACACACATACACACACACACACACACACACACACACACACACACACACACACAGAGAATTCCAAAAGTTTATCAGGGCACGGAGTAATCTTTGAAAGGAAAACATTAGCATTTAATTAAATTATCCTATGGGACAACAGAAAATCATAAATTTTATGTCAATTTCTTTTCTTCCATGTTACTACATTTTCCCCAATAGTATCAGTTTTCTCAGAATCAGAGACCCTCTGAGTTGAAAGAGACCTCAGAGCTATTTAATTCAACCCAAATCTAGACAGGAATCCTAAACAGTCATTTGACTTTTACTTGAAGACATCTAATGCGGGGCAATTCATTCCCACCTAAACCAGCATATTCACGGAGCTTTTGGATAGCAATAATTACTGGGAAATGTTTCCCATCTCCCTTTTAAAGACCTAAATCCTTCTGCAGATTTTGCCTATAGATACTGGGGCTATGTAGAACAAATTCCATCCTGCTTCAACATGCCAACCCTTTGAATACTAAAAATAGCCATCATTTTCCCTCTCCTTACACAGCATGATCTCTAAGCCTCTTACCATTCTGGTCCTCCTTGTCTTTCCTAAATACCTTTCCTAAATGTCTTTCCTAAAATATTGCCAGAGTGAATTATATTCAAGCTGTTTTCTGATCAGGGCAAAATACAATACAACTACTTTCTTCCTCATTATGGACACTATAGACATTATGGACATTATGGAGACTGTTTTTTCAAGAAAACCAAACATTGAAGTAGTAGTGGGGTGTAGAGGGACTTCTTTGTCACATTGTTAACTCCCAATAAGTTTGTAATCCATTAAAATCTCATCCCTCTAATATCCTTGTAAAGTTGATTTGATGAACTCAAGTACCAAACTTTCCATTTATCCCTATTAACGTTCATCTTATTAGATATTTATCTCACAGGATTCTAGGCTGACGAGATCTTTTGGATTCTAGTTCTGCCATCACTAATTATCCTTCTGGGAAGCTATAGCACCTTCAGGTTTAATAAATACGTTATTATGTGCATTACAATGCCCACATACTTTCCTTTGAAATAAATAAACTGTCCACTCTGAAATGGAATAATGAAGATTACTAAGTGGCTACTTTCCTATGAGTTGATGAGCATAAATGAAAAGAATAACAGACCTGTCTAGTCAACACTATGCTAAGCATTGCTTGGATCCTCAAGGAGTTCACTAGTTGTACTCTATCTCAAGAATAGCAGATACATAGAAGGTCCTAAATCAGGACTCCATATACATTAGGCCATTTGAGGATTCCTTGTCTTCATCATGGAGGTTCTCTGCACATCTGGATCCCAATTCAATATAGCATGATGGGTTGATACTATGGAGCATCCTAGGATTCAGTTCTATGTACCATCCAACAGATATTCCCATAGCAGTAGATGACACATTTTAACCTCAAACTTCTCTCTATGGCCAACTTCTTTTTTCGAATCAGTTGAAATGTGAGGAGAGATGTGAAGACTTAGCTAGTGTCCTATAGAGTTTCTAGGGACCTCTTGTCAATGGATGGCTGAACTGTCAACAAGCATTAGGCTAGCTAGAGACAGCATAATAACCTTTTCATTCAGCAATAATCACAGTGCACATGAGCCTCATTGGCTTTGATACGACTGTTATGCCAACCCAATTAAAACTGATTCACAGCTCAGCCAGAGAGTAATATTTTAGAAAACAGAGAAGGAATGAGTTTCTCCCTCTAAACCAAATTGTAATTTGGAAATATTGTCATGAACTAAAACTAATTTATCATGGACATGGTTTGCCAAGAATAGAGAATTATAGAGGGCAAGATTTTATGGAATGGAGATTTTGATTCTATGCCATTTAAAACAGCAGAGGAATTGAGATATCAATCATATTCATGGAGATAGTAGCATAGAAGGAAAAAAGTGCATAGCTAGTATGCTCCATCTAATTTAAGCTAGACCGCACAGGCACTAGGAAAAAGAGAGTGATAGTCCTAGCCCTCAAGGAGTTTTCATTACACTATCAGAATTCAACATGTAAACAGAAAAATATATATATGATAATTTAGAGAAAATAGAGAAAATACTAACAACTAAGGGAATCAGGAAAGGTCCCAGTGAGCTGCAGCTCAAAGATAATCTGGGGATTTTAAGGACCAGAGATAATGAGGTACACTTCTAGGCTATGAGGAAGAGTAAAAAAAAAAAGACATAGAAATGGGAGATGGAATCTCAAGTTCAAAAAATAGTCAAGTAGGTTGGGTTAGCTAAGACATTAAATGCATTAAGGTGAATATTATGAAATAGGCCTAAAAAAGTAGGTTGGAGCCAGTTTATCATAGTTCATCATTAATCAATACATCCAGTGTTGCCACTGGGCCTATCCCTTCACAAGCCATATTACTATTCTCTTGTGCCTGGGCCCTAAATATGTTTCACTCATAAAGTGAATATAGTTGAAAAAACAAAATAGTTTTGAAAGAAAGAGTATGGAACATCTGCTTCTGATAAAGTCCAAGGACCTAGGTTCAAATCCTGATTCTGCCACTTGCTATTTGCATTTCCTCAAAGAAATAACAACTTCTCATCCTTAATTTCCTCATAGGTAAAATGAGGGCATTGGACTGGATTATAAATTCCTTTTCAACTTTCAATATATGATCCTATGAACACAACACTCTCTTTTCTTCCATATCACTATAAGGAATGGAAAAGCATCAGATTGCTATGGAGCTTAACTAATATTGGTTCTATTAGACATTTGTTTTAGCAGGTTCCATTTTGTCATCACTATATTTCAAAGCAAGGCAAACAGTGGTTTAATAAGCATTCAGGAAAAGATTTTGACCTCTTTTTTTGGCCATCCCAATAGATCCTTTTGAAAAACATCAACTTTGCAGCTACTCAATTGCTACTGGACATCCTTGAGCCAACAAAGGCACAAAACATCCAATTTTAGCCCTCCATTTAGGTAGGACTCCCATAAACAATGGAGACTCTGTCTCTGACGAGAGCATACTTTGTCACTCATATCTACACATCCTTCCTGCTAAGGCTAGTTTGACCTCTGTCACAATAGTCTGACAGGGCTTATTTGTACCTGTTTAAAACTTTACATACAGTTGCCCAGGATGTTTAGTGGCCAGAGAAGATATAATGTCTATGGTTTCCCAATCCTACATGTCTCTGGGCCAAGGACACTGTGAGGAAGATGCCAAACTTGTAATTTTGTCTAACTCCTCTCCACTTCTGGGTCATATTAACACTAGATTTTGCCATGGTCCTGTGCCTGCACTAAGGGTATGCGGTTACTCTGATAGTGATTACCAATCTAACCAAGATGGCTCATTGTTTCCCTTGTACTTAACTCCTACTGTCACCAAAACTGATATTCTGAAATTAATTTTCCATATTAATGTCACTCTTCCTTCTCACATCACCTTAGAAAGAGACCTCAGGAAGCATCAAAACCCTAATGTCTAACCAGTGATAGATTTACAGAGCCTTAGAACTAGAAAAGACCTTGGAGACTGTCTAGTCCAACCAGGATTTAAATAAGAATTCTCCTTACAACATACCCAGCCAGTGGCCATCCAGACATTGTTTATTGACCTACAATTAGAGGGAACCAACTACCTCCTAAAGCAGCATATTACATTTTTTCATAGTTCTAATTATTTGGAAACTTCTTTTTAATTTGCATCTTTGAAACTTTCATTTGCTACCTCTGTTTTTATCTTGTACCTATTGATTAACTTGCAACATCAAAAACTGGATCTCTATCCCTACTTTGAATGGAGTGATTTGAATGTAATGCATTTCCATGAGTAATGGAAATGACCAAGCTTCAAAGGAAGAACCTTCCTGGAGAAAGAAGGCATAGTCTAGGATCTATAAGAATGAATAAAGTACCATATTGGAACAAGCTACCATTCACAGCACATTAAAATCAAAGCATCAAATAGGAGATAAGAAGGAAGTTAGTAGCCACGTTTCTAAATCTTGAGTCATTATGGAATAAGTCAGAGCAAGTACACTAAAAAGAGAAGTAATAGGTATTAGTGAGAGAGCCATTTGTACCACTCAATCTTTTTTTGCCATGCAAATCTTACTCTGTTGCTTTTTCTTGAGACAGAGAAAATGATTCTCATTTCTTGAAAGTTCTTCCAATTAAGCATAATTTCTGAAAGCAAAGAAATTGGAAAGGCTTTGATAACTCTCAGGTATTTTCCTTTCAAGGCATTCCCTAGTCTGGAAGCCACTGTCATTCCTGGTGACAGACAGATAAGTATAGTCCTCCTCTTTTGTAAAACTAAATTAGTATCTGAGAAAAATATTAATGGGTCCTAAAGGTAAGTAATTCCTTAAGTGTTCAGCTCTTAAACCAGTGACTTACCATGTAGTAAATTTCTATTTTACAAAAGAAGATGTGCAACCATCATAAAAGATTTCACATCACTTCATAGTCCTCATACTTACCAAATGTCCACAGGGCTTTTACATTTACAATGGATAAATTTTATTTCTTCCCCACTCTTCTGTATTCAGATATTCTTATGGCCTATTTTCCTTAAAAAAAAAAATAAAAAGAGGGGTTGCAATGAATTGCTCTTCCTCATAGAAGATGACCTCCATATCAATCACCCTTTATTCCTTTACTCCAAGGGGAGGTGGTTCCCTTTTACCTGTATCCTTGATCCCATCTATTTCTCTCTTCTTGAGGAACTCTATCAATTATTCGTCCTTTTCCCTGTCATTTTTAGACTCTCCACATCACTGACCCTTTCCCTGATGCCTATTGATAGCGAACCATTAATAATACTCTTTGAGTCTAGCCATCTAAAAAAATCTGAATCCATCTGACTATATTATAATTTAATCTACCTTGTTCCATATGCACCACAGGAAAAGTAGGGGATACTTTTATCCAAAGCTTTGCTAAAAACTAGGTAAATTGTGTCTGCAACTTTCCTTTTATTTCTGATAAATTAATCCTGTCAAAATAATTAGTTCCTTTCTATAGAACTTTAAAGTTTGCAAAACACTTTATAACTATTATCTCATTCTATTATCCCAGAAGACTTGGGATGTAGATATTATTATTGTCCCCATTTTTCAGATTAGAAAAGGGAGAGTTTAAGTGACTAACCTAGAGTCATATAACTAGTAAATGTTTGAGACTGGATTTGAAGTCAGTTGTTCCTACTCTATCTATTATGCCACCTAGCTGTCTCAAAGAGAAAAAGCAGTTAGTCTGGCATGGCTTTTTTTTCTTTTTCTTTTTCTTTTTTTTTGTGATGAAGCCATGCTGACTCTTTAAATTATCTCTTTGTCTTCTAAATGTTCACCATCATCTTTTTAATGCTCTCTCCTAGAATTTTTCCAGGAATCAAAATCAAGCTCACTGCATGTAATTTTTAGATTCTGTCCTCTCTTACTCCCACTTTTAAAAATTGTTTTAATTATTTTTAAAATTTTTTAATTGCCTGCATTCAACTTTGATGTACCCCTCCCAGTGGCTTTTGAAAGATCATGGAAATATGGTAGTTGCTTCACATTTGAACAAGGGCAGTGTCTTCAACTTTTATTCTTTGTTATATCTCTGGCTGGAAATCTATCAACCCTATATTGAAATCTCATGTACAAGTCATATGTAGCAGAACTGGGATTTAAACCAGGTTTGAAGGCTTCACTTTCAGGACTCTGGGTACTACATGATGACACAATGGCTTATATAGAAAGAGTCTGCAGAATGAAGAGGGTTCTGGCTAAGACGG
This sequence comes from Monodelphis domestica, assembly GCF_027887165.1. Lineage (NCBI taxonomy): Eukaryota > Metazoa > Chordata > Mammalia > Didelphimorphia > Didelphidae > Monodelphis > Monodelphis domestica. The sequence continues at coordinate 60,145,721 of NC_077234.1, forward strand.
TTTATGATGATTCTCTTCCACTGATATTCATCAGTTCCACTCCCTGTGTTGTTCTACACCTTTCTCTCTCTCTTTCTTCTTCTTCTTCTTCTTCTTCTTCTTCTTCTTCTTCTTCTTCTTCTTCTTTTCTTCTCCTTCTCCTTCTCCTTCTCCTTCTCCTTCTCCTTCTCCTTCTCCTTCTCCTTCTCCTTCTCCTTCTCCTTCTCCTTCTCCTTCTTCTTCTTCTTCTTCTTCTCCTTCTTCTTCTCCTTCTCTCTCTCTCTTTCTCTGTCTCTCTTTCTCTCTGTCTCTCACTCACTCTTTCTCTCTACCTCTCTCCTCTTTTTCTGTCTTTCCTCTCTCCATCCTTTGCTGTCTTTCTCTATCTCTGTCTCTCTTCCTCTATCTCTTCTCTGTGTCTCTTACACACACTCATATGTTCACTTTCTTCACTCTTTTTTCCCCTCCTTCTGCTCTGCTACCATATCGTGATGTTATTTAGGCTCACTAAGGAGGCCAAATGAAACCAATAAATCAAATCAACAAACAACAGCTGATAAATCTATAGCAATTTGAGGCTTAAAAAGCACATCACATGCATTATCTCACTGGATCCTCATGACAACCCTATGAAGGAGTTGCTACAGATATTATGCCCTTTTTTCCATAGTTGATTAGGTAACTTTTCCACAGTTAAAAACAACTAGAGGTTGGAGCCAGGATTGTAACCCAAATATTTTTTAAACATTTTGATAAGTACAGAGTCAGTTTTAAGAGTTGGACCTAAGTTCAAGGTCTGCTTCTGACACTTACTGGTTTTATGACCCTGGAAAAGTCACTTAAATCCTTTCAGTGTACCCAAGCAAGTCTAAGAATCTAAGTTGCATAACAAGTATCCATCTGCATTAGAGAAAGGGGGTTCCTTATGTCTATGAAATCCTAGATCTTAACCATGAAAAATCCAATTCAATGTATGTATAACTGAAACTTACAAAGAAAAGGACTTCTTAAGCTATGTTGAGGGAAAGAAGAACATGAATGACCACTCATTGGGAAAGAAGAAATACTTAAAATGGATGAGGGTAAAGATGAGTTACTTAACTCTAATTATGCTTCTATTTTTCTCCTAGGAGAAGAATGTTTAGATTGAGAAGGAAAGAACAAAAGTGATTAGAAATTAGTTGAAACCCCAAACAAGGAAACAATAAGAGCACATCTAGATCCTTGAAGGATTCCCTGTGTTCTTCTCAAGAAGAACATGGCTTACCTTTACCCTTCATAGAATTACTTCATATCACTCAATACATGATTATAAAGAACCTACTATGTGCCAGGCATTGTGCTAAGTACTGGGTACTACTTTCTAAAGGGACTTTCCTGGTTCCCTCTGTTGTTAGCAATCTCCCTGTCAAAATTACTTGGTATATCTTTGCATATATTTTTAATTTCTTTACCAATATATGTGTGGCTATCATTCTTGAGTAGAAAGAAAGAACATTTATAATATGGGCTGCTTTTTTTTCTTTTGTCTTTGTATCCACGGGGCCTAGAGCAGAGCTTTAGATTGGTATACATCATAGTTCCAAAGTAATACTGAACTAATCAATATTATACAAGGTAGAGAGTAATAAAGGTGAAGAAGAAATCAGGCAAAGTGCCTAAGGAATATTTTAGGGGGAATAGAACACTATTAGCTGGGAGTTCACTTGCCAGAATAATATTCCTAAGGCACAAGAATAAAGTCATATTGCTACACTGCTAAAAAATTCCCAGTGGCTCCATGTTGCCCATAGAATAGACCATAATTAATGTGGACAGAAGTGACACCAGACCCAAGATAATGGCCTACAAGAAGTGAGAAAGAAGTTCAAAGAAATCCACAAATATAGAATGAAAATTTCTATAACATCCTAAATAATTAATCTATTTTATTGACATGGCAAGAGTTTACCATTCCTGACAACACTCCCTTTACATGGGAGCCTTCAAAATCCAGTCTTTCAACCAGACACATCCCCTCTCTCAAAATACTGGAGAGTAACTGCCAAATTAAGCGCCCCTTCCTAGCTGACCCACATGAGGAATAAATAAATACCATAATATTGAGAATATTGAAGAGTATACAAAGAAATGAAGCAAAAAACAATCCATGGACTAAAATCTTCCATGATTAATTACATCAAATGTGACTGATGCCCTTAATGGTGCATTTCAAATACCCTGATTCTATGAATTCAAAGATACTACTGCCTGCTGTTTGTAGCAGTTACTAGACTTTATCTTAGTTTTCTTAATCAAAAGTAGCCTGGGTAAAGCAATAAAGAAAGGATTAACTATCTAATATGTTCTTTAAAAAACAAACACAAATTCCCTAATTTGGTGCTTGATGCACTCCATGATCAGGCTTCCACTTTATTTTTACATCTTTATTTCACTCGTTTTTACCTTCAAATTCTGCTCTTCAAGGTTGTCAATCTGATCATGCATTTGTATAAACCAGCTCTCATGCCTGGACACATTCTTGCCTTAAAAAAAAAACAACCTTTACCTTCAGATTTAGACTAAGTATTAAGCATTAGTTCCAAGGCAGAAGGCAACTGAGGTTAAGTGACTTCCCTTGACTCATGCAGCTAGGAAATGTCTAATACAAAATTTGAATTCAGAACCTCCTATCTCTACATCTGGCTCTCTACCAACTGATCTACCTAACTATGCCCAAACATTTCCTTCTCATCTGAACTTTCAGGTGGCACCTCTTCATGAAATTTTCTATGTGACATAAAAAGTGAATTTTTTCCTCTTAAAATGTTCCATAGATTTTACCTGGAATCATCCTTTTCCTTTATCACATTTTATGTCACACAGAAAACAAACTACAAGTTTTGTGAGATCAGAGAATCTCTCATACCTAGCATAGTACTTTGCACATAGTAATTAACAAATGGAATAGATAAATTTGCAAATTGGGTTGAAAGGAAATTAAGGGATTTGAGAGCATGACCTGATCTAGTAGTGACATCAAGGCTGAAATATGTGTCCCTATTAATATTGGCAAAATCAGCAGTGAAATCCGATATAAATTCTAGCAAAACAGACTTTCTGTAACAGAGCTCTCTATTCACAAGAATCCTGTTTACAGGATTACATTCTTTGGTCTTTATAAAATACAGAATTTTTAAAAGAAAAGATGCCACATTAATTCAAACTTCCTATAGGTGAACATTCAGCAGGTGTTATTATCTTATCTGGTGGAAGAGAAATTCACTTCTAAAAATAAACTGTAAATAAGTGAAACATCCAAAGCTTGGAGAGATTTTTTTAGAGTAAATGACTGGTCTTAGCAGGGAGGTTATATTTATAAAACTTCAAAATCATGAAGTATTCTCATGGCAAGAACTATTCATCATTCTGATCTGTCCGAGAGCAGCAGACAAAGAGCTCTCCCTACATTACAATTAGTCAGCACCACCATCAAGGGTACTTTTGAAGCCTGTATTTTAATCCATTTATTTTGTCTGATGGAAATGTGTATGACTATATAGAAATAGGCTGATTATATAGAGAGGTGGGGAGGTAATATTTGAAGAATCAGGTTAGGGGCAGTTACTACTGAAGTACATCATAGCCCTATAGTCCTAAGAGGCACAATTGATAGAGTGCTACACCCAGAGTCAGGAAGATTTAGGTTCATATACATCTTGAGACACACACTGGACAAATCATTTAATTTCTACCTCAGTTTCCTTACTTATAAAATGATGATAATAATAGTCCTTTAGAATTGTAAGGAAAAATTTGATAATATTTGTAAAGTGCTTGTCACAGTATCTGGCACATAGGAGATGCTTATACATGTTTGTTTCTTCCCATCCTCATTTTAAAGACGAAGAAGCTGAAGAGAAAAGAGATTAAGAAATATGTGCTAGAATGTTCCATTTCAGACCAAAATTGATGACTCAACTCAACTAAATTAAATAAGTATTTATTAAATGTCTATTGGATGTAAGGCACTGTGGTAGGCAAGGGTAGCTAGATCGCACAGTGGACAGAGTGTCAGACTTAGAATCAGGAAGACTCATCTTCATGAGTTCAAATCCAGCCTCAGCCACTTACTAAATGTGTGACCCTTGGCAAGATAATCGACCTTTTGCCTGAGTTTCATAATCTGTAAAATATGCAGGAGAAGAAAATGGCAAACCATTTTGTTATCTTTGCCATGAAAACCCCAAATGAAGAGTCAGACATGACTGAAAAACAACAAAGACACGGTGGTAAGCACACCAGTAATTACTCTTTTTATAATAATGCAGCTTACCATGCTTCAATTTGTCACTATAATGTTGCTGTTTTTCAATCAATTTTTAACTTTTGACAAAATTGTAACAGGAACATTCTATGCAAACTTCTCCTTTTAATAAAATTTGTAATAAAGGCAACTAGGTAGTTTAGGTAGGCCTGAAGTTGGAAGGTCCTGGGTTAAAATATGAGCTCAGACATGTCCCAGCTTTGTGATCCTGGTCAAGTCATTTGACCCTAATTGTATAGTTTTTACTATTGTTCTACCTTAGAAATGATGCTTGGTATCAGTTCTAAGAGAGAAGATAAGGATTTTTAAAAATAAAATAAAATATGTAAATAAACAAGCTTACCTACCTGAAGGAAGCATTGTTTGCCTAAATCTAGAACTGTTATCTTTGCCATGTTTTGTTTCTTTCTCTTTTTTAGCCCTCCACTAGAAATGAATTTTTTTTAATTTCCTAAGCATAAAGAACTCAATTTTTTGACAATTATCTCCTGTAGCATTCCAAAATATTTTAATGAAAAAAACAATACCAAAATTCACTAGGGCAAAGAGGTCTACAGATAATTTTGTCAGTGGACTAACATACAATTAATCCTTTGCTTTGCTTTGAGGCTATATTCTCAGACAGAGTGGTCAAAAGAAAAAAAACTCATTCATGTAAAAGATCCTGAACACAGACCTGATTTTGTTAATTTCACCAGGGAATTCAAGTGCAGAAAACATGAAAAGAAATTTTGACAGAAAACAAACTCTTCACTTGAATCCACCTACTTCTGAGTAGTCCCTTCCTCCAGGTGTGGGAATCTCTCTCTTATACCATCTACTCCTACCTCCTCTTCTTCTTTGAATATACTTTTGGGTCTCTCCATTCCCAGAAATCCTGTCAACCAACCTCCATTTTTGTCAGGAAGGAATAGATGAAGTTGTTACCGACAGCCACTTTATCATCCTCTTTCAGCCAAAGCTAAATCATGAATAATCAAACTGCTTCCAGGAGGGACAATTACTATTCCTGCTGATTTTAATTATAAGAAACTACTCCCATTGCTTGATACATTTTGATTCGAAAGACATTTCTCAGACATGCTTTTATTAAAATATAAATGATCTTATTTGGAGGAAGGGCGATTCAAAAAAGTGGAACAAGGGGAAACCTGACTGTTAGAAACTGAAATCCCAAGCCCATTGTATTCCTTAGAAATCATTAGTCCCAATAGAGACAGAACCATAGTACTGGAAGACACAACCCACTGAAAAATCAATAAGAAATAGAAAATAAGCCTATCCAAAATTGTAAGTAAAGAAAATGAAAAAAGGCAGTCCTATTTATAAAAAAGAATTAGACTTGTATGTTTCTTGGGAATAAGCAAATCTATTATCTAAAGCAGTGGTTCTCAACCTTTCTAATGCCATGACCCCACAATACAGTTCCTCATGTTGCAGTGACCCCAAACCAAAAAATTATTTTGGTGGCTACTTCAAAACGGTAATTCTGCTACAGTTATGATTCGGAATGTAAATACCTGATATGCATTATGTATTCTCATTGCTACAAATTGAGAGGTTGAGAACCGCTGATCTAAATAAAGCAAGGTATATTTATGTGTAAGATACACTACAAAGTTTAGTTGAATGGTGCCTTAAGAAGGTACAAGTCTGATTTGATCAGACTACAGGAACTTAGAAACCATTTATTCCAATCTTTCTTCATTTTAGAGATGAGCAAAATGAGGGAGACCAAGACAGGATAAATGCCTTGTCCAGGGCCAAACACATAGTGTCTGAGGCAGGATTCACATTCAGATTTTCCTTCTTACACCAAACCACCTAGCATGCCCCAAAGCGATTTGACAGTCCATTTGGCTCTCACCCAGACATCACTACTAGAAGGCTACTGATATTAAACAACAAAATTTTATTCCTAGGAAGAGTCTGGTCCAATTAAAAGTATTGCACAGTTTCCCAAAGTCAATCCAAGCTACTGTCTCCTTCCTGTGTGTTTCTGGGTTCAAGTCATTCTCCACAGATAGCATCTATCCAAGATGCATGTGCTTACCACACAATGATCATTTATTCATGCAATAGACATTCTTCAACCACTTGTCTGTTTTTATCATAGGAAGTTAGACCAAGCTCTTTGGAATGACTATAGAGTAGATCTTATAAGGAGACACCACAAAATTCAGGAAACTGATTCAGTGTTATCTACAACAGGAAGCATTCTAATGATCAATGGAGAATCCCTTTCCCATTTGAACTATGTGGGAACATTTTCTATGACAGTGACAAATACCATTGTCAAGCCATTTTATGCCTCATTTCACATGGATAATTGGGAAGTTATTTCACAGTTATTTGTCTGTTTCCACCTACTTCTAGGAATTTTGTAAGATTTTGACATTCTTGAAGGATGTCTTGTTGAAATTCTGTTCTGCTAGACCAAAAGCTTTTTTTTATAGTTACCAAATATTAAGTATACTAAAGTCATGTATTCTATGAACCTTCATGTAAAGTGTGTGTTGTCAGGACCATACTCTTTCCAAAACAAGTCTTTCCAGCTTGGTCATATCCAGTGCAGGGGTAGCAGCCATGACCTCTACTTTTGTAGAAAAAGTTGTCTGAGCTATCCAATGAAAAATTATGAAGATCTGTCCTCTCTGCTAATAATAATATGTCATCTGTGGGAGAGGTTTAAAAAAAATATTGCTAAGCTAAATCAGACCGTGTGTAGTCAAACTTAGGCTAGAGCAGTGTTTAGTCAGACCAAAAGTACACAGTCTATACATGTTTTTTTCAAAGTACCAGCTTCTTGTCTTATTTATTAAATCAATAGTTCTATCACTTTCGATTTTATTAATTTCTCCCTTAATTTTTAGGATTTCTAACTTGGTTTTCTGCTGGGGGTTTTTAATTTGATCGCTTTCGAGTTTTTTCAATTGCATTTCCAATTGATTGATCTCTGCTCTCCCTTGTTTGTTAATATGAGCTTTCAGGGATATGAATTTGCCTCTGATTACCGCTTTGGCTGCATCCCAAAAGGTTTGAAAGGATGTTTCGCCATTGTCATTTTCCTTGATGAAATTATTAATTGTTTCTATGATTTCTTCTTTAGCTAAACGGTTTTGGAGTATCATATTGTTTAATTTCCAATTGGTTTTAGATTTGGTTTTCCATGTACCATTACTAATCATTATTTTTATTGCCTTGTGATCTGAGAAGGCTGCATTCATTATTTCTGCTTTTTTGCATTTGTGTGCTATGTTTCTGTGACCTAATGTATGGTCAATTTTTGTGAATGTGCCATGTGGTGCTGAGAAGAAGGTGTATTCCTTTTTATCCCTATTTATTTTTCTCCATATGTCTATTAATTCTAATTTTTCTAAGATTTCATTCACTTCTTTTACCTCTTTCTTATTTATTTTTTGATTTGATTTATCTAAATTTGATAATGGTTGGTTTAAGTCTCCCACTAGTATGGTTTTATTGTCTATTTCTTCCTTCAATTCTCCTAGTTTCTCCATTAGAAATTTGGGTGCTATATTATTTGGTGCATACATGTTGATTAATGATATTTCCTCATTGTCTAGAGTCCCTTTTAACAAAATATAATTACCTTCCCTATCCCTTTTGATCAGGTCTATTTTTGCATTGGCTTTATCAGATATCATGATTACCACTCCTGCCTTCTTTCTATCAGTTGAGGCCCAGAAGGTCTTACTCCATCCTTTAATTCTGACCTTGTGGGTGTCAACCCGCCTCATGTGTGTTTCTTGAAGACAACATATGGTAGGGTTTTGGATTCTAATCCATTCTGCTATTCGTCTACGTTTTATGGGTGAGTTCATCCCATTCACGTTCAAAGTTATGATTGTCATTTGTGGACTCCCTGGCATTTTGATTGCCTTCCCTAATTCTAACCTTTTCTTCTTCGGCTCTACCTTTTAGTCCAGTGATTTACTTTGAATCAGTCCCCCTTGTCCCCTCCCTTGATGTTTCCCTTTTTAGTCCCTCCCTTTTGTTCCCTCCCCCTCCCCCCTCTCTTTCCCTCCCTTTTTGTTCTCCCTCTCCCCCTCCCCCCCTTGGTTTTCCCTTCTCCTTACCCTTGTTGGGTAAGATAGAATTCAAGATCCCAATGGATCTGGATGTTTTTCCCTCTCAGAGTTGATTTCCCTGAGATTGAGGTTTAAGTAAACCCCCCCCCCTCTCTTCCTCTCCTTCTTATAGGAGTTTTCTTCCCCTCCCCTTCCCCTGTGAATCTTTGTGTGAGAACCATTATTCTATTTGGTCTTTCTTTACCCCCTATTTATACATTACATTTTCCCCACATATTAGTATACATAGGTTGATATAAATGTAGTCCTTATAGAAGAGAGTTTGAGTAAAAGAAGATAACATTTTTCCCCTTTCCTTAATATTTACCTTTTCAGGTATTCCTTGCTCTTTGATTTTCGGTATCAAACTTTCCACAGAGCTCTGGTCTTTTCTTTGCAAAAAGTTGGAAGTCTTCTATTTTGTTGAATGCCCATACTTTCCCTTGGAAGTATATAGTCAGTTTTGCTGGGTAGCTGATTCTTGGTTGGAGACCCAGCTCTCTTGCCTTTCTGAAGATCATGTTCCATGCCTTACGATCATTCAGCGTAGAACTTGCAAGGTCTTGTGTGACCCTGATTGGCATTCCTTTATATCTAAATTGTCTTTTTCTGGCTTCCTGTAGGATTTTTTCTTTTGTTTGATAGCTTTGGAATTTGGCAATTACATTCCTGGGAGTTGTTTTTTGGGGGTTTAGTGTAGAAGGTGTTCTGTGAGCTCTGTCAGTGGATGTATTGCCCCCTTGTTCTAGAATCTCTGGGCAATTTTCTTTGATTATATCTTGTATCACCACGTCCAGTTTGGTGTTTATTTCTGGCTTTTCTGGGAGTCCAATTATTCTTAAATTTTCTCTTCTCCCCCTGTTTTCCAGATCTATCACCTTGTCGGTGAGATATTTTATGTTCTCTTCTAATTTCTTGGTGTTTTGGCTTTGCTTTATTAGTTCTTGCTTTAAAGCCTGGTTTTCTTTTACAGTTTGGTCAAACTGGTTTTGTAGATGCGTGAATTTCTTTTGCATCATTTCCCACTTTTCCTCCCAGAGGGCTTCCATCTTTTTGGTCCTTTCTGATTCAAATTCTTCATGGGTTTGTGGAGAGTTTCTATTTCCTTTGGGAGATTTTGGAGAATTTTCTTGTATATCTTCTTCTATCTGCTCTGTATTTTGTATTTTGGCTCCATAGAATGTGTCCAGAGTCGCCCCTTTCTTCTTATTTTTCTTGGTATTTTGGGGCTTTTGTGCTTCTGTGGAGTTTGTCATCTCTGAACGTGGAGGATTGGCTTTTCTTGTCTTTGTCTGGTGATCAGAGGCTTTAGTCCTGGGCAGATGTTGGTTCTATGAGCGTTCCCTGGGTTAAACTGAATATGCCTCACTGGAACTGGAATGGAAGGGTCGGACCACGAGGCCACACTCTCCCCCTGGCTCGATTTCCGGAAGTTGCCTTCAGAATCCCTGGCCGTGAGGCTGTTTCGTCGGCCTGCGGGGGGATGGGCTGCCGCTTCCCCAAGCTCCGAGAGCACAGACTTTCACTGAGACTTGGATAGCAGGATCCAGCCCATGAGGCTGTCTTGCCCGCCCTGAGGGTTGCTGTTGTTTTGACCAGCTCTCTGCAGCGGAGGCCCCAGGCAGTAACTTTCACCCGGACCGACCAGCTCTTTGCAGCGGAGGCCCCAGGCAGTAACTTTCACCTGGACTGGGACTTGGGTAGAAGACCCTGAGGGTTGTTGTTCCTCAGACCCTGCTCTCTGAGCCCAGCGCGGCTGCCACACAGTCTATACACGTAACTGATAGGACTGAAATGAAAATGAATTTGTTTTGGCTTAAAAAAAAGTAGAGATTTCTCTGGCTGCACAGTCGTTTTCTGAGGTGCATTAATGAAACTAATTGAGTTGGCCATGCTTTTAAACTGAGGTCAAACATCAAGACATTTTAGGAATACAAATTTTGTATGATTGGCTAATTGGCTAATAATTTACTGAAGACGGCTAGGTGGCACAGTGTGAGGATAGAGGGCCAGGCCTAGAGTCAGAAAAATCTTGTTCAGATCCAGCCTCAGATGCTTACTAGCTGTATATCCCCAGGCAAGCCACTTAACTTGTTTGACTCATTCTCCTCATCTGTAAAATGAGCTGGAGAGGAAATGGCAAACACCTTTAATATCTTTGCTAAGAAAACCTCAAATGGTGGATCACAAGAAATCAGACACAGCTAAAAAAAAACAACTGAAAAAATAATTTACTAGGCAAAACAACAGAAGCATCGTCATTTTGTCTAAAGGGTTCTAATGAGATAGTATAATCAAAGAATATTTGCTAACACAGGCATGAAAATTTCTGTTTGCCTCCTTTTCTTCACCTATAAAAATGAGAGTATTATACTAGATGATCTCTTGGGTCCTTTCCAGCTGTTAACATTCTGTGACTAAGGTCACTGAATTTGAAATGTGTGTAATTATAAATGTATTAATTCCTAATTATTTTCAAATATAGATAGATTGAAAAGGAACTGGCCAAAAAGAGGACACTCTTGAAAAATTGACACTTGGTTTTCACATAGAAAAAGTAGTTGGGATTTTTTCTGTATTTCTGTTCACTTCTTATCAAATTTTGGTTTTATTTAATATAGTATATAGGGCAAGACAGCAAAGCTATACCTAAAAAAAACTATTTCCCTAGGGTATTCATACTCTTCTACTCAGTAAACTCTACAGTTTCCTTATTACCTGGAGGGTCAAAATCAAACTCCTATGTTTAACACTTAAAGTCCTTCTTACAACCTGAATTCAAGTTGCCTTTGCAGTCTTATTCCATATTTATTCAACTTTCATGCATTCTGACCTTCTTCCTGTTCCCCTCACACAGCCCTCTCTACTTCTCTTCTATGTGGCATGCTCTCCCTCCTTACTTTCCCCTCTTAGAAAACCTTGTTGTCATCAAAGTTCCACTTGGCATCACCTACTCCATGAGGCATTTTCTGATCCCTCCAACACAGAAATCCTTACCTTCTTTGTGTTGTGGACCTCTTTGGTAGTCATCCTGGATGGACCCTTTCTCAGAATAATAAATTTAAATTCATAAAATAAAAATAAATGGTATTATAAAAGAAATCAATTACATTGAAATATAAATATCTAAATATGTTTTTAAGATCACTGGCACAAGGTTAAGAATTCCTGCTAGGGACTTTCCCTACAATTATATTTATTTATTTATTTATTTTGCATGTGTTTATATTTGTATATTTTGTTTACCTTGGTAGAATACAACCTCCTGAAGGGTGATTGTTTTTGTCTTTGTATCCCCAACACCTGGAACAGTCCCTGGAACAAAATAGATACTTAATAATTATTTGCTGATTGACTGTTGATTGACTTGTTGTGGAATATGGTTTTCAGTAATGATGTTAAAGACAAGAAACTTCATTTAATGATGAAAAATATGAAAGGGGAGATGTTTGAGTTTCCGGACAATCCATATTCTACATGGTACACCCCCTCTAAGGCTGATCATTGTTAGAAATATTGAAATTTATGAGAAAGAACACACCCATTAGTGTACCCCAAAATAAAACAAAACATGGCTGATTATTTTGTTCATCCTGCGATATGCTGCTGCAGATTTTTGATAATATCCAGGAAACCTGCTGAGGCTCTAGGAGAAAGAAAATACTTATAGGTCCTTGAGAAGGAAGAAAGCTACTGTCAGTCCTTGATGCTTATTAAAAGAAAAAGCATTTAAAGAAAGGCTTCTCTGTTCTAACAGGTCCTTTGCAGTAATAGCCTCCTGGAATCTACAGACTACTGGCTACAGAACCAAAGGGCCCCATGCCAAATCGGGTTTGTGGAAGACAAGTCTGAAAACTGTGCATCCGTGAGTACACAGAATATTTGGGTTATTTATCCTTGTAAACAAAAAAAAAACAGCTCTACCTTTTAGGAAATATTGTTTTCAATTTGCTAATTATATGCTTTTTGGAGATTTTATTTTTGAAATTTTTAACAAGGGTAAAGAGGCTCTGGAACATGTATTTATATAGTAATGATGAAAAGACAGTATTTTGGTTACAATTTTTCAAGTATAATTGTGCTTATTTCAACATATGATTTCTATTTAAAAGATGATTTTTTCAAGTCCCCAGGGGAAAATGTATAGATATAGAACCTGCATGGTAATGATCAAAAATAGCTGACCGTTTAATAAAGGCCATAGTGCACATTGTTTGGATATGTAAAAAAGTCATTGTGTGAATGGCTATATTATTCTTAGAAGAAATAAGTGCAGATGTATCTTGAGCCATTATACGATCCTCTTCATTTCTTTCAGATTATAGCTAGAATTGTTTGACAGAATTGTTACTAAGCCTAAAAAAGAACAGAGCTTAAATTAAATCCGTCATAATTTAAAAGTTTTATGTACAAAGTCATTTTTACTTAGCCAAAGAAATGCTTTGAATAAATTATATATATGAGAGCTTTCTAATATGGAAATAAGAAATGTTTTCAATGAAATATGCTCCATATTCCATCTGACTTTTAATTGAATTGTCAATTCCCAGGTCTGGTGGGGTCATCATTGCATGTGATGAGAAGGGGCCTGGGGTTCTCCCTGGAGCATAGAGATATTAAATTTTCTTTCTTGAAATGGTAAAATTGACTTTCTGCTATTTCTGTTTATAAGTTGCTTGCCAGCATTTCTATCAAAAGCGAGAAATACAGCGAAAGCTGAACGAAGCAGGGTTTTTATCTATAAAGAGAACAAGAGGCCATCAGACAGCCACTTTTAGCAGCTTCACGTTCCAAGACTAAAGAAATTCAGGGAAGGGTTTTTTTTTAACGCACAATTTATTTGACATACTTATCTTCCACCTTTCCTTAGGAATATCATCAGGGTTAGGACCAGTTTGTTTTATTGGTCTGGTGCCTTGTTTGGGTAAATAGTGCCTCTCTAGGGAAGCACTGAAGAATTGTTTCTAGGTATCAGGCAAAAAAGTACTGCAGTGTTTTGAAAATGTGATAAGGAAAGTAATTATGTAATTGAAATGTCTTTTGAAAGCTTTTACTTTTGATACAATTTAAAATAAAATATAGAGTAATATGGAGTCAATGATATATGGAGATAGATACATCATGATCCTAAACATATACATCATCCAAGCAGATTGTATATTTATAGGAGTCCAAAAAAAAAGATGCTTCTCCCTTGAGCATTTTTCAATGAATAATTAAAGTAATTATATTTATATAGTGTTTTAAAATTCACAATAAGTTTACATATAGTCCTTTGATCCTCATAACAATTCTGCTACATTTTATAGATATTTCTTTCCCAGGAACCTGAAACTGAAAGAGGAAAAGAAATTTGCTCATGATTATATATCAAGTGAAGTTCAGAGGCAGGAGTTGAACCCAGATATCACCTGACTATAATTCTAATAGTCTCTAGGTATCATAGTCTGACCTCAAGGGTTATGGAATCAACCAAGAAGTCATAAAGATGGGTCCCATCTCCTCCTCCCTTCTATTGCCAATTGTTAAACTTGTCTCCAATACATCTACACTGGCCCTTATTTCCAGTCCAAGTTGTAGGGCTGATGGAGAGATGTAAGGGAGACTCCAGGTTTCCTGGAAGATTATTGCTGGAAAGGGTGAGATACATGGTCTAAGCCAGTTGGTTGAGTTGGCACTCACCATTCAGGACAGTTCAACTTCAGGGAAGAGATTTCCAAGGATGGATAAATTAGTTCCCCTAAGGAACGTGGGTAGTTATGATATTTGAATATCAGGTGGCAAAGATGAATGGCTATTCCAGGTAAGATAAGATAAGGCAACAGCCACTCAGATTATGAGATGATACAATATGAAATGTGGCAGTAGAACATTTCCATTCATGTTCAATTTTTTTTTTTAAGAATCCTAACCTGGGCTTCAAAGTGCACAGTTTCTATTCTAGTCCTTCATACATTTGGAGAGAATTGCCTCAGGTATTAGCAAGTGAGGTAGTTCCACTTGCTAATTGGTCCTTTTAGTTCTTCACAGAAAGTGGAAGAAATTCATACAAAGGAAAGTTCATGACGTCTGGGAGATTTGTTTCTCCTCACCATTTTTTATCTAATATAACTATTACAAAAAACAGAAATATCTATTGTTCTTTAGCCCTAAGAGGTTAAAGAAATATCAGGGTACCTAAAAGAAAACAGACCTGATTTCTCAATGATATCCTAGAGGCAAGTAAAAACTATAATAAATACTAGAGGCTTATAACCAGAGATAACATCTTTTGATTTTTTTCTTTTAAAAAATTAATGTTTCAACTATATTCCAGTTGTCTCCATCCCTCTTCTTCTTCTATCACATTTATTTTTCCCTAGAATCTCACACATTTATGTATTTTCTTTGCTTATTATGGCCGTGGGATGATACCCTACTTAAGCAGATGGGGCACTTTGAGATCACCTAATTCACAGAGAAAGGAGATCAGGCTTAGAGAGGTGAATTAACTTTCCTGGCATGATCCAGCTAATCTGTTGAATATCCAGAGACTGGAACTCAGTACTCATGGCTCTCAAGCACTCTTTACATTTATACCACATTGCTTTATTTAAAAAAAAAAATAGCAACATTAGGACCTCCAAATAACTCCCTACCTTGTGATTAAATTCCAATCATCTTTGAAAACATTTATATTAATCAGGTATTGTCAGATTATCATTTCTTAAATAAAAGCTTGTCAAATCCTTGTTAAAGATGCACAAGTAATCTTCATATAAGATTACTGAATTAGAGTTGGAAGGGGCTCTTAAAAGTAAATTCAATTACTTTATCTTATAGGTGAGAGAACTGTGAGTCTAAGTGATTTGCTTAATATTACCCAGGTAGGAAGTATCAGAGTTTGGGATATTAAGCCAGTTTTTCTGACTCAAAATTCAATGGGTTTTGTTTGTTTATTTGTTTGTTTCTTTTCCTTTTTGCCCCACTCCTTCCTCCTGTCTTCTACTGTGCCATGCTATAGCCAACTCTTTTTTTTTATCTTATCTTACTAAGAGAATGACTTTTAAAATTTCTGGATTTTGTCATGCAATTCTTCAGGACAAATAGTCCTGGATGCAGTTGGATACAATGGACAGAAAAAACAGTGAGGAACCAAAAGAATTGAATTATAGTCAGAATCCTTCTGTTGATTTGGTTGGTTGGATATGGGCAAGCATATTTAAGTCTGTTTTCTTAAAGGAAGCACACAAGCATATCTCCCCTATTTTTCCCAGCTATTGTGGAGATCCAATAAGATCAAGAGGGTGAAATAACTTTGTAGAATGCAAAAATTTGTACAAACTTTTTTTTTTTGTTTTGACTAGAGAACAAATCCAAACAAATTGGAAACTATCCACAGGCTCCCATCTCAATGTTGCATGCACTTCCTCCTCCATTACAGATTATCAGCATTCATTCATGTAGAGCAGAGGTATCAGCCACACAAGTGAGGGACAAAAAGGACCCACAACTTTCCTGAATGTGGATTCTCTAGAGAAAGAAAAGTTGAGCACAAGAAATGCTGATGTGCAGGGCAGCTAGGTGGCACAGTGGTTAAAGGACCTTGGTTCAAATCTGAACTCAGACACTTTCTGGTTGTGTGACTCTGGGCAGATCATTTAATCCCATTTGTCTAGCCCTTGCCCTCCTACCTTAAAGTTGTTCCAGATACAGAGTAAGGATTGGGGGGAGTAGGGGGGGGGAAGAAATGCCAATGTGATTATAGAATCTCTGAGCAGATTTGAATGAACAAAGAAGTGATGTAAATGCAAGAGTTTTCAAGCTGAGATGGTACATCTGGCTCAGACATTGGGAATAGGAAGCTGTATTGGACAAGTGGAATTATAAATGGGTTTTGTGAAATTTGTACTAGAAAATGTACTAGATGTAGAAAATGTACTTGGAAAATGTACTAGAGCCCTCCTTTCAGTTGGACAGAGGTAAAACCATCTCAGACATAATTAATTTGAAAACTATAGGACAGGTCTACAATTACTGGGGAAATACTTGAGTAGACAATTAAAGGGGTATTTGATTGGCACTTAGAAAGGGAAATAGTGATAATTATCAACTAGTTTAGTTTCATCAAGAATCAATTATGCCAGAACTACATATTATTTATTTCTCTCTTTCTTTCCTTCTCTCTTTCTTATTTTCTATCTTTCCTACTTGAAAGCATTGCTAGACATTTAGATCTAGAAAGTTCCATAGAAGTAGCACAACTAGATCTATGGAGGGTATTTAACAACAACAACAAGAAGAATAATAGTAGCTTACAATTATATCATTCTTTAATGTTTGCAAGGCTATCAATAGTCATATTAAAAAGTTATCTAGGTCACTATTGATCAGAGAAATGCAAATATAAATAGCTCTAAGGTACCATTTCATACCTATCAGGTCAGCTAATAGGACACAAAAGAAAGATGACAAATGTTGGAGGGGATGTGAGGGGAAAATGTACTGTTTGTAGGTATAATTGTGAACTGATCCAACCATCCTGGAAAGCAATGAACTATGCCCAATGGGGTATAAAACTGTGCAAATCCTTTAACTCATAAATATTACTACTAAAGAGATCAAAATAAAAAGGGGAAGGACTTAAATTACAAAAAAAAATATTTATACCAGCTCTTTGTATTGGCAAAGAATTGGAAATTGAGGGGATATTCATCAATTAGGTAATGATTGAATAAGTCGTGATATATTTATTATAATGGAATTGTTGTTTGGTTGTTTCAATTGTGTCTGATTCTTCAAGATCCCATTTGGGGGTTTTCTCAGCAAAGATACTAGAGTAGTTTGCCATTTCCTTCTCCAGGTCATTTTACAGATGAAGAAAATGAGACAAATAGGATTAAATGACTTGTCCAGAATCACATTGCTAGTAAATCTGAGGACACATTTGAATTTAGATATTCCTGATTCCATGCCTGGATTTCCATCCAAATAATACATTTCTGTGCTTTAAAGTGGGGGAGAACCACAGTATTTGTGAAACTTCTAAATTATAATCTGGGAAAATCTTTAATTGTTTTGACAAAATGACATATGATACTAAAACATCATGGAACAACTTTCAGATACATATGTCATACAATTCCTGCTATTATACATAACCTTATTCTCTGCTAAGTGAAAAGCTTATCATTCAAGACAAAACAATGATTCCTTAGGATATCATTAGATTTCAGAGGAATTGGCTACATAACTTTCTATTTTCTTTCAGCAGAATTAGTCATTTTTATTTTTAATATGTCAGGGTGCTTTATATTTTTAATTATTCCTTCTTTACAGTACCCCTATGTAATGAAAAGATGGTAGTTTCCATTTTACAGCTCAGAGACCTGAGATAAAAACAGTTCTATGACTTTCTGACAGCTCAGCATGGACATCTGCTTTGCATTCTTATATCCCTAGAGCTTTATTGCTCTTGACTAGTAATGAGATATACTCTCCCCTTCCCCTTGTCATATTCTCTGACAAACCTGTGGAGACAGACTTATTAGGAAATTAAAAGATGCCATTAGAAGATTATTTGCCTTTTCCCAAATTATCTTTCTTACTAAAAATGTATTTAAAAGATTTGATTGCCTGTTCATGTACAGTTTTACTTCTTGCAAAGTCATATCTGCCATCTCATGTTACCTACATGGATAAAGTTCAAACGGTCTTGCCAGGCACCGTGCTAACAATAAAAATAATGTTTACTAAGTGCCAGGCACTGTGCTAGGGATACAAACTGAGTCCTCGCCCTAAAGGACACACAAGCTAAGTGGAAGAGACAACTTGGCAGATAACGCTCTATATATACAAAATATATACAGTGTAAATGACAGGTAATCTTAGCAGGAAGGAATGAGCTTTGAGGGCTAATAAGTTTCGTTTTGAGTCTGAAATATCTGCAGGACAAGCAGTTGGAATTGGGCGAGTGGAAGTCAGCTGAGACATTAGAGCTCAATAAGTAGATTTGAGAATCATCAGCATAGAAATGATCATTGAATCTATATGAGCTAATGAGATCACCAAGTAAGATAGTATGGAGGGAAAAGAAAAAATCGAAGTATTCAGGATCAAGGAAACTAGTTTAATTCCATGGGCTTCCTGGATAACCTATTTGACTTATTTGAATTAAAGAATATAACGTATATAAAGTTATTTCAAAACTGTAATGTGCTACGTACAAGTAAGCTGTACCATACTACTTAGAGTTAACCTAAGCTTATAATAAAAAGAAAATATCAACTACCCTTGAAGTTAGATGACAGATAGTAATATGTGCATAAGTATTATATTGTTTTAAATCTTGCATCAAATAACCTTTTCTTAATATTAAAATGTAAACACAATTAATGAGTTTATAATCAATATTTGTTACTTTTATTAAAGTATATTTGCATAGAAAAGCAATTTTCATTGATTTATCAGATGAACAACAAATTATAAAACTTGGGCTATTCTAAATAGGCAAAATTATGGTAGCTACTAGGAAGAATTCATTTACTTCTAGAGAGCATGCTTGCATAAATATCCAATTATCAATGATGGAAGAAAACATCAATAATAATTTATTGTTAGTAAGGTCTTTGACTAATTATCCCTCCAGTAATGAAAAATATAGATATTATTATTATTATGGAAGTTGAAAGGTCAACTAGGACTTAAATACAAGTAGTAGTTGTTTTAGAAGCTATAGAATTAGAGGAAATGCAGTAATTTGGACATCTGAGTCATTTTTCCATACAAATGATCATAAATCATGGAAATGACATTTCTACCCATTTTGTGGTTTTCAGTTATGTTTGGAAGCTGACATTCATTATGAAAAACTGTTCTGAGTTTGCTTTCTAGCTAATAACCATAAGTCCTGTCTATCCTCAGACACCATAGAAATTCACTTTTCATATCATTTTAGTGGTCTAAGGAAGCTTTGTTTTAGAAAGCTCTGAAATATTCAATGTTAATTGAGGAAAATGTCTTCAGAAACTGGAAACAAAAATGTGCTTTTGATAAAAAGTAATTGTGCTTCAATTACCATCTGTATGTGCTCACCTTAATTCTCAGTCCTCACATCTGCTCTTTCTAATAGCTCATTGAAGTACTGGGGTCTCTACATGAATAAAGAGCTATAATGTCTTGGGAGTAACAATGAATAGGAGAAAGGCATCTTCTTATTTCAAGTCACTGATAGAAGACTAATGGCAATGATGCAATTTAGTGTTCCAGGAAGGATGGGAGGGGTAGTAATAATAGAAGGATCCCTTTTAATTGTTATAAAGTTAAACTCCCACTGTCTATTTCAACTTTCCCTTTGCCCATATCTCATCTTGAATTATATTGTAAGAGATCTCACCAAATCATACTGCAAAAAGGTTAGGTTAATTATTATACAGAAGCTAATTTTTAAATGCTTTTTCTTATTGATTAAATTTCCAAATCCTTCAAATAGGTTATTATTTCATTCTTTAAAGAATAACTTAAACAGTTGGAATCCTAAGATATTAGAATAAAAAGGGCCTTACAGGCCAAACTTCCAGAAATTTGTTATGGACAATTAACATCCTATAATCCCAAATTTCATTAGAAATGATTTAACCTGTATTTATCCCTGTACCACAGGTTCTGATTAATGAAAATAATGAATCTCCTAATGTGGTATCATGTATTTAAATTCACACAATTAAAGGTTATAATAATTATGTAAAATAACATAAATTATTTCAGCCCAATGAAATTATACTGTGTAAATTCAAATAATGGGACCACTTCAGGATATTCGTAATTCACACTTATCAGAACCCAGCTTATGTCAAAGGTTTTTGTTAAAAACCCCATGATTTGAGATCTGTTTTGATCACAGTGATCAAGCTGGAGAGCCTAGACAGAAACTGGATCAGGTCCAAGGATGCAGTGTTTTATAGCCCACCTGGTAGATTCAGTGAGGGCATTAGGATGTTTTCTTTCAGTCTTTGCTTAACAAGGAATATTCCAATATTCCAGGGAATACTATTATCCTGGACTAGGGCTCACTGCTTTAGACAGGGCTGCTATGCATCAGAGAAGAAAGAGGTCCTGGAAGAATGGCAGCAAAAAAGGCTTATAGCTACTGCTAAGAGATAAAGGGAAACTGAAATTTAGAAGTAAGGTGCCTAACTGTAAAATGTGATCTTAAGACTAATTGTGTACATCTATGGAAAGAGTTGTCTACTGTGATTGTAAGCCTGTGGACAGGCTGGTAGGGGGAAGCTTAGATTAAAACGTACTTTCCTAAACCTTATGGAAGGAAAGATTAGAGAGGAATTATAAACTTTGTCTCTGCTTTTGTAAGGGGCATCAGCTGCTGATACTTCTATAGGCTAGCCGGGGGAGTGAGGTCAATAAATTGTGACTATGGCTGCTGTGAGAGAGATCAATTCAGATACCACCTCTCTATTGGAGCCTAGCTGTTATCATTCCACCTCGATGATTCTGGCTGTTGCTGCTAGCTGGTAGATAGTTGTTTGTGCCCCATTTGATTTTATATCAGTTATATTTACCTTGATAGTCAATGGATTTCCTATTTGGAAACAGTTCTAAAACCAAGGGGTTTCTTCAAAACTTGTTTCCAGTGAAGACTACACAAAAGAAGCACATTTCTTGGAAAACTGACTCAGCTTCGCAAAATATCATCTCAATGGAAAGGTCTATCAGATGGAAGGAAATTGGAATTCCTCTCATTCATGGCCATTTGAAAGGAAAATCAGCAAGTAGGCCTTGACTTTTACCTCTGTTTTACTTTAATTAAGGAACACTTATTCACTTGGCTTACCAAGGGGGGACCTGAGAACAATTCACTTATCTTTCACAAGACCAAACTCTATTTGCAGCAGTTATGAAGCTAAATAGTAAAGGCATTTGGGAATGGTTTGCTGAATATTACAGTGGCTATCATAGTTTTCAAATGTACATAATCAAACAATTAAGGGAACATGTCTTAGACACATGCTATTGTTTATAGTTATGATATGTTTGTTTTTGTCATGATCATAAACCAATGAAAAAATCTTACTGATGAAAAGGAAAACTTAGACCCTTTGCTTTATCATCAGAGGAGCATGAATCCATTGTGACTGTATCTCATTTGATGTGATGGGGTCTATTTATTGATTTGAATAGGGCCTCCAGGATCTCTATAGACGTTAGCAAATGGTCTCTTTTACACTCTTTTTATCTATGCCAATGTTAGCATGTGTTATTACCAAACAACACTAAGGAATAAGCAGAAGGATCTGAATAAACTCGTTATGAATTAAGATTCTGATCAATTAAAGATTCAAAATAGGAATCTTAGACTTAAATTGGTTTACTGTCCTGGCTCAGGTACTGTTGAGTGACTGGAGTGGTGGAAAGCTTTGTGAAGGTAACTGCCAGAGCTTCATGACACCCCATCTGACAATACAAGAAATAAACATTTTCACTAGCTTAGTAGGGGAAGCTAGGTGACACAGTGGTTAAAGTGCCAGACCTGGAGTCAGAAAGATTCATCTTCCAGAGTTTAAATCTGACCTCAGAATTCTGCTTGCCATGTGTCCCTGGACAATTCAATTCACCCTGTTTGCCTTAGTTTCCTTGCCTCTAAAATGATTTGGAGAAGGAAATGGCAAACCACTCCAGTACCTCTGACAAGAAAATTTCAGATGGGGTCACATAGTTGTACATAAATTAAAATGACTGAACAATGAAATGGGGAAGCAATCAGTACTTGTGAAGACATGGGTTTTTATGCTTATTTTATTTCTTATGTGTTAGGCTCCATTTTCTGTATCTGTAGGAAAGCCACAGGACTAATGACACTAATTGTGGGAGGAAAGTAGAAGATGGTAAATGGCCCAAGAAAACAGAAAGCAGTTTAGGCATCTTCATGAATAATATGAGTCAGCAAAGAAGTACACATTGAAATAAATGAATCTGAATTCATAGAAAATACAAATAGATTAGAACTATAAACTATTCCATTATGTTTAGTTCTGTTCAGTACCTAAATACAGTTATGCATACATTTCAAGATTTCATGACTAAAAATAGATGTGGATAATATGGAGAGAAGTTAAAGGGGAAAAAAACAGAACTAAGGAATCTATCAGCTTAGTAATGATCCATTTATTAGATCAGCAAATCTTCTGGCCACCTCAACAACCTGAGAGAAGCAAAACCAAAAACCAAACCAAAACAAACAAGCAAACAAACAAAAACCCTAGGCACAGAAAGGAAAATAGCTGTCACAAATTCATGAACTTCTTTTAGAAGTATGGCTCCTCTCATGACAAAGTCATGTGATTACTGGCAACTCATTTATCCTATATTGGCCTCAATTTCCTTATCTGTCAAATAAGGACAGAAATATTTGCTCTAATTAAAATCTCACAGGCTGGTTGTCACAGAAGTCCTTTTTAGATGAATTTGAATGGGAATCATTTGTGATGATTTGTAAAATTAAGTTAACTGATAACTAATTTGGTTTCTAGGCAATCTCCATTTCCTTATAGATTTATGAAGACAGCAATTTAGACAGAGAACATATAAGTTAAGTGAAATATAGGAGGACTGCCGCCAGAAAAACACATAATCAGCCCATGGCTGATTAGCCCATTTAAAATCCCCGCACTTAGCTTACCACTATACTTGCTACATCATTGCAAAAGGAAGAGAAGAGAAATGAGCATGGGAGGCATTACTGCCAGTTAAATACAAATTGTGATCTCGCCTATGTGGAGACTCAGGTGAGATTATAGGGAATTCTGGGAAATACCAAGGACTTCTGGGGATTGAAGTCTAGGGTTCAAAATCCCCATTTTTACATAATCTAGTGGGAGAAGACAGAATGTAAACAATTATGGACAAACAAAATATATACAAGATAATTTGGAATTAATGAATAGAGAAGATAAGCATTAAGGGGGAATCAAGAAAAGCAATCTTATAGAACAAAGGAATTATATTTGTGTAATCTTGCACTTCAGAATTCATAGTCATCTCTTCTTCTAATACTTCTTACTAAGATATAGGGCATGACCCAGTTAACAAACATTTATTAATTACCTCAACTATAAGAAATAGTGTTAAGCATTTACCCTACAACTGTTTTAAAAAATAGCAGCCTCTTCTTTCAAGAAGTTTACCTTTTACTGGGGGTTCCATACTCTTGATTTTTCCCTACTCATCAACAGTTATCAGTACTATCTAATAAAATCTATAAGGTTAAGAACTCTTTTGTTACAATAATTTCACTGTGCCTAGTGTAGAACATAATAAATATTTTTAAATTGTTAGTTGAAATGGATTCCATATAATGGAATCATCTTATGATTTTATGAATATATTACTAAATATTGTGGTTGTTTGTTGCCCCTTAGTCTTATGGAAAATATGACTGCCCTGCACATTTTATTCTCATTATGTTACCTACAGAAAGTTCTCTGTGTAAGCCTAATTTTAAAATTTAAGTGGCTGGTCAATGATTTTACAAACTTGGGGCAATTTTTATCATTACCTTTCCAAGTGCTTTCCTTGAAAATTTCCATGACCTTATGAAGAACTTGTGTTTTGGTAACACATTTTAGCAAATTGGCTAATTATTTAGCACCTTGAAGGATAAATACTCACTGTTTCCATACATAATTAGTGAAACATGGACGATAAGATGATTTCAATTGCGTCAGAATATTTCCCCACCCAAGGAAGCAAAAGAAAGCATGGCCTCTTTGAACCACACTTGCATTTTAGATAAGCATCATTTTAGTTAATATCTTTCCTTCTATTCAACAAGTTAATCATATTTTAGAGTATCTCACCAAAGTGACTTTTCATAGCCACCTCCCATAGAAACTGCTGTTCCAATTTCACTTAAGCCACATTCCCCTTGTGCTACCTTTTACTTTCAGCTAAACTAGCTGTCTAACATGTCTTAAGTAATTACACTTTTGTTCATGCTTTTTCATTAGTCTGCATCTGGGAATTAGTCAAATGTATTTCCTTTCTTTTTTCACTAAAGCATGATAAAGCATCTCTCAAGAACAATATTGTTTCCTGAATAAAATCCACACTTTGTTTTTTCTTCTACTCTGTAATTACTCAAGGTATTTTTAGTCCCATAAACCCTAGTTTGCCACCCAGTTTTACTGTAGCCTCTTAATTACAACGTGACAGAGGGAAGAAAAGCTGTAATAGTAGTGATAGTTTGGGCATGTGGTTTGTAATCCAGCTAGGCGTGTATTTGGTGGCATTTTCAGAAAGAAAAAGTCATTGATATGCTTTCCAAAATGGGAAGAATAAGAGGATAAAGTAACATGACATTCTTGACTCAAAAACAAAAGGATTTATGGGTTCCTTTGGATTCTCCCCACTCAAAGACTAATAATTCACTGGCAATGCTTATTTATTAATTTCAATTATTATTATTTAAGAAATGTTCATTTATACTTATTCACTAATAATAATTTATTAATTTGATTTATTATTCAAGAAAACTTCCATGTAATGGTAATAAAAAAGACTGACATGCTGACATTCATCTTTAAATTACATAAGTAGGAAGGGCAGCTAGGTGGCTCAGTGGATAAAGAGCTAGGCCTGGGGTTTAGAAGTCCTGGGCTTAAATCTGACTTCAGACACTTCCTAGTTTTGTGACCCTGAACAAGTCATTTAATTCCAAATGCCTAGCCCTTATTGCTCATCTACCTTTGAACCAATACTTAATATCAGTTCTAAGAGAGAAGGAAAGAGTTTAATAAAAGAAAATATGTAAGAAGGAAGAACAGTGAAAAGGGTGCTTCAAAAAAGAAAGAAAAAATTAGAATAATCATCTAAATAATTTTTAAATCACATGATTATTTTAATAGTAGAAAAGACCTCAGCCAAAAGCATAGGGACATAGACTTGGAAGGGCCCCTCTTGAATAAATAAATAAATAAATATCTAAACCTAACAACAGAAGGTAAAATTTGTAACAGAAAAACTTTAGAAGCTTTCTCAGTACAAATTGGAATAGGTAAAGGCTATTATACCTTACTATTACTTAACATAGTTTTCATAAGTGGTGGCAATCAGATAAGAAAGTGAATTAATAGCATGGACATCATAAAAAGTGGTCAACATTGTCCTTATTCACAGAGGATATAATAATGTACTTAGAAAGCCTCAGATAATCAGGGAGAAACTGAGATGATTAATTATATTAAGTACCAAAATACAAAATAAATCCCCCAAATGATCACCATTTCTTTACAATCCTAACAAAAACTTGGAAGAAATAAGAGAAATTCCATTCAAAGTAACCACAAAATGCATACTATGTCTTATTTTTTTCATTTATAGTCATTCTCAAGATTTGTATAAATTCAATTTTTTTAAAATAATTTTTCTTAATATATGTTGTTTCTCCATGGACTATATTTCCATTTGTAAACCACTCTCTGCCCCCTTCCAGAGAGCTTTCTCATTTGAGAAAAGAATTTTTTTTTATAAAAATAAGATCTTTTTAAACGTGTAAAACCAATTCAGATATCAAAAGTCTAAGTGAAATGGCCCAAACTCATGGATTCTCCCTTTCTCTGCAAAAAAGCACAAAGAGGCATATTTTCAATTTTATTTTTTAAAATAACTCTTGTTCTTGATAATTTTCCAACATTTTTGTTTTGGCTTTGTTGTTCTTTCCATTTATATTACTATAGTCATATATATTGTTTTCTTAATTATTCTTAATTCCCTTTGCAAAAGTGCCACCGGCGGGGTCCAGCTTCACTTGGGGCTCCAGGGTTTCCCAACAGGTGACGAACGACCAGTTAACAAAAATAACAAATGGAAGACAGTTTAATCACTATGGTCATAGGACTGCTTTGCATCTGATAGCTGCTCCACCATTCACAGGCTGGTTTTTATTTTTATACCCATTTTCTTGGCACTCAAATACATACCTAACACACATGTTCAAAGAGAGATAATTGGAAAAGTGATACATTAACTTTTAACAAATCACTTGATTAATATTCTATATTCTTATTATATTATATATATATGTATATATAACAAGATAAATGATTTCGTCACAGGTGGCTTAATTTTCTCATTACCCTGTGAGAAGTTTTGAGCTTACAATCAAGGAAAATTACTTGTTGCTTTTAATAAAATGGAATAATTAATCAAGTTCTTAAAAGACAACTTAACAATCATATCATTGAGGTTGAGGGGTACTGGGAACACAATTCAAACTTAATATTAGACTGGTCATTTCCCAAGGTTCACTAGGGAGTTCCTGAGTTACTGATTTGTGTAATCGAGTCACTGAGGCATATTGAAGCTTGATGTACTTGTACTTATTCTATGAGCTTCTATGATTGATTTGTGTGCTGGCTTCATGAGAATAGGTTTCTGTGAGTGGGAAAGTTTGGCCATGGCTTGTAACTGTGCTTTCACTGGGGATTATGTATCTAAGTAAAAGTTAACCCATGGTAGTCTGTTTGGAATTGGGTTTGAGGGTCTGATCTTTTCGTGATGATTTGGAGAATTAGATTGGAGGAATAATAATCATGTTAATTCATAGGTAAGGGGCATTGATGAAAGAGGTCATATAAAAGGGAGACTGGATGAGCAATCACATCTCACCAAGGACCACTCTGTGGTCTCCTCAGGTACCATGCATGACTCTGTCAAGGCATTGTGGCCTGATGGCTCTCAGCACAAAAATTCATGGAAGTATTTATATTCTTCTTTGCCGTTTGTTAAAGTACAGTGCTATTTCAATATATTCATGTACCACAATTTGTTTAGCTATTCTCAAATTGATGGTGAGTATATACTTTGTTTCCAATTCTCTATTATTACAAAAATTATCTGTTATAAATATTTTGGGGACTTTCTTCTGATATATCTCCTTGGGATATATGCCTATAGTGGAATCACTAAATCAAAGAGTATAAGCTTTCAAGTCTTTTAATTTCTCAGAATTCCAAACTGCTTTCCATAATGGTTGGACTAATTCACAGCTCCATTACTTATGCTAGTATGCCTACTATACTGGCTTTCTACAAGCCAATTAACAATGACTATTGATGAAATCTTTGACATTTTTCTGTATGTGCCATCACAGTTGTTTCCCTTTCTCTTATTATTGGTTATACAGATAATTATTCCATATAGTTATTAATAATTTGTAATTTGTCTTTTGAGAACTCTCTGTTCATATCATTTATTAGGGAATAGCTTTTGGTCTTATATATTTCTGCTAGTTGTCTCTATATCTTGCATATAAAATATGATGCAGTTTTTTTTCCTATTCTACTGCTTGCTTTCTTATCCTAGATGTCTTACAAAAGCTTTTCAAACTCAGGTAGTATTAATATTTATTTTATCTTTTGTCATTGCTGTTATTCCTTTCTCTCTAATACACCCTCACCACCACTTGGAAGGGAAGAGTGATTCAAAGAATACCTTTACAGGGCACAGAACCCAGAGTCTTCAAACATAAGTAATACCGGGATTTTCAAACAAAGAAGTCAGTTAACAAACATTCAAGTACCTACTATGTGCCAGGCACAGCACTCCCAGCTAGAGATTGGAAGAAAGACAAAATATAGCCCCTGCCATTGAGGAGCTTAAAATATAATAAGAGAAGACAATACACCCAAAAGGAAGCTGAAAATTAGAGGTAGAATACACCACGGAAAAAGGGTATTGATCACTTTCTGAGTTTTCTCAGAAGAACATACAAAGAAGAAAAGACAATTTATCAAGCCAACAAAAATAAAAATGCTCCAATATAAGCTTCTTTGTTAAATGTTCAGTATCACAAATTAGCCAGGTTTAATCAGTTTTTTTAAATGTCCTATTCTTTAAACTTCACAACAGCAACAACAAAACTTTTTGCATGAAATTGCTCTTTCATTATTACAGCCAGGACAGTTGGGGCAGAGCAGTCAAGGAAAGAACATTCTTTGCTTGGAAAACATTATGGTACAGAAGAAATAGAAGTAGTTTTGTTGTCAGAGATCCTAGGTTCAAACTTGTTTGACCTTGGGCAAATCACTTATCTTCTTTGTAATTAATTATCTACATATGTGCTTGCCCAACCTCCTTTACCAGCTTACAGTGAGGATCAAGTGAGATAATATATGTATAAAATGTGTAAAATGAATTAGAGAAAGGGAGCATGAAGGAATGGCTAGATAGATTGTCACCCTTTAGAGACAGGAAGATCTAGAGGCAAGTCCTATTTCCATCACATACAAACTATGCACTTAAATTCTCAAAGCCCCTGCCAATTCATATGTCTGGGGAGTGGAAATCATGTATGTATATGTATATGTTTATGTGTGTATATATGTATTGTGTATTGTAACATGAACATCAAGGAGAGCAAACAATAAATCCCCTTGTGAAAACTCAAACATCAAAAGATAAGAGAATATCAAATTCATAATCATAACATACATCTAATAACATATACTACATACACCCACTCATGAAGATGATCATATTAAAAGCTTACTTCCACTCATGAAGAACAACGCGTGAATACTGACAAGCACACATGAAGAATTCATACCTTACTTCC
Source organism: Monodelphis domestica (assembly GCF_027887165.1). Taxonomy (NCBI): domain Eukaryota; kingdom Metazoa; phylum Chordata; class Mammalia; order Didelphimorphia; family Didelphidae; genus Monodelphis; species Monodelphis domestica. Next base: position 60,174,702 of record NC_077234.1, read on the forward strand.
ATGCACAATGAAAAATTCAATCTTATGCACATGCACATGCAAAGCCTTACACACATGCATGTTCCTAAATGTTCCTTTTGTTCCTGAATATTAAAGAACATGGGACTTCAATCAAGAGCTGATGGCAGCAAGAAGGGTATCCAGCACAGATGGAAAAAACCAAGACACGTAGTTTTCTACAATCAACAGCAAAAGGCATGGAAGGACTTTGAAATTTTGGACTTGTGTTCATGAGGTCATGTAAGAATGCAACATACATGTTAACTCAACCTATACATACATATGATACACATAAATACAATGTGGAAGGAAATCTCATGGATTGGATAAGTATAGAACGTGCATAGTTGCAACACACAAAATTCATATTGATATATAAATTTCTGCGGAAAATTCAAACAGGCAAAGAAATTTCTTATCTGCACGAGTTTGCACAGAAATCAAAACAATGTATTATATTTGTACATATGTAAATCTGTATAGATACAAATCTATGTACATGTGTAAATACTAATTAACTATATTAGAATAATTTATTAATTTTCTAATGACTAACAATAGGGACAGCTTAGAAAACTTGTTCAAAGTCTTAGGGAATGTAGGGACAGACAAAATTTAGGTATAGAAGTTTTAGATTACATTATGATATTACATTAACAATGGTTAGTAATAAAAATTTTATTTAGTAGAACTTATAGACATAAGGAGAAAAGGCAGTTACATATTCAAAATACTGTTGAAATTGTTCAAATTATTACATGGTTTGTTATTATTTTCAAAAACCTATATTCATGTAAAGTCCCTATTTACCTAAGCCATTTTCCTATACCGAAACTTAGCATAGAGTTAGGTAGACAGAATAGTCAAGACAGCTTAGGATTTATTGTTTTGGGAGGGCAAAGGAATATTTAACATAGTATTGGGTTAAGAATAGATCGTTAGACATTTGACAAGATATATTTAAAAGGTAAGTAACGTCAATATAGGATTAAAGATGCATCCTGTCCAAAGACAAAATGGGGGAATGTAATGTTGTGGAACAGAGAAAATGGGAAAAGTCTGCAGCAGAACTGGAGAAGCCAGGATTGCAGAATCTGTCAATCAAGATGGACATTCTAAATAGAATGGGGACCAGGAAGGACCGCTGAAAAAGGAAGAGGCAAACTGAAAACTTTGGTCTCTTGCCCTGGGGACAGAAAGGAGGAAGGACAAAAGTCTTACTCTCTGGTTTCTCTCTACTCTACCAAAGTGACTGAATCTTCAAAACTGTTGACCATTTTCCCAAACCTGAACTCTATTCCACCATCCTCCAACTTAGGAATTGTTTTAGTATTAGGGAAACCCCAAACCCTCTCTCCTTTAAATTTCTTTCCCTTTCCCTTTCTCCCAAATAAACCCCCTTACTTAAATTTAGCAAAGAGAAAGTGCTTTGTTTGGTATACCAAGATACTCACGTTGAGGTGACTTCAGAGCTACCAACAGAAGAATCAACTGGGGGGGGGGGGGAAGGAAGAGGGAGGTAGGACAGAGAGGGTTGAAGGGAGGAAAGGGGAGGAGAGAGGAGATTGGCAGATCTGATCTTGAATTATCATTTCCCACTTAAATAATCCCCTAATACAGTATGTCTAGAATATATGTATATATAGTGTAATAGACAGCTAGATGGTATAGTGAATCGAACATTTGGCTTGGAATCAGGAAGACTAATCTTCATGAGTTCAAATCCAGCCTCAGACACTTACTAGCTGTATGACCCTGAACAAGTCACTTAATCCTATTTGCCTCAGTTTCCTCATCTGTAAAATGAGCCAAAGAAGGAAATAGCAAGCTATTCCAGTCTCTTTACCAGTAAAATCTCAAAATGGAGTCATAGTCAGAAATAACTGAAACAATTGAAAAATAAAAATATATCATTTTAAGATTTACAAAGTACTTTACAAACTTTCTCTCATTTTAGCCTCACTTTAACCCTCAAAGTTAAATGCCATTATTATTCCCACATTACAGATTAGGGAACTGAGGTAGAAACTAACTGCTCCAGAGTCAGATTCACAGAGTTAATAAATGTCTGAGATCATATTTGCGTTCACATCTTGACTTGAGGTCTATCCCTCTTTGCACCATGCTACCTACTTGCTGATCTCACACACAAGAAGAAAATTACTTTTCTGAGTTTCCTCTTATTACCATTTCCTTGGGAAAGGATAGAAAGAGAACAAGGGAGAACAATCAAATAATAATAATAGGGTTTTCTTTATTTCTGATCTGACAAACATTTGCAGGCATCAACTAGAGTTTCTTAAAAGAAAATTGATTCACATGCCTTCAGAAAGCAAATTGTTTTTATTAAACACTCCACTTAAAGTATTATTCCTTTCACTGTAATCATTTGTAGCTACTAGAAATCTGTTCTGTCATTAGCAAACGTTTATCCCTTCTTTGTAACAGGAATTACAGAGGAAAAATAGAGGATAGACAAAAAGAGATTCAAGCTTAAGTCATTTTTACAATTCTTTGTCATGATTTGGACCTTACTTAGAGAATTTTTCCAAATAACCAATAACTCCTTTATTCATGAAGGCAGGAAGAGGGGAATGAATGAGCATCTATGTAGTACATTCTCTACTATCTCATTTTGTTCTCACAGCAACTCTGTCAGTTTTCTGCTATTATCACCCTAATTTTACAATTGGTTAAGTGACTTGCCAACAGTCACCTAGTATCTTGAGACTAGATTCAAACTCAGATCTTCCTGACTATTATTTCTGAGTCAAAGTTGAGGAGTGGAAGGAGAGGAGTTTAACCTCCCTATCCAAGTTTCACATCCTTATTGAGCATCCTTTCTATGATATAGCAAAGTAAATTTCCATTTGTTTACCACTGAATGACCTACGTGTAACTCATTACATTCCAATATTATAGTTAACTCCCTGAGACAATCTTAAGTCAGACCTAGCCCATGACACCTAATCATACTAATAAGTCATACATTGAGAAAATAGCAAAATTAGGACTGAAACTCCACTTTCTAACATCCAAGTCTTGTTATATCTTATGGTCTAAAAATATTCAGTTCTCCTCTCAATTTCCCTAGCAGAGTCTAAGCATTGTGTGCTTTTAATAACTGCTGAATTAAGGAATGAATAAAAGACAAAAACCCAGAATTCTCACTATTCAAAATTAATGGAATCTGAAATAATGTGTTTTTTAATATTTTAGTCTTCCTTTTCTCTCACAGCTTTTCTCATTCATGCTCATTCATGTCAGCTATTGAAATTCAGGTTTTATCTGCTCTTAGATACTACTTTACAAGAGGAATAGTATTTTCTTCACAATTCTTCTCTAATTGACTAAAAGTAGTGCACTATTACTAGAGGAAGAACTTAAGTACTTAGAATATTCTGCCATAGTGTCCTCTGTGCCCCAGTTTTCCCAGGTTTAAATCAAGTTGATAGCTATTGTCTTCCAGATGCACAAGAATGTTGGGAAAGACTGAAGCCATATTAAGATATCTTGTAAAACAAGCATTTACATAGATATGAATGCAAAGGAATACTAGTCATAGCCTTTGGTATACTTAATAGTGGTGATGTTCAATTGTTTCAGTCATGTCCAACTCTCTTTGATTCCATTTGGTCTTGCCAAAGATACTGGAATAGTTTGGCATTTCCTTCTTTAGATCATTTTACAGGTGAGGAAACTGAGGCAAACAGGGTTAAGTGACTTGCCTAGGGTTACATAACTAGTGACCAAGGCTGGTTTGAACTCAGGTCTTCCTGATTCCAGGCCCAGCACTCTAGGCACTGTGCCACCTCCTTGCCTATATTTAAATGCATGGTCTTGGTAACTTTTTTTGCTATATAACATTTCTATACGTTGTGTACTATAGTACATAAATAACCCTCAGGCAAGATGGGAAATAAACATTAATTTCAGAGTTCAGTCATGCCTCCCTTCCTAATCATGAAATGACATTTAGAGCTTTGAAAGCACATGTTTAAGTTGTCAAATCAACCTACTTGATTCATCTTTCTTGTGCCAGTAAATGAGACAAATGAGCCTTTTTGAGTCTGGATGATTCATGAGTTCATTTTTCACCAACTACAGGGATAGACATCCACACTGTTCTCAGTGATCCTACGTGGCTGCCCAGGTTTAAAATTATCTTAACATAAACATGGGGAATCAGGCAACGTAGAGGAATTAGTACTGCAGTATAAGACAGAGAATAACAATATTATATTATCCGATCATTGCTCAGTCTGATAATTGAGTATAAATATGTTGGCCAGAGTAAAAATTCAATTTTTTCCTATGTATTTTTTTCAAAACAAAGACATTTAACAAAATAGCAGAGTAGGAATATTTTTCAATAGAATTTTTAGCATTTAAGACCTAAGACACATTCCCTTACATATAAACATACCTTCAGAAGGTGGATAAGCATGTACTCTGTTTCTAATATATCTGGCTTCTTGTCAATCTTCCTTGAGCCAAGTTCTTGAGTAGAGGCTTCAGTCTGATATAGTTGATCCAGGTTCTTATTCATACATCCTTTACTCACTAAAGACTTAAATGGGATCCTTAAAAAAAAAAAACACCTCCACTGTCCCTTCTTTTGGGGGAAAAGAAAGGAAGAATAAAAATGAATAAAGGTAGATGAAGCTATGACCTCTCTGTTAGCCATTTGGTACTCCATGGATTATGAAGGAAAAAAATCTATTTTCCACTTTCAATTTATTATGGCAATTTCTTGTTTGCTCAGCATTCTATTTGCTGCCTTACCCTTGCTCATCCTTCCATCAATATCTATCCCTCATAGATTCATAAACCTAGAATGAAAATGGACCTCAGGACCACCTAGCCTAAGCCCCTCATTTTGCAAATGAAGAAAATGAGACTCAAGGAAGCTATATGATTTGCTCAAGGTAGCAAAGGTAGTAAACATCAGAGGTATGATTTCAACTCAAGTCCTTTGTTACCAGAATTGGTGTTCTATGAGTCAACGAAAGTTCTGAATTATGTGATCAACTGGCAAATTAGTGCAAAATTAATTTTGAAGTCACTTATGTGACAGAGTTAGGGAAAACCTAGAGTTAGTAAAATGAGTCTTCCTGAGTTCAAATCTGGCATTAAACACTTACCAGCTGTGTGATCCTGAGCAAGTCACTTAACTCTATTGGATACAATTTCCTAATCTTTCAAATGAACTGGAGAAAGAAATAGTAAACCACTCCTGTATCTTTTCTGAAAAAATTCCAAATGAGCCAATCTTAAGCCTTTTTAAAATATCATAACTCACATTTCTTCAATTGGTCTTTAAGAATAGTATGAAAGAGTTTTTCATATATTTTTCCAAAAATCTAAGTAAATTGGTATAGTGAGAAAGAGTCTTGAATTTGGATCTGGCTAAAAATCCCAGCTTTGATAGTCACTGGTCTTATGACCTTTTGTTTTTTGGTTTTTTAATTAATAGAATTTATTTACAACTGTCTCAGCCTGTCCCTCCCCTCCCAAATCATAGAAAACATCATCCAGGAGACAGACATGTATATAGAGATTATGTCTTTCATGTTTCCAATTTTTAGTTCATTCATTCCCTGGCAATGGCATTCACAAGTTATTCTTCAAGTATTAAATCTATAGCTCTATATAATATTCTTTTGGTTCTACTCATTTTACTGTTCATTGTCCCCATGTAGTTCTTCCCATGTTTTTTTTTAAATTAGCCTGCTCATGGTTTCTTATGGCACAGTAGTATTCCATCACAACTGTATGCCACAATTTATTTAGCCATTCCCGAATTGATGGGCATCCCTTCAACTTCCAATTTTTTTGCCACCACAAAGAGCTGCTATAAGTATTTTGAAACATGTAGGTTATTTTTCTTTTCCCCTGATCTCCTTGGGAAAAATAGCCAACAATGGTATTGTTGGGCCTGGGGGCACACACGAATAACTGAATATAATTTAAAATTATGCTCCAAAATGGTTGGATCAGTTCACAATTCCACCAACAGTATATTAGTGTCCCCATTTTTTCACATCCCCTCTAACATTTGTCCTTTCTATGATATAGGACCATAATATATTATATGTCTAGCCTCTAGGGAACCAACCTAGTCACAGTTGGAGAGTTTCAGCACTAGAAAGTAATCCAACAAGTCACAAAATCTCTCAGATTTGGGGATTTATCATACTGTCTCCTGGGGGCATGGAGGTCCCATAGGATAACAGGATTTAGAGCTAAAAGGAACTTTACTTCAAGTCCCTCCTTTTACAGATTAAGAAATGAGGATCCAGAGAAGTTAAGTGACTTCCCACCTACATCCACACCCCCACACCCAGTAATCAACAGAAACAATATTCAAACCAAGGCAAATTTTGGCTTGTAATTCAGCTTTATGTTGCCCTAGGATGCCAATTACAACAGTGTATGAACTTCCCAGCTGAATAAAATTGGAGAGCCTTGAAGTGAATAGAAACAATATAAAAAAGAGGCTTTTTCCCTCAAATGTGGGCAATTAATAGCCAGTGCTCAGCAATGATTCAACACTTTTATCTTTATAGTAGTCAATAGTTTGATATAGATTAATCTTCAAGTCAACATTAAAGTAGGACAAGAACAGGTGATATTTGAAAGAAAAGGTATGCATATAAATTTAATAAAGATCAGATTGCCTCCATTGACCTGGCAAAGAATAAAACCAAGAATAGTTCAATAATTAGAGACATTCAATTAGGATACTGTAGCCCGAAGGGAAATAAAAACTCTTTCCTTCTCTATCCTCAATAAGTTGCAAAGTTTAGGGTCAAAATGATCTAAACAACTTCCTTAAATAGTCATTTCTAACGTCGTAGTTTTGCCTCTAAGATGTTTGACAATTCTTCATGAATTTATTTGATTTTTTCATACACTGGAAACAGTGGTGAAAAATAGAATAACACTGCATCTCCTCATTCTCCTAATTCCACTTTCATTGGCAGGCTGGGTCCAGAAAGGGTAGTAATTATAGCTCCCTTATTGTAATACTGAGAGGATGAATTTTCTAATAGTTTCACTTAAAAGCCCCCATCCTATGTTCCCCATTACCAATCAACCAGTAGGAATCCTTTGGCTTTTAAAAAGAATAACTGAGAAAGTGGAGCAAAAGCAAAAGCTACAAAAACAATACTCTCCATACCCCACCCCCATGGCAGGGCACACTTTCCCTTTGCACATACAATGATGGACTCCCACTGATGCCATTTGCCAATTGCCATTGGGACCAATAATGGATCAGATGGATCTCCTGGTCATTTGTACACTCCCTTTCAGAATATCCATTCATCTAATATAAGGAAAGAATAAACACAAAGAAACAATTAAGATGTGCTTATAGACACAGGGTGGTAATATTTTATCTACCACCAACTTGATTCTCTCCTTGACACTAAGTCCCTAAAATACTATTTTTATCCTGATCCTTGATATATAAATTGGCCAGCTCCATGATGGGCACCCAAAATCAGAGTATGCGGACCCCATTCTCCAAAGGGCACCTTGGGACACAGCCTTCCTTCCAGTGTGAACACTTCTTTCAGCTGCTGAACAGACCCATTAGCGTGTCCTTTCCAATGCAGTGATGCTCTTATATGAATTGTTCCCTGTTACTACAGGTATCTGAGTAGTATACCCAGTCCTCTCCTTTTCCTGTTTTCCCTCTTCCCTATTGCTTGAAATAAAATTTTGCATTGAATTGATTCCCATTGTTTTACATGTTATTCTCAGCATCTGAACTCTGTAAGGGGTTATTTTCCCCACCAGCCCACAGACCTCACCTTGGACATAAACTGGGTATGCAAACAAAGACTTAACCCATTGACAGCTACAACTAGTGGAGGAATATGGTGATGTAGTCCTAGTCATACAAAGGGTTTGCTTTTCATCTTTATATTCTCAGCATCTTTCCTAGTGCCTTTTGTGCAATAGATACAGTGTAGTAAATATTCCTTGAATTGAATTAGGCAAAATCTCAGCTTCAGTACTACAATGGACCCAAAAAGACAGTTTAGCCAAATGATCTGTATGTTATGGGCTGAAATTGTTTCTGATGTATTGTGTAATAATTATATCTATTAAATGGGGGGGCCTCTACCTTTCTTAATGATTTCTCATTCCTTTTTTACTAAGGGTTTACAATAACAGATGTCCACTCTAACAACGAGGGAACCCTATATGCTCTTAGGAAGGAGCTCCCTTATACTAAATTACAAAATACCCTATCAAACTAGATAGGAAATATTAGAAAGGGTTATATTACAAAAGTCTTGGGAAACAGCCTAGATTCTAGTGACTTCTGGCAAGGGTAGAACAGGACAGGTAGGGAAAATTCACAATGAAACAAATCTGAAAACTTCACCCTTTACTACATTTGCCAATTCCCAAAAATTGTTTTCCCTTTTAAAGAGAAAGAACGTTAAACCTCAAAACAGTTTTAAAACAAATCAAAGAGATTAGAGAATTAATGAAGCACATGTTTGATGTAATGTTTTATCCAGAGATCCATGCAGGTGAGCAGGAACATTCTTACTTCACAGTAGTAAACCCTATGCTCACAGCTGTCTTCCCAGCAGTGGGGACAGAAGGCACAGAATCATCCATATTCTCTCACCTTACTCCTTATCTTATAATCCACAAGTTCTATCATGAAGGTAAAACACTGGATGGGGTTTAGCAGTGTCTATATCTAGAGTAGAAGGGAGTGAGTTCAGTATATTTAAGCAGAAACTTATAAAAACACTAGTCAGCATTTGAGAGGATGGCAAGGAAAATCAAGATGAGAGAAGTTGAGCAATGAGAGGAAAATATAGAGGTAATTTTTAATTTGATGTAAAGAAAAATAATTAGAGCTCCATAGAAATGAAAAGAAATACCTAATAAAGTGGCCATTCCTGGAAGTCTTCAAGAAGAGTTTGGATGAGCATTTGTTAGAGATTTTGTAGAAGAGGTGTCATTTCAGATATGGGTTAGAATGGATGTCTTCTTGGGTCTGTAATACTGAGTGAGATTTTGCTTGATTCAATTCAAAGATCGTTTCTTGTACTGTAGCTATTACATGAAAAGCACAAGAAAAGATGCTAGGGATATAAAAACAAAAAGCAAATGATGCCTACATGGAGTATTTACATTCTATTATAATATTCAACTTAAAACAAAGCTTAAAAGCACTTGAAAGCCCAAAGATTTTGGGAAGCATTTAATTCTTGGTTCATGTTCTCCTGAGAAACCCATGAGAGTCACAATTGAATATACCATTATTTCCTGACAAAGACAGACAAACATAAGATACATTTATAATACAGCTTAGCCAAATGATTTAATGATTACATCTCTTAGATTGGTGAAAAGACCTCAACCTTTCTTAATTATTTCTCCTTCCTTTTTTACAAGTGTTTATAATAACAGATGCCCACTCTACATTAAATTTTTGCCAGAATTTTACAAATAATGTTAAATATGAAGAAACTTCAATGTTTAGCTTCAAAATGTAGACCTTGTCAGTCTTTACGTATCTTCAGTATCTGATGCTCCACATATTCCCCATAAAGCTAATTCCTCATCACTAGAATGAATTTTGATGTCACAAATGCTGAAAATTTCTAAGGCATTGTCATATAGTGGAAATAACAAAAATTTTTGAGGCAAAGGACTTGGGTCCATCTCCCAACTATGCCCCTCACTATCTATGTAATTCTTTGAAAAATCATTAAATTTTGGCTAACTCCCTACCCAATACATAAATATCTTCTAGAAGAATTTATCCAGTCTTGGCTTTAAGATAGTTCATAATGGTTATATAAACCATATGGGAAGCAAAAAAGTTACTTTTACTTATTTGGAAAAAGGCTTTCCTTCTTTTCTTCCAAAGACAACTTCCTATATTACTTAATCAAATACACAAAAAAAAAAAAGACTTCCCTTTTACAGTTCATGGCAAACCATACCTTGCACATGCATATTCAAAACCCTATATTTTAAAGAAATAGTGAAATTACATTTTAAATTTTTAAAAATAATTAACTGGTTTGTGTGATGGGGTAAATGAAACTTTGAATGAATGTTTAAATAGCCTATGGTATGTTGCCGTACCATTGGCTGAAGCCCAGACTTATTGAGATACTTCCTTGATTCTCTACCCTGCTTTAGTAACTCAGAGCTGCTCACAAAATATGACAAGAAGGAGAATTGTTCCAATTTTGTTTAGCCTTGATTATAACTCCATTAGACATTGTTGGTAAATTTGTTTAGTACTCTTAAGCTGTGCCTAATAATGAAAAGTGACATGGAGACTTGATGAAGCCCAAACTTTGCTATTTGAAGAAAAAGGAGATTTTTATTGTGGTGGTAGTTCAGGTGCTCTAAATTCACCAAAAGTATTGGTCCAATTGTCTGGAAAATTGCTTAACTTTCCAATTTACTTTGCCTGAAATGTCTTGACAAGCCAGGAATGAATCAGCTATTCAAGTATTAAAAGCTATTTGAGTATTTAAAATGTAATGTAATCTTTATAAAGTAATACATTAGCAAAGTAACATTCTTATCAACACCTCCCAAACTTTGTTGATTTTAAGTGTTCCTCAATTGTTACCACAATTCTTTATCATGATACTCATATGGAAGGTATGTGTGTACTCAAGGAAATGATGATCATTAAGATCCAGAATGGTTCATCAAGGACAAGTGAAGCTAGAATAACCTCATTTTCTTTTTTTTTTTTAATGACACTTTAAGATTGATTATCAAGGCAATTCATAGTTATAGCATTCCTGGATTTTAGCAAGATATTGGTCACAGTCCTTCATTATGTAGTTATGGATAAGATGCAGAGACATGGGCTAGACAAATATATAAGAAGGTAGATTCAGAATCTGTTAAATGATTGGATACAACCATGTAATTGATGGATCTTATTCATTCACCCCAAAGTTCAATAGTGAAACTATTTGAGATTCAGATTCTATCATCCAGTGAGCTAAATATCCATTCCAGATGAGTTTCATCATCATACTCTCTATTCCTTAACCTAGGATGATGATTGATTAAAATTTGTATTTTTAAATATTTTTCCATGTTTATATGATTCATTTTCTTTCCCTCCTCTTTTCCCTCCCCACTCCCAGAACTGATAAGCAATTCAACTGGGTTCTACAAATGTTATCATATGATGCCTATTTCCATATTATTCATTTTTGCTATAGAGCAATTTTTAAAGCCTAAACTCTAAATTACATACCCATATATACATGTGATAAGTGATGTCATATTTGCTTTAGCATTTCTACTTCCATAGTTCTTTCTCTCAATGTGGATAGCATTCTTTTATATAAGTCCTTAAAGCTTATTGCATTGCTATTGCTACTAGTAGCAAAAGTCCATTACATTGGATTTTCCCACAATGTTTCACTTTCTGTATATAATGTTTTTTTTTGGTTCTGCTCATTTCACTCTGCATCTATTTATTGATGTTCTCCCAGTTCATATAGAAAGCCTTCAGATCATCAATTCTTACAGCACAGTAATATTCCATCACCATCATATACCACAATTTGTTCAGCCATTCCTCAATCAAGGGACACCCTCTCATTTTCCAATTTTTTACCACCACAAAGAGCGCAGCTATGAATATTTTTCAATAAGTATTTTCCTTAATTATCTCTTTGGAGTATAAACCCAGCAGTGGTATTGCTGGAACAAAGCCCTTGGGGCATAATTCCAAATTGCCTTCCAAAATGACTGGATTAATTCACAACTCCACCAGAAATGCATTAGTGTCCTGATTTTGCCACAATTCCTCCAACATTTATTATTTTCCTTTACTGTCATATTGGCCAATCTGCTAGGTGTGAGGTGGCACCTCAGCATTGTTTTGATTTGCATTTCTCTAATTATGAGAGCTTTGGAACACTCATGTTCTTTTTGATAGTTTTGATTTCTGTAACTGAAAACTGCCTATTCATGTCACTTGACCATTTGTCAATTGGGTAATGGCTTGATTTTTGGTACAATTGACTTAGCTCCTTATAAGTTTGAGAACTGAGACTGTCAGAGGTTTTTTTTATTATTATTTAGTCAATTTAGAACATTATTCCTTGGTTACAAGAATTATATTCTTTCCCTCCCTCCCCTCTCCAACCCCTCCCATAGCCTATGTGCAATTTCACTGGGTATCACATGTGTCCTTGATCAGAACCCATTTCCACATTGTTGATGTTTGCACTAGGATGTTCACCCAGAGTCTACAAACTCATTCCAGTGTTTTTTATTATAAACACTTTCCCCAATTTATTGCTTCCCTTTTAATCTTTATCGCATTGGTTTTGTTTTGCAATAGATGCTCCTATTAGGATATCTGTGGTAGCAGAGAGGTGTTGGAGCAATAACACCAGGAAATAAGTTAGCGGAAAGGCAAAGGTTTGCACTCCTTCCCCCCCACCCCACTTCCTATCCCTCTCTCAGTTGATCTTAATGACTCTTCTTAATATGATAAATTATTAGAAGTTTCAAAGGACTAATCTCACACTTCAGCTCTTATCTGAAAGGGGTTTTATTCTTAATTTAGGGGAATTAAGGGAGGAGGGAGAGGGTAGAGGGAAGTTAAGGTCTCGCTAATCTCCTATGGGGTTCAATACAGGGAAATAAAGTTATTTATCTATGATGGGATATTGCTGATAAACTGAAACGGTTCTTCAAAGCTAAGCTTCAGTCTTTTCAATATTAAGTCAATGTGTAGCCAGGAATCCAGAGCAAGCCTGTCTCCCAGCCTCCTTTCCTCCCAGGCAGCAGGTAGAAAAGTCTCTCCATTCTGCTGCTGGTTTTCCCAAATGTCTTCTCATCAGATTCTATTGGAATCTTTCTTCCTTCTGGTTGATTGAGTTCCTTCAAAATTCCATTTCTTGCATTTGCATGCCAATATCTCTCTGGTGTAGTAATCTCTTTCTCACATTTCGTACATAAACTTTTTAATGTAATATAATCAAAATTATTCATTTTATATTTTGTTGTGTTCTCTATCTCCTGCTTGATCCTAAATCCCTTCCCTTCCCACAGATCTGACAGGTATATTATTCTATGTTCACTTAGTTTGTTTACAATTTCTCTCTTTATTTTTAAATCATTTATCCACTCTTAAGTTAATCTTGTTATAAGGTGTAATATGTTGATTTAAGCCTAATTTCTACCATACTGTTTTCCAGTTCTCCAAGCAGTTTTTGTCAAACAATGGGTTCTTATCCCAAAACCTGGGATCTTTGGGTTTATCGAACACTATCTTGCTACTGTCATTTACCCCAAGTCTGTTCCACTGATTCCCTACTTCTGTCTCTAAGTCAGTACCATATAGTTTTGATGATCACACTTTATAGTATAGTTTGAGATCTGGTAATGCTAGGTCTCCATCCTTCACATTTTTACATTATTTCCCTTGATATTCTTGATCTTTTGTTCTTCCTGATGAATTTCATAATAATTTTTTCTAATTCTATAATAAAGAGTTTTGAGAGTTTGATAGGTATAGCACTAAATAATTAAATTAATTTAGGAAGGATTATCATTTTTATTATATTAACTCATACTACCCATGAGCAATTGATGTTTTTCCAATTGTTTAGATATAGTTTTATTTGTGTGAAGAGTGTTTGAATCCTGTTAGAGAGAGAGAGAGAGAGAGAGAGAGAGAGAGAGAGAGAGAGAGAGAAACAAATAAATAATCTTGGCCCGTTTTTAATGAACACATACTGAATGCCACTTTTATTTCTAAACATTAACAATCATCCCTATAAAAATAAGTTCTAACATTTTGTTAAGAATAGAAAATCAAGCTCTGCAACCAATAGTTTTGAAAAATATGCTCTCTCCAGTTTTTAAAAAATCTGAACATTTGTCTATCTCTAGTTATAGGTGAATTATCCCATTGTCTTCAGTTTCAAAGACCTCCAAAAGTAAATAGTTCAGCAAGTCACAGGAATTTTTTGTTGAACCCACTAGATAGAATTGATATGGCCTAATGACTTGAACTAATTGAAGATAGATTTCTTATCATATCCGCTTATTGTTTCCTTACTTATCTTCTTCAAACAGAGAGAGGATAGATAGATACAAAGACAGAAATACAGATGATAGAGAGATAAGTAGATAGGTAGGTAGTGTATTCGTGGGGATTAATACTTTCAGTATAGATAGTGGGAAAGAGTGGAGAACCCCCCCTTCTCAAAAGCAGGGTACAGAGGAGGCAGCTGATGTTTAGGGTTGGCTCAGAGAGAGGAGAGGGGGTTTGAAGATTTTTCCCACTTTTGCCTTCCCTCCTTAGCTAAAGCTACTCTCCCCAATTTGCTCTTGTCCATCTTGTCCCCCCTCCACTACTCGAGACCAAAGGGTCACCCCTTTGGGTGTTCACTCACACTCAGCTTGGGAAACAGATAACTTTTAATGTCAACTCAATCAGGTAATACAAAAGAAATAATGGACAGGGAAGAATGGGAAAGGAATGTGGGAAAAGGGGGTCCCTGTCTCTATCTAAACCCTTTTCTTCCTTCCTTGAGTTTTGGGGAAACTCAGGCTTTGCAGCCTGAGCCCCCTGAGAGAAAGTCAGGTTGACTCACCCTGGGTTTGACTCCATGGCCACAGTTCAGATTCAGGACTATAGGAGCTGAGGTAAAGTCTGCTCAGGTTTCTCTTCAGAAAGTTCCTTCAATTGAGAAATGTTGGGGGGAAAGATTTCCAGTCACCAGTTACCAGTAGGTAACCCTCAGAAGAAAGTCTTTTTCCACCTTGTCTTCGACTTCTCAAGACTGGGAGAGCAACTCCTCTACCAGCCAGAGTCTTTTCCTCCTCAAGATTCCAATCCCTTGGGGCCCCTCCCCCATCTAGGTGATCAGTTTCACACACTCTTCAACCTGGCACTTTTTCTTTAGTGCCAGCCTCTGTCACAGTAGATGACTGTTAAGTTGATGGATAGACAGATAGAGATAGACAGTCTGGACCTATAAATTCATACATATGGGGAGATCAGTGAAGATCAGTAGTTCTTTTGTAATTATCTGAGAGAATTGCCTAGGATGCTAAGAGGTTAACTAAAACTAGTATAAGTGAGAGGTGGGACTTGTCCTCTTAACTACAAGACTGGCCTATCCATGCATAACACTGCCTATCTTATAAATATATATGTATATATATATATATATATATATATGTGTGTGTGTGTGTGTGTGTATGTGTGCATGATAATATATGTATGCATATATGAATTTCTTGAAAATTTTCCATCTCCCATGACCCAATTTGCCCTTCTGAATTTAAGGTCATTGAAACCTACTTACCCTTTTTCTAAGTTCTTTGAAATAAGCCTTTTTAAAATTAGGGGTATATAGCAGAGTATGCCCAGATTTCTATCCTTAAGTAACATCAAAATTTCCTATCAAATTTCCATTATTTCTACCATGCCCACAAGTTCCTCGTTATAAGTCAGAATACTAGTTCTCTATCTCTTCTGTGAGCAGGAAAAATAACCAATCCTTCTAACAAATGACACCTTTTCAAATATTCAAAGACAGTGTTTACTCCTGAATCTTTGCTTGTTGAAATATCTTTAGTTCCATTCTAGGTTTGGATCTTGATGTGTTTAATATGAAAATTTAAATAAGTGGCCTGCAGATAATTTGAAAAGAAAAAGTTTTGGAGCCAAATCTAATATGTTGTACCTCAATAAATATTTTCTGATTTTCTACATATAAAGATCAACCCAAGTCCTGCTGGCAAAATACCAGCAACTTACTGCTGAGCCACTTTCTACATATTATTGGATAATTAGAGATCATTTGAAAATGCTATAATATTAAAAGATATCATGATTATTACTCTGCTGCTTTACATACATACATATTAAAAATTAAAAGATATGCTAACTTAATTTGAAGGAGCTTATTAAGCTCTTTGTAGAATTTTTCTTCCTCCTCATCTTATCCAACAGATGTTGGTGAATAAGCTACAATATCTTCATATTATCTCTCTGCTTATTAAGAGTAATGTAGTACAAACTAATTAAGAACAAACCACATTGAACAATATCTCTTGCTGTCATCAGATATATGATAAAACCAATTTCACCAATTCCTTATTTGTCTCTCCGAGAGGTCCCCTGAAGATCATCCTTACTTTGTCTTCTATTTTAATTTATAGAGAGAATGTCAGGCTATGGCTCTGTTTGTCCAGCAACATCTCAGTTCATTTTTCATTAGATAAGGAACTCACTAATTAGAGTACAAATAGCTAAATTTATGTCTCCCTTTCCCATAAATATGTTAATATCAAGCTTCCTTGAAGGATTTAAAAAGGAGAACCTTGTTAGACATCCCTCTGATTATTAAAATCAATCAAAGCATAAAATAAGGAGATATATGTTCACCAAAGCTATTTGTCACTCATGGAAGGTGTCCAATATAGATTATGAAATGAAGTAGGATTCTTTATAGATAGCAAGGTTCTCTAGATGCCACTGTTGGTATATATAATTGTGCTTATGGCATTGAGCTCCAGAATACCAAAGAGACTACTAAATGATAATGATAAAAATAATAAACAACTAACAATTTGCATGGGAAAAACCAGTGAGTAGACAATGCCCATTTTTCAGACTATGACAAACCATTGAATGACCAATTTATAGAGCTGATCCATCATATATCTTTTATAGAGATCACAAATAGACAAGAAGCTGTGTCAGGAGTGAAATAAGAGTTGAAGGAGCAGTCTAGATTACCTTTGAGATATTGTGCAGTGCTTTTAAGGGAAGGAATAAGCAAATTATATAGTGCCTACTCTGTGCCAAGCACTGTGGTAAGTGCTTTACAAATATTATCCCATTGGATCCTCGTAACAATTCCACAAGATAGGCACCATTATCCCTCTTTTATTATTAAGGAAACTGAAGCAAACAGAAGTTAAATATCTTGACCACTATCACATGGATAATACATGTCCAAGGCCAATTTGAACTTAAGCCTTCCTGACTCCAGGACCAGCATTCTATCTACTATAGAACCTCGCTATTCTTTACCACTTTAAGCTTCTTTCTGAAACAAAGGATCATCTTTAAAAGAAAAAATCCTTACCTTCAGACTTAAAATGAATACTAAGCATTGGTTCCAAGGTAGAAAGGCAGCAAGGGCTAGGAAATTGGGGAAAAGTGACTTGCTCAGGGTCACACAGCTAGGAAGTATCTAAGATCATATTTGAACCTCCTGTTTCTAAGCCTGGCTCTCTATCCTCTGAGCTACCTAGCTGCCTCTTGTCCATGGTAGATGTGAACAAACTGAAGCATGTTATTAACACAGAATTATGTGGGCATATGATAAAAATTGTATCATGGGAGGACTGTAGATGTGGGCTGTTCAGAGAGCACAAATTACTAATAAAATATAAAATCCCCTATGGTAGGAACTATTATTTCATCACATTTGTCTTGGTATATCCTAGGTTCAAGCGTAGTGTTTTGTATAATGTAGATGTTTAATGAATACTCCTAATATTGAACGGAATTAAAGAGTAAAGGAAGACCAATGATTAGCCTACTTGGTAAATATATTTGTTAATGGTAACATTATTGGTAATTATATAGTGCCTTATTTGGTAAATATATAATGTTTAAAAATTAAAGGAAGGTCTCTAACATGTTGAATAAATCCTTTTCAGAGAATTTGGAGGACGTAGACAAAGAGTTAGTCACATGGGATCTAAAAATTATGAATGGATTGAAATCTGTACCTTTAGAAGTAGGATCCACATTGATAAGATCATTCTAATTATCGGAATATATATAGACACATCTCTGTGTACCCCCAAGACTAATCTAGGGCACTTGGGCCATTTCTTTAGTTATTCGAGAAGTGCTTATACATGCTATGGCCCTATTTCTATGGTTTTCCCTAGTTCGGGCTGTTCCCTGGCTTCTGGGTTTAGAAAATTAATCTCTCTAGAGTAATAGAACTTAAATGGGAAAATTAAAAGAAAAAGGATATAATTTACTCCATTTAATTAGCTCTAAACATCATGCATAATCATATTTTATTTTTCTGGAAAGAATAACTGGGGGTTGGGTGGGAAGGGAATGGTGAGGAGATTGCAAAGCTCAACTCATCTCACAATGTGAAAAACAACTAAAAGTTGATTTATAGAAATTACCTCAAACTACTTTTTTTCCCTAACAGTAACTAAATGGCTCACTGCATAGAGTGCTGAGCCTGGAGTCAGAAACATCTTTCTGAGTTCAAATCTGACCTCGGACCCTTGATAGCTAAGTGACTCTGGGCAAGTCACTTAACTTTGTTTTCATCGGTTTCCTCATCTGTAAAATAAGCTGAAGAAGGGAATGGCAAAAGAATCTCTCCCAAGAAAACCCCAAATGAGTTCAGGAAAAGCCAGACACAACTGAAATGACTCAACAACAAATTTTTCCCCCAAGGCAAACTTTGGAATTGTCAAAATATGCAATTAGCTAAGAAGTTGTGAAAAAGACAGTAAAATAAGAAAGACTGCATTATTTTCTTTAGGAAGAATGGTAGAGCAAGAAGAGAGCTGGACATGGAATCAGGAGTTCTGGGTTCAACTTCTGTCTCTGGTAAACACTGTCAATGTGACTAGGAAATTTTTTAAATTTCTCAATGCACCAGGCAACTCTGAAAATATAATAAGTGGAAGAAACAGGTGTCAATCTGCATTAGTAAAGAAAGATCTCTAATCAGGAATTTCCTACACTGATTAAATGGGGATGAAAATGATAACACTTATATAGCACTTTAAGATTTATGAAGAGATTTACAATTATTCTCTTTTGATCCTGACAACAATCCTAGTAGGTAGGTGCTATTATTATCCTCATTTCACAGATGAGGAAACTGAAGCAGGCAGGGGCTAAGTGACTCAGGTGTTCCAATATAGTTCCTGCAAACACACCCACACGTGCACACACATGTGCACTTTGTACCAACCACTATATAAAGTTTTTGGAAGGAAAATGTTTTTCAAAAATTTAAGCATGATAGAAATATTATATTAATATTATTATATTATATTAACTTTATACACAATATATAATATTACATAACATAATTATATAATATTATATTAACATTTTTTCTGATTTTTTTAGTTTCTAAGGAAATCTTTAGAAGTAGTGATTTCAAAGCCCAGTATGCAAAAAAATCCATTCAAAGCCTCAAGTTTTGCTTTGTTTTATTTTCTTATTATTGCTTTGTTTTATGTGTTAGGATAATAACTAAGAAGTAGTAAAATTAGGAGACAGGGAGGGAAGAAGAAGAGAAATATTTGGACTGATCTGCTGACAAGTAGTTCTGCTCTAGAATATAGGACAACCTTGTTGCATGACAAAACTTATGTATGTATGTATGTATGTATGCAAATTACCAATTCAATCAGTAGCATTATAAGTACATCTATAGTATATTTTTTAAAAGATAATTGAGTAAGTATCCAGACTGGTTTTAGAAATATATCTTTGAGTTGGATAGAAAAAATCAAATCTTTCTCATGATATCCATCAAACCAAATAATCCTGCCCTTATGCTTACCCAACCAGATGGCTACATTGTTAGAAGCTGCTGAAAAAGGCATTTATTTGCTTTTCTTCTATTATAAATCACATGTCTGCACTTTGGTCATTTTGAATACTCAAAAGCCTAACATTTCTTAGAGCGATTTAGCATTTTGCTTTTTTAGAAAAATCTCCCTTGGAGTTAGATTTGTCTCCAATATACAATGTTTAAAAGAACACTTTTTATAATAGGTTTTAAATGGTTTCCCTCAAAAATGATGAATAGTGCAGTTTCTGTGCGATGACGTGCCAATTCTTACTCCTTGGTACCAATGAGGATGATATCCTATACATTCCAACCAGGCCAGCCTTTATCCAGTTTGGAGTAAGTAGTTCCCTTTAGAAAGAGCAACACTCAACAAACATTTATAAAACACTATGTTCCAAGCACAGAGATTAATTTTTGTATTCCTAGGCCTGTACTTTTTGCTTTCTAGTTCCTGCTCACATACTGTGCACATACTGGTACCAGGATGTCTTAATGATTTAAAGTGATGACATCCAAGCAGCAAAGCCATCATTTAAGATTCAAGATGTTGGTTCTCAAGATCACTCCCAATATTTACACCTATAAATTTCCAATATCTTATCAAAAAGAAATATCTTTATTAAAATAGCTTAACATATTTAAGTAGAATAGTAGTAATAATAGAATAAAATAAACATTAAATATCTAAATAGATCATTACCTAGAGCAACAAAACTCTTAGATACATAGATTACAGATTTAAAGCTGGATATTAGAGTCCATCTAGTCCAACACTCATCATTTTACAGATGAGGAAGACAAGGGAATGGAAGGGGAAATAAATGAGAAAGGAAGAAGGAAGGGGAAAAGGAAAGAGAGAAAAGGAGGAAACAAGTATAAAGGAGTATTGAAAAGCAAATAAGGATGGAGGGAAGGATTTTCCCATTTTCCTACATATAAAGGAACAATTAAATTATGTTTACCTACTCATTTTGAGAAACTATTTTTCGTGCCAATGGACCCAGGCTTCCAACGCTGAGAGAGTGGGACTATCTCTGTGCATCGCCTTTTCCACTTAAATCTCCTTCACGCACAAGTGTTTTTGTGCACATTCATCTACATCACAGATGAAAGTGCACAAAGACAAATCGTCATCCTCGGTTACTGAGAGACTACTACTAACTCATTTTGAGGGGATATTTAGGACAATGTCTTTTCACTTCTTGTCAGGAAAAGCTTCAACAAGAAAAATATCTTGAAGGATGAAAGCAAAGTAGAAAAATGAGAAGAGACTTATAGTATCAAATGTATGCTTGATTGTTCACCAGTAGGGGTGGAGATTAATTTGGATTATCACCAACTATCCAATGTGATTTGAGTAATTGTTCAAAAATATTAGAGTGAGCACCCTATACCAAGATAAACTCAGAAATGACTTGAGCATAAAGAAGGACACTATAAGTAAATTAGATGAACACAGAATAGTATACATGTCAGACCTTTGGGAAGGGAAAGACTTTAAAACCAAGCAAGACATAGAAAGAGTCACAAAATGTAAAATAAACAATTTTGATTACATCAAATTAAAAAGGTTTTGTACAAACAAAACCAATGTAACCAAAATTAGAAGGGAAGCAACAAATTGGGAAACAATCTTCATAACAAAAACCTCTGACAAAGGTCTAATTACTCAAATTTATAAAGAGCTAAATCAATTGTACAAAAAAATCAAGCCATTCTCCAATTGATAAATGGGCAAGGGACGTGAACAGGCAGTTTTCAGCCAAAGAAATCAAAACTATTAATAAGCACATGAAAAAGTGCTCTAAATCTATCATCAGAGAGATGCAAATCAAAACAACTCTGAGGTATCACTTCACACCTAGCAGATTGGCTAACATGACAGCAAAGGAACTTAATGAATGCTGGAGGGGATGTGGCAAAGTTGGGACATTAATTCATTGCTGGTGGAGTTGTGAATTGATCCAACCATTCTGGAGGCAATTTGGAACTATGCCCAAAGGGCGACAAAAGAATATCTACCCTTTGATCCAGCCACAGCACTGCTGGGTTTGTACCCCAAAGAGATAATAAGGAAAAAGAATGTACAAGAATATTCATAGCTGCGCTCTTTGTGGTGGCCAAAAATTGGAAAATGCAGGTATGCCCTTCAATTGGGGAATGGCTGAACAAATTGTGCTATATGTTGGTGATGGAATACTATTGTGCTAAAAGGAATAATAAAGTGAAAGAATTCCATGGAGACTGGAACAACCTCCAGGAAGTGATGCAGAGCGAGAGGAGCAGAACCAGGAAAACATTGTACACAGAGACTGATAATCGAATGTAATGGACTTCTCCATTAGTGTCAATACAATGTCCCTGAACATTCTGCAGGGATCTAGGAGAAAAAACACTATCCACAAGCAGAGGACAAATTGTGGGAGTAAAAACATGGAGGAAAAGCAACTGCTTGACTACAGGGGTTGAGGGGACATGATTGAGGAGAGACTCTAAATGAACACCCTAATGCAAATACCAACAACATGGAAATGGGGTCGAATCAAGGACACATGTGATACCCAGTGGAATCACGTGTCGGCTATGGTAGGGGTGGTGGGAGGAGGGAGAGGAAAAGAAAATGATCTTTGTTTCCAAGGAATAATGTTTGAAAATGACCAAATAAAATAATGTTTAAAAGGAAAAAAGATATTAGAGTGAGATTTCACTCCTCTGTGAATAAAATAGAATAGCAATATTATTTTTAGAACAGTTTAACTAGAGCGATGTTATATACCCTGCAGGTATCACAGAATCACAGGCTCATACAGTTGAAATATTCCTCATAGGTCATTTAATCAAACCCAGTCCTGAAGAAGAGCCTTTTCTCTACAGTATCCTGGACAAATAGTCAGGTAGTCTTTCTCTGAAGAACTCCAGTGAAGAAAAAACCATTACTTCCTAATGCAAACCATTCCCCACCTGAATAACTTGAATTCTTAGCTCTAATGCTTATATAAATGCAAAAATCTATCTCTGTGCAACTTCCCTTGCTTCTAGCTCTGTCCTCTCAAGCCAAGAAAAGTAAGGATAATTCCGTTCCATGTGACAGCCTCTCAAACACTTGAAGGATGCTCTCATGTTTCCCTTAAGCCCTCTCTTCTCCAAGCAACAATACCTCCAGCTCTTTCAGACAGTCTTTAAAGAGTGTGAGAATAGAGTCTTTTCACCATCATGGTTGTCTTCTTCACTTTCTCCAGCTGTTCAAAGTCTTTCTTAAAATATATCACCCAAAATGAGCATAGTACTTCAGATGGACTCTCATCAAGGAGATGTATACTATCACTTCCTTAGTCCTGTCTATTTTAAATGCAGTCTGATGATGATGATGGCTCATATTCATATGGTATTTTAAGATTTACAAAGCATTTATATATGAAATATCAATAACATTAGTATGATAGGTTTATGCCTAATATCTGCCTAAGATTATATTAGTTTTCTTTTCACTATATCTCATATTATTGATTCATATTGAATTAACATCACCCAAATTCCTCAGATCTTTTTCACATGAACTGCTGTTTATCCATGCTACCCCTATCTTGAATTTGGGAAGTAGAAGCTCAGTGTTAATGCTCATTAAATTCCAACTATTTAAATTCTCTCCAATATGATAGTCTGTAATTTTGTATACTGAGGATATCTAACAGGTTAGCAAAATTTCAACCTTTGTTTTATTTGCCAACTTGATAAGAATGGCATCCAAGTTATTTATTAAAATTCTCACTAGGATATGATCTACCACAGATCTCTGGGTAACATCATTGGAAACCTCCTTTGAATTTGATGTCAAACTATCCTTTGAGTGTCTAGTCATTTAAGGAGCTCTAGGTCTGTCTTACTGAATTTTTATTATACTGGTTCTCATCTCTCCAATTTGTCCTTAAGAATAATATGCAAGGTTTTTTCATGTATTTTGCTAAAATCTAAATGAACTGGTATAGTGAGATAGAGCTTTGAATTTAGAGGCAGAGGTCTAGATTAAAATCCCAGCTTTGACAGTTACTGGCTATGTGACCTTGAATAAATAAGTTATTTCATTTCTGGCCATCAGTATTTTTGTTTTGGGTCTTTTTAAAATTCTAAAATAAGGGATTTTCATTAGATGGCCTCTCGTTCCCTTCTAGCTCTAAAACGCTATTCTGTTACTGTTTGTTTTTATTGTTCAGTTATTTCAGTCATGACTGACTCTTGGTTACCCCATTTGTTTGTTTGTTTGTTTTTAACAAAGATACTAGAATGGTTTGCCATCCCTTCTCCGGGTCAATTTATAGATGAGGACTCAAGGCAAACAGGATTAAGTGATTTTTCCCAGAGTCACATAGCTATAAAGTATCTGAAGCCAGATCTGAACTCACAAAGACGTCTTCCTGAATCGAGGCCTGTACTCTAACCACTGTGCAACCCAGCTGTCCCTTTGTTATTAATACATCCACATTCTCTGACTTTGAGATTACTGCTTCCCATTATAGATAGTCATATATCATCTCTTTAATAATATATTCTATAATTTTGCCAGGATTCAAATTCAAGCTCACTAACCCAGAATTTGTACATTTTAGTCTTCGTCCTTTGTTATCTGCCTTTATTCCATCTTATTTTATTTACACTTAAGTTTGTCCTTGAATTTCCTTTGTATCTAAATCAGTTTCTTTAGACAATTTTCCTTTTCTTCTCAACTCTCCCTCTTCTTCATTCAAATCATTTCTCTTTATGCCTTCAGAACATCATTCTTGAGATTTTCTCACCCTTCCTCAATTAACTTCCCTAACTTACCCTCAAGAATATGACCCTATGAGCTCCCCATCCTTTCTCTGAAGTTTTCAAAATCAGCTCTCAAACCATGTAAGGTTCATTCCAGGTGGTGTTATAATTTTATATCTTCTATCAGAAATTCTATAACGCTTCTGAAAAAATGAACTGTACACGATCATGATTCAGCCTTTGGAGAAATGGAAGGGATAATAGTAGAAAACATAACAAATAAGCAAAAGAAACAAAAAAGAAAGCACCCTGCTCCAGTTGCAATGCAATTTAAATCAATAAAGGTTTTTGTTGTGTAAAACCAGTGTTGTTGCAACAAAAGCACTTCCTAAAATCTGTAGTCTATAAATGTGAGATATTATTGTGATTAAATAACTGAACGCTAGATGAGAGTTTTCTGGACTACATATAAATATAAAAGACCTGAATATGAAATAATACCTGTGTGTTTATGTACCTGTTCTGTTGCTTTGTATGGCAATAGTATTTCCAGGTATAAAAGTTAAGATTAAATCTGAATAATATTATATTTTAAGAGATTTATGAATGATAATTAGAAATCAAGGAATAAAGAAGATACAAAATAAAGATGTGCCCATGACTGGTTAGCCATTTTTTAGTCAACCCCACTCACCACCACCAATGCTGATTCTACATCTGAGAGAGGGAACCTCCAAAGCCCACACCCTTTATCCTCTGTCTACAGGAAGTACATAATGACAGGAAGTCAGTGGGCTCTTGAGATATGTAGTTCTTTTTTAGTGTAACATATTTTCAATCATATATAGGCTGATGCATTTCTCTCACTCAAGTACAGGAATTCATGGAATTTTTGTCACATACTATAATTCCATCTACAAAAAAATAAAGTGTTTGTTGATAGTAATTGTCAAATGCATTTTTAAAAAAACAAGTTGGAGGAGAAAGTGTCAAAAGAATCTTTATTATTTCTTTTGTTTCTCTGATGTTTACTAATTTATTGTTTTTTACTCCAAAATTAATTGTGCGTTTAGACATAATCAAATAAAATTGACAACTAATGACCAGTTTCAAATTCCCTTTTCCATTTGAGTCCCTCTTTATTTAAATCAATTTCAATATTTATCTTTTCATAACAATCAACAAGCATTTGTTATACAACATTAGTCCGTGATTTTATATGGAAAAGCAAAAGACACTTTGTACCCATCTAATAAAAGAAGTAGTAACTAAAAGAATGTGATCTCAATACATCATAAATACCAGACTTTGGATGTTATATCAATACAGTATTGCTCATGGACTCTTCAGACTTTGACCATATTTGTATATTAACTTTTAAGAAACCATATTATACTAGTATATATCCACATTGAGATAATAATGTAGTCTCTTTTTCCTGCATGATATTAATTCTATTAAATATCTTTCTTATGTAGATAATAACGGAAGACTCTCTATGTTTTAGTTAGAGTGAATGTGGTTTAAGGTAGATTTTTTTGTAGGGGATGGGGAAAGATCCAGACTTCATTTTCCATTGCTGTATAGTGAATTCTCAGTGAGAAAATCCCTCTGCAGTGTCTTTCTGCAGACTCTATCATTATGGGTCAGAAACAGAATATGATCCCAAGTATTCCTGACTCTGAAGTCATTTCTCTATCTCCAATACCATGCTGTCTCCCCAAGAAGGATTACAAGAATAAGTTGTGTTGAGTGTAGACACACACACACACACACACACACACACACACACACACACACACACACACACACACACACTTTGTTGAGCCCTGATTTAAAAGAGTGTTTTCAGCTGCTTAGGCTGGCTGTCTATAAAGGTGATATAAATGAATACATATATGCAGATACAAAATTAAATTCCTCATATGAGGATAAGTGAGGTCTCAGTTGAATACTGACACCTCTATTCTAATCACAAAATGAAATATAGAGTCCTCTTTCTTTTCCTTTTGATTTTTCTCAATGAACCTCATGATCCATATGACCAGTACCATTTTAGCTCTGACCAGTCACTGAATACTTTTTAAAAGGGCAGATTTGCCCACATGCTTATTTGTAATTTCTATACATTCTCCTAAATTCTGAATGGAATAGTAATAGGGCTGAGACACTGCTGTGATTCACTAGCTAGCAAAAGGAAGCAATTATCTCAGCACTCTCTCTGTCTGATGACACAATGATCACCTCCAACAGAGCACTTCCAATTCTTTGACTAAAATTAGACCTCTGTACCTCAAGGTTCCATTATTTTATCAGTACCTCTGCCAATGCGTATCAAAACTCTTCAAGTTCTAGTTGAAAGAAACAATATAAAATATGTTACCTACTGGCAATCAACAGATGATCTTCTTTGCACTAGAATAGATTGGTTTTTCTCAGATCACAGTCACACAGAACCATGGGCTAATCCCTAAAGCTCTTATAGCTTCAGAGAGCTTGACCTACATTGATATGGACTCTAAGAAGTCGTTGTCACATCCACAATGAACCACTGATGCATCTTAGCAAGAGGAAGACCTCAATGTAAAGAGTTAGTGGGGCAGGGGGATAATAAAGTCCAAGGATCATTACCTCTCTCAATTCTTATATAAAAGAGGTAGCAGATTCAAATAAATCCACACTTTATTGTTTAATAGGTATTTAAATAAAACTCACACCAACTATGTCTTTATATGCCCAGCACCTACAAGGATGCCTGGTACCTAGTTAGTACTGAATAAACTTAATAAACTGAATAATTACAAGATGAAAGAGAATGCTCTACAAAGCATAGACTCAACACCCTAAATCAAATCACCAAAAACCTACAAGTCTGAATCATCCCTTTTGGGAATTCAGCATTATAACAAATTACTTATACTCTTATATAGCATCTTAAGGCTAAATGGAATTTTCCTCACAAAAACTCTTGGAAATATATGTTATTATCTCTATTTTTCAAATGAGGAATCTGAGGCACAGAAGGATTAAGTGAGATGAGTTGCCCATAGCCCATGGTCCACTGGCAATACCAAGACTTTACCTTAGCTCTTCTGGATATATTCTTCTTTCCCCTACAACATGGTGCCTTGCTAGATTAATCTTCTAGCCAGGAGACATGTATTTTATCTTTGGTCAGTACCTAAATCTAATGCAAATATTCTAAGGGCTCAGAAAGTTGAAAATGCTAATTATTCAATCCCACAATCCTAGTAACTATATGGCTTCACTAAACCCTAGAGAGAATCTCCTATGCTTTCTGTGTTCCCTCTAATCTAGAAATGAAAACAGCAGTCATGATGTTTTGATGAATGAAATGAATGAATGAAAACAATGAATGAAAACATCAAACTGAAAGGTTTATAAGTAGTAATAGGCTGAAGTCTATGGAAAGTTTAAAGATCTAGCCAAGCAGTTCTCAAAATGTCCAAGGACTTCAAGAGTCCTGGGTCCACAAGGACAAAACTATTTGGGACAGTTACTTGGCATTGAGTGCTGGGCCTGGAATCAGGAAGACTTGAGTTCAAATCCAGCCTCAGACACTAACTGTGTGACCTTGGGCAAATCATTTAACAGCCATTTGCTTCAGTTTCCTCATCTGTAAAATACTCAGAATAATAACACCTATTTTTTAGGATTCTTGTGAAGATCAAATAAGATAATAATTGCAAAACACTTAACACAGTACCTGGTATATAGTAAGCACTATATAAAATTATTATCATTATTTTTATAACAAACTAAAACATCATTTATCTATTAAAATTCTCTTTCCCTTTTCCAACTATCTATGTGTGTGGCTAAATTTTCCAGATCTTTAATCAAAACAACATTACAACAAATGGAATGTAGAAGTAGATATGAGAATCAGCTCTCTATTATTAAACCAAACAGTAAAAGAAATTAGCAAAAATATGTAAAACAATACTATTCTCCAAACTAAATTTTCTCCATTTTGGAAAATATACATAGTTTCCCTTGCCCCATCTCTCTGCAATATCAACTCTGATGCAAAATACAACTAGTCTCCTCAGAGCCCAAAAGAAATACCCCCACTCCCATCATGTCACTCAAGGGATTAAAATGGATTCTGTACAAAATACCAATACATTATTAGAAGGACGATTAACCTACTATCAGAGATAAGGGTGCCCTTCCTCCACCCCCTCTTTCCTATGGTCATCTGGACTAGAGAGTGCAAATCTAACACAACCTGTCTGGGTGAGGAGTTGGGAGGGATGGAAGAGGTTAAGGTCCTATAAAATGTATCATTTTTCTTAGATGAGATATATAATAAAAGCAGAATAAACATTTCTTATGAATTAACTGCAAGGTCAGGTTAATGTTATAAATGGGCCCCAGTCACCTCTAAGTCACAAGCCTGATTCTCAGTAATACTGGAATCTGAGTAGATCATCTGCACAGCCTTAAGCCTTCTTATGTGATAAGCCTCTAAGTAACTGTACCGTATGGTCATAATAATAGGATCACAAACTCAGGGTGCAATGGGAAAAGTACTGGATTCAGTATCAGAGGATTCAGGTTCAAATATGCAGTTTTTCCTCTAACTACCATGAGACTTTGGGAAAGTTTCTTTCCCTATCTGGGCCTCATTTACTATAAAATGAGAAGATGAGTTCTAAGATCTCTGGCTCTCAATGTCTGATCCTATTTAAATATTTGATTATAGCAATTAGCTTTTTTTTAAGCCCAAGGGCAATATATTGGCTCCTCAGGTCCCCATGTTTCTCTTCTCTGCTGCTTTAGGGAGTTTAGAAAAAAAGTTAGAAGTACAATCATAACCATTCTGAACTCCCAGTTAAAGAAACTACTAACATTTAAACAGAAGTCTGGCTCTGATCTTGCATTTATAACTAAGTCTACTTAACTCCTCATCTCCTTGTGGTTAAGGCAAAACAGATTATTGAAAAGGTCTGGGTAATGAAGCAGCACTATTTATTACTATATCTTATGACCAACATGCTGGGAGGGGAAACTAGGTATGGAGTAGGCCTTTTCTTGGAACTTTTCTCCACTCAGAAGGAGATGGATCCAAATAGTGGCATCACTGTAAGGTTTTTGCTCCAAAGGGCCCACGGGGCACTGGCCCTCCTCCGTGTTTCCCTTCTTTACTTCAGCTCAGCCCTACCTTCAGTCTCTTATTACTCAATGAGCTGGAGCTACCAGTTCTTTTCTGGTTCTGCACTGTATATATATCCCCACTCTCCCTCCACTGCCAGACCCTCAAAATCTCTCCGTTCCAAATCTACCTCATTGTTTTGTACTAATCTGCCATTTTATCATGTGACTAAGCTTCTTCAATAAATCTGAATATTCTACCTATAAAACCACTTCAGTTCATTGAAGGACTTTGCACATTTAATCTGAAGTCTTTGATTCACTGGTTGAGATTTATTCTCAATTCCTTAAGGTACTGGCATCTTAACTTATCATTAACTTTAAGAAGGATGGGGGTAACTATTGACTTACTGAGGTAACATCACTTGCAAAGGACTGTCAGGTCCTCAATCACCTTTGTTGATCACCCATTTTCTTCTTCTTATTCTCTCTGTCTCTCTCTCTTTCTCTCTCTCATTAATAAGGGAATGAATTACTCATACCCCAGATAAATAGAATTTCTTTATCAAGGAAGACATGTGAACATTGAATAAACATATAGTTTTAGGAGGGACTTAAATGGAGGAGAGAGAGAGAGAGAGAGAGAGAGAGAGAGAGAGAGAGAGAGAGAGAGAGAGAGAGAGAGAAAGAAAGAAAGAGAGAGAGAGAGAGAGAGAGAGAGAGAGAGAGAGAGAGAGAGAGATGGAGGGAGAGAGAGAGAGAGAGAGAGAATTCTATGTAGATGGGTTCCCATACATCTAGGAATCTAACCCACCACTGACCAAATCCTACTTCTGAGATGTTAAACCTGTACATTAAATTCACATTAATAACATAAACTAGAATATAAGAAGTATTCATTTACTTTTTTTTTAAGGTGTGGGGAAGAGTAGTCTGCTAGAAGTCATGAATAAATCTTACTTCCTGGCATTTTTTTTGAAATTCTAAGGTTTCTTCACAAATCTGAATGACAATTATAGAATCCCTGTAGCTCAGCAAACAAGAAGTATGGAGGCTTTTCAGGGGCCCATACTTTTGGTATTTGTATGCACTGTTCCAGCAGCCTTTTCGATATTTGAGGGTCCATGAAAGATAGTTTTTCTGGGAGCTTTGGACTTAAGGGATTCCCAGTGAGCATTTCTTTCCATCTTTGAACATTAGGCCATTAAACTGGTAATCTCTTTCTCCATGTAAGTCCCTCCTAAAATTATATGTTCAGCCAATGTTCACATGTCCTCCCTGCTAAAGAAATTCTACTTAGCTGGGGTAAGAGTAACTCATTCCCTTATTAAGAAGGCCAAACAAATCTTTGCAGAAAGAGCACCAGCCTAGGAGATAGAAGACCAGATCCTTTCACTTCCTAGCTCTGATAAATCGGAACTTTTCACATCACCTCTTGCTTCTGGTGTCCTCATTTCCAAAATGGAAGCAATATCAACCTCACAAAGTTGAGATGGGGAATCAAAATAAGATACTATAAATGTGATTTGAAAACTGTAATGTCCTAGAGAAATATAAGCATGGCATTAGATTTTTAAAGGATCTAACACTTTCTATTTACATGTGCAATTTTTAAGTTGATTTTCTCTTTCTTTTTAGGTGTGCTTTGTAAACCTGGATGTCACTAAAGAAGACTGTAACAATGAGCACCTGCGACAGGTAATAAGCTAGGTTTACCACTATGTTCCATAATTTTGCATAGCAGATAGGGCATTACAACATAATTTGCTTCCTTTTCCCTCTAAGGGCTATAGATTTCATTAGACTTTTGAGTGAAATGATGATCACATCACAATTCATATTCGTGATTTTGTTTTAAATTTCCAAGCACACACATCCAATCCCATTAGGCAGGCACATGTTTATTTTGCTTTGTCTAAACAAGTTGTTCTCTATGGATTCTCCAGTTCCCAAATCTGTATCCATCTCCATCTTGCTGTCCTTAGAAGAGTAAATTTAGCAATTCAGAATAACTGATCTTTTACCTGTCTTCCGATACGCTTATTGAGGATTTTGTTAGTCATGATATAGGCCAAATCCCTAAAATCAGACCTCTTTGAAGGAAGGAAAAACACACATACACGTATATATTCACCACATATTGGTATATAAAGACAAATACTATCAATTCAGAGCTATTTTTAATGCAGTCTATATGTAGATCAATATAGTAACTAGTAAATTATCAATTCTCAGCAGCTAACAGTACTGTTGCCACAAAGAAAACAGGCTGACATTTTAACTAGTCACATGTGTGCTCTCACTAGAACTTTGGTAGGATGCTATGAATAGCAAGAGTTTGTTTCATTTTCATTTCTCTTATATATTTTCTGGACAAAATGTTACTGGAAATGCCCACTGAAATGGGCAAAATGCAGGAAGCAAGAGGGCCAAACTCCCTCACAGATGGAATGATCAGACTCTGGACAATTTCCACAGAATAGCAGTTTACTGCCTTTAACTGCTTTCTTCTAGTCAACTGTTAGTCATTTACATGATTGTAATAAAGCTCATTTTCATGTGGCATCATACTAATTCACAAAGGGTAATGCAACATGGCAGCATTCCAATCCATTAAAAGCATACAGGACAGTCAGTCAATGGAGATACATGCAAAGGATAGGGAATCATTTCATACAGATGCAAAGAGAAAAGGGTGCTATTTTGAATGGTTTTCTCAAATTCCATGCTTTGAACCTCAAGCCAACTTATCACCAAAAGCTTTCTTCTAGTACTTTTGAGCACCAACAAACTTTTCTCTGACTCTGCATAAACTGATCTACTTATTGCTAGCCTTAGGCTGTTACAAATCACTAAATCTATACTCTTAGTTTGATTTTGCTAATTTCCCCGGACTGTTCCATTTCCTACCTGAGGCTCTAGATCTGTCCAGGACACCACCATTCTCCCAGGCAACTAGGTTCACAATTTCTGTGAATATCACTGACTCCTTTCTCTGGCTGACCCAACATATTCAATCATTTGTCAAATCTTGTCCTTTCTAGCATCTTGCATCTTTTCACAGCCATCCTCTTTCAGGCCCTTATCATCTCACCTCTCAACACTCCTGCAGTGGCTTCTAATTTGTCTCCCTGCTTCAAGTCTTGCCAACTCTTCCTTCACAGAGCTGCCAGTGATTTTCTATGAGCTCACTAGGTTGGAATCTGAAAGCCTCCATTTAGCATTTAAAGGTTTTCACAATCTGACTCTAACCCATCATTCCTTAATACATATTACTCTCCTACATCCACATTTCATTCACTACCTTGGCCTGCTCTCTCCTAAATGACACATCATGTCCCATTCACACTTTGCACTTATTGTCCACCATGCTTGGAATGCCCGTCCTTTGTCACTTTCAGTTCTTGAGAACTGAAAATTTAAAAAAAGCTTGTTTCTAAATAATAATAATAGATAGCATTTATACGATGTTTTAAAGGTGTGCAAAGCTCAGTACAAATGTGATCTCATTTGATCCTTAACAATAATTCTAGGAGGGAGGTGCTATTATTATCCTCATTTTAGAGGAAACTGAGATGAGAGATTAAATTACTTGCCCACTGTCACAAAGATAAAGTATCCAAAGTGTGATTTGAATTCAATTCTCTGGGATTCATCTCAAGCATAACTCCTTTCCTGGATTCTCTCAGATGCTAGTCCCTTCAGCCCTACAGTTGCCTTCTTTGATTTGTAAGTGCTTGTGTCTTCTCACCTCTTAGAATGTAAAATCTGTAGAAACTAAGTTTTGCCTTTGTACCCCCAGCACCTCGCATAGTATCTGAAACAGAGGCAATGAATCCCTGTTGACTGAAAAAATTGGGAGATTTTGGTCTCAGTGGCATCATGCTGAGAAATAAAACTAGCAATTTCTTTTTTCCCAACACAAAAGGTGATTGACTGACTACTCTCTCAAAGGGAAATATCTATTCTCCCAGAACAGCTTTCAAGCAACAAGTTTTATGTACAGCATCAGATACAAACTGCTTTAGAAATCAGATACAAACTGCCACCTAGGTAACTAAATACTATTATGTGGATACTACCAATAAAATTGGAATTAGAAAGACTTGAATTCAAATCACACTTTGGATACTTTCTATCTTTGTGACAGTAGGCAAGTAATTTAATCTCTCATCTCAGTTTCCTCTAAAATGAGGATAATAATAGCACCTCCCTCCTAGAATTATTGTTAAGGATCAAATGAGATCACATTTGTACTGAGCTTTGCACACCTTTAAAACATCATATAAATGCTATCTATTATTATTATTTAGAAACAAGCTTTTTATCCCCTATACATTATATTTAAAATAATAATACTTGAACTGGAAAAAAGGTTTTAAAAGCATCATTATAGCAATATGTCCTATTTCTCCTGTTTTATAATTAAGGGTTTTTTCCCCATAATCTAACTGGAATATTCAGGCTTGAATTCAAATCTATTTCAATGACTTCTAACCTTAGTGAATTCAAAAATGAAAGCTCTTGCACTTGTTAGGAGATAAATTACTTTAACAACTAAAGCAACTTCATAATATTGAGATGGGGGAAGAAGGGAAATTTTAATTGAAAGTATTTCACTTGAATAAGTCATTGCATGAATGACATT
Source organism: Monodelphis domestica (assembly GCF_027887165.1). Lineage (NCBI taxonomy): Eukaryota > Metazoa > Chordata > Mammalia > Didelphimorphia > Didelphidae > Monodelphis > Monodelphis domestica. Next base: position 60,208,848 of record NC_077234.1, read on the forward strand.
TAAAAGACTGAAATGCTACAAATTTGAGCTAAAGTAATATTTTCACTGCACAGAAATTGGTCAATGTATCACCAGATCTCCCAAAACTTATCAGTTCCATGAATGTCCAACAACCAAAGGAAAATGAGATTGTGCTTTTGAGTGGATTATCTTCTGGAAACCTCCAAGCTGATTTTGAAGTTTCTAAGGTAAGATTGATAAAATAATTTGGGTGGGAAGGGAGGAAGAAGGGAGGGTCTCCTTTAGAGACACCATGGGCATGGTTTTTTACCAAAATAAATCTAAAATTAGACCTTACCTTATCCCAATTTCTCCCAAATAAGTTGAAAAAGACATTTGTGAGCAATACCAGAAATACTAATGTTAGATTTGAAGGCTAACAGACTTAAACACAAAAGCAGAACACCAGTGAAATCTCTTTAGTTGTAGAGATCAAAGAAGTTTGATGTCTTTTAGCATAATATTCATTTATGTTTATATTGCATATTGTTGCCAGGGATCTGGTTGGCCTATCAAATATTATGAATGCCTTTTACTTTTTTAAGGGTAGAACATTAAACAGAGCCCAAGTGTAATATAATTTACTTGAATCTATGCAGAAACCTATTGGTAGGCAGTCTTACATTCCAGCAACTTCTCGTTCTCAGCAACTAATCATTAAAGGAGGATGAAGCGGGGGGGGGGGGGGGGGGGGGAAGGAAATGAGAATTTAAGAAGACAGAAAGGAAGGAAGAGAATTAAGCCATAATCCTACATAATTTACAATGATACAGGCATTTTCTGAGTTGTTACCCTAAAATTATCAGAGAAAAAGTCCATCATTGGTGTTTTGTTTATTTTTCACATGCAAACCTTCAAAAGAAACATTTGTACATCTCTGGTTATTTGGTATTTTCCACATTTCAAATGACAAAGAATTTTCTATCTTAGTGTACCACTGCTGCTGGAATGAAGATATTGCAACTAAAAAATGATCTCACCTTGTTCAGTAGTGTCCAACAACTGTTGACCCCATATGGGTTGGTTTTTGTTTTGTTTTTTTGGCAAGATCCTGGGGTGGTTTGCCATTTCCATCTCCAGCTCATTTTTAGTTGAGGAAACTCATCTAAAGTGAACAGGGATTAATGACTTGCCCAGTGTACAAATCTGTCTGAGGCCAGATTTGAACTCAGGAAGATAAGTCTTGACTCCAAAAACCCTATTTTAACCATTGTACCACCTGGCTGCCTTTAGAATCCCCTGCTTTCATCAAACTCAGCTCCAGGGCCACCTTCTTCAGAAGGCTTATCCTAAACTCTACCATCCCCTCCAGTTGCTAGTGCTGTCCCTCATCATAAATTAATTCATTATCTATTCTGTGATATTTCATATTACTTTTCTATGTATATATTTCTTCTCCCTACTTCCAGCAGAATGTGAATTTTTTGAGGGCAGCAATTGCTTTCCTTTTTTTACCTTATTTTTAGTTTTTAGGCCATTTTTAGTCTTTGTATATGTCAGGGAGGTAGCACAGTGAATATAGTGCTGGGAGTCATGAGTCAGGAGGACTCCTGATCCTAAGTTCAAATCCAACTTTAGGCACTAGTTGGGTGACCCTGGCCAAATCACTTAACCCTCTTTGCCCTAGTCTCCTCATCTATAAAATGAGCTGGAAAAGGAAATGGCAAATAATGCCAGTATCTTTGCCAAGATAAACCCAAATAGGGTCCCAAGGAGTTGGAAAACAACTGAAAAACAACTGAAAAAAAAAAAAGCTTTGTATCCCTAGTATCAAACAGAGGGTTCTGCCATACAGTCACTGCTTAATAAATGTTTGTCCATTTAATATTATTGCTGCTATTAAACATAGTGATTCAAAGTCTGAGGGGGGAAAGTTGGAATGTCTCATCATGAGATAAAGAGTAATTTTAGGTCAGACAAGAAAGCAACAATAGTGGACTATAAGGGAAAGTGGCATTGCAATAGTATCTCTGACTTCTGAGTTTCTTTGTTTGCTTAAGGTCATTGAGCCTCAAGCCCAGAACTGAATTCCCCTCATGATGAAGTAATTCAAAAAATAACTATCACCATCCAACTTTCCATGATGTGGTAGTAACAGAGAATATTATTCAACTTAACAGTAACACGTCAGGTGATAGGGCTATTAATTCCAATATCAAATGAATTTAGCCAAGTTGAAAGTGGTTTTGTAGTTACTGATTCCCAAAAAAGCTTCCACAGCCTTGCTGTTGATATTCTGTGCTTTATTAATGTTGACTCCAGCAAGGAATATTTTTAAACATGTTTTCATTAAATAAAATCATTTGATGGAGAATGTCATTTCCTGTTAAACAAAAATCTCTCATTCTTGCTTAAAGTCAAGTTGACCCTTGCAATTAAATGTGCTGCTCAGAAAATCACATGCAAAGGAACCCCTTTACCTTGGAAAACAGAATGTGCCTGGTCTTGATGACCCAACTAGGTTTTGTTAGACATTAGTGGTATGTAGTTTTGTCAGGGGATAGATATCACTTGCGTAATTCCGCCAAATCATGAGCTTGTTAAAATAAGGCATTTGACTGTGAAATGTATTTGACTGTAAAAATTAAAATCTTTAAAATGTTCAAAATTCTCAAAAGAGTTTAAGATGTCATGCAACCTAAAGTGGTAATGATGGAGCTTAATATAGGGCTGACAAAGTCAAGCTTAGAATAATAGATGTTTTAAAAATCCAGCACTGCAATTTGAATAAACAAAAACTGAAAAATAACTACCCCCCCAAAAAAAACCCCAGCATAACAAAATGACTAAAACACATCTGTGCCTCCAATTTTTTCTTTTTCTCTATAGTTCTCATTTCCAGAGGCGTTCTCAGTTGTGTGGAAAAAATGGGTAGGTGGTAAGGCCAGCTCCAGGAAAAATTACGCAGTAGGCAAAATTTGTCTTTGATTCCCTCCAACTGTTATTCTGAGAACTCTACCCTCTTTTTCTTCTTCCCAAACTCTATTTCCCCTACTGGGTTCTCCAATTCTATATGTTTTAGCCTCCTTAATGCTTATGATTCCCCCTCCTGCACTATATCTCAGCTAAGGGTTTGAATTCAAGCCTCCTTTTACTCCTTTCCTTATGTAGAAATACAGCCTGTCTGATGTCATTAATTGGTTCCAAGAAAACACCATGTTAGGGAAAAGAATGATGCTGGGAGCAATTAGGAACATTTGACCAAATAAAGGGGCAACAAGGACAAAGTGCTAGGATTTGGAACTATAGCTATTAGAAGACCTCAAGTTGAATTCTCATTCATGTCACTCCATTTGGGATCATGGACAAGTCACAAATTCTTTGGGTCTCCATTTCTCATCTGTAAAATGAGGGCAGGGGTTGGCCTAGATAATATATAACGGCATCTCAACTCTAAATGTCAGAATTTATGTTCTTAGTGGGACAATGGGATTTTTGTGAAATTACAGTCAGGTGTGGGTACAATGTAGTAATAAAATTACTGCAAAGTGAAATTGTTTGGGGAGTTTAGAGGTTATGTGTTCAAATTACAGCTCTGCTTCATTCTGTTTCTGTGTCACTGAGCAAGTCCCTAAACCTTGATGAGACTGTTTTCTTCCTGGCAAAATGAGAGCACCATATTAGATGGCCTTTAAGATCTCAGCCAACTAAATCTTTGATTCTATAATCCAATAATTAAGACAGAGTTCATGTATTAATTTGTGCAAATTATAGCAAAATATTCTTTCTAACTTTGATTCTATCAATACATTTCATTATCTATAATGACTCCCCTCTCCAGGAAGAGAAATCAGAATCAGTTCAAGATTTTTAGGATAAATACTTAGGGGTCATTTGTTGATAGGCTATATTTGAACCTATATTTGGCTAATAAAATTATGTTAAAATACTTCCTAATTAAATATAGCAAGTATTTTAAACAATATTTTATCTTTCTCGTGTGACATGTAAAAAGAATTTTACATTTTTTTAAGTATTGAATTCCAAATTCTCTCCCTTCTTCTGACCTTTCTTCCTTCTCTGTCTCCCTGCCCTTCCTCTCCCTGAGATGGTAAGTAATCTGATACAGATTTTACATGTGTAATCATGCAAATAACATTTTCTTATTAGTCATTTTGTGGAAGAGATCTCAAATCAAAGAAGAAAAAAAAATGAAATGTAGTATGTTTCAATCTGAATTCAGACTATATAATTTTTTTCTCAAAAGGTAGATGGCATGTGTCATCATGAATCTCTTGGATTTTCTTGGATCACTGCATTGCTGAAAACAATTAGGTCATTCACAGTTGTTCATCAAAAAATATTGCTGAACACTGCCTACAAGGTCATTTTGGTTTTGCTCACTTCACTTTGCATCAGTTCATACCAGTCGTTCCAGATTTTTCTGAAATCATCCTTCTTCTCATTTCTTATAGCACAATAATATTCCATAACTCTCATTTACTAAAACTTGTTCAGTTATTCTCCCAATGAATGGACAACCCCTCAATTCCCATTTCTTTTCAAAGTAGCGGGTATGTGTACCCTAATAAGTTGGATTAGAGAATATTTTTGGCATATTTAAGGCAAGTCAAATATCTCTTCTTTTTTCAAAAGATTTTTGGTTTTTCAATTATCCACAGATTGAGTGAGCATCATTTATAGACTAACAATACAATTCAGGTAGGAACTCATTCTCTTGAGGTATTTACTTGCATAAGAAATTTCCTTGAAGACTTCCTTTTCCTTTCTTAAAGTATTAATGAATTGAAACCAAAGCACCACTTCCCTATGCTTTTTTGTTTTTCATCTTTGAAAAAACCTCAATTTTAGGCATTTTTCAGTCTAGTCCAACTCCTGACTCCATTTGTAGGTTTCTTGGCAAAGATACTGAAATGATTTGCCATTTACTTTTCTAGTTCATTTTATAGATGAGGAAACTGAGGGAAAGAGGGTTAAGTGACTTTCCCAAGGTCATACAACTAGTAAGTGTCTAGATCTGAATTTGAACTCAGGTCTCCCTGACTCCAGGCCCGATGTTCTATCCATATACCACCTAGCATCTCCCAAAAACTCATTACTCATCTGAAAAATTCCAACTGACATCCAAGAGCCTCTTGGCAAACGGATGTTGACACTGAGTAGGACTAACTCTACAGCTATATGTGCCTGTCTTTAATTAATCCCACTTGAACAAGGAGATTTGATTGAAAAGTAAAAGCTTAGTAAAAGTTTATCAGTCAAAAACTCATTCAAAATTCTGGGCACAGCAACTCATGTTAACTACAGGGTCTTGATAGAGGATCATTAGCTAACTGCTAATATGCTTTTCCATTCTCCTCATCCTGAAGGATTCTCATCATCTCCTATACTTCACATCATGCTTCAACCAACTTAGCACTCCCTTGAAAGTTAATTGTTCACCTTATACATTTACACACACCCAAACTCCCCATATAGATAATGTACATAGAAAGAACAGCACTGAATTTAGAGTTAGAAGAAAGTATTCTTCCCTTTGTTAAATACTAGACAAATTCATTTTTATGGGCCTTCATCAATCATGTAGTGGTAGACTTGAAAGACTTGAAAGACTTGAATTCAAATTCCTGCCTCAGACAGTGACTAGCTGTGTGACCCTGGGTAAATCACTCAACCTCTCAGTCTCAGTTTCCTTATCTGTAAAAATAGAGATATTAATAGCCTCAGTACTCATGAGGCTGTTGTGAAGATCAAATGGGATAGCATCTGTAAAGAGAGAAAGAAAAAGGTCCCTTGCCCAGCTGGTATTCGTCAGCAAAGTCTAATGCTTCCTGGTAAAGATGATTAAGTTGTTGCTATTTGCATGACCCCCTACTAATCTCAGGGTTCAGTGCCCAGAAATTTTAGAGCTTGATCTTATCTCAGATGGTAACAAAGTGTTTATGCAGAAGTTAGTATTCTCATAAATTCACTAAAGAATGAGGAAAGAAGTTGTAGGAAGTTTATTTATGCAGAGTTATTGCACCTTTGATCTCAGGTACAAAGCTGTGACACAGGACCCACATTTTTGTGGCCATTTCACTCTCTGTTTCCATGTTTCTGTACATGAGTGGTAAAGGAATGAACCTCTGCCTTCCAAGTCCTTTGAGAATAAAAAAATGCCCATTACCAAACAATTATTAGACACCATTACACCTTGTGGAGAATTGAGAGGACAGTAGGAAAGGTCATCCATCACAATCAGTGCCCACAGAATTGAACAAGGCCAGCAGACTCAGCCAGGTATCATAGTCATGACTTCAGCCTCATTGGTACCCATCTTCTACCCAACTGAACTAACCTACTTCAGATAAATCATGAGGGTCATTCAGAGATGGATGACTCACATCTAAGGGACTCCTATAAGAAAGCTCCTCATTAGAAAATAGAAGTCTATTGTCCCTGGCAGAAGAATAGTGTTTGAATTCAAATAAATCAAAACATTTTCTTAGTGTCACCAAAATAGATACATAAAATACTAAAGGGAAAGAAATTGGAACTTCATTCTAATGAAGTGAAGAAACAAATCGAAGTACAATTGGCTGCTTCCTTTATGCTGAATTATCTCCTTGTACTTACCAAGCTTCCTTCTTAATCAATGAGCTCATCAGTATCACCATCAAGGATGCTGAAAATTTCCAAATCAAAGTTCTAGTCTTCCTCCCAGGATCTACCACAGAGATCTGTGAATGAATATGGGGGAAAATCAAGAGAGGTTTCGTTTTCTCATGAATGGTTTCTCTTTTCTTCCCTAGTATCCTTGGCTGCCAGACATATGCCTTGTTCAATGTGCAAGGGGGGACAGACAAAACAGTACCAACTGTATCATCTTTGAAATCAATAAATTTCTGATCGGCCTCGAGCTGGTACAGGAGAGACAACTACACCTGGAAGCCAATGTCTTCAAGGTGGAGGATGACACCAACTGCTCTGTGTCCTCCATAGAAGAGGATTTTCTCACTGCATCAGAACATTTAGAGGATGAGAGTGAAGTGGATGAGTATAAAAATGGTAAACATCATCAAACATACCATATTCTCTCCATTGAACTAATCTACTTCGGATAAATGTTGGGGACCATTCAAAGATGGATGACCCACTTCCAAGGGACTCGCTAAGAATGGCGTTATAAGCTTAACGTCTCAAAGGTTCTGAGCACATCCCTTCCATTTTCTGTTCATAGAAAGGATGTTGCTGATGACAAGAAGCATTGACATCAAGATGGCAACCACATGAATATAGCAGAATGAGTTATCCCCCTTCCATCCTCTTTTACTAGAGTGAAGATGGATAGGTTAAGGGAAGTATGAGTTAGTATTGTTTATCAGTTTATTGACAAATATTAAAAATGGTGTGGTCCTATGCCAAGAATACTTTGTGCAAATTATTCAATATCATATAGATTTAGAACTGAAAGAAATCATTGTTATTGTTCACTTATTTGTGTCTGACTCTATGTGACCCATGGTCTTTTGTCCTTGGGCTTTTCTTGGCAAAGATACTGGCATGGTTTGCCATTTCCTTCTCCGGTGTGCTCCTCTTTTATAGATGAGCAACTGCAGCAAATAGGAGCAAAGTGAATTTCCAAGGTCATACAGCCAGTGGTTGAGATAAGATTTGGACTGAGATCTTCCTGACTCCAAGTCTGGTACTTCACCTACTGTACTACCTAGTTGCCCCAAAAGGGATCATAGAAGACAATAATTCTAATCCCCTCACTTTACATATAAGAGAATTGAAGCAGAGGTTAAATAACTTGCACAATGATGCATAATTAGTGAGGCTAGATTTGAACAATGGATTTAGTGACTCCAAGTCCAATCCCTTATCTTTAAGGTATAGATTAATCAATATTTTGTAACTGCCAAGATTCTGCAGGTCTAATGAGAAGGTAGGTATACTCTAAAACTGACTTTTTAAGATCTTCTTTCACCACAGATAATGGAACCCTCCTTATCCTAATATTCTCCTGCTTTGCCAGTACCCTTAAACATTTGTTCCATGAAATAGTCAAAGCTAATCTCTGTAACAAGTCAGAAACTGAAGAAACTCCTAAACTCTCTGACATCTGTAGTTATTATGAGTAGCCGGGGTGGGAGGAGAGGAGAAGGAATTCGGGAACAGAATGCTTTCTGGTAGCTTTCTACTAATGGATGAAATGATGTTCATTATACAGATAATTTCCAATGTCTAGTTTAAATACATGTTGGACTCTCTGATAAAAGCTATATTATTGTTTGACTTTCCAGAATCAAATTTAGAAAATCTTTTAAGGCTAATGTTTGCTTCTCCCAAAGAACACCAAAAATGTTATTATAATGGAAATTATCCAACCCACTGCCTCACAGGCATCTTTTTTGTTCATTTCTTTGAAAAAAATGACAACTTGCTATCCAAAAGCTAATAATGACTTCATTTTCTTTTCTTTAGGTTATGAAAATGTAAATATTTCATTCAATATTGCAGAAAGTAAGAAGTCAAAGGGAGCTACTCAGGGAGATCTGAATTACAAAAAGGGCAAATTACGTTATGCTTTTGAAGAAAATTCGATTTGCAAAGAAAATGCCATTTCACACAAATCTTCAAGGTATCTGGAAGGAACATTGAAGAAAGCAGTTGAAGTCATTTTGCCCAATACAGATCAATCAATCCAGCAACCACGAAAGAAAGGAGATATTTCTGAAGAAGAGGGGCCAGCCACTAGTATTTTTGCAGAAAGCTCTAAAGGTCCAGTAGAAAGTTCTCATGCCTTGCAATCTTCCCATAAGAGACATTTGGAGAGAATGGTTAAAGAAGAACTATCATCTGTATGTGATACCCCCTCAAAACATAACAGAAACCAAGATCCTGAAGAGGGTCTGAAAAACGAAGAACAATTTCATCCTCCTCTACAAAATGAGGGCAGAACAACTGGTGAGTATGCAACCAATCTGGCAGAATCTGTCCTACAAGATGCATTTATTAGACTGTCCCAATCTCAACCAATATGTCCTATTAATGCTGTGGCAAATGCTCCCAGGGAAAATGCTTTGATTTCAGAAGGCTGCACTGCAGAAGACCTCGAGCTCCCTAGGTCATGGCAAGAACTTCCCAAAATAGTCATTGTGCAGAGTCCAGACTACAGTGAAGCTATATCTGAATGGCCTGGGACAAACCCCTCAAGCCTCAGCCACTGCCCACAATCTGATCCTTCAGTGGGAATTTCAGGTGAACTTAATGAAGCAAAATCCACCATATCTCCCCAAAGTGCTCTAGAAGTGGCTTTAGCTTGTGCTGCTACTGTAATTGGAACTATTTCCAGTCCTCAGGCCACTGAAAGATTCAGATTGGAGCAAGAAAACTCAGCAGTTAATGGTCAAATGCTGGGGAATGAGGAGCTTCAAAAACAAACCACTCAAGTACCTAAGGACCCTACAAGCATGGAATATTCATTTCCATCAGCCCTGTGTGGCATGACTCAGGTAGCCAGTGCTGTTGCTGTCTGTGGTCTTGGGGAAACTCAAGAAGATAAGTATCCTGTGGCATCAAGCGGTCTCTTGGCTGCAGCAGAGGCCTCAGCAGCAGTCACCCTCCATGGTAGCATAGCCATGGGCAGTAGCATGGAGACCTTGAACAAAAGCATTGCAGAGACCCTTCTCAAGGAGGCATCTGTGGTTTTGACTAAGCCTAATGCCTATAGCAGTGTTGGATACTTTATGGAGTCAATGAACAGAAGGATTGTTGAAATTATGTCCAAGCCTCAAATCTCTTGCTCAGACAACATCCTTGGGGATGAACTAGCAGAGGATTTATCCAGTATAATCCTAAAGCACTCACTTGAAGAAGCAAACCAGAAAATGAAAATGACTGATTTTGAGACCCCTGGGGTTCAAGATCAGAATACCCAGGACATCCTTATGGAAACTGTAAATGAACTGCTTTTCAATGTGATATATTTCACTTTCAAGAAGATGAGCAATATCACACAGTTCAGTGAGCATCCCCCCATCTTTTCTAAGGAGCACAACAGATGGAGAAGTACAGAAATAGACCATCAACTAACAGAGACAGCAGCTACTCAGACAGCCCAGAGAGCTCTTGATTACTCCAATGGTAGCACGATTAATAATTTGTACAATGCTGGTGCTGTCAAAGATCTTGGAGGTGTCATGCCACCAAAGAATGTTAATAATGGCAGAGGAATGTCAAACATTTTTGAAAGCCCCATACTTCAGTCAGAACTGCCTTTTAATAACTATGCCTATAATTCATTGGCCACAAAAACATCCCCTAAGAAAAGATTCCCAAAACAAACCACTGGAGATTACCACAGAGATCCTAATCATAGATTCAGTCACAATAGGAATGGACTCAGATCCTTTTCAGATCCGTTACCAGGCAGTGGGATGAAAGAAATGATAGATGGTGAGTTCAACATCAACACCCAAGAAAAATGCAATACTGAAGTTCAAATTAGCCTGTCTCAATTAGGGAGCAACTTAATGCTTCCATCTCAACCCATGCTACAGGTTAAATGTTCAACAGATAACTACTGTGTAATAGACTTTGCTGAAGAATTAGCAGAAACGGTTGTCTCCATGGCAACAGAAATAGCTGCAATCTGCCTGGATAATTCAAATGGAAAACAACCCTGGTTTTGTGCCTGGAAAGGGGGAAATGAATATCTGATGACACCAAGCTTGTCCTGCCGAAGCCTGAAAAGAAAGAAGGAAACACAGGCCAACGGATCCATTGTAAGGAAGCACAAACCCCCTCGACTTAGTGAGATAAAAAGAAAAACTGATGAGCACCCTGAACTCAAAGAGAGGCTAATGAACAGGGTCGTCGATGAGTCTATAAATCTTGATGATGTCCCAGACTCTGTCAATATCTTTGCAAATGAGGTGGCTGCCAAGATTATGAACCTGACAGAGTTTTCCATGGTGGATGGAACTTGGCAAGCTCAGAATCATCCCCGAAACAGATTACTAGGTGAAAGGCTAAATCGTGTGAAAGCGTCTAGCTGTGAAAGCATCCCTGAAGAGGATTCAGACTCCCGAGGCTTTGCAAACAGCCGTGGTTTAATGAATACCTTGAGTCAGCCAGTCAGCAGAGCCAGCTCTGTCTCCAAACAGTCCAGCTGTGAGAGCATTACAGATGAGTTTTCCAGGTTCATGGTGAATCAAATGGAAAATGAAGGGAGAGGATTTGATTTACTCCTGGATTACTATGCTGGCAGGAATGCAAGTACCATCCTAACCTCAGCTGTTCAGCAGGTATCTCGAAAGAATGGACATCTCAGTGTGAAGCCCAGCTGCCCCTCTAAGCAATCCAGCACAGAAAGCATAACAGAAGAGTTCTATAGGTACATGCTAAGGGACCTTGACAGAGACAGCAGAGATAGCATATCTTCTAACAGAAGCAGCAGAGACTGGGGTTCCAGTTTGCTACCTCCTTCGCCGCGGTCCCCATTTTGTTACAGACAGTTCTCTGTACCAGAAAACAGGTCATCCTGTGGCAAGCTAACAGTGAATGCTCCAGTCAAGGCAAACTCTCTGGATGGCTTTGCTCAGAATGGCCAGCAAGACTTTTTAAGCGTTCAGCCAGTCAGCAATGTGTCTTCATCAGGCCTTTGCAAGTCTGACTCTTGTTTATATCAGAGAGGGAAGACAGACCAAATCACAAGCATGTTAATTCATGAGACGTGGACAAACTCCATTCAAGCCCTTATGCAAAAAAACAAAATCATAGCAGATGAGACAGAAGCAACAGATGCCGATCCTGTTTCAAGAGGTTCTCCCTGTCACATAAAACAGTATGCTAACAGATTAGGTACAAGCATTGAGGAGAATGGAAACATTATGCTAGTGGTTCATCAGGATTCCCCCGCTTGCACAAATAAAGACTCAGCAACAGAAAACAGACATCTTCCCACTGCAGCTGCAAACCAAGCAGCTACTCCTCTGGAACAAATACAAGGGGGATGTAAAAAAGAACATTTCGCCAGCCATCACACTGGTCTAGGGTGTCACGCAGGTCCGACCTCTTGCTCAAGGGAAGTGCCTCTGATTCAGATTGAAACTGATCAAAGGGAAGATCTTACTGAAGAATCAGAAGTCATTATTCCCCAGAACATCTGCACTGTGGAAGCAAAAGGTGACGATGTGAACAGAGAAAAGGATCCTGAAATGGACAGTGGGAGAAACACAGCTGCAAGCTCCATCACAAACAACAGGTGAGTAAAGAATGCTGGGTGTACAATACCATGTATGTGGACTGAGCCTTTACAATAAAGAGCATTTTACCATAGATGCAGAGATGAAAGAGAGCTCAAGGAATTCTCCGGTCTAGATTCCTTGCCTAAAGGCAAGCAATGCCATCTTATTCCCACTTCAGAGATTAGACAACTGTGTCCCAGTGTTGTTGATTATCAATTTCTATTGTAACTTTTTTTATACATTTACTACACATTCAAAAGAGTATTAAATATGAGCTCATTTCACTGTTCCCTTTTTTTACTTTTAACGGAAATCTTTGAAAGCAAGAAATGACTCAAATATCTTTAAAAAAAAAAAAAGCCCTTACCTTCCATCTTAGAATCAATACTGGGTTTTGGTTCCAAGGTAGAAGAGTGGTATGGGATAGGCAATAGGGGTTAAGTGACTTGTCCAGGGTCACATAGCTAGGAAGTGTCTGAGGCCAAAATTGAACCCAGGACCTTCCATCTCTGGGCCTGACCCTCAATCCACTGACCCACCCATCTGCCCCCTCAAATATCTTTTTAAAAGTATAAAAGAATCAGAAAGATGACAAAGTTAAAAATCATAGCATTTTAATTTATAGACTTCCAAATCAGACAACTCAAAAGTTATCTAGTCCAAAATCTTATATAAGAAAAAATTTTACCCTTCTAAATCATGTCTAACAAGTAGTCACTCAGCCCATTTGAGTACTTCCAAGAACAACAAACTCACTACTTCATGTAAAAGCTCTGGACAAAACCATTTTTCCTTATACTGAACCAATATCTGACTCCTTATAACCTCTACCTACTGATCCTACTTCTGGTCTCTGGATCAAGCTGAGTCTAAGATGACTGTTCATCAAATATTTAAATACTGATAATATTTCCCCTAAGTCTCTCAGAGTAAAGTTCTATGGTGGTGGTTCTGTTCTGCCTGAGATCTGGCTTCAAGTCTCTCATCACCCTGCTCACCCTCTTCTGAATGAATTCCAGTTTGTTAGTGTTGCCCTAAAGTCTCACACCCAGAACTTAATGTAATAATGCAGATGAGGTTTGATAAAGAGATATACTAGGACTCACTTATTCTATTAGCATGGCCTAAGAGAACATAAGCAATCTTGATTGATCTTGTTACAGTTATAGATAATTCATTGCTTAAAAATAAGAGAATACTTTTGTTTAACATAGAAATTACTTTAAATTCATAAGACCTAATAAATATATTAAAAATATCACAAAATGAATTTTACCATTCTTTGAAAATATTCATTTGCTAACCCTTTTAATACCTGTTATTAGGGGAAGACCATTAAACATTTAGTAGCAATGAACAACAATATTCCAAACAAAAAATATAGGAATGGCAGGTGAAGAAGGAATGGAGAAAATTTTCTATTTTTCTAATGTTCCTCATGTTCTTAAAACCAGATTTCTTCCAAATTTGACTTTTTTGTTTCAAATAGGCATTATTTTAGCCCTATATTACATATGAGTAAACTGAGATGCAGAGAAGGTAAGTACTTGTCCAAAGAAATAGTGCTAGTAAGTATCAAAGCTAGAATTTGAACTCAAGGCTTCTTGGCTCTAAGTCTAACACTATGAACTACTATCCTGTGCTATTCCTCAGTGGCATTGCTAGATGGTTATCTGGAAAAAGAACTATGTTTGCTAACTCTGTAACTTAATATTTAAAAGTAAGACTTATTAAGAAAGAATTGGGGAAATTTCGAGTGATGGACATGTTTCAGATTTATGAAAAGATGACTTCTTTCACAGGAAGAAGAATATGTATTCGTTATTATCAAAAGGGGGGCAAAACTATAGCAGTGTAGGTACATGTGTCTAGTGTGGTGGTAACAAAAATAAAAAGAAAGAGGAAATTCAAGAGGCATTTTGAAGGAAGAAAGAAATAAGAAAAAGTCCAAGAAAATTCCAAGGTTACCAACCAGCCTGGGAGAGAGAAAGAATAGCAGTTCCTAAAACAGAAACAGAGTATTTGGAAAGATGACTAAGTTTGGGATAAGTTTGTGATTAGGGGAAATATGATCTTAGGGTTAGATTTTTGAACATTGAAATAATAAAGTGATATTCAAGTGAAAATGTCAAACAGGCACAGCCCTAAGATCAGAGCTAGAGTAAAAAATTAAGACTGTTTTGAAAATTGTCCACTTAGAAGTTATAAATAGAACCATGACAATGAATGAGACCCTGCAGTGATAACATCATCATAGGACAGCAGAAAAAATCCTGAACCTGAAATCAAGAGTCCCAGGCATTAATAAATATATGCAGTTCTGGACAAACCATTCTGACCTCAAGCTTCTTTATCAGTAAAATGATGGTCTTGGAATAAATACTTTCTTCCTTCCAGCTTTTACATTCTCTGATTGTAGGATCTATGTAAATATTCAAGTAAATAACCATTATTAAATACCTACTAGGTGTGAGACACTGAACTAGGCACTAGGGAAACAAAAAATAAAAATAAAATTGCTGATACCCTAGTGGAGCAGTAATAGGGGAGAGAGGCACCAAGAAAAGAGAAGGCTGAGAGCAGAGTTCTAAGAACACTCAAGATTAAAGACTGAGAGAAGGGAGGGAAGCTAGGAAAGAACAAGAACTGTTAGAATGATAATAAAACTAGAAAATTAAATGGCATGCAGGTAGACAGGATCCGTTTTTTTGTTGTTTAATTTGAAATGGCTGGTAAACTTTATTAAAATGCTACAGAAATAGAAAAGGATGAAGCTAGAGAAAAGGACAAGATGGAGGTCAGTGGTGACCTTCTATAGATCAATTTCAGTAAGCTAATGGGACCACAAGCCATGTTATAGGAGAATTAAATGGAAATATATAAAATAGTAATTAATAGTAATAAATAGAATTGGCACAGCACTGTAAGGTTTGTAAAATGTTATGCAAATATTATCTTCTTTTGTCCTCACAACAACCCTGAGAAATAAGTACTGTTGTTGTTCCCATCTTATAGATGAGGAACTGAGGCAGACAGGGCAATTAACTTACCCAGGATCACATAGAGAATGAGTATCTTGAGGCTGGATTTTAACCCAGGTCTTTCCAACTCCAGATCCAGCATTCTAACCACTGTGTCACCAAGCCGTTGCGAAAATTCACATTGATATGCTAACAGATCAGCTAAATATTTCAAATAATACTTCAAATATAATTTTTACAAAGAAGTAAGCAAAACTACTCATTTGTTTTGAGAAAATGTCCCATGCTTTAGAAAGTTATTACTCTTTTTAATTATTTAGACACAAAATTTGGAGTACAGCCAAACAGACTAGCAGATTCATCTTTTATACAGTGTGTTCAATTTTAAATGCTGAGTTTGAACTTTATAATTAATTGCTCTAAGCATCTTCTTCCCAATTATATAAAGTAGCACAAATTTGTAATGTGTCAGTACCCTTGGGCCTCATGGAAATTTCAACTTGGTGTCAGTTGTCTCAGTAACATTTTGTGTTTCACAGTGCCGACTTTAATACTGAAAATGTTCCTGACCCTGAAAATCCTGTGGAAGTTCGAACCCCAGAGGAGTCCTTGAACCCTCATAGCAGCAGTGATGAAAGCACAGGCAGCTGGTCACAGCTGGTCAATGATGAAGACAACCCTGATGATACAAGTAGCTATTTGCAGCTCAGTGAGAGATCCATGAGGTATCTCTCTGCTTACATTTTAGATCCTTGGGAAACATGCCCTTATAGCAAATTCCACAATCAGCACTGTCCTGTCTGCGTGTGTGTGTGTGTACACAAGACCACCTGAGTAACATCTAATACAAACACTAAAAAAAAGCTTCCTCCAGTCTTGACACAATGAAGAAGAATTTGTGAATTATTCTAAAATACCGTGACCTCATTATGCCAAGTCAAAGAGCTGCCTTTGTTCCCTGGTGGAGAATTATAGCTAGTTTGCTCGATGTCAAACACCAATCATTTATCAGGCTAGGTGGCATACTGGATAGATCACCAAGTCTGTAGTCAAAACATCTGAGGTCAAATCCGACCTCAGACACCTACTGGCCATGTGACCCTGGACAAGTCATTTAACCCCATTTGCCTCAGGTTCCTTGCCTGTAAAATGAGCTGGAAAATGAAATTGCAAACCACTCCAGCATCTTTGCCAAGAAAATCTGACATGAAGTCATAAGATGTCAGATACAACTGAACGATTACAATATTCATCAGGACACAATTCAGAGTGTTTGGCATCCAACAAACTGTGTGTCAGTGTGTAAATATATATATATATATGTGTGTGTGTGTGTGTGTGTGTGTATGTGTGTATGTACATATACATAGATATTTCTGTGGATGGATAAAGAAAGATATTTCTGATTTTAATACTTTCTCCCAGTTACATTTCAGATGGAACACAGGCTGGGTTTACATGAGGCAAATGCTTCCTGACTGTACTTGACCTGGTTCCCCCTGCCCCTTTCCCTCTGAGTATTGTTGGAATAGAAAAATGAGAGGGTGGTAAAGATGAAGCTTAGAAGGAAATAGATTCTTGGACCATCCAGAGCTTTACTATACAAAACACTCTTCTGCAAAGTGGAGAAAAGAAAATGAGCAAGTTTTCTCATTGAAACACTCTCACCCACAATTTCACAATCTGCCTACAGATTTCTTGGCTACCCTTCAGACAAATCACAGGCTTTCCTAGAAGACCAACTAGAAAACTTAACTCAAACATATCTAATCCAGGTTACCTGGTTTGTTCACCAACAGAATGACACACTTCCCAAATGTTATACATTGTGCCTGGACTTCAAATCTAAAAGGAAAATCATTTTAAGAGTGAGATTGATAAGAATGGCTGAACAGTTGAGACTACATTGGGTTGGTAGAAAGGAAATGACAGTTATCTTAATGAACAATTTTGTTTTGAGTTTTCATCCTGAGATTACTGCAGTCTAAGAAGTTAGTATCTAGGTAGCCTGGGAGAGGAGATGCTTCCACAGATGGTACCTTAATGCCCATCATGGAAGATTTCAACAATACGTCATATGTTGGCAACTGCCCTTTGAAATCCTTCCTTGCAAGAGGTATCCTTAGGAAAAAAAAACAAAAGGTGTGAGAAAGCTCATTGGATTTAATGAAATTGGATTGATTCCATTTCACAAGTACAGGCAGAGCTCTAAAAGTTTGGCTCCAATATAGTGCATTTCAATAAGTATATGCCTGGCTCATAGACATACCATATGGTGATTGTGTAACCTCTGTGGATTATGCAATCTCTGCTACCTCCTTCTCCAAGGCATACAAGGTGACAGGTGTTTTCTAAGATGTTTATGATAAAGGAGCTACATAGCACCTTAATACTATTGGTTTCTCCTTCAGTGGTGTGACTTCTTATGAAAACAAGGGACCAAGGGCTCATCCTTTTTAACTCCCCAGGGGAAAATCCCCTCCAAGTTGGAAAGGTTAAATATTTGAGGGACTATCTTCTGTGGGAATTCAAATAATTTCCTCCATCCCCAGAAGGTCACTGCAGGTTACTGTCTGCAAGTATTCAAATATTTCCCTCATGCATCATGTTCAGCAGTACTTGAATCTCTGCAAGCGTACCCAGGATATCTCTAGCTGCTTGTTGACAAGAGCTTCTAATGGAAAAAAATACCCTTAATATCTGCATTTGTTTATTTCCCTGGGCTGGAGCTGTAGGCTTACATGCTTGGTTATTTTTCTTTGCTCTGGACATAAATAATTGAAGGAAGTAAAGGTCAGAGCAGTACTTCCCTCTTATCCCCAGGGAAGTGGTCTTTTAGGGTACCGAATTAAAATGTTGGCAATGTGGCCAAATGGTGAAGATTGGCATTAATATCTAAATTTTTGCTTTGTCAGCAATGGCAACAGTAGTACCACTAGCAGTCTTGGCATTATGGATCTGGAAATTTATCAGGAAAACTTGCCATCTTCTCCCATGATTAAGTAAGTAGCTCTGAAATGGAACTGATGTTGAGAAACACTACTTTAATTTCATCTAAAAACGCATTTGTATCATCCAAGATGCATTCAACTGTGGATCTGACTATGTCTACACTACTGTTCTAACTATTTTATTTGTTAATGGGAAAAATGCATTTAAGGTTTCCTGTTTGGGAACCAAGAATATTATAGGGTTAGCCCTTCTTCATCCCCAGTGCCTCTTCCTGACAACATAACTTTAAAGGGATTTCATATCCCCAGCTTTCAATCTAAACATTAAGATGAATGTAATCAGTAGAGTCAGAGCTCTTTCTTTATTCTCTCTAGTGTCATGTACAGAAGCATAAGTCTACTGAAATTGGACCAAGCTAAATCACAGTGTTCCTTCATCTGAAACTGGCTTTCCCTTTATTTACTTCGGGCACACCTCTCCTAGGTTTGTCCCCCAATACCAGTCTGTTGCCATGAAAGATGTGTGAATATCTGCTCAATGATTCTGCTACCTAGAAACATGAGGATGCCTAACATATGCAGCAGAGGACAGTGGGAGACAGTCATATTTAGAAACATGAAGCAAAAAATGGGGGTAAAATACCAAGAAATACTAGGGCAAAATGGGTCTCAAAAGTGGTCAGTATTCCTATCTACTGAAATAAATTTCATCTACAGTTAAGTGACCATGTGGAGATCTAGCTTTCCAGGAGGAATGAAGGGTAGAAGTATAAATTGCCTTATGACTTATTTCTCCAATCCCCATTTGAAGCTAAAATATTTTTAAGAGTTAGCTGCTCAGGCCTCTGGCCTATTGTTTTATTCAGAGGATCATCTTAAAATTTTAGCAACTCAAATTTGCCATTTAAACTTCTTCCTCCAGTTTCCACTCAGACATTTATGTAGAAATATAGCTATGGCCTGATTATATATTTCATCTTTTGTCAAGAAGTAGAATTTGAGAAACAGCTAGGTAGCACAGTGGATAGATAATGAGGCCTGGAGTTGAGAAGACCTGGATTCATATCTGGCCTTAGTCACTTCCTAGCTGTGTCACCCTAGGCAAGTCACTTAACGTCAGTTGCCTAGCCCTTATTGCTAGTATGCCTTGGAGTAGATACTGTGACAGAGGCTGGCACTAGGAAAAAGTGCCAGGCTGAAGAGTATGTGAAATTGATCATCTCGATGAGGGAGGGGCCCCAGGAGTGGAATCCTGAGGAGAGAAGACTCTGGCTGGGAGAGCAGTGAGACTCTCAGTCGGGAGAGGTGGATAAAGACTTTCTCCTGAGGGTTACCCACTTTTCCTGCTGGTGACTGGAAATCTTTTCCCCCAACACTTCCCAATTGAAGGGACTTTCTGAAGAGAAACCTGAATAGACTTTACCTCAGCTCCTGTTTCCCAGGGGTGAGTCAATCTGACTTTCTCTCAGGGGGCTCAGGCTGCCAAGGCCAGAGTTCTCTCCAGACTCGAAGAGGGAGGGGAAAGGCTTTAGATAAAGACAGGGACCTCTTTTCCCCACTTTCCTTTTCCCATTCTTTCCTGCCCATTATTCCTTTTGTATTACCTGATTGAGTTGACATTAAAAGTTATCTGTTCCCCAAGCTGAGTGTGAGTGAACGGATCAAGGGGAGACCTTTTGGTAGTGGAGGGGGGGACAAGAGGGACAAAAGGAAATTGGGGAGAGCAGCTTTAGCTAAGGAGGGAAGGAAGAAGGAGGGAAATCTTCAAACCTCCTCTCCTCTTTCTGAGCAAGCCCTTTACATCTGCTGTCTCCCCTGAACCCCACTTTGTGGAAGGGAGGTTCTCCTCTCTTTCCCCCTCTCCATACCAAAAGTCCCAAGTTCCCTGATGGGGTACAGAACTCTCTTCACATTTATCTTTTTTTTTAAGACAATACTTAGTATTTATTATATATATATATGTAATATATATATATATATATATATATATATATATATATATATAAGTAAGGATTTTTTAAAAAAGGAAAAAAGAAGTAGAGCTTGGGAAAATTCTCTTGACCTCCATTTAACTTTTTCCTGAGCAAACATTCCTTTACCTACCATTTTTCCTTTTGCTCAACTTAGTGGGCCCAGAACTCTTGTGTTGTATTCTGGAGATGAAGAGATCACCAAAGAATCTAACTTCTCCTGGCTCCACAAGTTTAAAAATTGTTATGTCCTTTTTTCATTTAATATTCTTTTGCAAAGAGGCATTGATATTATGGATTCTTCTTCTTTTAACAATTAAGCATTAATCAAAGGACAAGGTACCTGTCACTTCTAAGTTCCTTCATTTTTATCCCCTCCACCTTACCAAAGAATGTGAATGGATCTTATCAACCGAAGTCTAGAGAAGATAAGGAAATGTTCTTCAATCAATAATAAATATATTTCCCAAGTTCTAGTCAAGAAAGGTAAAGAATAATCATAGTTCTACATGCCATTAAAATACTCTTCATTTAAAGCTTTAAACCAACCATATTGGCATTAATCAATCAATAAGCATTTAATAAGCCTCTCTACTGGGTGCTAGACACTGTAGCAGATATGACAAGGGAATTTCAGCCTAAAAAATACCACTGATTTTTGCCATTTAGACTCTGTAATGTAAAGTTGGAAATTCTTGAACCCCTAAAACTACATTACCCAAAATTCCTTTCTGTATTACCTAGAATCCTTTTTTTTCCTGCGCCTCCATGTTTGCCTGGTCACATTATAAGTTCTGTAGCTCCTCCCTCTTCCTTTCTTCTTTCATGAGCAGGCTGGCTGGGTTTAGGTAGTTCTTTTACATTAGTTATTATTAATAAAACTTTAAAAATATAGTTATCGTATATTAATTTTAATCTTTACAGTAGTCTTTGGATTGCCTTTACCTTTTTTTTTTTATTAAAACCCTTACCTTCCCCATCTTGGAGTCAATACTGTGTATTGGCTCCAAGGCAAAAGAGTGGTAAGGGCTAGGCAATGGGGGTCAAGTGACTTGCCCAGGATCATACAGCTAGGAAGTGTCTGAGGCCAGATTTGAACCTAGGACCTCCCGTCTCTAGGCCTGCTTCTCAATCCACTGAGCTACCCAGCTGCCCCCTTGCCTTTACCTTTAAAAAAAATTGTAAACCTTTACCTGTTGTCCTAGAATTGATACTTGGTATGTTATATATATATATATATATATATATATATATATGCTTAACATTGATTCTAAGACAGAAGGCTAGGCAATTGGGGTTCAGTGACTTGGCCAGGATTGCACAGCTGGAAAGTATCTGAGGTCATATTTGAACCCAGAAAGTCCTATCTACAGGTCTGGCTCTCTGTCCACTGAGTCACCTAGTTGATCCCTTTTCCCCTTCTTTTAAATAAAAGCAGTGTGGAGGGCAGAAAGAAATGTTTTCCAAACTGCAATACAAGTTTCTCTTCCTGCCATACAATGGAAGAAGCAGATTAGGAAAAGGCAATGTGGGTGACCAAAGTCAAGGAAAATAAGTTACTCAAGCAGAAAGGCTCAGTCACATAAAAAGAAAAAAATACTAAAAAAATATTTAAAATATTCTTTTGTGAAGATTGTTTATAGAGAGTATATTAAAAAGAAAAAAAACAGAATAGAGCATCTTTTGCAATACCATATCCTAAAGCCTGCCATCAAAACTCTCATTTTTTCTTTGCTTTAATTTTTCCTCTGTGGTATAAAGTTTGCTATAGTCAAGTAATTCTCATTGCTATCTAGGTCAACTTTCCTTGACCAAATGGGATTCACAAACTCCATCACAATCTTCCCATAGATTACTGTTACATAATAATCCTAACTCACATTTCTATAGCTCCTTAAGTTTTACAATCCATTTTCCCCAAGGTGACCCTGGGAAAAAGATAGGTTGAGCTTCATCATCACCATATTATAGCTGAGACACAGAGAGGAGAAGTGAGAAAACTGTGGTCCCAAAGCTAGTAAGTGTCAGAGTCACTTTCCAAGGCCAGGTCTCTTTCCATTATATCATTCTACCTGTAAGAGAATTACAAAATTTAGAGCTGGAAAAGACCTCAACAAAAAAGTAGAAAGGAAATTAATCATCTCATTTTCCAGTGAATATCACATCATTCCTGCATATTACCAACTACATGTTCTTATTGTTTTATTCTGCTGCTAAAGTGAACTGGTAGAAGAAAAGGAATGCCTTAAAGAATCATCAGAAAACATAGATGGTAAGACAAGATGTCATAATTTGATAAAAAAAAAAATTGACTGTCTTTTTTGTGACTGAAAACCTAGTAAATTTGTGCTTGTGTCTATACTCAGACTGTACTTCTAAATTGTCTGTGGGAACAGCCAGCTGCCAAAGAAACCTTTTGGTGATAAATTTTGACCTGGAGCCAGAGTGCCCTGATGCAGAACTTCGTGCCACGCTGCAATGGATTGCAGCCTCAGAACTTGGAATTTCCACCATCTACTTTAAGAAATCTCAGGAAAACAGAGTTGAAAAGGTATTTTTCCAGGTTTTTAGATGATTTCAAAAGAGATTCAGTTTTAATAACACCAGAAATAGAGTGAAAGCTCAGCAAATAACCATGCATTATACAAGTTCCTGATTTTGAATCTTGGGTATTTTGATTGTCCATAGAGAATATAGAACCAGAATTGTCCTTACAAGTTATCCTATCCACCCCATTTATTCTATGAAGGAGGAATCTGAAGTTTCAGAGAGGTGACAAGAGGCAGGTTCATGCTGTCTTTATCTTTGTATCTCCAGAGTCTAACATGGGGCCTTACACATAGCCAAGTGCTAAATGTTAAATAAATTGAAGTGGTTTGTACAAGATCACTCAGCTAATTAGTTACAGAGCCAGAATCTGAACCCACATCCTATGATCCTAAATCAAATCCTACTTCTTCACGTGGGAAAATTTATATGAAGAATTACTTAGACCTCTCAGGGTTATATCTATATAAGGACAATGAAGTTCATTTTAACCCTTGACCAAAAAAACAACCAATTCTGAAAATCTCTTCTCATTTCTCTCTGTGCGTCTAATGTCTAGTATAAGCTGGAAATTAGTAAATATTTATTGAATTGAATTCTTCTGCTCCAAAGCACTATATTCCACATTATGTTATAGAAGATGTCTTGAACTCTTTCATCAGAGGACACAAAAACAAAAGACCCACAAATTCCTATGATATATTTAGAGAATCTGATTGACTCATCTGTTCTGTTTTCATAAGAGGTGTGTTTATATTTAGAAACCCACAGGCTTAGAACACTCAAATTCATAAAAGATAGTTGCTCCAAGAAAAATTATAACTTTTTCAATTCACAACACTATATATGTGAGACTTTCTCAGGATCTCTGATATATTGTCTCTCTTGGATTGAGAGACACAAAGGTGGGAAGACAGAGAGAGAGAGGGAGAGAGAAGAAACAAAGGAAGGGAGGAAGGAAGGAAGGAAGGAAGGAAGGAAGGGAGGAAGGAAGGAAGGAAGGAAGGAAGGAAGGAAGGAAGGAAGGAAGGAAGGAAGGAAGGAAGGAAGGAAGGAAGGAAGGAAGGGAGGGAGGGAGGGAGGGAGGGAGGGAGGAAGGGAGGAAAGGAGGGAGGAAGGGAGGAAGGAAGAAGAAGAAGAAGAAGAAGAAGAAGAAGAAGAAGAAGAAGAAGAAGAAGAAGAAGAAGAAGAAGAAGAAGAAGAAGAAGAAGAAGAAGAAGAAGAAGAAGAAGAAGAAGAAGAAGAAGAAGAAGAAGAAGAAGAAGAAGAAGAAGAAGAAGAAGAAGAAGAAGAAGAAGAAGAAGAAGAAGAAAGTAAGGGAGGGAGGATGGAAGGGAGGAAGGGAGGAAGGGAGGAAGGGAGGAAGGGAGGAAGGAAGGAAGGAAGGAAGGAAGGAAGGAAGGAAGGAAGGAAGGAAGGAAGGAAGGAAGGAAGGAAGGAAGGAAGGAAGGAAGGAAGGAAGGAAGGAAGGAAGGAAGGAAGGAAGGAAGGAGGGAGAAAAAAGCCTATTGGTTCTTTCTCTCAAGGAAGATAGTATTTTTCATCATGAGTTTTTGTGATTGTCTTTAAAAATTATCTATTTTTTTTCAGAAGATCATAACTCACAGGTAAATGAACTTATCCTAACTTTTGAGAGGCCTCAAAAAGAAAAAATCTTTAGTAGATAATTACTAACATTAAAATATAACATGCAAAAATTAAATACTATTTTTTCTCCTACCTCCACCCCCTACTCTTCCCTACCATCTGTCTTAACTCCCATGGTTTAACCCTTTCCATACTACTTACTAGTTCAGGATAGGAAGAAAAAAAGGAGCATGAGACTAACATTAAACAAAATTGTCTTGGGCTCTTTTACTCAGGTTCAGTGTCTCTTCAACTCTATAATTACCTTGACTACCTTTCATATCTCATGCTTTATACTTTTCATGGTCTTCTATCAACTTATATCTCCTGGGTTCCGATTTCTTTGGGCTGTGACCTCTGATATCATAGTAATTGATAATTAACCAGAGAATTGTCTTCAAACTCCTCCACTTAAGCATCTCTCTAATTGGAAAAGGGCAGCTCAATGTAGAATCATAATCCAATCACATTATCTCTGCCCAGTCCAAGAGCCAAGTTGAGAGAACTGAACACATACAGTAAGAATGTATGCTTATCCCATTCCCTAGGTCACTTGCCTGAACAGTGAATATGAACAAGCTGGATGGTTTCTTTCAAGCTCCAATTCCCCAAATAGCCTTTGAATAAAGTTGTAACAACAGCAAGAAGTATAAAATTCATCACATTGTCTTTTTAAAAAGCATAATTTTAGTCATGACAGTTTTTTAAGAGACACAATGAGGTACACCAAGTTAGCACAGTAAATACAGTGCCAGGCCTGCCTGGAACTGAGAGAACCTGGGGTCATATCTGGCCTCACACTTCCAAGTTGTGTGACTCTGGACAAGTCATTTAACTCAGATTACCTAGCCTTTGTTGCTCTTCTGTCTTAAATTGACAGAAGGTAGAAGGTTGTTTTTTTTTTTTAAGACACAATGGAAGATTCTAATTGAGGCTATGTCTCATATACTCCTGAATTGCCCTCAGAAAAGTAATTGTCCCACTAGTTACTGAGATAAATAACTCACCATTTACTCACTTATAACCATCTCTCCTAAGTATTCTATTCCCAAATGCATCAAGGGCTAAGATAGTTATCTTTAGAGTTCCATGGCAAAATTTCATATTAAGATATAGAATTAAGAAGGGATTTTAGAGATCATAATGATGACGTCTTTATTGTATGAGCTAGGATTTAAACCCAAGTATTATGATTCTAACTTCATCACTCTTTCCACTACACCATGAGTAACTGCATATATAATAGTGGCACAGCAAATGTTATCTATTTCTTATGTTGCAAGTGCTATAATGTCTATATAAAGAAATGCCAAAATAAGAGAATTCTTGGTGTCCATCATATACCAGTGCATTTCATCACCTCATTAATTCTGATTGTTTTTTAATTATGTGTTATTAAATGGCCATTGTTAGGTACCAAGGGAGGAAAAGGAGGACATTATCACTCACTACCACAGATGTGTTATATAAGGGTGACAACTCCTCATTAATTTCTCATCAACTCTGATAAGGTGGCAGGAATTTATAAGCCAATGTCAGAAAAGGTCATTTTCATGTAACTAACTCCTACTGGGTACTCTCTTCTTGTCTTATTTATTTTGACTTTCACCTCCCTACCAACCATTTTTGTTCTATCTCTTCCAATCTAAGAATCACTCTACTAGGCAAAAAAAAAAAAAAACAGAAGCCAAATACTAGATTATGGAAATAAGAAGGGATTTCAGAGGCCATCCACTCCAGACCTTCATTTTACAGCTGAGGAAACCGAAGCTAAAGTTTAAGTGAATGGCCTTAGATTACATGGGTTAGTAATCTTTGGAAATGGAATCAGAACTCAGGTCCCAAAGGTTACACAGTTAGAAATGGACCAAGGTCCTCTTACTATAAACGTTCACCCATTCCACCACTATCCATTATCATTATCCCATCAAGAATGCATATTGGTTTTATTTCTTCTTTCTGCCACAAACTGCTTTCTTAAAATCTTTTTTTTTTGTATTTGTCTTTAACTTTCTTTTCCAGCCCTAAGACCTTTTAATAAAATGTTATTCTTTTCTATTAATCCTCAGTATCTTCCCTACTTACATCTTTTGTACTTTCCTTCTGGCTATTTAAGGTTGTCAATGAGTTCCTATAAATCTTTCTTAATCTCTAGAAAAAACTTCCTTTTCTTTCTCTTTGTGATTGCAATTGTTTCTCTTTGTAGCTTCAGCATTTAGGCTGACTTCCTTCACAGGCCAAAGGGTCCTACCTCTCTAGCACTGAATAAGAAATAGAGAGGTCAATGGAACAGAGATTACAAAATGTAGCTAGCAATGCCTGCTCTGAAGATAAAGTCAATAAAGTTATTGGGAGTTGAATATTAGGGTCTAATTAATAAATAAAAGATTCATTTCAGGCAATAGCTTATTGAGCATGATTTATTTGAGAATATTTGTGGGAAGATTATTTTGTATATATTTGTGAAAAAAAGATATCATACTTCTCCCTTTTTCCTATGTATATTATCTGAAAATTGTGAACATAATTTAAATCACATTCGGTCATGTTTCCAAATGGCAATGTTCTAAAAGAACAGCTTTATCACTGGCTTCTGTTGACCCTGTTGATAACATGCACCAGAGAAGAAGAGTTCATCATATGTATAATGCCATTCTTCAGTTGTAGGTATTAATTATATGCCACTAACGTGTTAATTAAAGGTTAGAATTGGACATGTAGCTCTCCAAGATCTTCTTGACAAAATATTTGCTCATAAGGATTCAGATGCTTCTATACATGGAGATACCTGATTAGTTATTGATTGTGATACTGAAGGAAGGACAGGAATGGCCCTGATTTTCATTTTTTGATTCAGAGAAAAGATAAGGGCAAGTGCCTGCCAAGCCAAGGCTCATTATTAAAATGCCAAAACCTAGCAATGGATAAATGTCATGAAAGATTTGAAGGCAATTGTCCAATAAAGCAATAAGACCCTTGGCTATAAGGATGAGCTGTAAGTGTCCTTGACCTTCAAATTCAGACTCCTCAGAATCACTAATGCCATCTTCATTTTTACAAAAGAAATCAAGAAAATTTTCTGTTTATCAGCTTTGCAGGTGTTTCAAGGTTAGAGCTGTCTAAGTTTAAGCACTAGAAGCTACTGAGCTCATTATTTTTACTTGTATGCTAGCAAATTCTTGAAATCTGCCATGTCAGGAAATCAGCTTGGATTAAAAAACCTTGGGAGGCATTCAAAGACCAGAATGAGAGCAACAATATTTCAAGTTCACATAGTATTTAAAAGTTTGCAAACTGAATTACACATAACCCTGCTATAAAGACTTTCTTTCAAATACTGGCATTCTTACAAAATTTGATAAAAAATAGTATTTCAAATGGTATAGGCACTTTAAGTAGTTATTCAAAGTTCACACCATTTACTTGACATCTCTGGCACTGTCAGCTTTCTATGCTTCATCTGTATTTTCATCTTCATTTTTTGTAAGATTATTCCAGTCCTTACTGGTATCAGCCTTCCTTTTTTTTCTCTTTAGGTAACTTCTCTCACTTCTTTGGGTTTGGAGTTGTGACAGCTTAAGCAGATAACTGTTGATTTCCACTGTGATTCATTCTTATTTGTTGTTGTTCAGTTGTTACAGTCATGTCCAACTCTTGATGACTCCATTTGGGATTTTCTTGGCAAAGATACTGAAGTGATATACCATTTCCTTCTCCAACTCATTTTATATATGCAGAAACTGAGGCAAAGTTAAGTAACTTACCCAAGGTCACATAGCTAGTAAGTATCCAAGGCCAGATTTGAACTCAAGAATATGAGTCTTCCTGACTCCAGGCCCAGTACTCTATCCATTGCACCCTTAGCTCCCTATTTCTTTCTTAACCTTGGTCTTATCTCTTTCAAAATCTCCTTCATCACAAGATTTTTTTTTCTGTTCATGAGCTTGTCCTATATTATTACCTCCTTTTTAACAGATGAGGAAGAAAAAGCTCAAGGATATAAATGATTTGCCCATATTTACCCAATGAGTAAATAGTAGAATTTTGATCCAAGTCTCCTGATTGTAGATTTAGTGTTCTATCACACTGAGTAGCCTCATCAGTCAATATTACATCATTTGGAGTCATTGAATATAATAACATCTATAGCAGTGACTCTTCTATAATTCTAGGCTGCCAGCAGAATCCTCTTTTCATAGTAAGATATCAGAATCAGGTACCCAAGTCAATGGAATCCCAAAAACAGAGACATAGAAGACAACTTTCTGCTAATGCTCCCAAAAATACCTGGCAATCCATGTAGCTTGAGGCAGTGACATAAGCTGGAGAAAAATTCTCTGGAACCCATGTTTTTCCCTCCTCTATTTTCCTTCTCTATTTTCTACCACTTGCAAGTAAACAATGATTCAAAGTAAGGAGGTAGGAAGAAGCTAGTTTCCTTAAGATACTAGATAGATGTCTGATTGATTAATAGATAGATGGAGAGAGAGAGAGGGAGAGAGAGAGAGAGAGAGAGAGAGAGAGAGAGAGAGGAGAGAGAGAGAGAGAGAGAGAGAGAGAGAGAGAGAGAGAGGGAAGGAGAGGGAGAGAGAGAGGGAGAGAGAGAGAGAGAGAGAGGGAGGGAGGGGGAGAGAGAGAGAGAGAGAGAGAGAGAGAGAGAGAGAGAGAGATGATAAATTATTGAGAAAGAGAGTGAGATACATACATACATACATACATACACACATACATACATAGCGATCCCTCACCTATTGCAGGAGTTATGTTCCAGATACCCTAGCGATATCCCAGAAGTAGCAGGAGAGGAAATGGACTGATGCTAGTCACTGAGCCAATCAGCACCCAGGATTCAGAATACAGCACTGGTGAAGGGCACCCATGGGTCCCTAGCTATTGGTTAGGGGTTAATTCAACTCCCGTCACCCCACCCCAGGAATATCATCTCTGTCTCAACTCAGCTCTGCTTTCCCAACAGGGACAGAAAGGGTAGCCTTAGGCCAAAGGGATGGAGCCAGCTGGCCACCCAGCATGAAAGGGGCAGTCAGGTTAGCCAAGCCTCTCGGTCTCCTGGCTAGCTGGGCACAATAGGGAAGGGCCCCTCTGTCCTTGGGCCCCACTTCTAAGAGCCCTGCCCAACATCCCCTTGGAAGTATCCTATGCATGTGTATTTGGGAACTCACTGGCTTCTGCTCCTGTCGCCCTGCCCTGGCCTGCTCTCTACACTTCTTCAGTGTGATTCCCCTGTGCACCAGGCCGTGCCCCCTCTGGCTTCTCTGCAATACTCCTGCCTCACCACATTCAGGCCTAGTCCTGCCTCCCCCAGGCTCCTACTCCAGCACCTGCTCCTTCCCCCTCTTCTTCTTTGGACAACCTCCCAGATCTGGCGAGCCCCTGCTAGGATTGCCCCAGTCTGGCTGTGTGTCCACAGGCCTCATTCCTCCTCATGGTGAACACCTGTCTGAGCCCTAGCTTCCCCCTCTCCCACCCAGAAGATGATGGGGATTGAACTCCAGGTGCTGGGCCTCAGTCAGTGTCCTTTTCACTGAGACCCCCTTCCTACCTCGAACTCATGCCTATCCCAGAGCTTTAGACAGAAAGGCATTCTCCCTTCTCAGCCCTCCTGTGCCCCCAGGTCCTGTTACTCATTCCTGCTGTCCATAGCACCTTACGTGGTCTCAGTTGCTCTCTTGGTTGGGTCATGGGTAGCAGGGGAGTTGCTGTTGGATTTTTCATTCAATAAACTGGTTTCTTACACACACACACACACACACACACACACACACACACATACAAACTCTGCAATACAGAATTAGATATTTTTTTTAAAAAGTGATACAGTGAAGCCATGATAAGTGAACCATGATATCGCAAGGGACAACTGTACGTACTCCTCTTACTCTTATGATCCCACTGGCATTGTCACCAAACAAAGCATGTGATAGTACATACTCTTCAGGCTTAATAGAACCCTTTTTAAATTTCCTTACAGGTTTTCCTTGATATTGACTATAAGCTTATTTTATCTGTATGAAAGTGTAGGGATGTGAGGAAAAAGGGAATGTACTTATTGATTTTTCCTTGGACCCTAATCATACCTTAGCACGATCTCCCACTTATTACACAAGAAAGTGAAGCTCAGAGATATGAAATAATTTGCTCTGGATCAGTCATATGTAACAAGCCCTTTTTTCCCCACAATAATGGGGTAAACACTGAGAGGCAATATGCAAAAGCCACCATAGTCATCTGGCTATAGCAAAACCATTGATATCTAAAAGCATTTGTCTTCCAAGACAACTAGTGACTCCTGAAAAATGGTGACCTGGACCTGCTCATGAGATAGGCTGAAGTTGTTCCTCAGCTTTCCAAGACACCTCCTCTCTTTTCAGGAACTCCAGTCTCTCCGTGCGCTTATATTCTCTACTACTCTACTAACTACTATTCTCTAACTTCCATGATGAAAACTTACTCTAAATTCTTCCATTCATACTTAAAGGTAAATAACAGAGAACAACTTCAAGTGATTATCCTCTGTAAAGAATTTTCATTTTAATAGAGATCAAGCCCTTTAAGCTAAAGGGATAAAGATCTATGCATGGAATTTCAGATATGTACTACTTCATGGAATGGGGCATGGTTTGGGAATGTCATCATCATAGATCATAGACCTATGGCTCTTTTGACTCTAAGTCCATCATGCTTTATCTCACCTGGATGATCTTCTAGCTCTGAAATACTGCCTTTCGTCTCTCCCTCACAAGCCTCATATAAAGAGCTCTAAGATCCTCCTTTTGCTTACCAAATATTCAACCTGAAATACTTTATTTTCCAAATTGGAAAATATTTTCACTTAGATTAAGCCTACACAAAGTAAAAGGCATAAAGTCCTCATTTTAACAACTACACAAATTAGTTGGTCTTGTGATCACATAATGTGGGCTTAATATAACTTTGTAACTTTGTTCTCTAGGAAACATATTCATTACTTTAAATGATTTGCCTAATTTAAGCTGGTGGGACAGAGAACAACAGCATTTTACTTAATGACTATATAAGAAAATGCCAACAATTTTAGAAATAGCAGACTTCCAAACTCTAGAATACAGATCTAAGAAGTACTAACTGATCATCCAATAGGTAGAATCTTATACCTCTTAACAAGAGTCTAAATTCCCAGACCCTCTTTCCCCTAGTGCTCAACTGGGATATCTCTTACCAAATCATATCTTCACACTAATCCCAAAGCAAAGTGTGGTTTAGTAGAAAGTGGACTGTTTTGGTAATCAGGACCCAATCTTAGCTGTGCAAATAAACTGTATGGCCTTGAACAAATCACAGTTACTCTCCAAGCTTTATCTATGAAAATGAGGTTTGTCTAGAGGCAGCACAATAGAAAGAATACCACCTATGGAGTCAGAAGATGGGTTTAAATTCTTCTATCACTGACTATGTGTAAGATTTCAATTTAGAAGAGTATTTTCGCCTTCCTCTACACCCATCTATAAAAAATTTTTGAGTACCCATATCCAATATATACATTAAACTACTCATTTGTAAATTATATACATGTACTATCAATGAACCAATAAGTATTATTTTAAAAACTACTATGTGCCAGTTCATAGGTAAGGATCTGGAGATACAAATATAAAAACTAAAACAATCATTACTCATAAGGAACTTCTTGTCTAATGTAGAAAAAAACAAATGTGTTATGTAAGTATATACAGAATAAATATAAAGAAAATACAAATAAATTCAAAATATTAAATTCAAGAGAGTTTAGGAAGAAGGCACTAGATGTTGGGAGGGATCACAAAGAAATTAATGCTAAAGCTAAAAAGAGAAGAGGATAAGGAAAGTTTTAGTATATTCTTGGAAAGGGGATAATTGAAATGTGATAGAAGATGAAACCTCTAGTAAGAACAACAGGAGACACATTTTGGCTAGATCATAAACATGGGGAAGACATATGGATAATGCTTGGGTTATCTCGAGGGATAATGGATAATAAAGGATAATGGATAAAAGGATAACTTCAACAGAAATAGGAAAGTTTAAAAAAAGGAAGTGTTGGAGGTGGAATGAAGGGAGGAAAAAAAAGATTTCAGTTTAGACAAGTTGAATCTGAGATTCCTTTAGGGCATTGTTGGTGAACCTTTAATGAGTTTGAGTGCTCAGAGGGTAAATTCAAGCTGTCTGTGAGCCCCCACTTTATGGGAGAGAGCTAAAGGTGAAAGTGCTTGCTTTGGGCGCTAGACAGAGGGGTGGGCATGAAAAAAATTTCCTTGGGTGCGGGGAAGAACGGGAAGGGAGCACCTCCCCAGAGTGTGCGCTCTACACACATGCCATATCTTTGCCAACATGCCTCTAGGGCATACAGTTTGAAATGTCCAATAGGCAACTGGTAATGTGGAGCTAAAGCACAAAGGAGAAAATTAAGCTGGGTGCCTAGATGTGTGAGTCATCTCATAGAGATGATAATTAAAGGAGAACAAAACCTTGGGGAACACTCAAAATAAGGCATGATGATATGGATTATAAGAAGATCTGTCTCTTTTGAGGAGAAACCAGCAGAGAACAGTGGCACAAAAACCCAGAAAGACTATCCAGGAAGGGAGTGTTAAGAAGGATGAAAGCGGATAAAACTAGCAGATTATATTAATAATATGCATCTTAAAACATATAAAAATAGAAATTTTTAAAGGATAAGCTAGATATTAAATATTTGATGCTAGAGTCAACAGGGATACTGTGGAGTTTAAAAATAGGATCAAACCTGTGGTTTATTACTTTGGCAGCCATGTGGAGGATGCTCTGGAGTGGAGAGAGCCTTGAGGCAAAGAAATCTTTCTTCAGCAAGAGGTTATTGCAATATAGTCCAGGAAAAAGGTGATAAGGATATGAAATAAGCTGGTAGTTGTATAAGAAAAGGGGGCAGATGTTGAGATGGTAGAAATGACAAGATATGACAGTTTATGGGAGATGTCAGTGAAGAGTCAAAGGTGATAGCAATATGGTAAATCTGGTTTGGGAAGAGATGTCATGAAGCCTGTATCCATACATGCTGTGAGACTCTATCCTACCAAACTGGAAGAGAAAGGAGATGGGGCTCTTACTCACCAATCATTGTACCCAGTACTAGTCAGTGAAGAAGTTGGAAGAGTGACCTGGTAGGCCAGTAGAAACCACAGTTTGGTTAAATGAATGCCATTCAATTCTATTTGAAAATTCTATCTTTTTCAGTAATAATAATGGTAATTTACAACAGGGCAGCTTGGTAGCATAGTAGATAGAATGCCAGATCTGGAGCCTGGAGGATCTGGGCTCAGACACTTCCTGTGTGACACTGGGCAAATAATTTAACCCCTTTTGCCTAGCCCTTGCCAATCTTAGAATTGATACTATGGCAAAGGATTAGAGTTGGAGAGGTTTTTTGTTGTTGTTTTCTTTTTAAGTAAATTACAGAGTTATTTACGAATATAACCAAGGAAAGAACATAGGTGATTAACATTATCTGAAACAACCTTTTCCTTTTGATCTTTCAAAAGTTAAAAAAAAAGAAACCAAAATATAGAAGAGAATAAACCAATGTCCCTTTCTGTTGTCACTTGCTTTTGTAAGTCAAAGAACATCCAATAAGTAATTAAACCTCACTTTTGGCTTCATTTCAGTTCCTGGATGTTGTACAGCTAGTTCATCAGAAGGCCTGGAAGGTGGGTGATATATTTCATGCTGTGGTCCAATATTGCAAGCTGCATGAGGAGAGAAAGGAGGTGAAACCAAGCCTCTTTGACTGGCTGCTGGAGCTGGGATAAGGCAACTGACTTGCAAAGTCTTTTCATCTTTTATTCTAACTTTGGTTATAGTAGTTTGTGCAATGCTATGAAACTTCCCAAATCATTAGCATAATTATTTTTTTAATCTGCTCCTAAAGTCTGTTACACACAGATATGCTCAAAAAAATAATGAAATTAAAATAAGTTTTTATTCATTATTAGAACCTGTGGGTGAGTTTTGAAATATAGTGCTTTAGAACATACTGTATTAAAAGGGAAATTCTTTTTTTGTGCTGACATAAGTAAGCTTGTGCATAAGCTTTAACCAAATGAAGATTGTTGTGGCTTCAGATTTTTATAATAAAATGTCATGTGGAATATCTTTCTTTACATGAATCAACTGAAAATTAAAATTGGTCAAGAGTTTTATAAATAATGATCTCGATTTCATGTATCATAGTCAATCAGGACCAACTAATTAAGAAATGATGGCAGAGGTTTTAGGTCTCTATTAATGGATTGAGCTCCAGACTTGGAATCAGATAGATTCTTCTTCCTTAGTTCAAATCCAGTCTCAGACACTTATCTGTGTGACCCTGGGCAAGTCATTTAACCTTGTTTACTCCCATTCCCTTATTTGAAAATGAGCTGGAAAAGGAAATGGCAAACTGATTCTTTTTGCCAAGAAAACCTCATAAGGGGTCAGGAAGAGTAGGACATGACTAAAACATGAACCAAGCAACAAAACAAGTCTCAATGTGTTACCTTTTTCAGATCTATTTCTGTAGACTTTACCCATAATATTTCCAAGGCTTTCCACTAAGATTTCTATGTCTTCAGTGTAATCTGCCAACAAATGTTGCCCCTCCCCTAAAGCAACTGAAAACTTCTCTAATTATAAAAACACAAGTATTTCAGAGTAAAATATTGCTTTCTCTAAATAACTTTACACTATACAATCTGTATTTTAGATTTAAGATTTAAGAAGAACCTTATTAGAAAAACCTCTTTGAGGAAATTGCCTCCAAGTTTCACTTTTATTTTTTTATTGAAGAAAAGGAAAGGGTTTTGACCTCCATACTGAGTGGCTCATTTTGAATATGAATTTTTTGATAGAGTATATGCCATATTGTGCTGCTTCCAAGGCATTCATGTAACTGGTATAATGTCATATGCTAGTGCTGACATGACCAGTTTGTAGCACATGCTTAATTATTGATTCTCCTGACTCTGCCAACCTTGGAATTAAAAAAAAAAAAATCTTGTCATCTTTAGAAACTTTAGAAAACAAATTTGTTGCCATGGGAAACAAGAGTATCCATCTTTCCACAACAATCTTCTTATAATAAGATTATTGTCTCTGTTCCACCATGAAAAGTAAAATATTCCCTAACTTTTATTTTCATGCTCAAAGTTTCTCAAAATAATTCTTAAAATATTCTTCTTTTGCACTAGTTTTTGAAGATTCTGAAGTTTTTTTAAAAAGGATGAAAAAGAACCTATAATCAAAATTATTGCCCCAAAGCCCATTTCTATCCAAGTTCATGTTGAAATGGGAAAAAAAGGTTCCCTGCCTGCCATTCTTTCTCCAGAGCTTCTTTAACTTAACTAATCAGGCCCATTTAATGGTCCCAGCTGATTCAGATCACAGAATTCACATTATTCCATGTTCAAATCAAAATTGTTCCCAGGATCACAAACCAAAAGTACTTTGTCCCAAGAAACAGAAAGGAGTGTTTTTCTTTTTCAGACTCTTAATAACTGTATGTAACCTTTATTGTGATTGAATAAATGTTTACTTATCTTACAAAGCACAAATTATATGACTGGACTGTAAAAGTGTGATGCTATTAAATATGTTATATTTAATGTTGCAAATCAATCAGAAATAAATTTATGTTACAGAATTTGGCATCTTAGAAGTTTATTTACCCCCTTAAAATAGTGTGTGTTTATGTGTGTATGTATTTTCATGTGGGAAATGAGGCAATGATGTATAGTAGTAAACAACCAAAACAATAGCAAGAAAACTCAGGGATAAGTCTAGGCTTGAACCCCCCCCCCCCCACACACACACACAACTTTATTATTTGCTGTGAATTATTAGGCAAATCACTTTCCTTTTCTGGGGTTCAGTTTCCTCATCTGTAAAATGGGCTAGATGAGTATTAAGGATCCTTCTAGTTCTAAAATTCCATGAGTCTATGAATTGCTCAGTGAAAAGCTTTGGCTCTCTTACTCTTGAAAAATGTAATACATAAATGTTTCTCTATTATCATTCTTTAGAGGGCCTTCAGATTTGATCCATTGGTAAGAGCATCCAGATGTGTTTTTTATTAGATACATCTTCTGTCAGGAACCAATGAGCTATTATTTGTCCTTCACTGTCCTGAGGACCTTCTGATATCCTCCTATCTCCTAGGCTTGAGCTTTCTTCTCTCAGCAGTTATTTCTCTAAGTGCATAAAGAATTGTGGGATAGTGGGAAAAAAAAAAAACACTGGTTTTGTAGTCAGAGGATATTCATATCCCAACCCTGTTAAAGGGGGGTTGTCATCTAAGATTCTGTGGACTAGAAGCTGCCTATCTAGGATCTGTGACATTAAGAAAGTTAATGAACATCCCCTAAAAGGGATGGACAAGCAAACTACTATAGTCTCTTCCATCTCAGGCAATAAATGTTGGTCATATCTAAATGAAACATTTTATTAATATTTGAGAAAGTAGAGAAGAAATAAGGCCTAGAATTTTCCAACTGTCAGTCAACAGAGTAAGCAGATACATGATAAGCACTGGGGATACTGAAAAAATCAAAACCCTTTTCCTGATCTGGAGGAGTTCACATTCTAATGGGGGAAACAATATTCAAGTATAGTGTAACTATGTACAATGTGTACAATATGGATGTGTTCTCACCAATCAAAGATAAGCTCTCTGAAGATAGGAATTGTTTTTTTTTCTATTTCCTAAAGACTTTAGCACCATATATTTATTGCTGGAAGGATCCTGAGAGGCCACAAAATTCATCACTCCCCATCCCATTTTAGAGAAAAGGATACTGAAGAGGAGAGTTAAGCACTTTGCTCAGGTTCATATAACTAGTGTCCTAACTCAGGACTTGAACTACAGTTCCTTTTAACTTAATTAAACACACTTGGCATATAATAAGGGAATGCTGATTGATTGCTACTATGATTCTTACTAATTCCAAAGGTCTTACACAAATAGTCATTGATAGTGCAAGATTTGACATATAGAAGATGCTTAATAAATGTTTGTTGACTGAATGAGGTTACAAAACCACTTTCTTCCCTAATGCCCTCCTGAGCTCTAACAAGAGTATCAAGTGGCCCAACAACCCTGAACTAAGCACAGGAGGACAAGAGGGAACCTGTAGCCAGCAACCATTGGTTTGGGGTTGGAGGGGAGAAAGGGAGGAAGAGAAAAAAGGGAGGGATGGT
Organism: Monodelphis domestica; assembly: GCF_027887165.1. Lineage (NCBI taxonomy): Eukaryota > Metazoa > Chordata > Mammalia > Didelphimorphia > Didelphidae > Monodelphis > Monodelphis domestica. The sequence goes on from NC_077234.1 coordinate 60,246,359, forward strand.
AGCTGGGCATTGTTCTGCCCTTAAGAAAGAGGAGGTGTTATGTCTAGAGTTGACCCACACTGCTTCCCTCGGAAGAAAAGAGTGGCTACCAAGAAAGAAGTGAGAGACAGAGAGAAGGGGAACTGAGAGAAATAAGGAAAAAAATAAAGAGACAAGAAAAGGAAAAAAGAGGAAAAAAGGAGGGATAGCAGCTGGATATTGCCCATGAGAAAGGTTGTTAAATGGAAAGTGCTTCTGCTTCCCTCGGAGGAAGAGAAGGAATGAGAGAGCAGTTTCAGAGAGAAAGGAGAGAGGAAAGAAATTAAGAGAAAGAAGGGTCAAAAAAAGAAAAAGAGGTAACGAGAAAAAGGAATTAAGAGAGAAAAGAGAAAACGAAATTTAGAGAAAGAGGAAGGAAGAAGGGAAGAAACTGAACCGTAGCAGGAGCAAGATAAAAGGAACATAGAGTGGGCAGTAAGGAAGAGCTGGTAGCAGAGGACAGGAAAAGGCTCGTGATCTTGTGAACCAGCCTTCTCCATTCTCCATATATACCTTCCGAGGTACTCAAACACCGACTTCCTGCTCCTAGGATAACGCCCGCTTGCTTCTATGCCTACACCCGTACCAAGTCTAGTTTCGGGGTAACCGGAAATGACGCATAAAGGTCATTTCCGTACGGATAGCCAGCAGTGAAGTCAGTGTGGTCAGCGCCATCTTGGCTGCACCCTTAGAAGTACGGAATCTGAAAGAGGTCAACAGCCGCTGGCGCTTTTCCTGAGCGCGTTGTTCAAGTTGGAGGTTCCTAACCATGAGTTTGCGGGCGCGGACGGAGCCCCTGCATGGGGACCCTCCGCTGTCGATCCCAGGGGATCCCTACTCGGTAGTGGTGCTGCTGCGGGGCTACTCGGAGCCGGAGGGGGTCGGGGGTGCGCAGAAGGCGGATGGTTCAGTGACTCTGGTGTTGCCCACAGCGTGGAAGCCGCGTAGCACGCGTTGGGAGGCCCCCGTGGAACTGGACACGCAGGCTGCACTGAAGCAAGCGGGCTCGGGCCCAGTGCTGGTGGACACCGGGGGACCCTGGGCTCGAGATGCCCTGCTGGCTGCACTGGCCACACACGGTGTAACCCAAGACGCTGTGACCCTTGTGGTGGGCACTCACGGCCACTCGGACCACGTGGGCAGCCTGGGGCTGTTCCCGCGTTCCTCTCTCCTAGTCTCCCACGATTTTTGCCTCCCAGGGGGCCTCTACCTGCCCCATGGACTGAGTGAGACGAACCCATTGCATCTCGGCCCTGGACTTGAAGTCTGGGCTACTCCGGGCCACGCAGGCCTGGGTGACGTTAGCGTGGTAGTAGCTGGAACCGCCTTGGGTACTGTGGTGGTGGCTGGAGATGTGTTCGAGCGGGAGGGCGACGGCGATAGCTGGAGGCAGCTCAGCGAGGATCCCACTGCCCAAGAGCGCAGCCGGCAAAGGGTGCTGGCAGTCGCCGACGTCGTGGTGCCTGGCCATGGGGGACCCTTTAGGGTCTTTAGAGACCCTGGAGTCCACGCAGCGGAGTGATTTAGCACCAAGGGGTTTACAAGCAGAGACTCGGGGATCAGCCTTAGAAAGAAACCTGCCTGGCCCAAGAAGCTTTCCCAGACTCAGAGCCAGAGGATGGCTGAAAAAGCTGCTGGGAAGGGAAGGGGGGGAGGGGGGGGCGGGGCAGGGAATGGACACCTATCATGCTGAAGCCACCCCCTGGACTACCATCAGCTCTGCTGACCCCTTACCCTAAAATGAGTCAAGGATGCAGCCCTGGGTACAGCAAGTGGGCATGTCATCTTCAACATCTGGATGCTGTTTGTTTAATAAATGTATATTCGGGTCTTTTCTTTTTACATAGATCAAATACCTCCCTGTGTTTCTCCCCAGCATCTTCCAGAGAAACCATGGAACAAATTATAAAAGAAAAAACAAAATTGACAATTAAAAAATCTGACAACGTGTACAATAGCCCATATGCATGGAGCATCCTCCCTAACCTCTCCAAAGGACTTAGGAGTGGCGTATCTTCTGATATCTCTTTTTTGAGACTAAGTGTTTGCCTTGTAATTTTGCCTTAATCCGTTTCTTATTGTTTTATAATCACTTTTCTTTCTATTTACATTGCGTATATTCTTGGTTTTCTACATCATTACATCTATGCAGATACATTTTTCCATGCTTGTCTGTATTCTTGAAGCAATATTCTATTACATTGACTTACCACAGTTTGTTTATCCATTCCCCCATTGATGTATATCTACTTTATTTCCTGTTCTTTGCTTCCATATTTTGGTGCATATGGAATTTTTTTTTCTGCTTAATCAATGACCACCTTAAAGCCTAAGCTCTCTGCCTAGAAGGGGAATCCCTGATTCAAACAATATGAATGTTTTAGCCTCCAAGGTCTAAATTTCAATTGCCATTCAAAAGAACAAAGAGGTAGGCTATGCATCTCAGATCTAAGTTCCTTGTATCTTTCTGTAAAGATCTGAGGAAATAGCAGCTCCTGGATCCTAAATATATTACTGTTATTATTATATTATATCATGTTTATTTAACATTAAATCCAATCTGAATAGTACCCCTAGCACCCTGCTTCAGAAGGAAAGAAAATACATGAGAACAAGGAGGAACCAACTGTGAAAATACTGATGGGCTCAAGGGGACATAACAGTGTTTGTCTAAACTCTTCCAGCCTCAGCTCATCAATAATGTTTGTTATGCCTTGGCCCTGATGCTTAAGTCTGATAAATAAATGTATTGTTACCCAAGTCAACTTTCTAACAAATTAGGTGTCTGGATTCCAAATCCAACTCTCCATGGCCATAATGTGTTCAGTGAGGGTGGACAAAGGAAAGAAATAGGCTTTCCTTACTGCAAATATCTGTATGGATGTCAAGTATGCCTGGGTTGATGGTGGTTGTGACCCAAATGCCAACAAAGC